>NW_022589705.1:63534207-64171199 GCF_004348235.1 Phoca vitulina
GCATGGAGCACTGGGTGTTATGCACAAACAATGAATCATGGAACACTATATCTAAAACTAATGATGTAATGTATGGGGATTAACATAACAATAAAAAATTAAATTAAAAAAAATTAGCATTTAGAAATTTCTGGATGGAAAAAAGTACTAGTAGAAGTCAAAAAACAATGACAAGCTGAGCAAAAATATTTTTGTACTACACATAAAGACTAACACTCCAGCTTTCAAAATGGGCAGATGAAATTAACAGACAATTCGTAGAAAACAAAATGCAAATAGTTCTTAAATGTATGAAAAGCCTAAACTTAACCAAGTAATAAAAGAGAATTATACTAAGAGAAATTCAGATTAAAACTAATCTTAGGGGTGCCTGGGTAGCTCAGTTGGCTAAGCATCTGACTCTTGATCTCAGCTCAGGTCTTGATCTCAGGACCGTGAGTTCAAGCCCCACATTGGGCTCCATACTGGGTGTGGAGCCTACTTAAAAAAAAACAAAAAGCAAAACAAAACAAAAAACTAATCTTAGATATCCTTTTTCACCCTCCCACCAAATTGGCAAATATCAAAAAGTTTCATTGCACCGGTGTTGTCAAGTTAATTGCAAAAGAGACATTGTAATATTTTGCTAGGAATATAAAGTGGTCTTTCTGAAGAGGTCAGTCTGTGAGTATTGATCGAATTGCAAATGCACAGGGGACCCAGAAATTCTGCTTCTTAAAATTTATCCTATGTATAATTATATATGTGTGAAATGCATATATTCAGAGTCAATCACTAAGACATTGTTGGTAACAGGAAAAGGTTGGAAATCACTTAAATGTCTGCCAATAGGAGACTGGCTGAATAGTTTATATATGGCTATTAAAAAGAATGAAGTAACTGTTTATGCACTGAGAAAAAATTACCTCCAAGACATGTTAGGAGAAAAAAAGCAGATTTGAATAGTGTGTTCCGTGTGCCCCCATTTGTGTCTCCTGGGGACGGCGGGGTTGGGTGGGGGATGGATATTTACTCGTTTGTGTTAAAGTATCTCTGGAAGGATGCAGGAGAACCTGGTAACATGAGTTGCCTCTGGGGAGTGAAACCAGGTGCCTGGAGATTCGCAGGGGTGATAGAGAGGTTTCTCCCTATATATCCTTTCATATCTTTTTGACTTTTGAACCATATAAATCAATCAATATAATTTGCTGGTTATTTAAAGTGAAATCATGTTAGGTGCCAGGTGTCAGGATAGGGCAGCGGAAGCCACTTCAGAATGTGTTATCAGAAGAATCAGCAAATCAGCAAGCAGCGCCCCCCCTTTCCCAGCACAGGGCCAGGCTGAGCCCGACGAGGTCAGAGCAGCTGACTTCCAAGGCCCTCTCCAGCCCATGTCCAGAGATAGAAACTGCAGCTTTTCCTTACACATTTCTTAAGTCATCTCTCTGCCTCCTCCTCTCCTCAGCAGCTCATCAAACGCTCCGAGGAAAAGACAGACAATTGAAGAAAATAAAATTGCGAAGATGACTTTTATAGGGCTCCTGTTGAATCATTGTGTATTCCACCTCCAAAGCTGAAAATGATGAGTTTAATATCACACAGCACACTGCATCTTGTGTCTCTCCAAAGACAGCTTATGCTACCCAGAGAGTTGGGAGCTCGGCAAGACATAATTTTTCACTCCAACTCAGAGGCAAATGAAATGACAGTCATCAGACCCACATTCTAGAAGGAACACAGTTTTCATTTGGTTTTAACTTCATTTGAAAGTGTCCCAAGGAGGAAGAATCATTCCAAGCACAGACTTTCTTTCTTTCCCAGGAACACATGCTAGAAAGGGGATGGAAAGGTGGCCAGGTTTTGCCTTGGCCATTTCTAGAGTTGACCCGTTGATGGTGAGAAGTTAACTGTGCCAGGGGTCAGGTGACCTGGGTTTCAGTCTCAGTTATGCCAAGCTAGACAAGTTTCTCTCACACTTGGAGCCTCTGTTACTCTCAGAAAGGATTGTGAGGTATACATTGGGCTGATATATAGGAAGAGAAGGTCAGATTTAAGGGACATTGAAGATCTATGGGCCAAAAACTTCCCTGATTCCTGCCAGTACATTCTGGTGTCTGGACAGTCTCTCTGAGGTCATTGGTCCAGTCATTCTGCGTGCAGCTCCTGAGCGCCCTTCATGTCCAGCCACTGGACTCTTTACAGACATCTCCCTACCTTCAGGGAACTCGTAGATGGGTGGGAATATTTGCAAATAATACCATATCAGGGTAGGGAATGCCTCAAATATGTGTAAGTAGAGAGCAGAGAAAGACTGGGCAAAATCATCTTTACAGAGTACAAGGTATAATGTGTACTATTTTTTCCATGCCCGATTTATATATTATTGGGGAGCAGGTGTGGCAACATGAAATGAGGTTAAATAAAAGAATTAATATGTCACATGTAAAACTCTCAGAATTGTGCTTGGCATGCATTCAAATATTCAGTAAATGATAGTAATTATCATTGCAGTGCTTGGTTCCCACTATAACTCTCTGAGGTTGGAATGAAAATAACCCATTTGTCAAATACAAAAGCTGAGACTCTTTGTAGGGCCGCGATCGCCCCTAGGCTGCCTCAGCTAGAAATGGCCCAGTCGGACCCAAACCACAAGCAGGTCCAATATAAATACAATTGTGTTACCTGAAGGTATTTCTCATTAATCAGAAAAACAGAGTCTGCTAGTGCCTTTAGTCATGAATGTATCAGCTGTTCTGGGTAAGCAACATCCGACTTAAGTCAACAAAACCCTCAGCTCTTCAGAACTCTGAAGAGGGCTGCCAAAGGTAGTGCTCTCAGACCCCGAGGGCAGATGGTGTTAAAAGTGAGGGGAAATTGAGGTTCACAAGTCTCACCCCCTCCAATTGCACTGCAGATGAATGCTAAATCCACTGCCACATAGGCACAGCTCGGAAGGAAGCGTGCACGCCACGTTTAACGTCTGGTCCTTTAAGGCAAGCTCTGTGACCCCAGACTTCTAATTTGTCATCCTTTCTCTCAACAGAAAACAAGCCTGGAGTTTTATATTGACATCCACGCCCACTCCACCATGATGAATGGCTTCATGTACGGCAACATCTTTGAAGATGAGGAACGATTCCAGAGGCAGGCCATTTTCCCCAAGCTCCTCTGCCAGAATGCTGAGGATTTCTCCTACGTAGGTCAAGAGTTCTCTCTCAGCAGCCCCCACCCAGCTCCCTCCCTTTCCTCTTCACTCAGCTCAGTCGGTTTAACATTCTCAGAACGCCAGCTCCATGCCAAGCTCTGTGTGGGTGATAAAGATAGAGGTGAACAAGCTATGCCCATGTCCTCAAGCAGCTCCTCGCCAGTCAGGGGGGAGAATCTTGGAAAAGACAGCACCTGGTCTTTCTCAGGAGCTGGGATTTGTTCAGTTGATGTGACCCCAGCATTAGCAAGAGAAGGGACACACCAAGCACCCACCACATGCTGGCCCCGGCCCCAGGGTCTGGGGTCCGCTTTCTCCTCATCCAGCTCTTTTAGTAGGAGCCTCACCCCTTGCTGAAGAGGGTCGTGTGCCCACCATGCTCTCTCTCCGTGACCGTTGCTGGGTCTCGATTTCTTTGTCAGTAATTTGTGGGTGATCATGTTCTGCCTTGCACGCATCATAGCTTCCTGGGGGGACAAAGGCAGTAATAGGTGGAAGAGGAGTCTGCAGACAGTGAAGACCTCAGCAGACCCCAGAGACTGGTTGTTACTACCCACCCCATGCTGAGGAAGACTCAGCAGTGAGAATAATTTGCAGCAAAAACCAATACTGGAAAAGGGCAAGGAGAGAAGATAAGGAGGAGAATAAGCATGTGGTGTGGGGACATGGGAGAGAGTTTTTGCACATTTTCCTTTGTTTTGATACTAAATCTCTGAGGCCTGTTATTTCCATGTGGCCAGAGGGGGAGAGTCCCATCAAAGGTCATAGCAATTTCTGAAGTTGATGAGCTGAAAACTTCCCTGCCCATTGCTCCAGGCCTGGACATTAGAGGAGATGATGAATTTCTCCATGAAGTAAGATGCACTTTGAATCCCAGAAGTTTTGAATGCCAGGCCAGGAAAGGAACTGGCTCAGTCTCCTCCTTGTTCACCCAAGAGACACGTATGGCCCAGAGAAGTTTAGTATGTACAGCGAAGTCACTCAGCATTTGGTCGCAGAATCAAAGCAGGTGGCTCCCCATTTGCATCTCTGGGGTAGAAACAGCCACGCTTGTTTCTGTAGGAATCTACGGGATGGCCAGCCCCAGGCTTTTTGAAACCACTGCAGTTTCAGAGCAGACTGTGGTCTCCTGGTCCACACTCCCCAAGACGCTGGGCCACAGGCCTCAGAGACCCTCACAGGGGTGAGGTTCCTGGGGCAAACAAAAGGGGCTCAGTCTAGGAGCTTTATTTCTGGCCTTGCCTATTGATGTTCCTGTACTGCAGCCACCTTAAGAGCTCAAGGCTAGGGTCGAGGTCATCTGTCCTCATCCAGTCTCTGTCTCCCCTCTTCTCTGATCCTCAGTACCCGACTCTAAAATGATTTCACTGCATGGACTTCAAGATGTGACATTCTAATTTTCTGACCCCTTTCTTTATCTCAGAATTCACACACACACACACACACACAATTTCTCTTCCTTTAAATGTGTCTCTAAATACCTGCCTTGTTTTGCTATTGTCTTTCTCCCTCTTTTCCTTCTTCTCTTATACCCTGCTTCACAAGACACACATTCTCTTATTAAAACCACAGTCTCTTTATTTACTTTGATCTTCACAGGTTAGCACAGAATGCCCCCTTTAACCACAGATGAGTCACCCTCACAATTCCATGAAAGAGATGTTATTATCATCTCCACTTTACAGATGAGGAAACTGAGGCTAAACCAAAAAAGGCAAGTTGCGTAACCTCTCACATATTTTTGAACGGAGGCCTTGAGATGCCAACCTGCTTTTTCTGTCCTCTCTCTGTCCACCACGATGGGTGAGGCCAACACCCTAGTGGAGAAATAGCCATGATCCCTACCCCCTGGTGATGTTGGGCTGGAGTTAAGCTGCCCCTCATGGAGAGAGAGCATTGTGAAGGAGTGTCGGGGTGTCTGGAGTCACTCAATCCTTGGTTCAAATCTGCTCTATCACTTGCTTGCTCCATCTCTGTGAGCCTCGTTGTCTCACCCAGAGGGGCAGAGCTGCAACACCTTCGTCAAGGGGTTATTCTGAAGCATAAATGAGATGCCATGTGGGAAACAACATTATAAAGTTGAAAGCCCTGCCCAAATTTTCATTTTTATTATCATCATAGTATCATTGCTCCTTGTTCTCTACTTTCCTTGCTCTATCTGTCCCCATTCAGATTCCCACAAATATTTGTTAAATGGCTGTTACTATCCAAATTTGGATGCTTTCTTCTAATTCTGTTTATTTCATCAGTCCCCACAATAATCCTGTGATGTGTGACTAACATCCCACTTTTCAGATGAGGAAGCTGAGGCCCAGATATGTTGTAAGATTTCCTCAAGCTCTGATAGCCAGCAGGTGCCCAGCCCTAATTCTCTCCTCGCTGTTTTGTCTTTCCCAGTCCAGCACATCCTTTAACCGGGATGCTGTGAAAGCAGGAACCGGACGTCGCTTCCTCGGTGGGCTACTGGACCACACTTCCTATTGCTACACCCTGGAGGTCTCCTTCTACAGCTACATCGTCGGGGGTACCACAGCCGCTGTGCCCTACACTGAGGAAGCCTGTATCCTTGCGAGTCCCCCCAGCCCTGGGCCAGCCTGCATCCTGCGGGGAGTATCCAGGTCTGGCAAGATTTAATGGGCAGATCAGGAATCTGGTCTCCAGCTCGGTGAGGGCTGACACTCTGGGGTGAGAATGGAGGCTGTTCTGCTTGTGGCACCTTTGGATTGTCCTGTTTGGCCCTTGCCCTTGTAATGGACACCCCCCTTCCCAGCTGCCTCTGCTATGGCCTTATGCTACTCCCATCTCTGTCTCCCCTCCACGCCCTCATGAGGGAGTGAGTCTTCTGCCATCTAAGGTATGTAAGCACACAGGCTGGAGGACCATCCCTCGGGTTGCTGAGGAAGACCTGGTGGTCTTGACTCCTCCTTCTAACCCTGAACATGTAAAACTATATCTTCTCTTTTCACCTCCCATCTTTTTATACTCTTGTCTTCTTTCTCTTCTCTGCTCACCAGTTTTCCTTGTACCCATTTTTCTCCCCTTGTCTTCTCTCCCTCTAGCTCTATCTTCTGTGTTTTTATGTCCCCTCCCTCCTGGTTTCTCTCTTCTCTCCATCCTCCTCTCCTCTCTTTCTCTCCCCGTGCATCCTCTCTGTCTGCCCTGGCTTCCTTCCCATCCTCTGTACATCTTTCTCTCTGCTTTGGCATTTCCTTCACCAAATTGCTTTTCCTCTTAACTTCGTCATAAAATTTCTCCAAAATCTCCCACACTTGTTATAATGAAATTGGAGGTTACTTTCTAGCTTGCTTGACTTTCTAGGGATTATTTAGTCATTCTAGTTTCCTGGGTGTTGATTTTAATATCAAGGTCATTGCATAAGGATTGTGACAGATTGTGACAGTTTTTGTGTTCCTTTATCCTTTTGGTTTTGGACTGACCCATTTCTCCTCTCCTAACACTGAGTTTTCTTAGAGAAAGAATTATAGTTGATGGAGGAGAAAGGAAATGGATGATATTAACTCTCTCTCTCTCTCTCTCTCTCTCTCTCTCTCTCTCTCTATATATATATATATATATATATATATATATATATATACTCTCTCTCCCCAGAAGTAGAAGTGTTCCTTTTAGCCTTTTTCAACCTTGGTAAGTGTTTCTGGAATTCCTGCCATGCTCTGTACAGGAAAACCTCCCTTCTGGTGGGGGCATGACTCCAGACTAGTCCACCCAGTCAGTTGCAGCCTGGTGGTTCTGGGGGTCCAGTTACTTTGCTGAGTACCTGGAGGCAGGGTGATGGCCCCCAACAGAAGGGTGAGCAGTAGGTAGACCAGGCATTAGAGCAGTGTTCCAGATCCAGCAGAACATTGAAGAGATCGTGATAAGATCTGAGAGTCCCCCTCCCTCCAGTCACCAAGCCTGAGACAGTCATCTTGAAATCTGCTTTAATAACTACTTGGCCTAGCAAGGCCAAGGGAGTAGGCTCTGCTGTGAGGCAGAGGACCCTGGCCACCTCTATGTGCCACACTGTCCCTCCCCCGTCCCCGACACTTGATGCGTGGCCATGACTTCTCTGGGACCTGCATATACCGATGGGTGGCACTCCACACTGCACCTGCTTTGCCCTCCCCTAATGTTGAGGGAGTTGCCTGGAAGAAGCATTTGAGCATGCACACCAGAGGGGATCCCACATGTTTATTCACATAGGGCCATAGGTCCCTCCAGAGGAGACCTGCACTTAGTCCGTGGTTGGTATCTGATGTCAGAGGTGCTTTCTTAGCACCTCACCCACTTTTGTGTTGGAAGTAAATGCGTTTCTTCGTAGAATGCCCCTCCCTTGGCCTAGGCCCAGATTTCCTCCTCAACTCCCAGTCCACATTCATCAAAATAAACACACTGTCAATACATGCCAGGAATCCTACAAGGCACCCAGGGTAAAATACTCAACAAAAAGCCATGGTCCCGACTCACAGAGCTCTCGGTCTACTTGGGGAGACAGAAAAGGAAAGAGGCAATTCTAATAGGTATGGTAAGTTCTGTAGTAGAGGAGTTCCAGAGCATCATGGGAAACTTCCCTGTGACAAATCCGTATGACTGTCTGCCATAAGCCAGGGTAAGTTCTAGGCTCGGTGCTTGTAGCAGTGAACATGCTAAAGACAAAAATGTCTTCGTATGGAGGGTAAGAGGAGACTCAAGCACAATTTTGGGAGGTCAAGGAAGGCTTCCCAGTGGAAGTGACATCTAAGCTGAGTTTTTAAGATTGAGTAGAAATTAGCCAGATTGGGTTGGGGTGGATTACTGGAGGGAAGACATGGCAGACAGAGGGGAGGAAGGACATGGAAGACAGAGGGGAGGAAAGAAGGTGTACAGGAGGTAGGAAGTGGTCCTGAATGGCTGAAGGACTTTGGATGCAGGAGATGACATTGAAGTGGCAGGCTGTGAGGAATTTGAACTTGAACATGAAGGCAATGGAGAGCAATAGAAGGGTTTCACACGGTGGTAGAAAGCCTCTCTGGCCACAGTGGGAAGGACAGATTAGAGGGGGCAAGACTGTGGGCAAGGACACTCATAGGAGGCTGTTCTGATGATCCAGGGGGAGATGAGTCAGGCCTAAACCTGGGGGCTGCTGGGGAGTCTATAGAACAGGGAACTCCATACATGTGGATTTGGTAAGTGATGGGATGGGGTGTCAGTGGGGAGCAGGAGCTAGTGATGGGAAGGAGTCCAGAGTGGACAGTGAGGTGGTGCACGCGGCGCACAAGCTGAGCAGACCAGAATGCCGTCAGAGCTGCCCTGCCTTGTTCCATCACCTGGAGAGAAGAGGAGGAACCAGGACTTGCACCAGGGAGGCCAGGCCCGTTCACCACATGACAGTGACTTAACCTTGTTCTTGTTTGAAATGCATGTTTCCTCTCATAATAGAGGGAGACTTGAGGCAGACAGATTTTGATCTTTGTTGGCTGCTGGCTCTGCGTCCCAATTACAGAGAGAAATTACATGGTCTGATGGAGATGGCAGTATGGTCTGGGAGGAAGACTCCAGACCTGGTCTGTGATGACAGCACCAGCATCATCCCAGAGAGCGCCCTTCAGCAAGTCCTGTACCCTCCACAAGGTGAGCCCGTCCCCTTCGTAGAGGGACCATGAACCTTTGCTCTCCTAATCCCTGCTATGGGAATTAAATAGAGACAGTCATGAAAAATGGGGCATTGAGCAAAGAGCAGACTTTCAACTGAAACAAATCTGGGTTTGAATCCTGGCTCAGCCACTTGCTAGATGTGTCACCTTGGGCAAGTTTCGTCATCTGAGTGGACCTCAGTGGCCTCATCTGTAATGGGAGGACATAGCACTAAACCTCACTGAGTTGCAAGGAGTTAAAATGAAATAATGTATGTGAGTCGGCACCATCAGCTTTCAATAGTAAGTGACTGTCGGTTAAAACATCCAAAAGGTGTATGTGACCATGAATGAGGACCTACATTTTTGTGAAGAAGGGGCTGTTAGAACAAGAGGCCATGGCCCTGTTGGTAGGGTTCATGGGACAAAGGGTCTTGGTAGAGTCACAACGGAGGGCCTTGGCCTCACAGCACCAACTGGCTCTCGGAGTGGGGGTGTGTAGTTCCCATGGTGGGGTTTTCACATCTGCCCCCCAGAGCAGCCCTTCTCACGTTGGGGTACGCGGAGGACACGTTAGTTATCCAGGGCACACTGGGTGAGAGTAAGGCCAGTGAAGGGCTCGGGAAGGAGGGAATCCTGAGGGATATTGCACCTGGGCCCACAGTAGCATCCACCTCTCCGCCCACCAGAACATATGTATCTGTCAGTTGAATTTTTCTCCCTGGAAAAGCACCAACTAAACATTATCGGGGGCTTGTTCTCCAACTTTCCTTCTCCACTCCATCAGGGAAATGCAACAACGGACACAGTCACTGATGCTTCCCTGACTGTGTGACCTTGGGCTGCTTATCTCACCACTCTGCACTTATTTCCCCATTTGTAAGATAAAAATAGTGATAACAGTCTGCAAGGTTCTTGCGAGAGTGAAATGATGCCGTGTATCTCCAATCCACAGGCACTGCCTGGCACATGATATGTGCTCAACAGATGTTCCTTCTGCCCCGACTTTTCTCACCCCCATAAGGACTGCATAGCTCTCCTCTTACTGGGTGAGCCTTTAACCTGATCATCTGGCTCAGAAGCCAGCACCCGGGGTTTGAATGCTGACTCTACCACCATCACTAGGGGAACCCTGAGCAAGCCCTGCTTTTTCTTAGCCGCGGTGTCTGATACTTCAACCTGTCAGAGCCGTAGAATGACATCATGGGTGGACTTGATCTCTACTGTGGTCCCGTATGGCTCTGATATTCTAAGATTTTTTCTGATTCTGAATTCTAAAATTTTTAATCCCATGCTTAGATGAATTTATAAATTCAAGAATCCACAATTCTGTTGTTTGGTGAGTCTGAAGATGGAGTGATCCCGTGAGCGTAAGTGTTCAGTCTAATAGGGAAAATCAATACAAAGGTGTCTTAGACAGCTGATCAAGCTAAGCCCATAGCTACTTTCATTCTTTTATTTAAGGGGCTCTTAACTGAGGGGCTTCTGGATGGGCTTCAAGAGGAGCCTATGAACTGTCTACAGTTTATACAAAACTGTGAGTAAAGATGCACAGTTCATTTTCTGGAAGGAAGACTCGTGACTTTTAACAGAATCTAAAAGGGAGACATCCTCAGAGGCTTCTGCCCTGGCTGATGGTCTCCGTCCATGTGTCTGATGTAGGAGTCCTGCGCATCAGTTCTGCTTTGCATCATTCTAGCTAAGGGCCTTAAACCAGTTATTTAACCACTCTGAACCTAGTTTCTTCATCTGTAAAGTGAGGATAACAATTATTTGCCTCACAGAGTTGTTTTGAGGGCTAAATGGAAGAATGCAGATAAATCACTGGGCACACACTCAGTGCCATTAAATATCAGTTCCCTCGCCTTTCCTCCCTGTGGTTTGTTGTTTCTGTTGTTGTGAAATGATAAATTCTGGAGAATTTTGGACCATTCTTCAACAAACCCTATTTACAATTTACTGGCCTGCCAAGTAATAAATATACTCTGTTCCAACGATTAAAAAAAAGAAAAAGAAGAAGAGAAAGAGAGAGAGAGAAAGGCTAAACTGGAATCATAAAATAACCTAAAGCTTCTCTAGTCTTTGTTTATGGTCTGGTTACAAGCTACAGGAAATAGCCCTTTGACATAATGGATGAGAAAAATACTGGGAACAGACTTGGGTCCTGAGCAAACTCGTTTCCACATAGGCTCATAGCTGTGGGCACCTTGAAATCAGAAAATGCTGGCCCTGGGAGAAGAGCATGGCTGGTGTGGCCCAGAGAAGATGCAGAAATTTAGAATTCAGTTAACTGGCTTGGCCTAAATTCAGAGCCTACTATGTGTCTTGCACTGGGTCCTCTGAAATATGCATCAGACATTCAAGATATCATTTATTTACTTGCCCATCAAACACAACTGATTAGACACTAGAAATAGATGGATAAGGCATGGGCCCTGCATTCAAGGAGAAGATAGTTTGGAAGGAGGGAGAAAGATAGAGACAGCAGCATCAGAGTGTAAACGCTCGGGCAGAGGGGAGTTCTGCTGGTCAGGGAAGCATATGGGAGTCACGTAACCCTGCAGGAGTGTAAGGGAAGCAGAGGGGAGAAAGATTTCCTGGAGGAAGAGAAACTAAGGCTCAGACCTCGAGGGCAAAAGGTGTGCAGGCAGGAGGGGGGTGGGGCAGCATTCCTGGCAGAGGTAGATGTACAGGGGAGAACCCCGATGCCAGAGAGAGGATGTGTGTGTCCAAAGTATTGGAGGGTAGTTGGGGCTGTGCCAGAAGCAGCAGGTGATGAGAGAAACCTAGGCAGAGCCTAGGTAAGATTTGGGAACTATGTAACAGGTACATTGAACAAGCAGTGCCCACAGGGTGTGATGAGAAAGTATTTTTTGCCCCCCCGCACTGACCCTACAAATAGATGGAGATAGATTATAGATCTCAATCTAGACATATAAAAGCTCTGGCAGGCCCCATGACTTTCTAATAACTCTCAGGAAATTAAAAGGTTTCTAATTAACTCTGGTCACAAAAGCATCTCAGTTCAGCAATGACTACCTCTGGTCCCGTAAAAGCCATCACAGCTCTTCAAAGTAAAAACCACCCCATCCTCTAGCTCAGGCTTGTCTCAAACAAGCTCAAGGTGACTTGTGTTTGCTCAGCTTGTCTTACAGCCCTCGCCCCCATCTGGTTAACCCCAGATGGTCAGCCCTCCAAGGTTGAGCAGGATGAGGGAGGGGAGGAAAGGAGCAGGAAAGGTCTTGGGTGACTTGTACTTTCTGGAGATGGCATGAGCAAGCCATACCTTGCCTGGCCCTGGAGTGCCATTGGTATCGCAAGTCCATCTGCTCAGGCCAGTTGTTTATGGTTCTTCCTCAGTCCCTGGTGATCTGGTGGTTCACCCCTCTGGGTCACTGTACCCCTCCAATAGCCCTCTTGTCAGAAGGGGAGCTACAGGTTGCAAAACTGGCTTTCTGGTTTCCCTTTGCAAGTTCTGCCTGGTGGTTTCATACCTCACTTTGAAACGTAGTAGCTATAGACTTGGGATCTTGGCTAAAACCAAGAGGAGGACAGTTCCATTTTAACACCATGTTTCCATATCTAACAGGTAGGATTGAGTATTTTTGGTGATTACTTGGGTGTGGGGGTAAAGGATGAAGTCAAGGAAGATACCAAATTTTCTTGATTTGAACAACGTGGTGGATGGTGGGGCCGTCACTGAAATTGGAGAAAAGGATTGGGGAGGGGATATTCTGAGCTCTGGGATGAATCGAGTGTAGGGGGCTTGTGTGACATACAAGTGGAGAAGTTTAGTAGGCAGATGGATGTATGAGCCTGAAGTTCTGGAGAGAGGTCTGGGCTTTGGGAACAGTCATAGTAGATTTTTCTACAAGGTACTGTAGAGTCATAATGAAGGGAATGATTTTCTTGGCGTGCACGGTCAAGGTGGGTTTCTCTTGATGAGTTGGTGAAAAGAATGCTGAACTGAGATCCCCATTCCAGTATGGCCCTTTGCCCCTTCCCTCCCTCATAAAACTGTGTGACCTTAGTTAAATCACTTTATCTCTCTGGCTAAAGCATGATACTAGGTAGAACCTCAGTGAATGCCAGTGAAAGAAAGAAAGAAAGAGAAAGAAAGAAAGAGAGAGAAAGGAAGGAAGAAAAGGAAGGAAGGGAAGGAAGGAAGGAAGGGAAGGAAGGGAAGGAAGGAAGGGAAGGAAGGGAAGGAAGGAAGGAATGGAAGCTGACCTCACCAGCATCTGCTAGCTGGCTCACTAATAGGACAATGGGTGATATGATCTGTATTGCTCAGAGGAATTATCAGAATATGTATATGTGTCTATCGGGGCTGTTGGGGGAGGTGTGGTGAGGGAGGCAGATACTGCCTATATTTTCTTTCTTGATAAGGAGGCTTCATTTTTTTAGGCAGAAGAGTAAGAAGCCATCTGGTCTGACCTGCTGGTTGGCATGTACAAATACCTAGGTACTTCTCAGTTCCTGATTGTCATGCTCAGGGTCAAGCCTTTGTTAAAATTCATAAGCAAAAAATGCTTCAGTCAGAGGGCTTTGGGAACAGAAGACTAAACTGGACGGAAGCTGTGGCTTTCTTTTTCTTCTCCATGCAGATGTGGACTAGAATTTGATCTTTAAACATGAGCGCTTACTGAATGACCGGCTGAATGAATGAATGACTAATAGTAGCGGTAGTAATGGTAAAAATAATAACATTGAGATATGCTTTGTGAGACGGGTCAGGATCCCTGCACTGGAGGACTGGCTTGCCTCTAATTTACCATGTTGGTTTGGGAAGATCTGTTCCCCCTTCTGGGTTCCAATTTTCCTATCTTTAGGTTAGAAGATGAAATTATATGTTTTCTAAATCATTAGCTGGCTGGATGGATGGATAGATAGATCAATATAAATCAATAGATGGATAGATAGGCAGACACAGAAAGAGTCATTTGATTTTTGGCCTTTGAAATAAGCACCTCCATTTTACACTAGGGAAACTAAAGCCCAGAAAAGTCAAATAGCATGCCCAGGGTTATTCTCTCAATCCTGCCTGGTAGGCTGTCTTCCTTTCCTCCCTGCTCTGCAGTTGACCCAGATTCCCTCCATTTCCTGTAGGACAAAAGCCCTTTCCTGAACCCCACAGAGACAGAGATTGGGACCTACCAGCCAGCCCTGTCCCTCTGCTAGCCCCGCTCTCTGTAACCCTCACCCCTGGCCTTGACTCAACCGTAATCCCTGATCACCCAAATGCCACGCAGACCCTCCCTCTATGGTGCCCAAACTGAGCTGCCTTGCCCTTTGCGAGTCCTGCCTGGGCCCTGTAGCCTCCTACCTCCACATCAAAGCATGACTCCGCTCCAGGCCTAGAAAACCAAAATGTCATTACCTTCCCCCAGCCTCCCTCATCCCCACAAATGAGGTTTCTAAGGGTTTTATCTGCTGTTGTCAAGTTTATAGCCATAATTCGAAATGCTGTTAATATTACTGACAGCAGAGAGCTACAAATTACAAAGTTGTAAAGTTTCTTTATGGTGTAACTGTCAGCCTTCACCAGCAGCACTGTGAGGGCTCCATGGAAACCAAGTTGATGATAAAAAGAGTTGATACTGTTTCAGGATTATGGCTGTTAGCTGACTGGTCAGAAAAAATCCTGGCTAGTTCTTAAGTAACTCGAACCTGTTTGTTTATATTCATGGTCATTTGCACACTTATGTGCACACTTACTTGTGTTCCCATCCTCTTGTTTTATGAATGTGGGGAGAGCCCCTAGCGTGGAAGAACTTTATCCAAGATCAGTTCAAACCCATTGCAGAGTCGGGCCTAAATTTGACCAACTCGAAGGACAAAGAGAGGAACCGTGTGCCACATTGTAGGTGTTTAATAAATAATTGTTGAATGGCTGAATGCCTGGAATACTTGGAGGGCTTAGGCAATATTAAGAACGAAGGTATTAAATAATTTCTGCCTTTAGTATAAAATAAAACGAAAGCAGTTTTGGAAGTACTGATTTGGGGAAATCAGGTTTTCTGTGAAGTAAAATGGTCTAGGCATCTTAATTGACACTATTAAGCTCAATATTGGTCAACAAGGCAAATGTATCAACCACCACATCCACCACACACTGTCCTCCTGCTGCAATTGATGCTGACTGGCTGTATTAACAGAAGCAGAGGTCAGGAGCAAGGAGGTCCTGGCCTTTCTTTGTCCTGCTGCGTCACTGACCCCTGGAGTCCCATGGTCGTTTCTGGCCCCTACTCTTTGCAGTACATCGAGAAAATGGTACAAGGTCTCTGAAGCACTGAGATGGGAAAGGAAGACAAAACTAGGTTGGCCAACTGTCCAGGTTTGCCTAGGACCTAGGGGTTTCCTGAGACAGGGGCCTTCCACTGCTAAAACCAGGATAGTCCTAAGCAAACCAAGATGGTCAGTCACCCTACCCAAAGCTATGACCTGTGAAGAACTTGTCAAGGAATTGGGGATATTTTCCTTGGAAAGAAGACATTTGGAGGCCTTGATTTGGTCAAATTCCTAAAGAGCCATCATGGAGCAGGGAGAGTAGACCTGTTCCATGTGACCCTAGAAGTCAGAACAAGAGCCAGTGGGAGGCAGCTTCGTTTTGAACCTCTGTGTGGAAGATGACAGGGCCACACTCACTGAGCATCTCCTGTGCACCAGAGCCTGGCCTGGTTTCTGGGGATGTAGACTCAAGCGGTCATGACCTCTGCCCAGAGAAGTTCCCAGTATGGTGAGGGAGACAGGCAGGAGAGTGCCGTGACAGAGACAGAGGGGGACACAAGAAGTGGCTAGAACGAGCATCAAACCCAGCCTTGGGGATGCCGGGGGTGGGAGTAAGTGCAGCGAGGAAGATACCACACAAGGGCCTTGTAGGCCGGGAGAGCAGAGTGTGCCAGGCCCACTGGGAGAGCTGCTTCCCTCCTTTGGACAAGTCCAAGCCTTGGGGTAGGAGGTAGGGGGTGAGAGGCAATGAGGCTAGAGAGGACTATGGGAACCAGTTGGTGGTTTCAGGGAGAGTGCCATCGTGCATGGGGAGGTCGGTGGCTTGGGGCAGCTGGGGATAGAGTACAGCCCAGAGCTGTGTCACCCCCTACCCCTCCAAGTACCACACCCACCCTGCCTTATTCCCACTCTTCTCATCTGGCTGTGCTCCCTGGGAACTGGCTCTGTAAGTGAGTCAGAGGATCCTCTTCTTCTTAATTCCCTGGGGAACCCAGAGTTCCAGCTTCCCAGACTTCCCCATCTGACTAGAGGTTTGGGGATATTTCCTGGTAGCATTGTTGTGTGATGGACAGTGTTCCCATGTGAGATTCATGATCCATGGGCTTTGTTAATCTGGTCTCTGCCACTGACCTGCTGTGTGATCTTGAGCAAATCACTGGCCTTCCCAGATCCCCCTTTCCTATCGGTGAAATTAAGAGTTTGGACAAAGGGCCTCCATCCTCCAGATGTCATTCAAACAGCCTATTGAATCTAGCTCTAACTCATTTATTGAACATCTACTAAGTACTGGACACAGTCATCCCTAGGATTTTGTCCAACCTCTGAGGGCACGGGCCCTTCTCCACAGGACCACCATCCCTCCCTTTCTTCAGGAAAGCCCTGGAACCAGGACCTCACATCTCACTTCCCAAGCAGCGTGCTACATGCCCAGCAAGACACACTGCCTGTCTGGGGTTTCTTATCCATCAATATTTTCCTCAAGATGATAAATGTCCTGCCAATAAGAGGAGGCAGCTGCCAACTCCGTCTGAGACAAGGGCCTTTAGCTGGGGTTGTGGCCGTGCTTGGCTTGTTGATGCATCTCAAGAGGCAGGAGGTGGGAGTCGTGCCTGGGAGGATGAAAGACTGGACTTGGAGGGAGGAGAGTCAGGACCTGCTCTCATTCTATGCAAATTTTGCAGGGAGGCAGTGGAGAAGCAAAAGGAGACGGAGAATGCTTGGATTTCAGTTCAAAGCAAAATAAATTTTCAGTATTTACAGAGCTCCTACAGAATGCGAAGCCCTCCAGTAGACTATCAGGAAGTGGACAGCACTTACCAGTATATCAAGTACATTCAGAGTCATCATCTTGTTTGATCCCCCACAACAACCCAGAGAGATGAGCATTATTATCTGTATTTTATAAACAAGGGAGTTGCATCTTGACCCCGAGTGCCTACCCAAAGCCACAACCAGTTCCCGACTCCAGAAGTCTGCAAAGTGAGGGTCCGATGGAGGAGGCCCGTCAGGTGGCACAGTCCGTAGGTGGTGGAGCAACGCCCTCCCAGGAGCTTGGATTTGTCTCTTTTGATATGAAATCCAAATCTGATTGCCCCACTAGAGGACACTTTCTTTAAAGAAACCAGTCATCTGGCCGAGGAGCTAATAATAGCTGAGATGTAACAGATGCCCTTGTTCAGGAATAGGATAAAAAAGGGGCGTGGCCTTTAGAGCCAGGCTGACCTGGGTACAGATCTTGGCTCTGCTCTTTGCTAGTTGTGTGACCTTGGGCAAGCAACCTCATCTCTCTGAGCCTCACTTTGCCCTTTTATAACAATGATGATTAGGAAACTTACCTCATAGGGTTCTTCCAAGTAGATGGAAACATAAAAATAATTCTCAGGTGCCCAATAGATTACCTGGAATGTGGTAGGGACTCAATAAATGATAGCTTTATTATTACTCTTACCAGTCAAGTATGAATTGGGTGAAATCTAAGTAATAAATTTCTGGGCCATCAGGAAAAGATGAAATCAGTGCAGACTGGAGGTTTGATGGAACCTCCCTTGAAGGCTTCTTAAGATTCTTAAGGGATTTCTAAGATTCTTAAACAGCAATCCTCTTAAAAGTGTTTGGAGTTCTCAGCTATCCCCGTGGAATCAGACTCCATTATCTGTACTCATACGCACAATGCAAAACTTTTTACCCGAACAAAGTCATTCATGATCAGGCAGGGCTTGGTCTGTCATCAGGATGTGTGACTGAGGCCAAGACTCAGTCTGGGACAAAGCTAGGTCTTTGGTGATGCTGGTATTGAAGAAACCTGTCACGGTAAACAGGATACTTGGTTTCTCATCATGGAATGTAAGAACTGGAAAATACAGAGATTTCTTATTTGTTTCATGTGATGACACATCACTGACATTCCGTCTCTGTGCCTCAGTTTCCCATTCTCCCTGCAGTGCCCACCTTGCAAATGGCTATGTAGCTCAAATGGCATAGTGTGCAAGGAATGATTTTGAAGATTAGCCTGCCTGTACTCACAGAAGCGGTGATTCTGGGTGAGCGGGAGGAGGGGGGATCTGGGGGAAAGCCAGAAGCATGTTGCTCTTTGGGACAGAAATCTGCCATAGGGTCAGGGCAGGGGGAAGGCAGGAAGCAGGTGCTGGGCTGATGTAGAGGCAGCCAAGCCAGACCCAAAGCAATTCATCGCCCATCCCGTGTCCACAGGGATGTGCACAGGGACCTGGCTCCATCAGAGAGGTGCTGGTCACCCCCCAGCCTGAGTAAGAGGCTGGTCTCTGCTCCTGGCTCTCTACCTCTTGCCGCCTGCCTGGCCGGGCCCACCAGCTGCGGCTCTGCTGCTCTTGCCTGAGGTTCAAGTGCCCTCTCCTGGCCCCCAGGGTGCATGGCTGGCTGTGAAAGTCTAGCTTCCTCCCCTCAGAGGATCAGGAGGCCACCAAGTCCTTTGTATGGGCTGGGATCTGAGCTCTGGGGGGAGCTGGTGGGGCAGAGCGGGGAGGGGCCACATCCCCTTCACTTCCCCCAGATTTCTCTCCCACTTGGACATCCCTCCTCCCCACCCATTTTTCCCTTCTTCCCTGTCTCTCATTCCCCTTTCTTACTATTTCTCTTTTTGTCTATTTGACGCTCCTATACATACACACAGAGACGCACCTATCTCCAGTATGCCCTCCCCTACCTCCTCCCCCTCCGGCCTCTCCTCCCCTCCCTCCCACTTTTCCTTTCTCTCTCCCTCTTCCCCCTTAGCTCCCTTCCTCTCTTAAGGCAAACAATGGCAAACAGTGGAAATGTTTTGTACCCAAAGCCGCCTCTGAGTCCAGCGTTCTCCATTCATAGGATCTTAAGCAGGTGCTCAGTGCTCTGCCAGGTGCAGGGGCTGAGCAGGTGGCTGCCTCAGAATGCAACCCCCTTCCAGCCTGCTAGCAGCCCCATATTGCTGGCCGGTCCTTTCTGTTCTTCCTATCCTTTCTTCTCCAGTCCTCTGTCCCCTCTCTCCCTCCTCTTTCCCCTCTCCTTAGACCTCAGTTCAGATTCAAATACCATTTATTGAGCTTTTCAGAAAAGTGGGGACTTGACCTTCACCTTGAAGAAACTGTCTTTCAGGGATCACTGTTTCTCTCTTCTGCCTCCCCCACAGTAGACAGAGTGGCTTCTTGACAAAGTGTGTGATCCGGGCGTGTGAACTGAGCTAGGGACAAGAGGCTGTAAGAATGTCAAGGGGAGTGTCTCTTCTCAGTGCCTCCTACGGGGAAGGCTTGTGGTGAGGAAGGAGCCATCTCCTGAGGCCTCACATGACATCCTGATGTACGTGTTCACAGGCTAGCTATTTTAATTTGCTTGCTCCTTTATTTACCATTTGTGCTAATTGCAGCAAAGGCCCATGCCACAATTAAGCACCACGAAGCATTTCCCAGCACTGAGCTCCTAAGGAGACATCTCACCCAGGGACCCATGTTGGGAGGAGGGACCTCCGCCTGGCCTCTAAGCATTCCTTCCATATGCGCCAGCGCCAGCACCATGAGGCCCCTTGTGGTGCTGCCTGATGAGAACCAAGGGCACAGTCCCCAAACACGCTCCAAGCCCGCAGCTGGCTGAGGTCTAGCTGGCTGCCCCATTAACACAGGCTGCATCTTCCACACCATCCTTGGGGAATGTGGGGTCTCTCAACCCAGTTACGAGGCAGCCAGGACAGCCAACCTGTCCAGACTCGGGCAAGGGCCAGGGCTGTAGGTATTGGAACTGGTGTGGTTCAGGGGTTAGGAGCCCACATTCCCTGCAATCAAATCCTGACATGGCATTTCTGAGCCCTATGCAACTTTGGGCAAGTTCCTTCATGGCTCAGGACCTCAGACTCCTTACCTGGAGAAGAGAGATAATGGTACAAACTCCCCAGGGTTTGTGTGAGGTTAAACGAGAATGTATGTAAGTACTTAATACGCTGACTGGCTCCTAGTAAGGGATGGTGGCTATTAGCACACATTACAATTCTGTGGGATCACTTCATGGCGATCCTGGTAGGTCTGCTGAGTAGATGGAGAATCTACTCGGATGGAGAGTCTGCTGTCTGGATGGAGAGTCATCCACACCATCTGTAAACCCGGAAGACTAGTTTTAAAGCAAAGGGGATTCTTCCTTTGAGTTCTCTCAAGAAAACTGTGACTCTGGTCTGCCCCTACTCACTTGCAGTGAGGGCAGACTGGAAAATCCCAAGCTCACTTCCCTTTGGCTAAGCATTTCAGTGATAATATCTGCAAGTGGCTGTCTCTGGGATTCTGGAAATGCAGAGTGTAAAGCATGGGGAGATATCTGAGCCTTGGAAAGTTGGAAAGCTCTTGAGCGAAGGAAATATCTACGGCTTGCCTACCCTGTGGTAGGCACTGTGCTAAGTGCTTTATTAGCTTATTTAATTCTCACATCAACCTCATGAAGGATCTACTCTTCCTGTCTTGCAAGTAAGAAGATGTTGGCTCAAGATATTGAACTTGCCCGGGGTCACGCAACTTGTGCAGGGCAGAGCCAGAATCTGAACCCAAGCCCTGTCATCCCACAGCACCTACTCTGCTGCTGTGCCCTCAGCCAGACTCCTGGGAGATTTCACCTGCCCCATCCCATCCCCCCCCAACCCTCCCCAGCCCGCTCTGCTCCTCAGGGAGGCAGCCCACCGCTAAGCCCTGGCAGAGCAGACCCCTCTTTCCAGATATGCTGACTCATACCATCTCTCCTCTGGGCTGGGTCTCTTCTGAGTGATGGAGAGTTTTCACTTGGTCTGAACTCCTGCATACCTCAGCACCAGAGAGTAATTGTTGAGGGAAAGTTACTGGGCTCTGCTGAAAGTCATTTTTAGATTCCGGAGCAGGACAAGTAGGAACAATGACATCACATGTGCATGACTAATTCAAAGCACTTTAATCTTCAAAATGTCAAACTTTATGGTCAGTGGCTCTTCCACAGCGAGCGGTGGCACTGTGAATATTAAAATATCAGGATGGCAGGGCATCGAGCCTGGGAGTCTTTGTAAGGGCAAACCATCTCCAAAGGTGACGGCCAGTGCTTGCAGGCCAGCTTGGAAGCACAGTCTGAAACACAATGACATTGTAAGTGAGTGGCCACCGGTGATTAATATGTTCTAGGTAAATGCACACATTAGCAGGGATCTCTACTACAACCCTGAAAGATAGGCATTATGGTCCCCTTGGTGCAGGAAGCAGGGGGAGGAGACTGAGGCTCAGAGCAATCAGGGGATTTATGCAAGGTCATGTAGTCAGCAAGGGCTTCTGCTGATTCCCAAACTCAGGTCTCTCAGCCTCCAAAGCCAGCTCTGCCACTGCCACAGCAATTGTCTTTTGCCTTCGTGGCTTTAAAGTGATCAGAACTCATTTCTGTTGGATCTGTCAATGATCTGAGACAAATTTGGAACAAGTAAAGTCCTACTTCCTATAACCTTCAGTCTGTGTCAAGAAACAAGGCCTTAGAAAAGGTCTATTGGGTTCTGGCCTCCTGGGAATCAGGAGAGCCAGGCTGGAATCCAGACTTCCAGAAACTTCCTGTGTGACCCAGGGACTTCATTTTCCCTCTCTGGGCTTTCATCTTCTTATGTATAGAAGTGTTAGAGGGATTCATGGAAAAACAAATATTTATCAAGCACCCTGCTACAGAGCAGGTCCTCTGCTGGGCACTGGGCAACAAAGATGAATAGACATTGATTCTTCACTCACTCAAGGGGGCAGTTGAACTAAGGAATCTCTGATGTCCTTTCCTATTAGACATTCTCTGATCTCAAATTGCAACCATAAGTATTGATGATGAGTCAAGGGTATTTGATCATATTCAGTTGTGTCTTAGATCTATTGGAACCTAGATCCAACGCTTTGAGCTATATCCCAGTGGGTCCAGGGTTAAAGCATGCACAGAGACCAGTGGGTCCAGGTAGAGAGGATAGAGAGGCAAGTGAGCACACAGAAACCCAAAGGACCCAGACACTGGCCATTCATTTATTCAATTATTTACTCATTTGTTTAACAAGGAGTTACTGAGCACTCCTTCTGTGTCAGGTCCCATCCTGGGTGGCTGGAGACACAGAAATGTATCAAGTGAGGCCCCTGTGTTCCAAGGTACAATGTGATGGAAAAGTTGACGTGCAGATATTACAATTAACAAACATTCTAAGCCAAGGCCCAGAGACATGACACATCATGCTGGGTCAGGAGCTAGAAATGTCTAGATCCTCAAGTGCTGGGAGTGACAGTGGACAGAGTGTTCTTTCTTGCTGTACTGATGTTGCATGTATGTGGATGACTTGCTTTGGTGAATGTGATGCTAACAAAACTGACTTGGGTGGTCTTCAACCTGCCTGTGCAGCTTAGCTTGACACTGGCTATTGCAGCCATCCACCAGGAAAGAGCATGTCACAGGCAGCCCCTGCCACCTCAGCCCAGCCCTAGAAAGATCACTGGGGACCCACCTGCAGCCTGCAGCCAAGGCAGCCTGGAGCCCTACCTTCTGGGAAATGTTTATCCTAGATCAGTCAAATCGGCCACATGCATACCTGGGAGAGAAAGAATGAAAAACAGATAAAATTATGAGGGGAGGGAGTGCTCAGAGATGGGGCTGCACAGAGGGTTTGGGCCTTGTTTTGTGTGCCCTACTGAGGAGAGTACATGCTAGTCATACTGAGGGATCATGATCAGATTTGCAGGATTCTCAACCCACTGAGAGAGATAGCAACCAGAAGACGCACTGGAGCTTGGGGGGGAGGGGGCAGGGGGGGCAAATACAATTTCCCAGCTGAGTTTTCCGTCAGGTCTACTGTGAGGACCAGAGCATCCTCTGTGCTCCCAGCTGAGGGGGCAAGTGCCTCACAGAGATTCCTACCCCCAGTGCGTGGGATGCTGCCGCACCAAGGTACTGATGCCTCAGCCTGTGCACAGCCTCTCAAGGCTGGAGCGGCCCAGGCTCGGGCGCCAGTGACCTCCAGCAGAAAGCAGCCCCTCCCTTCTCCCTTCACTGTGCAAACAAATAGCATCTTTCCTGTGAGTCACAGCATGAAAGATCGAGAAGCACTGAGCGTGAGGGGTCCAGGCCCTTCCGGGGCTGCTGAGGATGTGCTCTCTGCTCTGTTTCCCTCCCAACGAGGTCTGCCTCCTTTAGGCCCAAACATGTCTTCCTTCTCTCAGATGGGGTGGGGAGAGAGCAGAGAGCCAGTGTTGCACCTTTGCATCCATAATATACCGTCTGAGGATTTTTTTATTACCTTGTCAAGACAAAGAGCAATGGGCTGCATTTAAATTCAGGACCCAACCGACTGCAGCATCATGTCTGAATCCTTTATAGCAGCCTCTGCTCTAGCTTTGAGAGCTGTCCAGACTAGCCTTTACTGGGGCCCCTGTCCCCACCCATTCTATCTCCCTCCAGTGCAGGGCCTCACATGTACTTAGATGGTAAAAGAAAGGACAGAGTCAGCATGGTATGGGCCCACACTGCTGTCGGAGCACAGGAATGTCTGAGTGTAGAGAGGGCTAGAGGAGGCGGGGTTGCCTTCCTGGAGGTGGTGAGCCTTATGATAAGATTTAGCAAGGTGCAGTAGCTCACAATTTCCAGGGCTTTCGCCTACACAGGGTCACAACGAATGATCACAACAATTCTGTGAAGGAAGAACAATTATCCCCATTTTATAGCTTTGGAAACAAAGCCTCAGTGAGGTTGAATAACAGACATGCACAACATGGTTATAGAAGTCAGCGTTCTGCAGGGAAAAGGAACCAATAGGATGTATATAGAGAGAGGGATTTATTTTAAGGAATTGGCTCATGTGCTTCTGGAGGCTGACAAGTCCAAAATCTGCAGGGTAGACCAGCAGGCTGGAGACTGTAGTTCAAACCTGAAGGCTGTCCATGCAGAACTCACTCTTGCTCGAGGGAAGTCAGTCTTCTGTTCTTGTCAGGCCTTCAGTTGATTGGATGAAACCCACCCACATTATGGAGAATAATCTGCTTTACTCAAAAGTTCAACAAGTTAAGTGATAATCTCTTTCAAAACATCCCTCACAGAAACATCTGGAATAATGTTTGACCACTTAAGTGGTCATCGTGTCCCAGCCAAGCTGATATATAAAATTAGCAGTCACAGTGGCAGAGCTTGGGTTTGACCCCAGATCTGTTGTCTTCAGATCTTGACCCTGACTACTTCATGGCACACAAAGGGAACTCTTCTGTGCTCTAAAAAAGAAGAATTTGAAGGGGTGGCGTATAGTTCAATTTAAGAAATTTTTATTGAGGGTCTTCATTGTATCTAGTTCTGCTATACTGAGATTTAAAACGAAACAAAACAAAATAGCATCCACTCCCACAGTCTGCTGAAGGAATTTATGGTCTGATGGGGATGCAGAGAAGTCCTTCCAGAGACTGGATCATCATGAATAAAGCAAGCCTCAGTTGTAGGACTGAGCATGGTAAGGAACTGGCCTGTCTGGAATGGCGAGTTCATACAAGGGAAGCCCAGGAAATAAAGCCGGCAAAGTCCTCTGGAGCCAGATAATAGCCTTGAGAATAGCATGAGGAAATGACTGTATTAACAGGAGAAACAGATGGTGTATATAGGAGGAGATAGAGAAGGGGAGCCAGGTCCATTTACCCTAGACCAGTGGGCCCTTCCCCTTAGTATGATTTTGGAAGCATTGCAGAGCCCATACTTCATTCCCCAATCAAGAGAGAAACCTGCTCGTTAGCAGCGGTCAAGTGTTTCGCCCACCTACTGACTTCTCAGTGAAGATGCAGAATTAAGAGACTTGATTAGGCGGCAGGCATTGCCTTAGGTATTTTCCCTAAACAACCATGTGAAGAAGATAGGACAGGATTACTCTTCTCATCAGACTGATGAGGTCATCGAAAATACCTTTCCCAAGGTCACACAGCTGAGACCGTCTGACCTCAGAGTCCAGGCTATCACTGTGAGACTCCACAGCCGGAGCCCTGAGCCACTGAACTGTGCTGGGCCGTGGCGTTGGGAGGTGCCCCGGATGCTCCAGAGTCATAAGGAGAAGAGAAGAGTAAATGAAGGGGCAAAGAGAAAAAAACAAAGAGTTGAGGAAACAAAGGTCATTTTTGGAAGACATCCATGCCTTACCAAGGCCTGACTCAGGAATAGGTGCTGGAAACAGAGACATAGCCATACCTGGAAAAACAGAATGCCAGCCAGAAGAGACCTCTGAAGAGACGATGATCACTTGCCAGAACCCAGCCCGAGCTAGAAGCCCCGCTCCACTCACTGTCCAGACTGTTTCTGTTGGCACTGGGAGAGGAGTCATTTCTTACTGCTAGCAGGGCCCTCCGCTGGACTCTCATCCGTCCCTACAAGCAGGCCAGTCCTTCCCAGTTAACCCTCCATGCTAGGATGGGGTAAGCCCAGGAGAGGGCAGCGATTTCCTGGTTTGCTCCCATCTGTAACCATTGTCTTACCTGGCAGGAGACATCATCTGCTATAATTAGGCTTCATTAAAAAGCTGATTAATAACATCTTGCCTGGGCCAGGCGGATGCTGGGATTGGCCTCCTCGCTGTAAACGTGAGTGTTCTTTGCAACTATTTACACACAGTTAACACCTCTGCAGGGCCCCAAGGGAAGGAGAAGGCCCAGGCTGTTCAAATAGCCAGGCACAAGGAAACCCGAGGCAAGGAGGTGGCAAGGGATGGAAGCGGAGTCTGAGCGTGGAGGGCCGAGGGGGCCAAGATAAGCTCCCAGTCTAGGTTACACATGGAGCCCCACCAGCTGGTGGTCCATGGCTGATGCTTTTCTGCAGATGGTAGGTTTGGCCAGGAGAATGTTGACTGGCAGCTGAGTTGGTTGGTTGAATGTTGAGTTTGCCATAGTCTTATTGTTTCGCCTCTGTCATTGCACACATTTCTATGATGAGCCACCCTCTGAAGACATTTGAGTTTGTGACCCTTGTGTGCCTGAGAGGTAAGAGATGAGGCGGTGAAAAGAACAAATTAGGCAGCAGAAGGGTGTGAACAAAGAGATAGAAAGGTACAGAGCAGGAGAAGGGATCAGGTAGGTATTGCAGGGCCCAGAGACGATGAGGTGGAGCCCAGAGGGGAAGGCAGTGTGGAGTGTCCGGGAGTCCCCATGTCATCTCCAGTGGTTGGAGTGTGAGTGTAGAGGGGGGTGAGAGAGGTGGGTCAGGAGAGGCTGCAGAGGAGATGGCAGGTGCCAGCGCCCAGAAGGAGGCCTTGAATACCGTGTTTAACGGGCTAGGGCTTGACCTAGAGAACGTAAGGAATCCATTAAAAAGGAGTTTAAGTCAGAGAGAAACACACTCCTACCCGTGTCTTAGAAATGTCACTCTGGCAAGGTGACAAGAATGGACTGGATAGCAGCAAGGAGAGACCAGAGGCTGTTGCGACAATCTAGAAGCCTGACCATACGGCCTGAACCAGGGCAGAGGCAGTGCGGTGGGGAGGAGGAAAGACTTGAAAGTCAGTTCTGGGGTGAACTCAGGAGGAGATCCGCTGGTTTCCTTCCTTGAGGGAGACAGCAGGGCTCCCAGTTGTCACAGGCCTGCTGTCCTGTCCATGGGGTTTCCAGGAGAAAGCACACAAATGGAGGAACACTGACCTCATACCCGACGTCTAAAGAGAAGCCAGTGCTCATGAAAAGCCAACATTCAGTGTGAGGGGGCACGAGAAGAGCTTGGCTCAGGTCTTCCAGTCTCTCATCTCTCAGCGCCTCACCATAGCAGCCAAAATTTGCCGGCTTTTAATTTGCTCTCACAGGTCAGCCTGATTTTATAGACCGGAACGCTAGGCTTCCCAGAGATCAGCCACGTTCCCGGAGCTACTGGTGGCCAGAAGTTTTTTGTCATATCTTTTCTATATTTAAGAAGTTTATTTCTGTTTCTCTGTTCCTATATGATTGCTGTCTATTAATAAGACTTTTTGTTTGTCTCTCTCTCACATAGTGTCTGTCTCTTTTTGTCTCTGAGAATTTCTATGTCTTTGTGTGTTATTTCTCTCTGTGTCTCTCCCTCTCTGTGCTTCCCTTTTTTCCTAATTCATTTTCTCCCTCCTCCTCTCTCCCCCTCCCCAATTCTGTCCCTTTCTGCCTACCCCAGTTCTGATTAGACAAATGACTCAGGGATGGGGCCAGTCTCTGCCCGGTGGCTAGGCTAATTGATGGCTGCTATAGAATTGCCTAAGCAAGGAACTCTTGTCATTAGCAAGTGATGGGTTGCCTTGGCCTACAACTAGGAAACCTTTGAAATCCTGCATCTAAATTGCCATTCTTTTGACTGCTGCTAGTGATGCTAATTAGCTGTGTTAATTGGATGTTTTGATATTTGCAGAGCAAAGCAATCCAATTCCTTCCTCCAGAAAGCCAAAATTATTAATGAACTTGGCAGCAGCCTTGGCTTTCTTTCCACAGTGGGCACAGCCAAAGATTTTGGGGCAGGGGAAGGGGTGGTTCTGAGGAAATGTCTTGCCTGTCCCTGGGGGGAGGGAGAGGCTGAGAAGCTGGCTATGGAGCTTCCCGGTGGTGAAATCACGCAGTAGGACAGAAGGGTCTCAGATCTTGGGACCAGAGACCAACATGAGGGAATTGGCTCTGCTCTGCCGTTATTGGCCCTGGTTGAGATGTTGCATCCCAGTGCTGAGCACGGTGCCTGATGCACAGTCAGTGTCTAACACACATGAGTCAGATTCAAATCCCAGTGCCACCATTTTCTAGCTTGATGATTTGAGCAGAAGTTACCTCACCCATGGATCTCAGTTTTCCCTCCAACTACATATTAGTGAACAGTTCTAATCAATATAATTTTCTTCAACTTGCTGTATTTTCATTGATGTTTTCTCATCCCATCACACATGGTACCTGCTACCTCATCTGCCTAACCTGTCTCTTGATCTGGTTTGGATTATAAAATAGTATGATTAAAGCTGAAGAAAAGATAGGTCCAGGCTTCTGTGGAAACACAGAGAGCAGATCAAGTAAGCAACTAAATTCAGCCTTGAGGAATCTGGGAAGACTTCCTGAACAGGACAGATTTTGAGCTGGGTTTACAAGGGTGATTAAGCATTCACCAAGAGGAGAAGAGGAAGACATTCCACAAGGGCCTGAAGGCCCAGAGCTGTGGATGAACACCTCACTGCTCTGAAATAAGAGACCTAAGTGATCTCTTACAGCATTTTTTAAGGGAGAAAACTATAATCAAGGGCAGGAACAGGAATCTAGGGACGAAAAGGCTGGGTGTGGTGGCATTGACATCTCACTCACCCCTGGAAGGAACTTTCTTCAGGAAGCCAAGCCCATGGCCTACCATCTAGTTAACTGGCTCTTAGGATGTTTTTAAACACCACGAGAGGCACAGCTTGGGCAGATTGATCGTGCATTCCAAAAACATAGTACAAAGATTAATGAGTGATTACTGCATCTTAGAAGTGTTGGTAGAACTAATCTAATCTGCCCCTTTAAGAGAAGGAAGGAAGGAAGGAAGGAAGGAAGGAAGGAAGGAAGGAAGAGGGAGGGAAGGAAGGAAGGAAAGAAGTAAGGAAAATGGAAGGAAAGAAGGAAGCAAGCAAGCTTTCTTAAAACCATAATATTTGGAATCATTTCCAGTTTATAAATGGGATGCTCCTTCTATGCATACCTCATAATTTCACTTTGTATTAAAGGATCATCAGAAATCTAGCAGGAAGAGAATTTTGGAAGGCCACCACATGGGCAAAGGCACAAATGACAATGGAGCATTGGGAGTGACTGGAACTAGAGTGTGGCCAGGGCACAGGATCAGTATGGCGGAGAGGCTGGCTAGGTGGGTGGGGGCCACATCACAAGAGGTTCCAGGTAAAGGAGATTGGCGATTTATTCTAAAGGCAATGAGGAGCCTTCTTCATGTTTTAAAAACAAAGAACTACATAATATAGAGATGTTACATCCTTTGATGTTCCTTTTCATAATTCCTGCTAGACAATGACCTCTGAAAGGAGCTAATCATGTGTGATTTATATCTGTTTCTCCAGGACAAGGAACACAGTAGGTATTCACAATTGTTGGCTGACTAAAATTGAGGTGGCTAAACTGATACCCAGAAGGGGTAATGAGTTGTTCAACGTCACTGTGAAAGCTGGTGGCAAAGGTGGGCCTGACCCCAGGCCAGAGCTTCTGCAAGTATACTACTAAATCATGCATCCCTGGGCATAGGTCTCAGCTGATTCAGGGCTTGAGATTTGAGTGCATCCTGTGTGACATGATCTAGGGACAGGGCTAATTACCTCCTGATCTCTCTAATACTGAATCCTTTTCCTCAGAAAGCCCAAGAGAATCCAGGCTCAACCTTAGGAACCTCTTTGGTCTCCGGTATCCTCACAAGACCCACTGATGTCCCGGCCCAGATGTTCTCTCCTGGCGAACCCACTGCCATTATCACATATTTAAAGATCCCCATGGCTCCAGGCCTGGGGGATAGAAAAATGAGTCAGACGCAGTTGCTGTGCTCAAGGACTAGTCTGAAGCTGAACGCGTCAGGACACAGACCAGGTCGGATGCCTCTCAGTATCCATGGTGCCCAGCATCCACTGGCTGGAGTCAGTTCAATGATGGAGTGAAGGAACTTGAGGAGATAAGGAAGAAAAGACAGCATATATACCTTATATCACAGTGAGAAAGCTGCGGGTATCTTGAAAGAGGAATGGAGTTCAAAGGAGAAGAGAGTTTCTCCCAGGAACAAATTTCAAAAAATTTTGTGAAGGATGTGGTGGAGTCTAGGCTAAGCCTTGAAGAATGACCAGACTGAGACGAAGGTGGAGAGAGAGCATGAGCAGATGCTGAGGCTGTCTGTAATTATCTAACAAATGTCCATGCAGCGCCTACTGTGTGGGCAGGAAGGATGCCAAGCTGCCCCCCCAGAATTTGCAGTCCCAGAGAGGGAAGAGGCAGGAGGGAGTGTGTGCGTGTGTGTGTGTGCGCGTGTATGTGTGTGTGTGTGTGTGTGTGCGCGTGTATGTGTGTGTGTGCATGTGTGTGTGTGTTGGGGTAGATGGGGGAAGGCAGTGGTCTAGGATTAAAGAGAGGTCAGGAGGAGACTATCAAACTTGTTAGGCCCGGTCCAGAACCATCAAGAATCTAAAATGTCAGGTCACGTGAGGCCTTTATTCTCTACCTGCTATAAAAGGTGTTTGATGTGGAAGGGAAGAAAACTAGCACTCACTGAGCTCCTGCTACATACCGGTGAAAAGTGCTTTACGTACAGTATTCTTATTTAATCTTCTAAACCACTTTGAAGTAAGTGTGTGTATCCTTGTTTTACAAATGAGGAGGCCAATTTTAAGCAACTGGTTGGTGGTAGAATCTTTGTGACTCCATAGTCACAAAGGGGTAGTGTGTGTGTGTGTGTGTGTGTGTGTGTGAATGCAGGAGCCGGCTCACATATCCTTGCATACAGGTACCAACTGTGGGCTCAGGGAGACTCTGATTACTTCCGTCCAATTAATGCTCTGTTCATTCTTGCTGTCTCTTTGTGATTAGAATTAATTGCTGCTGATGGCACTGTGTCGAAGGGAAAGGGCAGTCATCAGCAGTTCCGCTTGGGGGATAAAAACATTGTAATGCAAGACAAAACCGGTTCCCAAGGACTTGAAATAGGAAATTCTCTCTGCTGGAGAAAGATTAGGTGTTCTGTGACCAAAATCAATATTCTGTGACCCTATTCAGGCAGAAGGACAACCTGTTCCTATTCTGGTCAGCAGAGCAGATAAAAGGAAGTGAGGCAATATATTTATTTGGAAAATGAGTTGTGTTAGAAAAAAAAAATGACCACGTAATTTTACAAATCTCTTCCTCATCTGTAAAATTAGGAGGTTTGATGAGATAAACTCCAAGGTCTGGTGTTAGTCAAATTTCTTTGGTTGCCAGTGACAGAAAACTCAATTCGAACTGATTTAAGTAAAAAGGGGAATTAATTTGCTCTCAAAACTTTAAAGTCTCAAGGAATACTGGTGTTAAGCATGCCTGGGATCTAGAGACAGTGTCTTCAAGACTCGGTCTCCAGCTGCTCCGACAGGCTCTCTCCCCCATGGAAGCAAAATGGCTGCCAGACGCTCCTGGTGGACATCCGGTCCTCTCAGGGGTCAGGGAGATTCCCTCTCTCAGAGGTCCCAGAGTTGAGTCCCCTCGGACACAGGCACACCTGACTAATCACTGTGGCAAGGGGCATCCAGGGCTCGGATTGGCCAGGATTGGACTGACTCTATCCTCATTGACAGTGTGGGCGGGGTCAGCTCCTGCTGAGCCACAGGGACTGAGATGGGGGGTTCAGTATGGAAAAATGGGCTGTTGTGAAAGGGCAATAGATAAAGAGCAGAAAAACAAAACAAGACAGATGTCCGCTGTTGTCATTTTATGACATTTTAGGATTCTCTAGCCATTTGGTGTACTGTAAAGTTCAGCCTAGAATATATGAAGTTCAGCAAAGTTTAGAGAGTACTTGAAGTCAGGAGGTACGGTTAAAGGCGAAAAAGAGGATAGAGTATTTTTGAGCATCTACTTTATGTGAGAGTCCCTACTGGGTGCTCTCGCATTCATTATGTCATTCAATCTTCATGATACTCTAATTAGGAGCTACTGTCATTCCCACTTCACAAATAAGGCAATTTAGGATTAGGGGTGAGCCGCTTATCTGGGGTTTATTTATTCATTCATTTACTTATTCTTCCCACAAACACGGTGGGAAAATGGTGGAGTCGTCTTAGGCTGTGTGGAACTGAGGATGGGGAAGATGCAGGCTCTGCCCTCCGGGAGCTCACTGTCTAGCTGGGAAGAGAGACGAAAAGAGCAGTGGAGATTATGGGTGTAATCGGTCAGTCCCAGCCAGCTCAGGTCTGACACCCAGCTCTGCCCCCTGGTTCCCAGGCCCAGCTCCTTTTTGTCCCCTCCAGGCTCAGGTCTGGGGCTCCCTGCTCTGCCTAGGTGGGGCATTGTTCTGAGAGGCTTTGGCTCAAGAGGAGCGTGTGTCCCTGGAGGCCCAGTAGTACTCAGTTGGTTTCACCCTCTACCTATAACTAGCTAGTTGTGGAAGGATCACCTGCCTGCGACTAGAGGGTCATAGTTTCCTCCACAAAACCTTTTCATCTCTGCATCATTGGCTTTACGTGGGCTCCTTGGAAATATCTATCACACAGTGATAGAGTCTCCTTCTCCTCTTCATCAGACAGTCCCTCTTCCAGGGACCCTCGCTCTGGGCTTTTCCTGCTTTCTTAGGAGTGACAGAGGAAGAACAAAGCCACTCTACCTTCTGGAGTTTGTGATGCTTGCTTTCAGTCTTCCTTGTGCCAAGCCCCAGAGCTCCGCATTTCTCTTCCCACAGTCACTAGGAAGTACCCTCCATTTCTCCTCCCAGTGAAGTCCTCAAACACCCAGAATTCCCTCCAAATTCCTACCATTAGCAGCAAAATATTAACGGAACACCCAATGTGTTGTACACTGACAGGCATAGGGGAAATGATGGTGAACGGAGCAGACCGAGTTTTTGCAACCACGGAACTTGGTGGTCTTGTAGAAGAGGCAGTTATTTACCAAAACCACATCGACACATAAAGTTACAGACATGAGGGGCCTGTGAAGGGATGCCAGGGGCGCTGGGAGGTACGTGACGGCAGCCGCTGACTTGTCCAGGAGGTCAGGGAAGGCTTTCTTGAAGAAGTGGAAGTTGGGCTGAGGGCTGACGAGGGAGCAGACGTTACCTGGAGGCGATGGCCTCTCGGGCCCAGGCTCTGGCACAGAGGGAGCGTGAAGTGGCGCACAGCCGGCTTAGTAAGTCCTGTTCCCCAGGGATAAACGACAGCAAGGGTTACAGCATGACTTGTTTGTCCTGTTGTTACTAAACTAGGGCAGGATTGAATGAGATGTGGAACAGGCATGTTTTATATCCTGACGCTGAGCAGATCCTGATTAGTGTTTGTCAGCAGAAGGGAGGCAGACAGGCAGATAGGCAGACAGACAGGCGTGCTGGCCTGTCGGTGCTGTGGGAGAGCGAGAACAGAAAAGTTTCTAAGAAAATATATTCTATCCTAAAAAAAATCGGATATGTATGTTAGTCTCGTGGGGAGTTCAAGCCCAGCTTCTTACCCATCCTGTCACTGGACTCACTTCAGCTTTGCCTGACAGGAAACCAAGATGTCCCCCAGAGAGCACGGGATGCAAGGAAGTGTCAGTAACTAGACATTATGCTGGAGCTTCATCGTAGGAATCGTAGGAGTCACTTGACACAAATGTGCGGCGAAATAAAATTAGGCAACCCTCCTACTAAGAAGAGTGTCATAGAGGGATTCTAAGGAACCAAGAACTCCCTGGATTCTAGGAGCCATATTCAAACTTCATATCCAGGATCACTGGTGACACCACCACCTGATTCCCCAAGATAGGAACCTGGTGTGCTACCCTTGATGCTTTTTCTAGTCCAGCCCCTCTGCCAGAACCCTACACTTAACCCCCAGCTCACATCCATTTTACATGACAAGTATTTCTAATTCTGTCTCTTCCTTCTTGCCCCACAGTTAGTGTCCTCGCTCAGATCTGCCCCATCCTCCCTAGACTAGAACTGTCCTCCCTGTCTCCCATCTTGTTCCCTTCCAAACCATCCTCTACCAGGGCCACAGGAATGATCATTATGAAGCCAAACCTAATATTTTCTCTCCCTCCCTTAAAACCTTGCCATGGCTCCTTATTACCTGCAGCATAAAGTTCACATTCATTACAACACACAAGGCACTCCTGACCTGTCTTTGTGTATTTCTCTTGCTTCCTTCTTCATCTTGTAGAAGACGTTCCAGCCACACCAAATATCTTCCCGTCTTTGAGGGGATCACCATACCTCAGCATGCTTGCACATGCCTCTGCCTCTGGCCAGGGATCCCTTTCCACACATGCCATCATCCCCTCTTTGCCTGGTCAGCTCCTACTCTTTTGTCAAGTCCCCCAGATTCCAACCTTGTTCTACATGTGTTTGTCATTGACGACCTTCCCTGAGGTCCATGAGCACCTGTACACCGTTGTATCTCAGCACCTAGAAAAGTACCTGGTACATAGTAAATTCTCAATTATTTGTTGACTAAGTTACTTAACACACATTCATCTCAAATCAAAGTCCCCCACCCAGTTCAGCGCAGGTGTTACCTCCTCTAAGAAGTCTTCTGGGGTCTCTCCAATGTTAGATCTTACTTTCTCTGCCCCCACTTCCCTTGCTTCCCTCTGCCGTCGTAGTCCTTGTCCTGCACTGTGGTTTTTATCTACCTGCCTTCCATAAGGGCTTCTCGGGACAGAGACTAACTTCTCATCTCCAAGTCCATAGCATCTGGCCCAGAACCTTACAAAGCAGAGAATAAATACTGAATAAATGAATGTATTCATTTTAAGACACTTAAGATAATAAATAATTATAACATGATAATAATTCCCAAAAACCTCAGGCCTTGCATTTGGACAGACCTGAGTTTGAGTCTTAACCTCCAACTGCTAGTTGAGTGTGTTAGACAGAGGACATCTCTGAACCTCAGTTTGCTAACCTGCAACATGGGAATAATAAAATCTACCTTGTTTGTGCATAATAAATAGCACAGTGCCTGGAAGATAGTAAAGGATCCCAAGCATGAGTTCCATCCCCTGAGTTTCAAGTTCAAGGCAACAGATAAAAAGAAAATAACCCAAGGGCAGATAAGAAAATCATAAAATGTTAGAGCCAGTAGGGCCCTAAAGATTGGAATTTAAGAGATAGGATCATTTCTATTTTGCTTAGGATGGAACAAAAATGTCCCCAAATGAGGATTAAATGTAAGGAGGTAGCCAAGAATAAGGTATTATAATAGAGTTTCACTGCAGTATAGCCATCTCTTGGTGAAACCCTGAAAGAAGCTGAATTCCTCCTAATTATACAAATGGGGAAAGTGAAGCCCAGGGTGGGCTGAGTGACCTTGCCCAGGTCATACAGCAATTTGGTAAAAGCTGACATTCAAATATGGGTCTTTGGACTCGCAGGATATTGCTCATTCTGTTAAGCCATGTATGTGCTTCAAATTCCAGGCTGAATCAGAATGAAGACACAAGGAACAAGGTAGTGGGCTTCTTTTAAAGATCAGGAACCCCATATCCTGTCCCTTTAGTGGGCCTCTTAAATTCTAAGCTAGTTTCAATTATCAGTTTGCTTTCTGGCCAAAAGACTGGCCCGCAATTCTCAGCCACTGAATGGCCTACCATTCTGTTGGTAGTCCCTTCCTAGGGCCCATCTTCACGGAGCATTCTTTTGACCCGTGGAGTAGACTGGCACCATCAGGATCTCTGAGGTTCTCTAAGTTAATGCAGATGTACTCGGGACAGGCTCTATATACTGTTCATTGCATTCTGAGCCTAGCTTGGTTGCACTCCCCAGCACCAGCCGGTTCTCACTAATCCCAGAAGAGTCATGCTATAAAAAGTGAATGAGTCAGAAAATGAGAAGGAATATTACCTGAAGGAGATGATAAACTCAAGTATCTCCATCCAAATTTAGAGCAGAGATTCTTAACATTCTGAAGGATGCAAATTTCTTTGAAGATTATACAAAATTATGAATATTCTCCCCAGAAAAATTCACACATACATGTAAACTTTTTGCCTGTGATGCCAGAGGGTCCAGGAAGCCCCTAAATCCCCAGGTAAGAGCTCCTAATCTAGAGGCTCACAAGACATCAGAGCTGAAAGGTTTCCAAACATCAGGAAGTCAGCCTCTCCCCCAACTTCACAGGCTGGAAAACTGACACCTAGAGTGCCCTTGTCCCACACAAGGCCATGCAGCCGCCCAGAGCCAGCTGAGGCCCCAGAGCCAGGACCCAATGGAGCTCCTCCCACTTATTACACCGCTTGTCCCCCGCCTCCCGCCTGCTCCAAGACGCTGCTGCACAAATACTGACTTTGGTCTTTAGTCTTGTTTTTATTGTGCGTCAGTGGAAGCTTCTGAAAGTATCTAGGAGCATCCCAGAGAAACAGAGCCTCCTCTAGCACTGAGCTGCATCCAAGCCCCACCACATGCTGAGTGGGGCCCCGCTGGGCAAGCACCACAGACTTTGTGAGCTAATTTCCAGAGCTGTGGTCAGCCATCAATGGGGAAAGGGAGGCACTGCTGGGAAACTGCTAGTTCCTGGAGCGGAGGAGGAGGGCGAGAGGGGGACCCACACAGCAAGCTGCAGTGTGGGAGGTGGGGGGGGGATTAACTTCCCTCCTGAGTGAGGAGTGGGTCTGAGATAGACGGGCTGTAAATGTCAGCAGTCCAGGGCTCGGAAAGCGAGAGGCATCTCAGAGGTCGAGGTGTGCAGGAGACAGAGGGAGGCCACTTTTCCTGCCCAAGTGATGGGGAGAGGGGCTTAAGCAACCGTCCTAGGAGGTCAATACAGCTTGTGAGGAGATGTTCCTTTCCCCTTCCCCCTGTCTCCAAGGAGCACTTAGCGACGACTTTTTCCAGGTAGGGAAGCCGGAGCCTTTCCAGTCAAGCTCTCACCCCACCTCTAAAGCTCCCGCCCATGCCCACCACCCCCATTTCACCTGCTGCATGTCCACCAGATACTGTGCATCCCTTAGACCAGTGGTGCTCACCCAGGGGTGAATTCCTCCCCCCCCCCAACCCCCGCCACACACACACAGCCCAGGGAATGTTTGGCAACGTCTGAAGAGATTTTGGGTTGTCACAATGGGTTGGAGGGTTGGGCTCCTATCTAATGGGAAAAGCCAAGGATGCTGCTAAACATCCTACAATGCACGAGACAGCTCCTTACAACAGTCATCCAGCCCAAAATGTCAATAGTGCCTGGACTGTGAAGCAGCTTGAAGGCAGGACCATTCCTGTTTTGTTTACTCTATCTACCCAATGTAGTCTACATACCTATTGCACAGCCCAACACAGAGGAGGTGCTTGATAAGTATCTGTTGAATGAATAACAAATAATGAATGAATGACAACCTGCCTAATGTCTGAAGTTCAAAAATCCCCCAAGGTCATCCTGTCCAGACTCAGGCACATTTTTCCTAAGGTCAGATCTCCATCTGTTCTAGCCCAACCAGCGTCCAGCCTGATTTCTCTTCCATGTACCCCATCAGAGTGATGGGTACTGCCCCCGTGCCCGAGAAGGCCTGCCCTGATCTGGGTGGCCAGAAAAGCTATCCTCCTAGGATGCGGCAAAGAGAAAGTGAGGACTAGATTAGCACTAGAGATCATTTTAGCTCACCCTCTAGCCAATTTTACAGAGAGGAAACTGAAGCACACAGTGTGGAAGGGACCTGCAAGACCTTATCCTTGAACATCCAGAAAATTTTAAAAATAATTTCTTCATCTCTCTCTCTCTCTCTCTCTCCCTCCCTCCCTCCCTCCTTCCCTCTTTTTCTCTCTCCCACCTTTTCTTGTTTTTTTTTTGGTTCATTTTTTTTTTTTCTAGCTTCTGTGATGGGCCTAACATGTGTTAAATGGCTGTGGAAACAAATTTGAATGTGACACACCCTTGTCCTTGAAGAGCTCATGCTTTGTTGGAAATGACAGGTTCATAAATAATAATGATAATAGAGTTACTATCTGCCAGCACTGTGCTAGGTGCTTTGGATATATGATTTATAATCAACACAAGAGTCCTTCAAGGTAGGTAGCGTTATCCATTTCAGACATGAGAAAACTAAGGCACAGAGAAGTTAAGTAGTTTGCCCAGAGTCACACAGCGAAACGTGTAGGAGCCAATATTAAAACCCATGCTTTTTGGACTCTAAACCCCACATCCTAAATAGATGCACAATGGGATCCAGTACCAGGGGACAAGGCTTAGACCAGTTTATGGAAGGCCATGAACGCCAGATTTAAAAGTTTAGATCTTACCCTATTAGGTGACAGGGAATTGGCATAAGGTTGTTAGTCAGGAAGTGACAAGGTTAGCAATTATGAGAACATCGCTCTCAGTGAAAATGGTGGGAAACTGAAGTCAGGAAGATCAATTAGGAGGCTGAAGCAATAGTTCAGATAAGAGAGAAGGATCTGAAGTAAAGGAATAGTAGTGGGAGAGGAGGAAGGGCAGGTCCATGATACGTTTAGAAGGCAAAATAAGCAGCACGTGGTCCTGCCTTTGAGAGGCAGCAAATAATGTCAATAAAAAAGATTCTGGAGTCAGACGTGTCTGGGTCCAAGTCTGGTGAATGCACTTGCTGCTTGTGCGGGAGGCACTGAGGGTCAGGGGGGGTGGGAGCGGCATTTGAGCACCCGCAGGATGTCCAGCACAGAGCCAGAACTGCACTACCCACATGCAGGCAGCGTCTTCATCCTCTGCTCCTAGCCGCCTAGAGCAGCTCTGGCTGGATAATGACCCCCACACATGCCCAGATGCTAACCCCTGGAACCCATCAGTGTCACCTTGTGTGGAAACGAGCTCTCTGCAGATGTTATTGTTAAGGATCTTGAGGGAGGAGTTTATCTTGGATTCTGGGGGTGGGCCCGACGTGCAATCACATGCAGCCTTATAAAAGGAAGGCAGGGGCGCCTGGATGGCTCAGCTGATTAAGCGTCCTACTCTTGATCTCAACTCAGGTCTTGATCTCAGGGTTGTGAGTTCAAGCCCCGTGATGGGCTCCACACCCACCACTTAAAAAAAAAAAAAAGAGGGGGCCAGGGAGAGATTGGACACACAGGAGGAGGCAGACACTGGAGTGATGAGGTCATAAGCCAAGGTGCGCGGCAGCCACCAGAAGCTGGGAGAGGCCAGAAACAGTTTCTCCTCTGGGGCCTCCACAGGGAGTGGGGACCTGTGAGCACTTTGTTTTTAGCCCAGTGAAATGGATTTCAGACTGTGGCCTCCAGAACTGTGAGAGAACACATGTGTGGTGTTTGTGGTGACTCACTACAGTGGCCGTAGTAACCGAGCCTGGAGTCACCATTATGGCCACTTTGGCTTCCGGCTTAGAGGATCTGGGCACCACCCCCCACCGTAGTGTCTCTGTGTGCTCATCTCCCACCTCCCCTCACAAAATTCCCACCCTCTGAGCTGCGTCTGGTGTGTCAGAGAGGAGGTCCCCTGCCCCCCGCCCATGAGGCTGTCTCTCCCTTCCTTCTCTGTCCTCCTGTCCTCTGCCTCTCGCTGGCTCTGCCTCTGTTTGTCCCCACGTGTCTCCCCTCCAATGCCTGTGTTGCCCTGTTTCTGCTTGTCTCTTTCTGTCCCACCTGCCTCCTTTCTCCTCTCTCTCTCCCTCCCCACTGTTTCCCTCTCTCTCTCTCTGACTCTCTCCCTTTGCCGTTCGCTTCCTATTCTTTTGTCTCTCTGCTCCTCGCTCTGTTTCTCTTCACTTTTCAAGTTCAAGTCGCTCTCAGCCCCTCTGATGATCTTCCTGATCTTTCTGCTCCATCCTGATGGGTTTTTCTTCGTATCCTCCTGGCTCTTTGCATCTCTCTCTGTTTTGCCTCTGCCTGTCTCTCTGTCTCTTCCTCCCTTCTGTGTCTCCATGTCCTCCCACTCTCTGTGTCCCTCTCTCCCGCATTCACAGGCTTCCCACCTCCAGGGTGTCTCAGGCTCTACCTGCCATTGGAAAGGACTCTGCCATAACATCTGCAGCCCCCAAGCTGCACTTCAGAGCAGGACTCGTCTGTTTAGTCATGCCCCGGTCCGACACCATGGGAGGATGGGCGACGGAGGCAGGGACAAAAGCTATTTCACTGTCGCATTGTTCTTCTGGCTTTACCTAGAGGCTCCTCGACAGGTGCCTCTTAACATTCCAGCAGCGCCGTCAGCCTTGCCAAGGAGAAATCACTTTTCCTTGGCCTACGTTCTGCAGAATTAATCTTTCCCCTTTAATGATGATCATCTGTTGCTGGCAGGGGCAGGAGTATGAGCAGAGAAAGAATTCTAGGTGGGGGTTTCAAAACAGGGAGAAAGTAGGAGTTAAATTTTCTTATTTGGAAGTAGGATGATAGCAGGGAAAGATCTTCATGAGGACTGGGACCGTGTTTTTCTCTTCCCTGTGTCCCAGCTCCTGGAATAGCATCTGGATTGTAAAAGACAGTAAATATATGAATGAATGAATGAATGAATGGGCTTCAATCCTCGTTGTATCAGTTCTTGCTGTGCCTCACTGGACAAGTCACTTTCAAGTTGTCATCTGCAAAATGGGGCTGGTAATCAGACCTGCCCACAGCACACAACCGTGAGGACAGTGGAAGTGAAATATGGGATCTGGTGAGTGGGGCTGGACCTCAGCTCTCTTCAGGGCAGGCCAGGCCAGGTGGGCTCATGGTGCTTCTGGAAGAGCTGCAGGGAGTGAGAAGTGTGGAGCTGGCTGCAAAGAGCAGGGGGCAAGGAGCAGGATGGGGAAGGGAGGCCACAGGCCAGGCAGGAGGATGTGCGTGAGAGGCGTTGTGTCTGGGACTGCTCGGGGAGGTGGGGAGGACCTTCCTCAGGAAGCTGCCACGTGCCAAGAAGGAAGTGTATCTGACTCCATCATGGGGATCTCATCCCTGAGGTTAACTATTATCTCTAGTAGTGGGATTGGGCTGGACTTAGCAAGAGCCCAGTAATGAAATGGCTGGTCAGGGCTTGTGTTTCAGATGAGGAGGATCCTCATCCTTGGTGCTGGCCTGCTCCTTTGCCTCCTCCAAGCACGCTCAAACCCCACCTCTCCCCCAACGCCTCCTTGACCACTCTACTTACTGCTATAATGTGCCCCTGTCCCCAGCACTCTCCTTACGCTGTTCTTTATCTTTACTTCATAGCACTTACCACTTTCACTTTCTGGCATTCTGGATAACTTATGCGTTAGATTGACAGTTTGTCTCTCATAACTAGAACAGAAGCTCCATGATGCCAGGAATCTTTGTGAGTTTCGTTTGCTGTGTATCCCAAGTGCCTAAAACGACTCAGCATATAGTAGGTTCTCAGTAAATATTTGTTGAATGAAAGAATGGTGATGGGATTTTTCATAAGCTTATTGTATTGAACACACCATGTTAGCGCTGGAAAGGACCTGAGAGACTATACTTTTTACCCACAGAGAAAGAAGGACCAGAGAAAGGAAATGGCCAAGGTCACACGGCATGTTACTGATTGAAACCAGGTTGGTCTCTTGAATTCCCACTTATGTGCTTATTCAGTACACCAGATCCCAGGCCCTGAGATAGGAGAACAGAGGGTCCTGCAGTTACTGCCACTCTCCGAGAGACCTTGGGATGCTCAAGAATGGGTCTTCTCCGAGAGCAGGAGCAAGAGATGGAGAGCTGTTTGGAGTGGAACATACCATACAGTGGAACATACCAGCAAGATTTGCGGCATAAGTAATCCCAAAGGGCTGGTAGTTCAGAAACCATTTCCGTGATCTGATCTGATTCTTTCTCTATTTCTGATTTAGGACCTAGATGCTTAGTGTCCCATCGGCATCTCCAACTCAGAATGAACTAGTGTCTCCCTGACCCTTCTGCATTCCCAAGCATGGCACCCCATCCACCCAGCTGCTCAGGCTAAATACGAGGGAGGTTGCCCTTCATTCCTTCCTCTCCTCAGACCCCACGGCCAACCTGCCAGTTCCTCCCCCAAGATGTATCTTCCCATCTCTACTGCCTCTGTCCTGGTCCAGACCCTCCTCACCCCCACCCCACCCCCCTGCCTCCATCTCTCCCCTGGACCCCTGCAGTAGTCTCCTGGCTGATCTGTCTGCTTCTACTCTTGCTTCCTTATTTTTAGCACAGCAGTGACCTTTTAAAATTATAAATCAGACCGTCTCATTTTCCTGCTTAAAATTCTTCAGCAGCTTCCCATTCACTTAGAAAATCCAGACTCCCTTCAGGTGACCCAGAATAAGGCTCCATGTGATCTCCCTCTGCCTGTTCCTCCACACCAGCCCTCTTTCTGACCCTCTCTCCCACCCAAGGACCCTTCCCCCCACCCTTCCTTCTTCCTAGGTCCACCCAGTCCACTCTCCTCAGGGAGGCCTGCCCACATCCCCTATCTGAAGCAGCACCCCCATCACCCTCTCCCACAGATCCTGGGCATTTTCCATCCTACACTAGTATAATCCAATTATATATTCATGTGGGTTTTTATTGCTTTGTTATCTGTCTCCACTTCTAGACTTAAGAACCATTGTCTTGGTTGGTTTTTTGTTTTGTTTATTTATTTATTTATTTATTTATTTATTTATTTATTTATTTACCACAGTATACCTGAGACTTTCAGGGAGCTTGAACATAGCGGATGATCAACAAATATATATTGAGTGGACAAATGATAGCTACAACCATAGATACATCAAATTTTTTTATTGCCTACAAAATAGGCATTTGGCATTCAAAGCCTTCACTGACCTGTCTGCAACCTACCCGTGCAGCCCCAACTTTCACTCTACCCTGAGGTGGCCTGGGTCCATGAGCCCTTCTCTGTCTCATTTATGGCCCAGGGTCATGTGTCCCCGCCGAACTCCGTGCTTCCACCGATGCCATCTCTCTTCCTCCCCATCGCTATTAGTCCTTGACCTTCAAATCTTTGTTGTACATCCACTTCCATGAAGCCTTTCACAATTCCCCCAGTAGGACCTCCTACATGTCCACAGAGTTTAGTGTTTGCATGTATGATCACAGTCCAAAGAGGAGAAACCATATGCATAGTCGTAAAAGACACTCAGATTCACATGCTACCTCCATCACTTTCAAGCCACGGGACTCCAGGTCATTTATGCAAATTTTCCTTCTTACAGTTTCCTCTTCTGCAGAGTATGTGTAGGATTGTCCTTTGCCCTTGCAGGGTTGTGGTGGGGATTGGCGAGAGTAACTACACTATTCGGTGCTCGGGATAAGGAGTTGTTTTTGTGAAGGTAATAATGTAGCCTGTCCGGTGACATAGTTGTGACATGCTAGTTTCCTCCTCTAGACTGTCAACTGTACTTGTCTGATTTCTCTGTCTCTAATCCCAATCCCTCTCACCGTGCCTCCCGGTATACAGATGGGAGGAGCCCAGTGAATGAATGAATGAACGAACGAACGAGTGAGTAAATGAATGAATGAATGACTGAGTGAGAGTGAACTGCATGTGCCCAAACCCTCCCTACCTGTTGAAGGATCCCAGGAAGTACTAGGGCTCCTGACACCCGGCCTTTTGTTCAAACAGCTCTGAGCAGAAGTGGCCAAATCAGTCTGGGTTTCACCCCATCCCGGCTAAGCTCCCCTGCTTCTCTTGATTCGGGGGTCCTGATCCCACCTGCTGTCTCTTCCTGCCCTCTGCGAGAAACAGATCAGTGAGCCCCATAAGAATATGTGGAAGATGACATTTCCAGCTTACAGGCCATTTGGAGATGGTTGTTGGCAGTGCAAAGTTGGGAGCTCTCACCGCGGTGCTCCTCTCTCCGTTCAGCAACATATTGGAAAGGGTTCCAGCCAGTTATTGCCTTCTCCTTGCCTGCACCCTAAGTCCTTGTCCAAAGACAGCTGGTTTCCATTGAAAATGTTCAGCCTCTCCCCTCCCCTGCCCATGTCGTTTCTCGACTCACACAGGCCCCTGTAGCCTGGGGCGAGGCCCCCCCAGGTTTGAGAAATCCCTGACATGATCGGAGAGGGAAAAAGGGTGTCCCAGACAACTCCCACCTTTAAAACACCGTCTTTTAAGCAGAGCTGGTCTAAAACAATCAGCACCCGAGCGGGGTGGGGGGGTGGGGGGTGGGGGGGGTGGAGGGGTGAGGACATTTTACTAGAGCAGCCTGATTCCTCCTTGCAGAGCTGGAGTATTGCTGACAAGGATTTCTTCGAGGGTGGCTTCGAGTCTGGCTGTCGCTGCAGGCCGGGGAGGACGGGCTCAGGCTCCCCCGGTCCCGACTCCTGCACTTATCTCTCAGCACCCACACACCACCTCAGCACGAGCCCGGGAGGCAGGCGTTATTATTCACATTTCACAGGTGCGGGACCAGGCTCCGAGACGGAGTGGCCTCCGCGAGACTGTGCTGGTGCTCGCCTGCTGCCTCACACACGTCCCCCCGACGGGGCCTTTAAAACAGTAGCTCTTCTCTCGTGCCTTCCGTGGGTCCGAATTTGGGGAGGGCCCTGCCGAGCGGTCCTGGCTCGGAGCCTTTGATGCCGTGGCTGGAGCGGGAAGAGCAGCGAGGCTGGCGGGAGTCTCTCTTTCCTCGCGTCTCCACATAGTGTTGGGGCCTCCCCCTGCAGCCCCTCCGCGGGCTCGTCTGCGCTTCCTCCCGCCATGGCGGCCTCAGGGCAGCCAGGCTGCGTGCGTGGAGGTGCAGGACCCCAGCTGGAGTATTCTAGCAAGCGAGGGGCAAGTGACAACTCCTTCGCTGACCTCGCCTCGCAAGTCCCACAGTGTCACTCCGACCACCTTCTGCTATTCTTGTAGTTACAAGTGAGTCACAAGCCCACCCAGATTTTTTTTTTTTTAAAGATTTCATTTATTTGACAGAGAGACACAGCGAGAGAGGGAACACAAGCAGGGAGAGTAGGAGAGGGAAAGCAGGCTTCCCGCGGAGCAGGGAACCCGATGCAGGGCTCGATCCCAGGACCCTGGGATCATGACCTGAGCCGAAGGCAGACGCTTAATGACTGAGCCACCCAGGCACCCCAAGCCCACCCAGATTTAATGAGAGGAGATACGGACCACACCTCTCCGTAGAAGGACGGTCAAGGTCATGTCATAGAATAACATGGGAGACATTGTTGCAGACATTTTTGGCACTTCCGGCGTGCAGTACACAAAATGTGGCCAGGCCGGGATTTGGATTCAATACATCTGATTCCAAAACTTCGGCTATGCCTTTTTAGCCAGTCCGCAGGGACCTGTCCTTTTCCCTGCAGTCCGTCGCTCTTACTGTCGGCATGCACAGGGGCGATGCGGTCTCCCTAAGCCAACTGGAGCCTGGCTGGGTGAAAGCAGCAGACCAGGGCCTGCTGGTCAGAGAGGCCATGCCCAAGGCCAGCCTGTGAACTTCTTAAAGAGGAGGACGGAGAAGGTCGGTCACATCCGGGAGAAGAAAGCAGGTGGCAGCCCCAGAGCATGGGGAGCCTGCAGCGCATCTCACTGTCATAAACAATTTGTCTGGTGTTTTTCCTTCTCCCACAAGGCTCTAGCCTGGGATGACTCAGCCCTTGACAGAAAAGGTGCCTTCGCACTGAGAAACATTCACTGGTCTGGAGTCAGACATTTCCTGAATCGGAGTCCTGGTTCTACCACCGCCTGTTAGGCAGCCTGGGATAAGTTCCTTAACCTCCCCGGGCGAAAGGGAGATTAAAATGCCTTCCTTCCTGGATTGTTTGAAATGTATATGTAAGCAAAGTACCGGTGCCATGCCAGGAACATAGTAGGTGCTCCATTAAATGCTCATTTTCCTGTCCTGGGCCATGTCCAACCCCAGCTTGAGGGCTGTCTTGAAGACAGTGGTGAAAACTCCTTTGACCATTCTGCAAACTCGAGTCCAGCTCCGTGACCCTGGAAGGAGCGGTGGCTGAGACCTCTCCCGTGATGTGATGATGAAATTGAGGTGTCCGGGGACAGAGAAGAAGTCAACCCTGTAAGGCACGCGGAGGGAAGAAGCATGGCCTGGAAAGATGAGAGGGTGTGGGCAAAGGCCTGGAAGCAATAGAAGTTCGGTTGCTGGAGCGTGAAGGCCAAGGGTGGTGCAAAGGTGGAGGCCACAAGCACAAAACTAAGAAAATAAGCAGGGGCCCAGCGGTGAAGGACCTTGTAAATCAAGTTCCAAAACTTGAACTTTGAAGGCAACTGGGAGCCACTTGGGAGTTTTCCTCTGTTGGATGCAGCGGTTAGCTCTGCATTCTATAGCATCCCCTCTGACTACATTGTAGGAAATGGAGTCGAGGCAAGAAAACCTGTGTCAGGGAGGCCCATTAGGACAGGATGACAGTAATCCAGGGGAAAGATGATGCTGGCCTTTTCTAGGGGGACAGCGGGGGCCTGGAGAGAGGTGGACAAACTCAAGAATGAGGAGGTTCTATGACAGTGACAGTTTGGATGTTCATTGCTGAGGGATATGAGAGAAGAGATAAGTGCTTTAAATGAAGTCAACTTAGAAGTCATGGAAGTGTGGGGCCAGAGCACCGATCACAGCCCTGGGGAGAGGAGTATCATGGAAGGCTCTGCTAAAGGGGTATCACCTAACTGGAGAATTGATGAGCAAAAATTAGCCAAGGGAGGTGGGGAGGTACTTCAGGCAGAGGAAATAGCTCATGTGAAGGCTCAGAGATGTCAGCTATAATGCACAGAGCAGGTACTCTGTGTTGTTGAATAGATGATTGGTCTGCCGGTTCGTACTAAAGTGCTAATGGTTGATAGAGAACTGGCCCTTTCTCCTTCCCTGAGGAGTTTGTACTTTAACAGGTCATGAATCCTTACCCTAAGGATTCATGATCGGTAGATTTCAACGTGGAACACGGACACTGTTTAGGGTGAGAGGGTTTTACCTTTGCCCCCTCCCCCACCCGAGGTTACCAAAGTAGATGACTGATCCTTAAGGGTCAAAGAGACCCTGGTCTACACACAACAAAGGGTCTCTTGCCCTTGGGTCTTGCTTATCTGCCTCCACCCTGAGCTACCTGAAGCCAGATCGTGGAAGCCCAGTGATTCCCCAAGGGACGCAGTATATTCTAGAAGCTATGAACATAGCTTTGAGGTAAGAATACCTAGATCCATATCCTGGTTCCTCTCCTTCCTAGTCCTTTGACCCTGGGAAAATTATTTAGCTTCTCTGTACCTTTTCCTCATCTGTAAGATGAGGAAAATAATAGTATCTAAAATTTTGGGAAAAAAAGGACAGGACCCACAAAAAGTTTAGAAGGGTGAGTGGTGTCACCGTCTCTGTTACTGCTGTCATTATTACTAGTCCTCTTTTCGCTCTGTCCCCGTCTCCTTCCAAAGTTGCTCCTTGACGCACATGCTTGCAGATATGAAGCTGGGAAGGAACGTGGCGAGAACGTTTTTGGATTATTATCGGCTGAACCCCCTGGTTGAGAAAGTGGCAATTCCCATGCCGAGGCTGCGGTAAGTGACAGGGCAGAACTGTATGGCGGGTGTCCTACTTAACTGGCTTTGTGTTCAGGGGCAGCTTCCCTTGGCTTCTCTCTGGCCCTCAGTTTCACGTCTGTGGTGGGAGAAAGATAATCCCTGGCCTGCCTCCCAGCATATGGGGCAGAAGAGCTCAACAGCATGTTTTCTGCCTATAAAGTATCGTCACAGCATCAGACAGTGTGGGGGTGACACATTTCTGGGTCTCCCATAGGAGTCCATGGGGATGGGAGGTGCTGAGGGACTGAGTGCCCTCCAAGTTAGTCTGGGTGTCTCCATACGCTACTTCATCTGGTGGCTCATCCTCTAGGATTCCTACTTCATCTAGGCTCATAAGGTCTCTGATCCCTCCATTTTCTCATCTGTCAAGTGGGGACAATGGCACTCACCTAGAAAGTTATTATGAGATGCGTGTTAAAGCACCCTGCACATTTTTAGGCCTACACGTATCCCCTTAAGGCGTGAGAGCCCCCTTCCCTCAAGACGTGAAGGTTCAGGGCTGGGGAGGACACAACCCTAAGAAATTTCACATCAGGTCTTCTGCTGGAGTCAGCTTTTTGGGCCACTGAAGAGAGAAGGTCAGGGGATGAGTATCCTTTCAGAGGGCGAGACCACAGACCAAAGTACTGGGCATTCCCATGACCCCTGGAAGTAAGCCCGGTGAGCATTTGGACAGTGATACCCAATGGTATCTGGAATGTGCTGGCCCTGCCCTACATCTTGGCCTCATTTCCTACTCTCTAGTGATCCAGCCTCCGTAAAGGACATAATGATGTCCAACTTCCTTCTTCTGCCAGACCATTCTTCCCACTGACCTTGCCCATGACCTTGCCCATGTGCTTTGCTGCCTCAGGGCCTTTGCACTAATGCACCTTCCTCCATACCCTGTAATTAACAAAAACACTATTAATCACTGTTATTTATTGAGCAAAGTACTTTTTGTACATGATCTTATTTATTCCTCATCGATATTATACTTCCCATATTACAAATGAGGTAAAGGAAGCTCAGGAATGTGAAGAGAATTGCCTGTCAAAGAGATTTTGGCAGAGGTAGGATTTGATCCTAGGATTGTTTTATTCCAAAGCTAGACTGAAGTCCAGCTAAGCTCCACCTTAAGCAGGAATCCTTTCTCACTATCAGTGTGGGTTCAAATTCTGTCTCAGGCTCATGCTAACTGTGGGATCTTGGGCAAGTTTCGTGGCCTCTTGAAACCTTTCTCTACCTACCTATAAAGTGGGTGTAATAACTAAAATCTCTAGAGATTTTAAAGATTGGATACAAGCTTGGTATAGTGCCTGGCAGTCAGTAGGGGCTCAATAATGTTTCCATCTCCTTTGGTTTCTGGGTTGCAATCCCAGATTTCCAACCAGCTCATTGTGGCCTGGGGCAAGTCCCTGGACTTCTCTGGTTAGGCTGGATGATCTCTCAGGGCCACGTTCCACCATGCTGTGAGGCCCACGTCTCCACAGAGTCTACAAAACAATGTATTCTGACTCATACTCTGTCTCAGATTGTTCACCAATCATGTGGGGTCTTTGTGCCCACCCCCCCATTCCCGGTGGATTAAAAACACCTTCAAGGAGGACCATGTCTGTTTCTTCTCTGTGCTCCCCAAGTGCCTAGACTGTACTGAGCATGCATACGTGTCTTCCTTCCTTTCTTCCTCCCTCCCTCTCTCCTTCCTTCCTTCCTTCCTTCCTTCCTTCCTTCCTTCCTTCCTTCCTCCACTTAGGAAAACCAGCACTTTAAGCCAGTCCCCTGGGGCGAGGGAGGTGCTCGTGCTTAGTGAGTAGGGCATGACCCTGCCTTTGAGGAGCTCACCTCTAGAGGAAAGTGCTCAGTTCATTCTTAGAAGTCATTCTTGATTGGTTAAAGTTCTTAAAAATTTAAAGCTCTATAATGCTCAAAAGAATTCTTAGAATCTCATTTACAAGTTAATTTGGGGATTGTCTCTCTCAGGTCCTCTGTCAACCTGAATAAAATGATCTTGATCCTTTAGACTTTTTCCTGGCTGTTGCACTATCAGTGAAATGGTGCCGACACTCAGGGAGACCAGCAATGGCGCAGGCCCCTCTTCCCGACACAGATGAGGAAGTCGAGGCCCAGGGAGCACACAGCACTGGCCAAAGCCAGGACTAGAGCCCAAGCCCCACAATCCCCAGCCTGCTTTTCTCCGCATGAGTTAGCAGAGTTCCTCCAGATGGACAGGAGGCGGGAACCTGAAACCAGGTGGGAGGCTGCAGGCAGCTCTCAGGGCCCCCAGTGCAACTGTTCATGGAGCTTCATTGCTCTAAACTCTGGAGCCTCTTTAGAAAAGAGCTGGAGAGCTCCTTCCTCAAAGTGCACGGCCTTGAGGACTTGAGGTAAATGCACCCACCCTTAAATTAAGAAAAACCAAACAAACTCCCTCTCCATGCCCACACCTCTGTCTCAGCCAACTATGAGTATCACTTAGCTCTCAGTTGTCAGCAACTCTTGAAAAATGAATTCCCAGGAGGACGCAAGGCTCTGATTTAGGACTTGAATACATCCCCTTTGTTTGTATTATTTTCCACCCAAGCATCAAATAACATAAGTGAAAGAGTAGTTCTGGTTTTAAAGGAAAATTACATGTTTTGGCTCAAAATTAATCTTTGTTTTCTCTCATCTTTGTGGATAATTATAATCTGTCAGTTTCCACTCAGGTGCTGGTGGGAGCTTGTTGGGGGCCAGGCTGCCCTTCAGAGAGGGTCCCTGGGGAGGGCCAGGAGGGCCAGCAATGTGGGCCCAAGAGCATAGGTTCAGGGATGTAGCGTTCGTGACCAAAGCCAAGACCCCACACTTACCTGGATCACAATGACATAGCCACAGGGCTAAAGTTCAAAAGGTCCCATCAAGGTAGATGAAAATTAGGAAAAATGAACAGGCAAGGTGAGCCTCTGTGGGAAGATAGAGCATGAGCATGGAAGGTGGGCTGGTCTCTGAGTGTGAAGTGGGCTCAGGCTCAGCGACAGGCTGGGAGGGCGGGCTCCATGGTAGGGTTGTGATGTGTGTGTTGGAGGATGGGAATGATCATCTACTCAACACACTGGAGCCCACCATATGCGAGGCCATGCACTGGGTGCTGGGGGACATAGAGAGCCCCTGCCCATCAGGAGCCCAGGACACCGAGGAGAAAGGCATGTACACATGCAAAGATGACAAACAATACCAAACAACGTATGAAAGTGCTCAGCTACATATCAGATTATACTCTCTCTCAAAAACCTTCCATGGCTCCCCATTACCTTCAGGGTAATGTTCCAGTTCCTCTTCCTGGTATTCAAAGCTCTGGCCTACATCTTGAACTTCATTTCCCAGCACACCCCTTCCCCTGTGAGCACCCTCTCCACCCCATCTGCTTTCTACCACTTTAGTCCTTATGCTTCAGACTAAACAAGTCAACTATTTTCATGCCTCTATGTCTTTGTTCATCCTTTTTTTCTCTTCCTAGAATGTTCTCCTATTTTGTCTCTAGATGGTGAATTCCTACATACTTTTCAAAGCTGGGTCTAAACATCACACCTCTCTGCTTCACTATCTCTGTTCTCCACCTGAGATAGAGCTACTTCCTCTCTGCCGGATTCCTAACTGCATTTTGCACACACCTGTAGCATTGTATGTCCCATGTTGTCATGGCATCTTTGCACATCTGGCTTCTCCACTAGACAGGTTGCCCCTTAAGGAGCTGTCTTGGGTCACTCCTGGATCTTTAGTGCACAATGCTCAGCCTAGCAGGGAGTATATCCTTAAAAAGTCCCAAATGTATGAATGTATGAATTATGGAATGGTAGAAATGAAGAAGCCCCTAAGAATTCTTGACTTCAACCCTTTCACGTTTTAGAAAAGAAAAGTGAGACCCAACCAAAAATTCCCCTCCTACACCACCTGGCCAGCATTTGGCAGCCAGCAGGAGTATCCCAAGAAGGCTTCAGGGAGGAAGTGGCATTTGAACTTGGTTTTAAAGGACATGTAGAACTTAGATGGATGAAACAGAAAAAGGAGAGAAGGTATTCCATGTTGGGGGTAGGGTGGAAGGCAGGAAGCAGGGCCTGAAAAGACAGTCCGAGGCAATGACAAGACCAGGATGTCTAGAGCAATGGAGACAGGAAGGTCAAGACCAAAAGTTCATTTCTATTCATCAATCGCTCCTCAAGCACCTACGCCAGGCCTGAGCTTTGCTTGGGAATTACAGAGAAAAATCAGATGTGTTACACTCACATTCTCGTGAGAAAAACAGACAAAGAACTACCTAGAAAATGGTTTGCTGAGGGCAAGGTACAAAGTACTGTGGAGATCTTGAGAAGGGAGAAGCTTATTTTCTGGGAAGTCCGCTTCCCAAGTGAGCCTGGAGAGGTGGGGGAAGGCATTATGGGAAGAGGAACACAGTCCCCAGATGTACGGGATATTTGCCTTCCAGTGCCTTCTCTCTCTTTGCCCCCGTCTTGGTTACAGAGGCTCTTTGCCAATCAGTCTACACATTCACATGCCCCCCTTGCCACTGCACACCTTCTGCCATGCCCCCCTCCTCCCAGGACCCCCCCCCCCCCCCCGCTTGCTTGTACCTGAACTTGCCCCTCTAGGGGAAGTATGCCTTCCTTTACCCCCATGAAAACATAGCCATCTGATTTCCCATGCTCCCTTTGGGTGTTAAGAACCCACCCCTCGACATATGAATAGCACCCTGTTATTTGCAAAGCTCACCCCCAACCCCCACTTACCAGAGCTGACGAGGCAGGAAGGACATAGGCTCTTGTGTGCTCTAGGCTGTCTGTGGGTACCGAGGTCTAGATGTATTTCACCCATGCTAGACAGCCTTGCCATGTTAGCCAGGTCCCTCAGCGACGGTGACATTTCGGGCAGTGAGGCCTATTGGTGGGGGAGATAGGTTAGGGCAAGGCGTCCCTTTTGTGTGCCGCCACCTGTTACATTTTTACCTTATTCATGACTCATCAACGATGAAGGAAAATGGGTACTCCAAGGTCAGAGCATGATGGGCTATAAGAAGTTGCTTCTTCAGTCCTAATTCAAAAAGCACAAGAGAGATTCCATATTTACGGTGTTTGCCACTTTCTGTCGTGCTTTGTAATTCTTCATTATCTTGTGTAGTCATTTTGTGCAACTGTCTCCTCTACTAAACTGTAAGCAGCCTGAGGACAGCATCAATGTCTGACTCATCTTTGTCATGTCCAGAGACCATGGGACCCTCTAGCACCACACCTTTGTAAGTTACAGCAGGAAAGGGAAGACATTAAGTGCATTTACTCATATTATTTCATTTAACCTCACAACACCCCTGTAAGATTAGGATATTTTATCCCCATTTTACAAATAAAGCCCAGAAAAGTTAAATAACTTTCCCAAGATCACACCCCTCATACATAGGCAACCTGGGAATTCAGGTGAGTTCCTTCTGGCTCTAAAGCCTACTCTTTCCACTGCAAATGAATCTTAGTCAATCACATGAATGAATGGCACATCAACTTATCAGTCAACAACATAACAAACAAGGCCCTGTATGAGGGAAAATGCAAAAATGGATAAAACTTGGTCCCTGTCCACAAGGAGCTCATAGTCTAGTGTGTGAGCCAAACAGACAGAGGGCAATTACCGAAGGGTAGTGTTAAGGGCATGGCATTGGGTGCTGGGTGCTGTGACTCAGAGATGAGCCAGACATACCTCTGCCTTCCAAGATCACCCAAGCTCGTGGCGGAGACAGACCCACTATGAAATGCCATACTTAGGCTATTCTGAGGAATATAAGGGCGACTCTGGAGCCCATGATGGTTATGAAGAGGATGGGGTCCCAGGCTCACCCAGGATATAGATCTTCTATGTGTCCACCCCCTTCCCATTGTGAATTGGAGAGGATGGGTTAGAATCAAGGTGGACACATGGAAGAGTTGGAGCTGTAGTCTGTCAGGTTTTCTCCAGAACCAGAATGATACAGAGTATCCATCCATCCATCTAGCAGTCATTCATTGAGCCATGATGCCTGCTTTGAACCAGGCCCTGGGCTGGGTTCCTGGGACACAGAGAAAAGGAAGACAAGGCCACTGCTCCTGGGCTGTCATAGTCCAGTGGGGGAGAGAGACATGCACAGAAATGATTTCAATCCGGTATGTATATGTGCTGTCTTTCTTCTCTCTTTCTGTTATCTCCCCTTTACAGGAAAGAAAAGCCCCCTCCCTACAAGCACCCACTCCTGCGGGGCCCAGCCAGGAACCACCCCAACGGCAAAGGGGACAAGAAGAGCTCCGTGAACCACAAAGACCCTTCAAACTCTTTTTAAGGACATGGAGTCCAGGAGGTCTTGTGGAGGCAGGAGCATGCATTTTCTGCTGGGGCATGAAATTAATCACCCTTCTCTAGTTTCCAAGATAAAGGGTGTGGGATAATGAATAAGCTAGTGAAAGGGAAGGAAAAATGAGAAACCTCACTGTCAATTTTCCCTTTTACCAATGGAAAATCAATGGTGGGACTTCAGCTTAAGGCTCAGGATCAAAATAGGAGGTTCAAACCAAGTGAGTACAGATGCTATTTTCCCCAGCACAGAGATCCTCACAGCAAGAGGAAAAGCTACACGTCCCTTTTGAGAGGTTTGGCACATCTCAGGTCAGTGCTTCTGAAGCCCTGTTACCTTTTAAAGTTGTATACCTACCACAGGTGGTTACCTTCTAGACTAGGTGATGGTTGTTCACAGTTTTAGAAATGCCCCGTCCATACTTGCTGATCCAAAACACCATCAATGACACCTACAACCCAAAGACAAATGTGCTATTGGGAACAATAGGACAGAATTTTTGAAATCACAGTGGTCCGAGGCATGCTGTCACAGTGTCTCTGGGCTGCATGCATTCCCCAGTGACCTGGGTAGTTGAATTGAAACTGTAGCTCCAAAGACAAAAAGTATTGGTCACTCATTCCAAGAGGTCCGTCATGGTTCAGATCTCCAGATCCTGGTGCCAGGGACCAAACCTGGCCCCTGAAGAGGTGGGTATGGATACTCTGCAATGGGGGAAGGATGACTGCCAGGTGAGGGAGATGCAGAAGACAGGAGAATGCCTCCCCCCGCTCCAGGCAGGGGGCTGATAAAATAAAACAGCCACAGTAGCAATTCCCAAGGTGGGGGGGGCTAAATATTGTGCATTTTTCTAAAGAGTAAAGTGCCTTTGTATGATGAATGGGTCCAGAGGAGTCTGCTCCCTTCCCTTCCGTGAAGCAGGCAGGCTGAGTCACCATGACAGCCTGCTAATTAAAATGACCTCCTGGAAATGAGGATTCGGAGATTGGGAGAGGAAGGAAGGCTCAGGGGAGATAGGGCCTTTAGCACAAAGCTCCAGTTAAGCATTCTTTTGCGTTGGGATGGGGGATTTTTGAAGTTTGTTGCAAAAACTGAGAGCAAAGCTTATTCTCCCTTTGCTTATTGGTTTTCAGAAATGATAACAAAGAACCATATGTTAGTTGGCTACAAATGTTGTGTGGTATATATAGCTTCTCCTCGGGGTTCTTTTTGCCCAGAGGAACACAAATAAAGTGGTTTATGCATCTCTTCTGTTCCTCTGAACATTCTTGGCACCCTTCCCTTTAGGTCTTCCACTCCCACAGGAACCAACCAGCCAACCCAAATTTGGTTTGACTCGCACTTTGCTGTCAGGGACTCTGTCATCAGGGATAAGGAAGAACAGTCAAGACTTGACTTTCCGGCAGTTCCTGTGTCAGAGTCCCGGGGAGCTGAGCTGAGTGCAACGCGAGCCAAGAGCATGGCAGGTCTTTCAGAAATGGTAGCATCTCTTGAGACAGCATGAACAGAGGTGGACTGCATAAATCAGGCACGGTGACAGTCCAGGTCTATTTTCCCTGATCAGACCGTCTCCATAATGTTGGGACCATATTTAGGCCCCACTTTGTAAAAACTGCATTGATTGATTGGATCACAGCCTCAGAAGCCCCAGGTATGCGAGCGGTTTGAAACCAAGAACCTGGAGCCAGGCACCTCTGGCTTCTAACTCTGCATTCAGACCCTGGTTCTGTCTTTTAATATCTGTGTGATCTTGGGCAAGTTATTTAACCTGTCTGAATCTTAGTTCCCTCCCCTGCAAGGTGGTGATCGTGATACCTGCCTCATTACAGTTGTTATGTAGGTCTGGGAAATGTCAGCAAGGGTGCTCAGGAAAGGTGAGCTGTGTTATTTGAGATGTGACCAACATGGTGAGGTGTCGGCAAATCATTTCCCATTGGAAATGGATGAGGAGATGAGCTGGTTATCCCTGTGATGAAAAATAAGAGGGAGTAGGGGTAGGAAAGTGAGATCACAATCTCTAAAAAAGTGGGAAGAACATCTTGGACTTTTTTTTTGTCCAAAAGAAGCAAACCTGTTCTGTGTTGCCAAAGGTAAGAACCAAATCCAATGATGCTGTTTCAATAAGATGGATTTCAGCTCAAAAAATGAGGAAAACTTTCTAGTGAATAGAGTTGCCAGCCATTGGATGGGCTTCCTGGGGAGACAGTGAGCTCCCCATCACCAGATGTATGCAAATATTCATAATGAACATCTGTCATGGGGGAAATGGAAGGGTCCCTTCTCTAGGGGGATGCTGGATGCTCTGTGGCATCACCTCCTGGTCTATAACTCTGGAGAGGAATGGCATGAGGCAGGTGGTTACATTCCTGATGTCAAAGAATGGAATTTACAGTATAAAAAGTATCATTTAATGCTAAACAAATGACATTAAATGTCTCTGAATTACAGCATATGGACCCTGCTAACATTTAGAATTCCTTAAGAAGGAAAAATGCTAGCTATAAGGCAGACTGTAGGGTGTGTTGGCAATAGGACCACCTGCTTCTTTCCATTGGTGGAGCAGAGAGGAAAGGGCTACCAGGGGTTGCCAGTGGACCTCCCTGGGACCTTGGCCTGCTCAGCAACTCCCTAGCTTTCTTGGGCCAGGTTCTACCTGTGGTCTCCAGTTAGAGAGGAAGGTTTTCGGCAAGGAGATGGAAGACAGCAGCAATCTGGCAGTGAACCAGCCAGAAGCTACTAGCCCACCCAGCCCCAGGAGGGGGCGCTCCAGCCTCTTTTCCTACGTGCCCACCTTCATCTCTGCATAGAGCCCCAAGTGGGTAGACTGGGCTACCAACCCAGTGTTCTGAGGAAAGTGAGATAACTCTGCCAAAAGGAAGAGTGGAGAGGGGAGAGACATGCTGGGCTTCTACCTGGCTCTCACACGTATCTCCATAAACAGTGCCACTTTTCTCTCCACTAGTCCAGAAGCTCAGAGACAAGACTAGGGGTCTATTTACCCTCAAAAGCTATGGTAGGCAAGCCAGAGGTCACCCAGATTCTTTGTGCAGAAGCCCATAGCAGAGGGGTGCCTGGGTGGCTCAGTCGGTTGAGCATCTGACTCTTGATTTTGGCTCAGGTCATGATCTCAGGATTGTGAGATGGAGCCCTACATCGGGTTCTGTGATGGGCGTGGAGCCTGCTTAAGTTTCTCTCTCTCCTTCTCCCTCTGCAACCCCCCCCCCCGCAACACACACCCAAAAATAGAAGCCCACAGCAGAGGCTGAGTCACCTGCTTCTGATGACAGTCCCTGCAGCAGCAGGGGACCTTTAGCTGGGAGCTTTCCCTGTGGTTCAATGACATACCTGAGACCTACCTAAGAGCATCCTGGCTCATCTTCCTAAGTAGTAAGAGCAGCGCCAACCATGAAGTCTGGAGTGATTAACATTTGTTTGGCCTCAATTCATTCATCTGCCAAGTACTCACTGGGCATTTGCTGTGTGCCAGGCATCATGCTAGATGCCTTTGCATTCACTGCCTTATTTGATATCCCCAATAGTCCTTGAGGTATCATTTTCTATTTTGCTAAATAGAGACTCCTAAAAGTAAAATCCTTTGTTTGCATTCATCTGGCTAGTGAGAATCTGGATTCAAACCCAGCTCCCTTTCCATTCCTCTAAGCTGGGCACTCTCCATTGGTCTCTAGAGAAAATCAGGTCAAAACAGGAGAACAGGTGTAAGCAGAATAACATGTGACCAATGGGATCACTTAGAGGTGGTGGGGAATGGGGAGAGAGGCAGGGGACACAGAAGTTTCCAGGGTGGGTGTGTGAGTAAGGATTTCAGGACTTTTTAGCACCTGTAGCTGAAACCCTGTCTTCTTCCCATCTCTCGCTCCCATAAACCTGTATGAGCTCCTGCTGGGCACTCCAACAGGGTGGGGTTTGGGCAAGTGGTCCATTTATCACAACACGCAGAGGTTTCTATATCTCCCAGGGCTCCTGGAAACTCAGCAAGGTAGTCATTGCAAGACCCATCCTGGCACCCTCTGGGTTACTGACCCCATGCAAATAATCTAGTTCAGGTGCTGTTCGCACTCCCTCCTTCTGGAGTGTGTGAGCTGAGCCTACAATGTCTCCCTATTGTTGTTCAGAATTCTTCCTCTGAGTCTTGTCTCCTGAGCATTTGGAGGGCGCCAAGAGTAGAGATCCTTTCCCTCACAGCTCAGCTCAGCCAGAGGGGCACCAGGGCAGACAGAATAGGGGAGACATTATAACGTAATAAGAACAGCCTGGGTTTAAAAACTCAGACAAACTGAAATGTGGATCCCAGCTCTTCTGTCAACTCGCTGTATGGCTTTGGGCAAAAAATTTAACCTCTTTAAGCCTTGGGATTCTCATCTGTAAAATGGGAATGAAAACCTACCTTCCATAGTTATTGTGAGGATTAATAGAATAAAATCTACGTACAACAGAGTGCCTGTAGTTAATACTGTATTGTGCACCCAGACGTTTGTTAAGATGGTAGATCTCATGTTAAGTTCTTATAGCAACAACAACAAAAACAAAAAATAGCAAAGAGACACAAGGAAGCGTTTGGAGGTGATGGAGATGTCTATTACCTTGATTGTGGATTGTTCCGCAGGTGCTTGCATATGTACAAACTCATCAAATCGTGTAAGTTAAATATGTGCAGTTTTTGTGTATCAATTACACCTCAATGAAAGCTGTCTAAAAAATATAATAATATCTACAAAATAAGTGGCAGAGGGTAGAACTCTTTCCGCAAGGCACCCTCACCCCTGTTCACTTCTTACTTGCTTGCTAGGGTTGAAAATCCCTTTTCTTGGAGCCAAAATTCTGTTTATGCTCAGATGAAGTACAGACAGGAGTACAAAGTCTTCCTGAGTAGAGGACAGGGGTGAGAGAAGTCCAGAAAAGCGACAGTCACACGGAGGGATCAATGTCAGACCAGGGACCCAGGTCTTATTCATCACTGCGGCTTCAGCATGAACACAGATCGTGCAGCAGAGCCCGTGCTCCTTGAGTGTGGGATGAACAGGTGTTAGGGGTGGGGTAGTGGCAGAGACCTGAGTCGGTGACGGAGAGGAAAGAGGCTTTGTAAGTTGGGGTTCTGCACAGGGGAGAAGATAGTGTTGGACACAACGGTCACCAAGCCTGACTTGAGGCGGAATTGACAAGACTAAAAAGAGAAAGGGGGGCGGGGTTAGGTTCTGCGAGATGTCTTGTTTTATTAAAATAACAAAAGAATTTTAGCAGGATTTCTAAGAGGCTCTTTCCCTGTCGTCTGTGATTGGCATGCGCTTTCTCAGGGATGGTCTCCGAAGGTGGCACACGGATGCGCTGTGCGGGCTGCAACCAGACCTCCCAAGCTCTGTCCCGTCAGCTCTCCCCACTCTCACCAGACTCTGGGCTTACCTGCCCATCTTGCAGATCACTGAGATCAGTGCGATCAAGTCTCTTGCCTGTGGTCCACAGCTGGGAAATAACTAGGACAGGACCTAGGCACAAACCCGCCTCTGCCACACCCCACTGCCTTTTGGTTCAACCCCAAACCTCGGGGCTAAGCCTGACCAGTTCAGAAAGCCATCCTTGCAACTCCTCTTATGGCTCCTTGATGTTCACAATTTGCTTGTCCCCAAAGACCTGGGATCTATTTTTGGCTGGCCTTATGTCAATCTTAAATCCAAATCTGCTGCTCTCCCTGGCATCAGCTGTCTGGGTTAATGTCTTCTTTTTCCACCTGGTCACCCAGGCTGGAAGCCTTGTCGCTGTGTTAACTCCCTTCTTTTTCTCGCCCTGCACGGCCAGCCAGTCCCCCAGGCCCACTGCTTCTGCCACAGCAATGTATCTGCCTGCAAGCAGTGTCATGGAGTGACTTTGGAGTCCCTAGACTCGAGATTCAGTCTCATCTCCACCACAGGCTATTCTGGTCTTGTGAATCATTTAAAGCAGTTTACTTTCCTCATCGTTAAAATGGAGAAATAATACTTCTGGCAGGATTGTTGTGCATCTCCCTCCTCTCCCCTTTCCATGCTCTCCCTCCCATCCACTCCCACCATCATCCAGTCCTACCTGGATTGCTGTAACAGCCCCTCCCTCCCCTCCCTGGCAACTCCCTAGCTCTCTCCCCAGGGGTGCTTACAAGGTCTCTTTAAAACATGACCCCACCTTTATGGCACCTCTTTCAAATCAACTGTCTGCATCAGGAGCCTGGAGGTCAACCCACTTTTGTGTCTTTCATACCTCCCTTCTGATCAGTTGCCACATCCTGATGGTTCTGCCTGCTCAGTGTCTCTCAGATCCATCCACCATCTCTACTCTAAGAAGAAAATTCTTCTTATCCTTCAGGACTTAGCTGGGATATCCCAGCTCCCTGGCATCCTCCCCAGTCTCATGAGTTGTAACTGACTGCTTCCTCTTCTTGTGTCCCCCAGCACGTATTTATCTATTCATCAGTTACTTCACTCCTGTGACAGTCATCTCCCCCAATGTGGTTTCATTTCTCTGAGAGCAGAGATTGGGTTTTACTCGTCTCTGTACCCTCCCATGACACCTACTGCAGTTCTGGACACGTCAGAGGCACGGGAAGTGTCGCAGAACACCAGAAAGAATGAATCTTAAATCCAGAACACCATCCTGAGCTTATCCTAGTAGCTGATTCCAGACGCATCTTCCCGAAGCCCTGAACTCCCAGAGACGCTCCACTGCTCAGGCTGCGCGGTAAGCCAGGCTGGGACTTGGATTCCCTGCTGGTCTCCTAGGCCCTGCTCTGTGCAGAGACGGAGGAGATAGATTTACTTAATCTCTAGTCCTTTCTTGAAGGCCAAAAAGCTCAAGGCAATTAGGCCATTTTTTTTTTTAAGATTTTATTTATTTGACAGAGAGAGACAGAGAGAGAGAGCACAAGCGGGAGAGGGAGAGGGAGAGAAGCAGACTCCCCGTGGAGCAGGGAGCCTGACGCAGGGCTCGATTCTGGAACCCCGGGATCATGACCTGAGCCAAAGGCAGACGCTTAACGACTGAGCCACCCAGGCGCCCAGGCCATTTTTCCTTTGACAGTAAGAACAACTGTTGCTACCCCCGCGGCAGCTCCAACCATGGCCACGAACCTACTACGACCCCAGCACCACCACCAGCGCTGCTGGGGCCACTGCCAATCTCCTGCTCCGAGAGCCGCCGCCGCCCCGCCCTCACCGAGGGCCTCCTGGGGCCCGGGTCCCGCACCGCTTGCTCCGGCTGCCGTGTGGAGTCATCCCCTAAGAAGGAGACAGCAGCCGAGGAGGGAACGGATCGTGGCTGAAGCCGCAGAGCTCAGAAGCCGGGGGGGCCCGAACGACTCCGGACTCCAGGGCTGGCCTTCCTTCCAGGTTCCCTCTACCCCTGACAAGACAATACGTATTTTATTATATAAAATGTGGGTTTATAAAAAGCCTCTGGGAGCTCCCTGCTTCACTTCTGGTCCTGCTATGGCCTCCTTTTGCCTCATTCGTCTGAGCCTGGCTCTAGCACTATCTGCAGCCGGAGGTCCCTGCGCATCCTCCAGGCTGGAGTCTCTTCCTGGGAAACCACGGGGGACAAGCGTCTTCACAGGAGGAGCTGGGGCTACCCTCGGGCTTGTAATAGCAGGAGGGCAGCCTGGGCTGGGGCAGAGGGGGCCCAGCCCCTCTGTTAACACACCCCTGACCCTGTTCCCGCATTTAAAAGTAGATGCTGCTCACCGGCTACAAGTTTTCCTACTAAATATCCCAAAGACTTCCCCCACCACCCCAACCCACTTCCCACCCCCAGGATTCAACTTATAAAGTCAGGAGGATTTAAAGGCCATCGGAAATTGCTCCCAGCTCTGATACTGCCTGGCTGTGCGACATTACATAAATCTCTTGCCCTGTCTTCAGTTATCCCAGAGATTCAACTGGTTTCAGGTTCATACTCTTCGATATGGGGACATAATCCGTAACCAACCTACTCTTGAGTATTTTGAGGATCGGAGAGGATGAATGGGAAAGGTCAGTATTTTGGAAAAATATTTCCCAGTCTTTTCTCCCCTTCATAAAGTTTACTACTTGATCCATGCCTTGCCTTTGACCTGGATCATCCTGTCATTCATTCATCCAACAAACCATTAAACATCTTATGTTTGCCAGTCACTGCCCATTCCTCTATGCTGCCCTGATTCCTATCTATCCTTCAAGAACCCTCCTCCAGGAAGTCTTCCCTGATCTTCCAGCCCTCGTAGACAACTCTCCCTCTGAGCTTCTAGAGAACAATTGTCTAAAATCTCATTTGGCACTTAGCAATAGCTTCGTATTTCACTTTTTTGTGTGCATCAGCTCTATCTTCCCAGCTCAACTTGGCATTGTTCTTGGGGTCTTACTCATTGCTCAGGTCCCAGGGCCCCACATGAGGCCAGGCAGAGAGGAACCCTCCACTGACAGTTTGCAGTATTGTTGCTGCTGCTTCTGAGAAGGAAGATGAGATGCCTGCTCTGAGCAGAACATTTCTATAAGGCTGCGCCCTCCTTCCCTCCCTCCCTCCAGAAGTTCGTAAGTAAGGGCCGCCCCTGATACTTCCGGGCAAAGTGGAGCAAACCTAGCTTACAGGCCCATAGAGAAAACTATCAGACTTTAAGGCTAAGAGCATCCCTGGGAAAGAAAAGGAAAGGAGAGAGATGGGGAGAGACTGGGAGAGGTGAGAGAGGTAAGTTGATTATGTAGGATTTGAATGTGTGTGTGTGTGTGTGTGTGTGTGTGTGTATACACTAGTATATTTGCACTGTGTGTGTGCCTTTTATGAGTAGCTTTTTCATATTTGGGTGTGAAAAATCATGATTTTTCATAGTTGTGAATGTTTGTATGTGTGCTTTACTGAGTATAAGTGACATATCATTACAGATTCTCAGCACGGTTTTACATCAACTCCTACTCAGAGGTCCTGGGCTAAGTTTCTGTTTGAAATTCTATCTAATCTCTCAACATTTCATTCATATTAATGGATCACCCCCTCTGCCCAGCCTCCCTGGGACTGTGCCCAGCAGGATGTCAAGGCTACCTCTCCTTCCCAATCCCAGTGAAGGCTGATGCAGATCCCAGCCAGGACAGTCCCTGGGGTGGGAAGCTTGCCAAGAGCCCCTTTCCTGACTCCAGCAGTGGGTGAGCTCATGTTTAGGTCTCTTTCCTGTATCTCAGCCTTGGTGTTCCTATTTTTCTCTCTTTCTCCTTTTTCAGTCCAGCCTGGATGAAAGGTAAACACAACAAAACAACCCTGGTGTGGTGTGGTGTTATAAAGGGAGAGGCTGCTCCCTTAACACCCCAGCACCTCTCCAAATTGCTCCCAGAGAGCTGGATGCCGTGGCTCTGGAACGCTCATTTCTGTTCAGTGTTAGAAGCACTTGCAGAGAGCCTGCTCTAAGCCGAGCTGAGTACTGGGTGGTGGTGGAATGGAGGGTGCACCATTGTGAACTAAATACTTCATGGCTCTGGCCCACAGAGCAGCTCCAGGGGGCTGGACGTTTTGACTTTGTGGAGATGCAATACACAGGATGGGGGCTTGCCAACATAAGGCCTTGGTCATCACGCATGCCTGCATTCGTTCTTTAGTAAGTTTAACATTTATTCATTCATTCTTTTGTCCATTCATTCATTCACCCTTAAGCAGGCCAAGTGGTTTGTTAGAAAGAGTGTTAACCCAGAAGCCTGGATTCAAGCCCGAGTTAGCTGCTATCATCTTTCCCCTCTGAGCCTCAATCTTACCTGCAGAATGAAATTAAAGAATGATTGCTCTTCCTGATTCACAGGATTACTTTCGGGAACCTCAGGGGAAATGGCTGTAGTGGGGAGAAGGCATGAATAGCCTCTGCATGCACCCATTCTACAAACATACCATACAGGAGGGGAAGAGGGCAAGGGACAGGGACCTCGAAATGATCCATCTGATAGAGCCAGAACTGGAAGGAAAAACATCTAATCCCAGTCCACTAGCATTTACACAACTTTAGAAAAGTCACTCTCTCTCTCTAAGCCTCAGTTTGCCCATCTATAAAATGAGCCTGTTGAAGTAGATGTTCACTGAGGAGTTTTGCCATTTGGGGGTTCTGGGAACTCCCCCCTCCAATCCAACTGACTACCCTGAAAGATGGTCTCATAGTGACCTTGGAAAGCACGTCAGGTTGCTAGACCCTAATGCCATAGACAGAACGTCTACATAGTATATTTTCATGGTTCAGTGGCATGGTGGTGATGCCGGCCCTGCAAAGATTCTCTCTGTCCTCAGACCTGACGCCGACCGAGACACCTCTGGAGAGATGAGGCCGGCGGGCGACACGGCCAACCTCGCGTACAGAAGGTGCGGGGCTGCGGACCTAATTAACATCACCGGGTAATAGACACATGGAGCATGCTGGAGCTGCCAGACAGAAACAATAAAAGCAATGCTTTATCTTAAGTCTTGGTTAACAGTGAGTAACAGATAGACTTGTGCATTATTTACTACGCTGCACTGCACAGACCCGCTACGGTTGCCCTAGACCCCATGAGAAGGCGCACCCTGATTTCAAGGGTGTGCTTTAAGGATTGTTTTGCCAAACAGCTAGAGAATTGGGACCCTGACTGGGTGTTGTCATAGACTTGTGTAGAGAGGGGGGCACAAGAGTGTAGACTGTGGTGTCTGATGGATCCAGTTGAGATCAGCTGTGCCACCATGTGACCTTGAGCCCCCTCTATGAACTTTGGTTTCTTCCCTTATAGGATTAATTAATGGCTGGATCACAGGAGGTGTATAAAGAATAAATGGCATGATGTGAACAAAGTCCCTAGCAAATGGAAGTGTCCCTTTGAGGGTAGCTCTTATTATTGGCCACATTCACATTACTCTTAGTCAGTCAAGCGGCCACCCTGGCACACATACTTGGAGGCTACGATCCCTCATTATAAGTGGATGATGGGGTAACCGGGTCTTTCTTCATCAGCAGCAAGTGGTCATTAGTCCACCTCTAACAGTGTCCTCCTCCCCCCTCATTATAATATCATCATTCATTCATCCATTCATTCATTCATTTATAATGCCTGCCATGGTATCTTCGTTTGGGTTCTTCCAAAAGCAGAGACTGGGACAGCAACTGAGGGCAAGTAGTTTATTTGCCAGGTAATACCTGGAAGCAGAAGTAAAGGAAGGGGTGAAAGTGAGACAGAACAGGGAGAAAACCCAGTAAAGCATGTGTTAATAATCTCATTACCACTGAGAGGAAAAGGGGACTCAGTCCCTCTAGGGACTTTCTCAGAAATGGTATAAAATCACTCCCCAGAGTTGGCTCCCCTAAGGACAGGGAGACAGTTGAGGGTTGCCTTCCTGGGTCCTGGGTGTAAATTTCCCTCCTTTCCAGGTTGCTCCTCTGCAAGGCCGATCTGAGGCAACCAAGGTCCCCTTGATCAAAGATGCTGGCACACAGAACTGTGCAGTAGGGCCACACTGAAGTCAGGTGGGCTGAGGAGACGTGGGACAAGCTGCACAAGCCTCTGCTACACGTGGGCACAGGAGAGCCACGTGAGGCACGAGAGTCTTGTCTTTGCTATCTCCTGGCTAGGAAGTTCGGGAGGGACAGTGTCTGAATTAACTCTGCAGCCCAAGAATCTAGCACAGTGCCTGGAAAGAGTTACACACCCAAGTCTGGGTATTTGCTGAGTGGAAAGATGGAAGGATAGATGGATGGGTGGATGGACATGTGAATGGTGGATCAATTTTCTCCTTTGTAAGAATAATTTCTGCCTATAAATCTGTGGGGTAAATGGAGGTTGTAGGAGGTTGGCAGCAGATGGAGTTTGATATACAAAGGTGCTCAAAATGGGGCAAGGGCAGGTAAGGCAAGGAGTCCTCAGGAGAAATTAATCTAGAGCTGGCTCAAGCAACTGGGGCCAAACAGGTCATCAATGTTGGCCTATTCACAGAGTTGCCCCAATCTGGTACGTCAGCTTGGAACTGACACCACAAATGGAAGCCGGAAGAATACCTGAACTGAAGTCGTGAAGAAAAATAGTCTCAGAGCAGGATCAAAATGGAGAGAGCCCAGGAAGGCCCAGTAGCCTGAAGCTTTGACTCAAAGGACCTCAGATTTAAACACCCCTTAGGCCTTTGTGAAGCCTTGCCCTTACTAATTGTCCATGTTGGTACTGCATGAAACCTGAATTTCCTGTTAATAACTAGTGATTTGACCAGGAAAAAGGAAAACAAAAACAAAGTGTTTGAGATTTTATATATATTTGTTTTTAGGCATCTATGTTTTTTAATTATAGTTGAAATCTTGAAGTTAAAATGAATTTCTATAATTAACATTTCCTTTTTCATGATATTGTTTACTTAGAAAATTTTGAAATTTGAAAAATAGGAAAAAGCATAAAGAAAATAACTCACCACTACCAAGAGATAAATAACTTTTAATACATTTTAAACAAAATTGAGATAATTTTATATATACAGTTTTAGATATTTTCCCCCACTGAGCTTTCTAGCTGGATTGTGTAACATATAATTTTCATGTACAACTCTCCAGATTTTGAATATTCTTTGAAAACATTCATTTTCACTGATTATGTAATATTCTACATTCAGATAAAACCAAATTTATTAACCTAGTCCCTTCCTGTTGGACATTGGTCATTTCTCATTCTTCTGTTGTTCTAAATTTTGAACAGAACTGTACAAAACACTTCACAGGCAAAATGTCCTTTGAACTTTCCTACAAGCCTGTGAGGTAGGTAAGTAGTATACAGATTCTTTTTTTACAGATTAGGAAACTGCAGGTTCCGAGGAGTTCAGTGATTTGTCAAAGGTCACTGTCTTGGTTCACGTTCCCCAGAAACAGACCCTCAGGACTGGAGATAAGGATGTCGGTGCAAGGGATTTATTTAAAAAGAGATCTCAAGGTAAAAGTAGAGAAACAGGAAAATGAGATGAGGAGGGCAAGACAGCCAGTGAAATGTTTATCAAGCAAGTTGCCACCATGGAGAACCAGAGCTTCATTGTGCTGGGGCGACTCAAGAAGCCAGCGTACTCATGTGTCCGAATTATCCCACACAAGGGATGAGGGAGCTGGGTATTTTCACCAAATTCAGTCTTGGTTGAGGCTGCTCCCAAGGAGCCGCGTCACTTCTCCCTGTCGCTTCTGAGCTGCTGTCGGGGAGGGAGCAAAACAGGCTCTGGGGGTCACGGAAATGCAGGTGCTGCCCGTCACAAGTTAGGCAGTGTTCCCTCCAGCAATGAGGGAAAGGGGTTCGGGGGGGACGCTGAGCCTCTAAGGCCACTCACACAGTTGTAACTGTCAGAACTGGGATTTGAATGCAAGCGTGCCTAGTTCCGGATCCCTTACCTTTAATGATTTGGCTTTGCAGAGAAATAAAACCTCCCTGTGACCTTGGGCATGTCACTTCATCTCTCTGAGCTCCAGGACCGGATGGGGATAATGCTATCAGCCATTTCTGACTCAAAGTACACTCATGAGATGACAGCATGGATGTGTCAGCACTTTGATTACCCCCAAGGCCATTGTTGGCTCAGCATTACTGACCCTTCCCATAAGGTGGGTAGGAATCACATCAGGCAGACATTGAGTGCTTTCCTGAGGATGGCTAATGAAAAGAAATTAATAGAAGATGGGCCGGTTCCCTGAGTGCATTAGATGCGTAGTTTTCTAGATTAACTGCATAGTATGCAGTGCACACGTGGCTCATTGAAGTACATTATGAGTCTCTGATGAACAGCGGAGTGTTCCATGGTTCTGGCAAGGGGGAGACAAACACGCAATTGCTCATCTCTATGCACTGACAGTCTCCAGGTCTGGATTCTCCCAGGAGGGAGTTTAATTGCTCCATAAGCTTCAAACTCAAGGGCTCCTCAATGCTAAGCTCCTGACGAGCTGCATTAAAGTAAAAATGACAAAGATGCCAGTTGACATATTTATTAAATATGCGGATCCCAAAGGAGCCAATGTGGGTTGCTCATGCCAGTGAAGTTACGGATGCGAAGTCTAGTATTGCTGCAGTCCTCCCACTTGACTGAAGCTCACACTTAAGGGTAAGATCAGGACAGACTGGAGATTCAAACCCTGGTCTGGCTGACTTCAAGATCCATGTTTATTCTAGAAGACCACCTATGTGTTCATCTGTTGAAGAGGTTTTGTAGCTTTACCAACCACTGGAAAGCAAGTGTGAATGAGTTGCACAGAATCATCCCTACATGACACTACTTATTACCAAGGTTTCTACACCCTGCTCCAGCTTAGTCCAGGCTGGTATAAGCATTTATCTGGACTGTTTTTGATAATATGGAACATGAGTTGATATTTCAAAGATTTGGGTCTATCACACTGGCATGTTTAGTCCTAGGCACTAAGGCTGTAATTCAGGTAGTTTTCACTGATGAATTATGGTGTCAGTGTCTCCAGTGTCTATGACTACTAATGCCAGGAGATCCGAATCCTCCCAGCAACCCTGAGAGGAAGAGGAAGATACTACAGTCCCCATGTTGTAGAGGAGGAGTTGGAGACACAGAGTGACATGACTAGGCTAATAAGTGGTAGAGAGAGGATTCAAACTCACTTCAGTCTGGCTTTAACGTCCAAGCACTTTGACACCAGCACACCATCTCCAACTGTCTAGATGTTCTTAGCCTCAACATGCAGCTGTAAAAACCCATGAATTGGGCCAATAATTCCAGATCCTCATCTCTAGCCTAACACCATCCCAGAAATTCAGATTCATATAGTGAGGCAATGACCAGTCACCTTAGACCTAGAATTTTTGATTTAAAAAGAGGAATTTTTTATTTCTACTTATTTTTTATCCTTGCCCCAAATTTCCTCCTCTTTCAATCTTACTTATCCATGCAAAAGACACCACCCTCTAGTTGTTGAGACCAAAAATGTTATGTCTGATGCTTCCCTTCTGATACCTAATGAGGATACCTAATACATTAATAGGCCTACAAAACACACCCTATAATCCATCCACCTCTTTCTGTCTCCATATGGCCATTAGAGCAAGCCACCAACACCTCCAGCCTGGGTAAATGCAAAACCTTCCAAAGGATTCTGCTTTCACTTCCACTCCTCTGCAGTGCATTCTCCACACACAGCCAAAGTGCTCTTTTTAAAAATCGTAAGTCAGAGCACCTGGCTGGTTCATTCTATAGAGCACCTGACTGTTGATCTCAGGGTTGTGAGTTCAAGCCTCATGTTGGGTGTAGAGATAACTTTTTAAAAAGTATTTTTAAAAAACCCAAAAATCACAAACATCTGCCACAGATCAAATGTTTGTGTTCCCCCCAAATTCATATGTCGAAACCTAATGCCCAATGGGATGGTGTCAGGAGGTGCGGCTTTGGGCAAGTGCTTAGGTCCTGAGGGTGGAGCCCTCATGAATGGGATTAGTGACGTCCCAAAAGAGACCCACAGAGCTGCCTCATCTCCTTCCACCATGTAAGCACACAACCAGAAGGCCCATCTATGAACTAAGAAGTAAGTTCTCACTGGACACTGAATCTGCTAACATCCTGATCTTGGACTTCCCCACCTCTAGAACTCTTAGATTTATCAATCTGTTGTTTATGAGGTACTCAGTTTATGGCATTTTGTTAGAGCAACCCAAACAGACTTGAGACATTTTCATTTCCTTGCTGAAAGCCCTTCATTTTTTCTCCCATTATGCTTAGATCAAAAAGAGTTTCAAATGGGTCAGTTGAAACTTGTACATGTTAGCCTGGCACCCATGACCCTACATGATGTGGCCCGCAAAGCACCTCTCAAACCTCTACTCCCACTACTCCCCACACCCCTGTCCTCTGTGCTCCAGCCACACTGGCCTACCTATTTCTAAAACATGCCATAGTCATTAGGATTTACAGCTATCACACTAGCTATTCCCTCCCCTGGTTGCTGCTTACACATCTCCTCCTCAGAGAGCCTTCCCTGAACACCCAACACCAGCTAACCAACTGTGGATACCTGGTCTACTTCAGCATATGTATATTAGCTGGGTGTTCAGACTACTTGACATTTTCTGCTCTTCAGGTCTGTTTACTGTCATGTCACAAATACAGTGGACCAATGTAACATTCCATGGATGTTCCAAACACTCAAGGCCCCTCCTGACTATACTGTAACAGAGAATAGGAACATTAACTTAGCTCTGAGGCAAGACTGAATAGGCACTGCTGTCCTAAGGGAATGTACTTGCTTCTGATTCTTTTCTACGGTGGGGATTAGAAGAATATATTTACTGGGCCAGTAGCCCATACTGAATGCCAGAGGCGGTTTTGATGTGTTCTAGTAAACACATCTAGTAAAACATCCTACATAACCACGATTAGGCTATCATTTGCTTACATTTACAGTAACCTACCATCTTCTACCACAATCAGGTCTTTTTGTTCAGGGCTCAGAATGGTGACTTAAATGGGAGTATGATGAGGACGACTACTCCCACATCTTCTAATAGCTACCATTCCTCTAGAAACAGTACTGCTTTAGATGTATTATCTTGCTGGGGTGGGGTACAATTTTAAGGGCATGAACTTTCCCTTTCCTACCATAATGATTCTTGCTCCATAGATCATGAAATGAACATGAGATTTCTGCAGGCTGCTGAGTATATCCATCTCAGTCATGTACTCGGGAAATGACCACGTGGGATCTACTATGAAATGGATCAGGACTCAGCTTATTCCTGGCTTCCCTAGGTCTCCACTCTAATAAGAAGCCATGCTGGTATTTGAGATTTCCTGGAAACTTTTCAGTTCAGATCGTATTTATAGCAACCCTCAAAAGAGCTCTCTGGTATTCATTACTCTGGAAAATGGTCATGGGTACCTTTGGAGGAAGATTGGGGTAAACACTTTCTGTGGTGGTATAGGGTCTTTCCTAAAGGGAACCTGGCTTCAGCTTTTATCAGTGAGTTCTGGATCTGAGAACTCACTGAAGTCTGGGAACTGGATGAGGAATCATGATTTTTCCTTCTGGCAGCTGCTGACATCAGCCTTCAGCATATGTGCTCTCAATCTTTTTTGCTTAAGTCAAGAAAAACCTTATTGTCTGCCCATTTGTCTCACTACTTTGCCACAGATCCCAGTGGGTCAGGACCACATAGTCACCACTGTGGCTTTGGTGCCCATTATGCAATGACATCTACCTTCACTTTGAATACCCAAGTGTTGAACCTGGTCTATTATTCCAGAGTTCTCTCATGTTCATTAATATTAGGGACAGTTTGATTGCAGCATCTCCCAGTTTGTGGTGGTGCATATTAACCAGGTGAATAATCTTTTTGTTTCCTAAAGCTGGTCCTTTGGAAAGAATCAGTAAAATTGATAAAACTCTGGCTAGAATCCATCAGAAAAAGAAAAGGTGAGACGACACAAACCACCAACATGAGGACTGAAAAAGAGGACAAGAGTACAGATCCCTGAAATAACGGATAATAAGTAAATATTATGAACCATTCTATGTCAATAAATTTGACAAATTAGATGAAATCCAAAAATTTTACGAGAAACACAAACTACCAAAGCTTACTCAAGAGAAAAATGGATCATCCAAATAGTTCTGTATCGTATTAAAGAAATTTATTTTATAGTGAAAAGCCTTGCCACAAAAACACATCCAGGCCAGGGTAGTTTCACTGGTGAATTCTATCAAACATCTCAGGAAGAAATAACACCAGTTCTATACCAGCTCCTCTAGAAAGTAGAAATTCATTCATGTGGCTAATATTACCCTGGTTTTAGAAAAACAAACAACACAAAGATATTTAAGGAAAGAAGACTACAGACCAATATGTCTTTTGAACACAGATATAAATACCCTTAATAGGAGGTTAGCAAATCAAACACAGCACTATATAAAAAGGATGAGACATTTTGATCAAGACAGGTACATGCCTGGAATGCAAGCTTGGCTTTTAACATTTGAAACCAGTATATTCACTCTGTTAATAGAATAAAAAAGAAAATCTTATGATCCTCTTAATGGATGCAGAGAACGCACTGACAAAAATCCACCCCTATTCATAGTTAAAACCAAAAAATAAAAACCTCTCAGCAAACTATTAGCAAACCTAATAAAGAGCATCTAGTGTGGATTTTTTTCCCCACCAAATAGGCCTGGAAACAATTCCAGACCCAGTAGCAATGAGCATCCCTGGTGCTTATATTGTGGTCTTAAAATACCATTTCTCACTAAGAGAAATCAGTCCTTTTCAGAGAAATGGCTGATCCTGGGGTGGAGGCAGGAAATGCACTAGATGAGCATGGAACATCTTGTCATACCAGAGAACAAAAATGCTATCAAATACTGGTAGGATCTAATCAAAAGGACTCAGGAGTCAACTTATGAGGCTCCCAATGGTTAAACAAGGGACAATCTGAGCTTCAATAGGATAAGAACCATAATGGCTAGGAAACACCAGATATGTTTAAGTACATTATTAGTTTATCAAAAAACAAAACAAAACTAGCCCACTTTTGTAGAACTATAGGAAATCTCATTAGCTTAGAAAGTTTACTATCTTGAAAACTGGTAAATAGAGGGAAAAAATAGAAAATTTATCTCACCTTTTCTATGTGAACTGGTAAGTGTGCTCACATCAAAAGGAGAGAAAAATAGACATTATGTGGCTTCTGTTGAAAGACTATACCACCGCTTAAATTTTGGGAAAAAAAAAAAAAAGTTTAACCTGAATTTGATCAAGCCTTTATATTCAACTACCAATTTCCATGAAATGCAGAGAACACAGAACATATTAACCTGTACCATGAGGAAGCAGGTAAAATCCAGACTTTCGTCACTTAAAGGCCAAATAACCTAGGTTCTTCCATGAATAAATTGCAAGTAAAAAGATGGGGGAGGAGGGAGAAAATTTAGATTAAAGAGACTTAGGAAACTGGCAAAACTAATCTGTATTATTTAGGGTTTCATCCTAAGTGATAAAACTGTAAAAAATGTAAGGGAGTGACAACTACAAAAATTAAAGATGGGCGCCTGGGTGGCTCAGTCAGTGAAGCCCCTGACTCTTGGTTTCAGCTCAGTTCAGGATTTCATGGGTGGTGAGATAGAGACCCACAATGGGCTCTGTGCTTGGTGGGGTGTCTGCTTAAGAGTCTCTCCCTCTGCCCCTCCCCACAACACCCCACCACACATGCTTTTTCTCTCTCTCTCTCAAATAAATAAATAAATAAATAAATAAATAAATAAATAAATAAATTTTTTTAAAAAATTAAAGATAATGGTTCCTTTGAGATGGGAAGGAAGAGACTGATTGGGATCGAGTACATGGAGGGCTTTTGAGTTAGCTGGTAAAATTCTATTACTTGACTTTGATGGTGTTTATAAGGACATTTGCCTTAAAACAATCCATTAAGCTATTTGTTGTTTTATGTAATTTTCTATATCTGTGTTTTATTTTATAATAGTTTTTTTGAAGCCACAAAGCAATTTGTGGGAGAAGAAAGGAATTTGAGTGAGAGAAGATATTTGTACACATAGAACCAAAAAGAGTAAATCTAAAACACAATAAAAAAAACTCCTGAAAATTTACTATAAAATGATAATCGACTATATTGGGAAACAGCTGGCAAACTCATATTGGTAAATTTGTGGATAGACTTATAAATGGACAATTTACAGAGTTGAGAGTAGGGTGTAGGGACACCACAAGTTTACCCCTATAAGCCTGAAAGGACAAGGAGACATAACAGGTCCTAGAACTCAGAGATGGAAAGTTGTTGGAGAGAGCTGCCTGCCAGGAACTGTGGTCTTGGGTCAAAGGATGCAGTCAGCCCCTAGTGACCCTGCAGAGAAAGAATTGGGGAACTAAGTATCCCAATTTCTCTCTGCTCCCTCCCTCCAGTGCTCCCCATTGGCTAAAGTCAGAGGATCCAAGAGCTCCTTGCTGCTCTATGTGGGCTAGCCTGCAGGGACCTAGAGCACAGTGAGGAAGTTGTGAGATCTGGAGAGGCAAGTGAAAGATGTCCAGCACCCCAACCTGGTAAACAAATGGTCCAAAGACATAAACAGGCAATTCACAAAGAAGGAAATCCAGTGGCCAAAATTCATATGAAAAGCTAAATTTCATTAGTAATCAGGCAAATGCTAATGAAAACTACCTGAGATGACTCAACACACATATCAGGTTAGCAAAAATTTAAAAGTCTGTTAATATCTAGGGTTGTCAAGAATATGGAGCAATAGGAACGCTCTTCAACTGTTAAGTAAATATGTCAATTGGTACAACTTCGAAAAACAATTTGGCATTACCTAATACAGTTATGGATACTCTTATGCTGTGACCCAGCAATTGCTCTCCTGGGTATATACCCTAGAGAAACCCATGCTCAAGGGCACCAGGAGGCATGCTCATAGCAGCATTGTTTCCCGTAACCTTAAGCTGGAAACACCCTGAATGTCCACCAGCTGTAGCAGGGGTATCTCAAATGTGGCATTTCTGCATGGTGAAATGCTATTCAACAATGATAGTGTTGCTACTCACAAAATGTGGATAAATCTTAATATATTGCCAAATGAAAGCAGCAAGTCACAAAAATTACCTAATGTGTGATTATATATACATATAGTTACAAAACAGGGAAAACTAAATTAAATAATTTAGGCAGGATACATAGGTGGTAAAAGTATATTAAAAAAAAAAAAAAAGCAAGACAGTAATTTCACAAAAGTCAGGATAGTGGTTACCTCTAAGAAGAGAAGAACATTGGATGCAAGGATCCCAGGGGTGGGAGGTATTGAGGCTGCTTCCGGGATGCTGGCAGTGTTGTTTCTTTATAAGGATGTGCTACATTTTATATAAAAGAAAAAGACTTAAGAAGGGTGTCGACTAAAAGATTGATTAAAAGCTCTGGGGGCATGGGCAAAGCTCAACTGCTGGTGAATTTTACGGTAGGATAATCCATTTTGTTCACTGCTAAGTCCCTAGTCACTTGAACAGTTTTTTCTTAAAGTAGGTGTTCAGTAAATATTTGTTGAATGAATGAATAGATGAATAAATGGATGTGTTCAGATATGTCTTGTCTTGATAAGAACCATTGTGTCTCACACCCCACAGCATGTTATATAGGGGAAGCCTGGGGGAAATTCTTAGGTTCCCTGGACCTTTGTAACTGAATTAACAGAAGTTTGCTCCTTGGTGAGTTACACTATACCAGGTGAAGTTGTCACGTCAAAGAAAACTTTATTTGCAACAAATAAGGAGATCATGGGGGAATAACTTCCAAAGCTGGGACTCCTCAAGCAGGGATGAACGGGTTCTTTTTATTTATGGTTTAGGATGAATATTCAGAAAAGGGAGCTTGGTCATTGCCTATAGAGGTGCACATAAGGTTACTCATGCATCTTAAGGAAACATGCCTATACATACATTGTATGTTATGTTAATGAGGTTTGTGGTCCTGTTGGGTGGAGATTTTAGCATTACAATGAGGTAGAGGTAACACAGGATGAGGGGAAAGGGCCATGGGCATGCTCTGAGAGCCAGTATAACCTGGATGGGGTCTTGGGCTCATTATCTGGGGTAAGGAATGCAGGACCTTCCTTATTTTTGAAACAGCACTGGGAGTTTTACCACTGATTTATTGTGTCTGGTATGATTAGGCTATTTCCTGGTCTGGTGGAGACTGTTAGTTTTTACATTCCCTTTTTTGCCTTAAAATCCTTAAGTACTAAAGTTTTTGCATTTCTTTGTAATTCTGATACCTCCAAGGAAGTTGTGCTAGTGATGTAGGAAACACGTTATTAGGGTTCGAAGCCAACAGCCAAGAAAGAATTCTTGAGACATCTTTGGTGCAAAAAGGTGATTTTGTTAAAGCACAGGGACAGGACCCATGGGCAGAATGAGCTGCACTGGGGTCATGAGGAGTGGCCCATTATATACTTTCAAGTTGAGAGGGGATTAGGGATAGTGTAAGTCTCTAAGGAATTTTGGAAGCAAGGTTTCCAGGACCTTGAGGGTGCTAGCTATTGTTGGGAAAAGGTCATTTATTACCGTCTAATAAAACCTTAGTCATGAGACCCTTCAGATGTATATCGGTGGGCCATATGCTTGGGGGATGATGACCAACACATATCTAGGAAGGTTTAGAGGTAAAGGAAGTTTCCAAAGAAATTCTTATACGTTAAAGTAGACTTACAGGATTTGGGGGAGGGGGAGGATGGTCAGACCAGAATTGCCTTTTGCCCTTAGCAAAGTATTAACATCGAGGCAGTTGAGTCCCTAGAGGAATGTCATTCTGCCTGTTTCAAGGACTTGTCAGTGGGCTGTAGGTAGTAAGGAAATTTAATAATTTTTCTTCTGCCTTTTTTCCCACATCATTAGAAGTGAACTTAGGCAAGCAGAACCAGAAGGGCAGAGATCACAGAAAATAGTAGGTGGCCTAAAATGACTTCTCTTATGTCACGAAATCTGTGTCTTATCTTTCTTTTCCTGGGGACTGCTAACTCTTTCTGCTTACATCTTGAGGAACTCTATAGATTTGCAGATATAGCTGAGTTTGGTCTCTTGGTGAATGGGTCTCTCAGATAGCCAAGGGAACTATACTAAGAAATGCTATGCTTCGTACCCGTAATCTTGATGCTAAATAAACCTGTTTGCTTCTGCTAATATTTGCATAAACATGATCATTCAATTGCAAAATAATAAACCTATTTTACAGCAAGGATTATCATACCCATTTAATCAATGACGGCTATGGTAGACATGGTTTGTTTTCTTTCCATTCATTTCACTTGTTTTCAGATGTGTAGCAACCAGGCCAATGGATGATTTACCCCCACTTTCAATTCTAGAGGTGGGTGTTGATTAGTCTAGGATGGGCAAATTTCTTTTTGAGAGAGCCAGTTAGTAAATATTTTAGGCTTTGCAGGCCATAAGATCTCTGGCCCAATTACTCAACCCCATTGATATAGCATGAAACCAGCTAAGGCAATCCATACATGAATGAACATGGCTGTGTTCTAAAACAACTTTATCTACAAAATCATGTGGTAGAGCAGACTTGGTCTGTGGCCCATAGTTTGCTGACCCCTAACCTAGAGAAGTTTTCTCAACCAGGTTCATCATTTGAACTACCCAACACAGATAATTATTTGAATGGCTGTGCTCTCAATTCTCCCAAGGATGCCAAAGCTAGAGCAATGGTTCTCAAAGTGTGGTACTCTGTCCTGTTGCGTTAGCTTTATCTGGGAAATTGATAGGATTGTAAAGTCTCAGGACCAATTCCTGAACCAGAAACTCTGGGAGTGGGGCTCAGCAATCTGCACTTTAACAAGTCCTTCAGGAGATTCTGTACACTCAAGTTTGAGAACCACTGCTCTAGAGTCTAGACTAATCAAGAAAAATTCTTTCCATTGCCACAGGGGGTGTAGTTAAATTCAGGGGTATAGCTATTCAATAAATGGAATTGCCCTAATCACTGTGATCAGTTTGGAAGTGATCCAAGATGGGGGAATTTTTCAAAATATTTAACAACCAGCATAGCAAGGACTCCAACAATCAGAATAGGTACCAGCCATGGCACCAGAACAAGGTTCTAAAGGCCCCTTCTTATGCCAGGCACTAATCCTCTCCTTGCTGAATCACGGAGAAGTCTACAGAGTTCTGGGGGAAGAGCCAGAGAGACCAGGTAGGGAGAGATATTTATGGGGAAGCAGCTATTGGGAAAGTAGCTATTTACCAATTGCATATGTAGAGAAGCAAATTTTGCCACTCAAGTTGCATCTCTTTGGCATATTGATTATTTTTTGAGCTGGTGATTTTTAGGAAACAGTGAACACAGGAGAAGCTCTGAAGACCAAGAAGTTAACATTTTTGTAAGAGACATTTACATATACAAGGGACATCGTTATTTGTAAGGTGTCTCCCTCACTGTACCAGGAGGAGGAAGATGACTAAATCTCTAAAAACTATTATCAATGGAGAAGGCAGGGACTTAAATTTGCATAACAACCTGACTCTTGTTTGTTGTTATTCTTTATTGGTAACCTCTCATAACTGACTCCCACCCCCTAGCATCTTCCTTTGCCTTTAGACACTTTGCAGAATTACTCAGTTTTCCTGGGTCTCTCCCATGTATACAGAGGTGTACATGTTATTGAACTTTTGTTTGTTTTTCTACTGTTAATCTGTCTCATGTCAATTTAATTCTTAGATCAGCTAGAAGACTCTTGAAGGGTAGAGGGAAATTTTTCTTCCCCAACACATGGAAGTGTTTCACTCTTTTAACAACTGGTACAGCTGTACCCGTGCACACCAGCGGCAAAGCTGTCCTGGTTCAATTGGCACAAGCTTCAGTATTTCCCATCAGTGACTGTAGAAACAACAGCCGGCCCCCCCAACCCCTGCATGTGGTAAGTATGTAATCCATGAAGATATCAACCTAAAGGTGAAGCCAACCCAGGGAGGAGGACACAGCTGAGAGAATCAGAGGGAAATGGAGCTGCAGCTCTGAAGGAGCCACTCAAACTCATCCTGCTTCTGGGCACTCCATTCACCTGACTCAGTTTGAGTTGAATTTTTTGGCTTTTGCATCTGAAACCATGAAAAGAGGCCCAGAGAGTATCATAAGGAAAATCTTCTGAGGAAACTGTTTCTGAGGGCCTGATTGAACTGTTGTCCTTTCTTCCTGAAGATTTGGGTACGGCAGACCCTCCCTTCTTCATCAGAGTGTCTGCTGGGGAACAGCTCAGGCACCCTTTGCCCCAGCTCTGTGTTGGGCCGGCTGCAGTGCTTGTTTATTAGTGGGATGCATCTGATCACAGAGGCCCTCCTGACAAGTTCATTACATATCAATTTAATTAGCTGATTTACATTTAATTTACATTTCAATTAATGTCTTTAGCAACAAAACGCTGCCTTAATAGGGTAATTGCCTGTTAGGCAATATGTAAAAGAATAAATAGTCACATTCTGAGGAAGAATTCCTGTTTTCAATTTTTTATTACCATAAATAACTGAAATAATTATTGCTCTTAAGGGCCACGTCCTCATTTCCTTCTGGGCCTAATTATAAAGACTTAGTACCTCATTAAGCAAAATGGTTTTAGAGTCACAGAAAAACATTACTCGAATCGTGAGTCATTAGTTTTGACAAAAGAGGGAAAACGGTGATAGCAGGCACATTTGGGGGATTTGACAGTTAATATAGGCAAGGTTTGTCCTCCCTAAGCCACATCATGATAGCAGAAGGTGTTTCTGTTCTGCACACCTGTTGGGATATTGGTCTGAGGGATGTACAAATAGCCTCTTTTAAGTATTTCTGGAGATGAGAAGCTCACTGTCTCTTGGGGCAGACATTATAGAGCTCTGGATTTTAAAAGTTCTTTCTTATGTTAAAATCTGCCCCGCCTCTTTGAACCAACTGTAGCAGGTGCCTGCCAGAGAAGATGTTTCACCAGGGGTATGATTATTACGTAACAATAATTGTGCAATAAGAGAAACTGACCGCACAGAATACGCAGGAATAGAAATGAGGTGGGAACAGCAGAAAGGAAAGCAAATGGTCTGAGAAATGGGGAGAATGAGACTCCGTATTTTGAGAGTTCAAGAGGAAAAGCTGCCATACACCCAAGGTGAACACTAGGGGAGGGGAGGAGAGAGGTTTGGGTCTGAAGAGTCAGACACCAGTCACAGTGCAAACGGGGCTGGCTTGCTCCTTGAAAAGTGGTTGTGTGTTTAAGCTGAAAAAGCAAATGCTAAGAATTGAAAACTTCAGGGCCAAAGTATGGGGTTCCTTGAGCTAGGGTTATCCTTCCTCAAAGATCCACCGCGGTCATTGCTGTCAACTCCACATTGGGCCCGCAGCAGTTTTTTTGTACTCTGTCGGGCTGTCTTCAACAGTGCCACCATGTGGGAGCAAGATGCAACAGCAGGAGAGGAATAACCACCCTGGGTTCTGTCTCCATTTGACTGTGAAAGCCTAACAGACCTGGTTTGAATTTGATCTGCAGCCAGAGGAATGAAGGAAGACTCGGGAAAGAAATACTGGACTTCCAGAAAATAACTCACCTAAGAGCTGAAGGGAGAATTTTTTGATTATTTAATTGGGAAAAAAGTGACCATATTTGCACCTTAACATTTTGGAAATGTTCATTCCAGCTATATGACCCCTGGTGCTAGCTTTCCCCTCTCTCCCACTGGAACCACTTTGCTTCATATCAGCCCTTTAGAAATTAAATGACAGGATTTAGGTCCCTTGGTACCCCTTTGCTCACTCCTGAAGCTCATTTTCAAGGTAAATACCTCTAATCCCTCTTTCTTTTCTTTTTTTTTGGGAGGGGGTAGTTTTTCAGATCCATTGACACCTTAGCCACTCTTGTCTGGAAGTTACCGGATTTATTCATGGCCTTTTGAAAGCAGATACCAAAATCTGAAGCGAAACTCCAGAACTGGTCAGCCCAAGGCAGGGTGAAGGAGGCTGTCAGGATGGGGTCCTCAACTCACCTCACTTGTCCTTCCTGGTATTTATCTGATAAGTTGTGAGCAGGGAGTCTCAGCCCTACCAGATCCAATGCTCTTTCTTTATTACAAATATTTTGTAACACTTTCTTTCCTATATGAAATTCACAGAAAATATAACTTGCCTACATGCCCAACTTTTAAAAAATATGTGTATCATTCTATCTGTAAGATGAAGGAGAAATGAAAGAGAAGTAACGTATAATAGAATAATCTATATTTCCATATGTAAATGTGCTGGTACATAAAAAGATGTAATGAAGCAGTACATGCTTTCATCTCTTTATAAAATTACCTGACTGCGAGAACTGCAGATGCAAGCTGGCTCAGTCAGGAATGTTGGACTATTGATTCAAACACCACCACTAGCCGAGAGTGATGTGCTTTTCTAAACTCTTGGACGACTCTTTTTTGTTTTTGTTTTTGTTTTTCCTTTCATACAACCCTTAGTAGAGTTCTGAACAAAATAAAATGGAGTCTTCTTTTTTATTTAGAAAAAAAAAAAGTCACATTATTCTGGAAGAACTGCCCTGTATTTAAATCATGCAAAGACTTGGAGTTTAAGTGTGAAATGAAGTTAGGCTATAGACTCATATATTTATAAATACATTTTTCAACCATCAGAATATGTGAAGGGATAGGATTTGGGGAGGCTGGACAGTTCTTTGTTGTGTATGACTACCTGGCATTTCTGAATATTTTCCACGAAGTGCCAGGAGCACCCTCTAATTGTTGTGACAGCCATTTTTAAAAGAGCCACATATTTCTGAAACACCAACAGGGTGATATTGTCATCATGAACTATGAATTCTGTCCTGAACCCCAGCTCCCTGACTTCCTCTTATCGATGCCCAGTGGCCTAGGGATGTAGGACTGGTCCAGGTCCTGTAGTCTCAGCTGTTCCTTACTGCATGGATTACCCAGGGCTCCCGTACAAACTATCATCACACTCTGAAGATCATGCAAACTGCTTTTCCTTGGGTGTGAATTTCTTTATGGATCATGAGAGGTTCCCGTTTGTCCACTTTGGGAACTGTGGCCTCCCATGCCAGTGTCCCACCCCTATTACCGCATATGCACCTTGTCTGTGCTCGCTGGCTGGACTTCCAGCTGCCAGTACCCGTGATTCTCCAGGAAAGACAGACTGGAATTAACACTCAACCAATGGCTGATGGGAATGGACAAAGACCTTAGATGGGATGGAATAACTCTAAGGTGTATATCCCACACTGGCTCCGAGTGGGATTAAACTCGTCTCCCACAACAGTAATTTGCTTCATAACATGCCTTTTATTTGGCCTCCTTTCTCTGGTAAGTGTTTCTGGGATCATCACCTCAGTAAACTACTTTACTCAAATAATTGTCTGAGGGTTCTGGGGAAACCCCAAATAAGCAACTCTGGGAGTACAGAACTTCCAAGAATCCTTTTTTGTATAAAATCTCCTAGGCCTCCTGGGGAGAGAGAGTGAGTGGAGCTTGAGCCTGAGGTGAATTGGACTCACAGGCTAGCCTCCAGGAGGATCCCTAGGTTTCCAAGGAACTCATCCTAAAGTAGGAGGCCTATGAGTCCTGTCTTGGAATTTCTGTAGGTTTGTGGGTTGGCAAGGAGGAATCATGTGTTTCACTTGAGCCTGGATGCTACCATTCAACTGCCTCCCACCTTGGCCCTGAAAAACACGAACTACGCTGGTCAAGAATGATTATGAAAATCAAGAAGGGCATTTACGTTTGGTAGGCTTTATAATAACTGTTCTCAGCGGGCTGCCAGACCCTCTGAAGTCTGACTGAGAGGATGTTTTCCCCGGCTGGAGAGACTCCCCTCCGGGGACGCTTATCAGAGGGAGAGCAGAGAAGCCGGGTACAAGTAATCGGCTCTGAAGAATGACAGGAATGGCGGCGGACGCTCATTCGTTTGCGGGGTGGTAGCACCAGCGAGAAGGCCACGAAGAGGCGGAGTAGACAGCAGTCAGTGGCATCCATAGCTGGACAGCTTCAGTGGATCCTCAGGACTCCCTTAACCACCCAGCCCCAGTGGGGAAGGAAGGGACTGGGGCAGGCGCTGAAATCCCAGTGGCTCAGCTGAGCGGGAGCTTGAGTCAGAGGCCTGAACTACTGAGAACTAGGCTCTTATTCATCAACAGGACGGGGCTACTATAATCTGACGGAACAAGCGGCACATTTTGCTTTGGTCAGCACATTCCAAAGCTGCCCTGTAACTTCCAGCTAGACAGGGGCTTTCTTTTCCTCTTTATAGTTTATTGGCAAAGTAGCAAACGTTTTATAGGGCAAATGTTGCCATCCGCCCAGCTGTGCTCAGCGGTTACTGCCAGCGAGGATGTTTCAGTTGGGACTCACACTAGGCTAACTTCGGATTTAAAAGCCTGCCTCTGAATGCATCTCTTCATGCCCTTTAAATGTTGCAAATCAAAGAGGCACACAGGGAAGCGCAGTGATTGGCAAACTTCCTGCCACAGTGATGAGAATGTAGCCCTTTGTGTGGCTAGAACAGCTGGGGGTGGGGGGGTGAGGAACACAGGCAGCCTGCCCAGGAGGCCAGACTTCCCAGTGGACAGGCAAAGCGAATTTTCCGGCTGAGGTCAGGCTGGATGATACTTCACCAACAACAGGCAGTATCAGGAATCTCCTTCTTTTCAGGCAAGAGTGCTATGGTTCCTGCTCACTCCTCTTCCTTTCCTTCCCTTTCATGTGTCTTCATTCACTGAGTGCCCAATATCAGAGAGACTGACAGCTTTATTGTGGGTTCAGGAGGCTTCAGGGCCCCTGACTTGCACCAGCCCCTCCTCTGGTACCATGTCCACCTGCTCACATGTTTTTGTAAATTGCACGAGGGAGATTTTAATGGCAGTCTTCTAAGACCGTGGTCGCTTTCCACTCCCAATTTCCCCTCCACCTCACTTGCCTTTACGTACGGCAGCCGTAGGCATCTTGGGCATCTGCCTAAAGGGAAGTTGAGCTGAAGTTGGGCTTATGAGGTCATGTTTATGTGATTCACAGTCACTTCCCATGTAAAATTCAGTTATTGCTAGCCATCTCTGACATAGGAATGGCTTCCAGGAACACTGTGACTGCCATAGTACGGACTCAGCCAACGCTATGACCCAAAGATACGGGGCCTCGATGACAAAGACATCGGCGACAAATCAGTGAGTGAGTCCTGCCAATTCAGAGAGTGTGAGGGATGAGTACTGCATAGGGCAATGCAAAATGCCCTGGATTCTTATAGCAGCCAATACAAGAAACGTGATAAAGGTTTCCAAAAAAAAAAAAAAGCATCTGAAAAATTTACCAAACACAACCAGTGAGGAGTTGGGAAGCTAAAATCAACTTTTATGAATTCTGGAAAATAAAAACCCGATTTTTTTCTTTTAAGATTTTATTTATTTATTTGACAGAGACAGAGATAATGAGAGCAGGAACACAAGCAGCGGGAGTGGGAGAGGGAGAAGCAGGCCTCCCGCCGAGCAGGGAGACTGATGTGGGACTCGATCCCAGGACCCTGGGATCATGACCTGAGCCAAAGGCAGACGCTTAACGACTGAGCCCCCCAGGCGCCCAATAAAGACCCGATTTTGACCAACCATACTAGAAGAAAGACTGACTTATCTTTCACAAAAAGTGTTGTCCTAGGAAAAGGTAATCAAAGAGAAGATGTAGGAAATACAAGAAGATTTATAGTGGTTATCTCAGGCTGTTAGTAGAAATATAATGTGATTTTTCTGGATTTTGAGATTTTTAAAATTTTGATTCGTGATTTGTTCCCTCATTTTAAATATTCACTTTTGTACTTAATTTTCCATTAATAAAGTTTACAATCTTTTTCTTAAAGGGCCCTCCCCAAATTATATACGCTTCAGGTTCCACAAAACCCAGCACCACCACGGCACAATGAGAGCTAGTGGACTTAGAATAGGCGTAGAATAGCCAAGACCTGGTCCTTGGCTTCAAGGGCCTCGCAGGCCACTGGGCCAGCCCGAGACATGAACTGACAATCACACAGAGTGCCACCAGGAAGTTAGGGATTTTACCTCACTCCTACCTCCAACACAGGTTGTTTTTTTTCTTTTATTTCCTTTTTTTTTTTTTAAAGATTTTTATTTATCTATTGACAGAGAGAGAGACAGCGAGAGAGGGAACACAAGCAGGGGGAGTGGGAGAGGGAGAAGCAGGCTTTCCTGCTGAGCAAGGAACCCGATGTGGGGCTCGATACCAGGACCCTGGGATCATGACCTGAGCTGAAGGCAGACGCTAAACGGCTGAGCCATCCAGGCGCCCCTTATTTCCTTTTCTTAAAAATTCAGATATTTGTAGGAGCTTACGTACCTTGCTTGCTCTCATGGTGCTTCCATGTCTCACTTCTCCCTCTCACATCTGAGGCATTTTCAGACTTCCCTCCTCCCCACACCCAAACCTCAGAACTCACCCCACTTCATTGTGCGATTCACAATTACACTACGCTGTCCTGCTTCTGTCCTCTGGGTTTCCCCGTTCATACCTGTAGAGAGGTCTGAAAACTGTTTCCGAACACAGTTCTTGCCAGAAGAGGAATTAGTCCATCTGCATTAAGATAATTTATTTCTTCTCCGCTTGATTTATCCCTGTTTCCTTTTTCTCTTCCCACATCTGACCAGCCCAGTGAGCTGTATCCTCCTGTGCAGCTTTGAGAACATGATCAGGACATTGAGAACATATAGAAAGATTTAAAGGCAATCATGGGCTGTGCGGAAAAGAGTTCCCTCCAATCTCAGATCCCTGGCTGACATGTGGTGCTGGTCTGGGTGTTGCTGGTAGTGGAGAGTGACCAGGTGAAGAACAGGGCCAGTTCTGTCCAAAGTACCCACAATGCTGGGTGGGCAGGGATTCAATAAATATTCCGTGAAGGGAGAAAAGAGAGGGATGGAGGGACATAGCAGCACTGAGATTGCTTCATTTTATAAAAGCCATCTCCCAAACCTTTTTATGTCTTCACTTCAAGGGAGTCTTCCACTTTTCTGTATACATGTTATTTCTCCTTCCATCAGGCTCTAAGGAAGATGTGTTAATCTACTTATTCAAGGCCAATCCCTCCACCTATGCCTCCAGAGTCCCCCAGAACAGAGCTCTGGGTTTCAGCCTCTAACTCTCTACTTCCTCTTTTTCCTCAGTCTATGACCATACTCAACCTTCCTCCATCCTTAAGAGCACAGCCCTGCCCCATCCCCTGACCACCACCTTCCGGACTACATCCCCCTGTAACTGCCATCTGCACACTCTCCTTTCTTCTGCACCTGCTGTCTCGCCTGCCTTGTCGTTCATCCGTTAAGGGAAACTCGTCTAGCAAAGGTCACCGATGACCAGTTTCCAAATCCATTAAGTACTTTCCGTACTTATCTTTCCCAGCTCATAGCAGCATGGGGCACTGATGGTCACCGCTGAAATTCTTCTCTTTGTTGGCTTCCATGACACTAAACTCGGCCACTTGCTCTTGTGCCTATCTGTGTCTATCCCCTTCAGGGCCGCAGCAAGGTGATTGCTGGGAATGGGAGCTTTTGTTCTCCACATCCTGTCTCCCCGTCAAGAACGATAAAGGCACCCCATCTCTAGGCAGACTCTCCCGTTTACAATGCTCAGGCTACCATGCTGCAGCATAAGAGGGCCACTGTCCACTCCACGTGTATCCCCAGATGAGCAAGGGGGACTGCTGTGGGGGATCCGAGCCATATTGAAGCAGGACAGCCTGGGAAGCCAAGGCTGAGAAAGCCAGAGGAGGAAAACATGCCGTGGGGACTGCAGAGGAGGGAGCAAATGTGTTCTAAGCAGCTCCAAACCATTAAGTGAATCACTGAGTGGAATCTTTGAGGAGGTAGATTTTGTCCCATTGTAAAAGAGAACTTCATAATAGTCACAGTCATGTGACAGAGGGGAGGGTAGCCTCATTAACATGCCCTGCTAGCCCATAGGGCATCTTCATATGAATTAGAAAAAAGTGTGCTTCTTCCTAGCCAGCAGCTGCCTGACACAACCCAGTCCCCGCTCACTACTTTGGGCAGGTGCCCTGGTGCAGAGCATAACTTGCGCTCTCTTAAGCAGTATCTCCATGTAAGGCAGTGAGCTTTCTGTTACTGGAAGCATTCAAAAGACTGGAGAATCTGTTTTGGTTCTGTAGGGAATAATCCTGCTTATAATTCTCTAACCTGGGTTATAAAGATGTGCTAGAGTTAGAGGGAGAGGAGATGAAGGGAAGAAATAAATGGAGTAGGAGGGAGAGAGGTGGAGCAGGGGAGAGAGGAGAGGGAAGGAAGGTGTAGGAGGAAGGGAGAGAGCCAAGGAGCCTGATCATTTTAAGCTTGTGTCCACATGCCCAAATCCAGCCGTATCTTCCCTGCTTTATGAGCAAATAATTTCTAGCTGTGTCTGCCACAAGATATTAATCCCTATCCTATTATTTTTCCTGCCTTGCTTGCTGAGTCCCAAGTTTGTTTCAGGTGGTATCATGGTACGAACCATAAGTGGTCTGTGCCAGTGTTTCTCAACCAGACTGCACAGTGGAATCCCCACCTGTAAGGTTAACATATATATTCTAAATTTAAAATACATAATATATATAATAAATATATATTTATACTGCATATTATTGTATGTTATATGTATGTATAATAGTATGTATAATATATACATAGGATATATAATAATTATATGTATGATAATCAGAATATATTTTGTGTGTGTGTGTGTGTATATATATATATATATATATATATATATATATGCATATACGTGTAATCAGAACCCTTGGGAATGAAGCCCAGGTATCTATAATTTTTATATTTCCCCAGATGATTCTGGTTAGGATCGAGAACCACTGGTTCTCGGTCGTGAACATCCTTTTCCCATTTGTGGAATATTCCACTTCTGGCCTCCCCTACAGCTATAGGAGGTCATGTGACCTAGAAACCGAAGTCTTTTGGGAGGCTTCTAGAAAGCTTTTATTTTTCTCTAAAAAGGGACAGGCATGACTTTCTAGTTTGTTGGTGCTGCCCCTTCTCCTTTTCCCTGGTGTGAATGCGGACAGCCAGTCTGAAGACAATCAGCTTCACAAGGGAAAAAAAAGTGCTAAATACAGTGAAATGGAACAATAGGAAGGATCTGGGCTTTCCAACCAGGTAAGCTTCATCACCCCCACCCCCCCCCCTACCCCCCCCCCCCGGCCTGACCACCTCCAGACTTCTGGGTATAGGAGATAATTAAATATCTTTATTTTTTAAGCCATCGGTAATTGAGTTTTCTGTTATTTGCAAGTAAAAGCAATTTATCTGGGTATATTTTCTTATGATGAAAGCTATTATGATTTTTTATCCCCTTGAATAAAGAGAAGTACAGCTCATGCTAATGTTCAGAGTTCAGAAAATGAGTGTTCCTAGAATGAAAATGTGCAATGGATTTGTGATTTTTTTTTACTGATTTTATTAGGTTGCTCGGGCTGCCATAACAAAGTACCACAGACTGAGAAGCTTAAACCACAGAAAAGTTATTTTCTTAAAGTTCTGGAGGCTAGAAGTCCCGGATCAGCAGGGTTGCTTTCTCTTGAGGCCCTCCCCTCTCTCCTTAGCTTATAGATGGCTGTCTTCTCTCCCTGTGTTCACATGGTCTTTTCTGTGTGTGTGTGTGTGTGTCCGAATCTCCTCTTTCTATAAGGACATCATTGGATTGATTAGGACTCACCCTAGTGACTTCACTTAACCTTAACGACCTCTTTAAAGATCCTGCTTCCAAATGCAGTCACATTTTGAGGTACTGGGGGTTAAGACTTCAATAAATGAATCTTAGGGGGACACAATTCAGCCCATAATACTGGTGATGAAAATTTGGCCAAGAATAGGCTATTCATGGCTGGCTTGAACCAGTGGTTCTCCATCCTGACTATAATCACCTGGAAACATCTTAAAACTATAGGTGCTTAGGCCTCCTTCCCAAAGGTGATGATTTAATTGGTCTGGGGTGGGAGCAGATATACTTTTAATTTTAGGTATTGTCAACCATTATTTCTCTAAGTAAGAGTTGATTAAGCCAACTAAAGAAAAACTTCTTTATTTGTTTAAAAAGTCCCCAGAACTTTAAGGGAGAAACAAGAAGCCAACCTGGTGCTGATGGATTGAAGCTGAGAGAGGAGTACTGTTGAAGGGGGTCTTAAGTATAGGGCTCAGGCTGCCTACCTTGTCCAGAAATGGGGAGAGACCCAACCCGTCTCCACTCTTGCTCCCTGTAAGAACAAGGGGAAGTGGAGAGATGCAAACGTATCAGTAGCATAGCTGTTTGAGGAGGAATGCCCAGAATGGAATGAATACCCGGGGATACCAAGGGTGGGAGGGCGGTCACTTGGTGCCAATATGGCCTTATGTTTTTTGTCCACACTCTCAGTTAGTAGGCCTGGTACATTCTCAAGGTCTGGTATTAGAATTTAATTTTGCCAAAATGCGCAGGTGGCCTAGAAAGGACTGAAAGGGGCTGCTTACCAATCAGTGTGCTGAGAAACCATCTTCCAAGAGACACTGCAGAGGACTGGCTCATTTCCTAAGCATGACTTAAAAAGTCCTCTGAGGTCACTATTTTGTGTCATGATTTTTAAATTTGGAATTTCTGTTGCAAAATTAATTCTGGCCTAGCTTAAGAAACTTATGGTCAACCTCTTTAACTTCTAATCCACCTGCAGATTCTGACTAAATCAAGTATTATATGAGTTTCCTCCTGCTGTTGTAACAAACTACCACAAACTTAGTGGCTTAAAACAACACAACCTTGTTATCTTATTGTTCTGGAGGTCAGAAGCCTGAAATGAGTCCACAGAGCTGAAATCAAGGTGTCGGCAGGGCTCTTTCCTCTGGAGTCTCTAGGTGAGAATCCGTTCCTTGTCTTTTCCAGTTTCTCGAGGCTGTCTTCATTTTTTGACTTATGGCCCCACATCACATCATCTCTTCCTCTGCTTCCATGATCACGTTACTCTCTGACACTGACTCCTCCTGGTTCTCTTGTGATTACATCTGGACAAACCAGGATAATCTCCCCATTTCAAGATCATTAACTTGTTCACATCTATAAAGCCCTTTTTGCCATAGAAAATAGCATTCACAGTTCTGGGAATTGGGATGTAGACATCTTTAGGAGGCCATTACTCAGTTTACCACAAATACTCAATGTTCCAGGTGCTTACACCTTATTAGTTACGGATAGAAATAAACGGTACCTATATCAGAATCCCCTTCCTCCCACAACAACTATGTGGATCCAATACCACAAAAGGACCCTTCATTCAGAAATTCTTCCCTAGGATGGATGTGGCTTACAGTCAAGGCAATGTTACTAGCCTTCTGGGGAGCCTTGTGCATAGGGGCCCAGGCCCTTATTTTTCCTGAAATGGAGACATCCAGCAGGTTGGAATCAATGCCCAATTCTAGCAGGCCCAGTTTGTAACTAGGGCTCAGAACTTTTAGAGTATGTTCTTCTACTCCTTCCTCTTATTTTTCAAAAGCAAGCTGGCCTGTTACATGTCCATTTTCCTTAAGGCTGTTCTACAAGAAATTGGAAATGAACCCTCATTTGCTTATTACTTTCTCAAGCTTAATCAGAGGAATGGAAATCTAATTAATATTGACTGGGCTAGCATATCTTACATAGGGAGACAAGATTAATAAAACAAAACATTCTTCTGGGTATGTATTATTCTGGTTGCATAGTACATTTCAAGCTCAAACACTTTTCCAAGGAGTACAATTCATACAAGAAAATTCTATATAAGAAAATTCTTTTTTTTAATTAAAGTATAGTTGACACAACATAAGAAAATTCTTACTACAGGGTGGTTCCTGCTTGATCTTTTTATTCCAAACTATATCACAACTTTTTTTATTATTTTTTAATTTCTTTATTCCTATCAGAAAATTTTAAAGTCTTGTTTCTCTTAAACTTTCCATACCATTTTCAGTGATAAATAAGCCCACAGTCAGGTGCTAGAAGTTTAGAAATAGTTGTACTTTATAATATATAGGATCATCCTGAGAATCAATTTAAATGACAAAAACATGCTTTCAGGAACACACGTATCTTTTCAAATGCAAGATCATAATGATATATATAACATCTATTCTATTAGTATAACAGTCACTGTTGTTACATTTATTTGGTTGTATTGTTTCTTAAACTGATTGTTATTTTGTTACTGATAACATTACACTAATAAATAATGAGAGGCAACATTTTATAGCAGGCGAAGGGCACACTTAGGTTCAAGTGCCTGCTGCGTCAGGTACTATCTGGGTGAGTATGGGCATGTTAATTTACTCTGTGCTTGTTTCCTCATTTATTAAAGGGGGATACATATACTTTCCTTGTAGAGATGTTTAAGGTGTATAATTCTCTATCCAAAGTACCTTGTACAATGCCTGATATTAAATGAACTGTCACTGAACAGTTACTATGGCTGTTATTATCGTTAATAGTCTTATGACTAATGAAGACACTGACTTTGGTGGAAATTAATTCCCTTATGGAGAATTGAACATGAATGAAAGACAATGGAAATCTTTAAAAATGCCTCTAGCTTTCTGACCATTTGGCCAGGGAACCTGAGTTACCATCCTCACTTCATAAATGCAAAGTAGATGTATAAAAGGAAAAAAAAGCTCTAATTTATTCTCTCAAAGTATTCATCAAATGAGGTAGGATTTCTGGGAAAGATTAAGAGCTTACATTTTTTATTGGACTTATTTCCCATAAAGTTTCATAAAGGATGAAAGGAGGGGAGGTGCAGAAGCATACTATTTCTGTTTTATCTGCAACCTGTGATTATAAATCTTCCTGAGACATCATTAATTATAGTGGTGCCATTCACAATGCTGCAATTCAGGCCTATTAGAATTTCACCCAAAATTTCATGCCTGGGGCTTAGTAATTGGCAGCTGAGTTTTTGTATGAGGCCGAAACTTATAGGCTATGACAGAGGGGGAATATCTTTAAACTAGTTGCTATAGACTGACTGTTTGTGTCCCCTCCAAGTTCATACGTTGAAATCCTAATCCCCAATGGGGTGGTATTTGTGGGTGGGGCCCTGGAGAAGTAATTAGGTCATGAGGATGGAGCCCTCATGAATGCAGTTAGTGCTCTTATAAAAGAGACCCCAGAGAGCTTTCTCACCCTCTTCCCTGTGTGAGGATAAAATGAGAAAAGGGCCATCTGCAACTCAGAAGAGGGCTCTCACCAGGGCTCAACTGTGCTGCACCCTGATCTTGAATTCCAGCTCCCAGAACTGTGAGAAATAAATTTCCATTGTTTCTAAGTCACTTTGGTGGCCATGGTTCTGTTACAGCAGCCCACACTGACAAAGACAGGTGCTGTGCACAGAAAGCCCAGAAGCCTATGAGAGGTTGCCCCAAAAGTTCAAGGCTGAGGGATGAGTTTTACAGGCACAGGGTGAGATCACCGGAGACTTGCCAGTTAGCAACTGCTATGGGGTTGAGAGCAGAAAAGAAATGCTTAAGATCAGGCAGTACTGGGCATATTGGAGTACTGAACATTCCATTTTAACACTTTGTATAATACTCCTGGAATCCAGCTGATACACCAGAAAGTCTGCACTCTAGTATAAAGAACAATGTCCTAGAGTTAGGCCTGCACTAGACTCACCTGAACAAGGTCTACAGCTAAGCCTGTTGGAGACAGAGTTTGGAAGAGACAGAGTTTGGAAGTTGAGTCCTACCAAGTTAGATGGGCTTTTAGAACATATTGGGCTTTCCACATATCTGCACTAGTGAAGTATATCACTAAGTCTGTATAAGTGTACGGTAATCACCCCATAATTAAACTGCCTGCTAAAATAAAGATCAACACCCTTCAGAGAAAGATAATAGAATCCAGGTTCTCACAATGTGTTATTCAAAATATCCAGTGTTCAATAAGAAAAATCACTAGACATACAAAGAAACAGGAAAATGCAATGCATAGTTATGAAAACATTCAGTTAGTAAAAGCAGAACTTGACATGGCACAGATGTTGGATATAACCTATATAGACTTTAAGGCAGCTATTGTAAATATTCTCAAGGAAATAAAAAAGGATATATTCAAAGGGTAAAGGAAAATATGGTCCTAATGAGTAACAAATAGGGAATCTCAGTTGTCATGTGAAAACTAAAGAAAAGAAAAAGACCACGTGGAAATTTTAGAACTGAATAATACATTAACTGAAATGAAAAATTCACTGGATGGTGGGAGTATATAGACTGGCATGGTATTCTGGACAGCAACTTGGAATTTTTGGGTCAAACTAAGACTATCCATACTCCATGACTTAATTTCTCTTCTGTTCATCATATACCATATGGAAAATTGAAAAAACCTAAGCACAAACTGGGGAAGATATTTGTTAACACATATAATTGATGAAGAATTAGTAGCCAGGATATATAAAGAATTCCTGTAAATCAGTGAGAGAGCGAGTGAGCAAGGGAGCAAGAGAGAAAGTGAGCAAGAGAAAAACAATCTAATTAAAAAAATAGCAAGAGAACTAGTAGGCAGTTCATAAAGAGAAAATGGCAAGACTAATAAAACCATGAAAAGGTGCTGAATCTCAATAATAATAATAAGAGATGCAAAACAAATCCACAGTGAGATACCTGGACTATACACACTCAACTATATAAACATTAAAAGATCTAAACAATACCAAATGTTGGTGAGGATATGGGAAAACAAGAACTCTTATACACTCCCAGCAGGAACATAAATTGGTTCAACTAGTTTGGAAAATGGTGTGGCATTACCAATTAAAAACTCTCATGTACAAAACTTCATACCCAGTTAATCCACTCCTACTGGAACATGCATGCACTATTAGACATGTACTAGAATGTTCATAACAACATTGTTAGTAATAGCTAAAAATGGAAACAGTGCCAGTGACCATCAATAGTAAAAAGAATAAATATTCAATATATTAGAGTACTATCCAGCAATAAAAAAACTTCAGCTACACAGCATCAATATTGGGTGAATTCCACAACGTAATAGTAAGTGAGAGAAGCAAGTCAAAGAAAAATACAACTGGTATAATTTCATTTATATAACCTCAATAACAGGAAACAAATTAAAAACATCTAGTTTAGAAATGTACACATGAGGGGCACCTGGGTGGCTCAGTCGGTTAAGCATCTGACTCTTGATTTCAGCTCAGGTCATGATCTCAGGGTGAGATCGAGCCCCATGTCTGGCTCCGTGCTGGGCATGGAGCCTGCTTAAGAGTCTCTCTCTCCCCCTCCCTTTGACCCTCCCCTCCAAAAAATTAAAAAATAAATGCATACATGAATAGCAAAAGTATTTAGAAAAGTAAGGGAATTATTTTAACAAAAGTCGGGGAGTAGGGGAGTGGTTTCTCCCAGGGGAAGGAAGGCAATGCAATCGTTGGGGCATTTCTAAGGTGCTAGTAATGTTCTATTTCTTAACCTGTGTGTTAGTTGCCCAGTTATTTGCTTTATTGTTTAAGATGAACATATTTTATACACTTCTCTATGTATAATGTATTTCACAATAAAAATTATTTTTGAAAAAAAGACTGGATTGGACAATCTCTTAGATTCTTGTCATCTTTGATGGTTTATGGCCCAAGCCCTTCCCAAATGGATTTATTGTTGGCTCTGCATTGACAGTTCATTTTAAGCAATATACATTGAGATGCATATGCAGTGAATTGGGAAACCTTGAAGGGAGAGGGGACACGCTAACAGAATCAGAGTAGGAAACTAGAAAGAGGAATGTGATCTGATTCACGCCTCAGTTCTCCGGGAGGCAACGGATTTTCATGAAAGGTCCTGAGTTCCAGTCCTGGTTTTATCTTCTTCTGGGCAAGCCTCTTCTCTAATCTTCAATTTCCTCATGCTGGCTTTGTAAACTGTACTGTGAAATTCAAATAGAGAATCAATAATAATTACTATTCTTTTACAGTTGGGGAAACTGAAGCCTCACTGGGACTCCACTAGCCCAAGGTGCCATCGCCACCTTGGAACTCAGGGCTCCTGAGTCCAACTCCCTGACCTGGGCACTGTCCCACTACACAAACAGCTAGCTATTCTCTCCTTTGTCTGGCTTTGAGCCCACGGTTTGATGTCATAGAAGAACTGCCCCCCCCCCCCCCCCCCCCCCGCCCCCTCGGAAGCCCCGCCTCCCCCCGTGGCCCCCGCCTCTGGCGTTCGCCGAGCCCCGCCTCCTACCTCTAGTCCTGGAGTGGCGGCTCCGGCGCTTCCCCGCCCCGCCTCTCTTCCGGCCCCGCCCCTCCTGGCTGCCATGACAACGAGTCCGCGCCCCGCGCACTGCTGCTGCTCGGGCGGGACCCAGGCTGGACCGCGGGCCCCGGCCTGGGGGCCACAGCTGCCACCGCCGCCGCCACCTCGTCTCCTCCCCGTCCCCGCCCCGCCCCGCGTCTCCTCGTCTCACTCGGGCCCGCGGCCGGGGTCCCTCCCCGCCGCCCCACCCCGCGCGGATGCCGAAGGTGAAGGCGCTGCAATGCGCCCTGGCGCTGGAGATCCGCTCTGTGAGTACCGGTCGTGCCCCCCACCCCCGCGCCTGGGTATCGGTGAGCCTCGGGCATTTACTCGGGGACGCCTCCCTCGTTCACCTCCTTGAACCCCGAGTCACTTCAAAAACTCCTTTACCCTCCGAATCGTCCCTCGGGAGTCTTGACCCGTGTCACCTCTGTCTCTTCCCACTTCAAAATCCTGAAGGCCCTCCCACTCCAGCCACGCAGAGCTCTGTCTCCCCCCACCCCGGCCCCCCTCCTCGGCTCTTCTCGCTCTAGCCCAGCTTCCAGTTTGGGTTCCTTCAGATTATTTCCAAACCACTTCAGAAAGCCCCTCCTCTCCTGCCCCTAACTTTCCAGTCAATTGGGATGGGGAGCTTCTCTTTAAATTCCTCTTCTCTGCTCTTGTTCTCTTAGAGAGTTCTCTTAGAGAACCCCGTTTCTCTCCGGTCGTCAAGGGGGACTTTTCTTCCCAAATCACTGCAGGCAGATTCTTTCAGACAAATTTCCAAGCTTCTGATTGGTGAAGGAGCCTTTACTCTCAGTCTTCAGTGTGGGATACTCACACCCTGCAACCAAATTGTGTCAGCATTGCACAAAGCACCTTGCCATCTGCCCCCAGGGCCAACCCCTCAGAAACCATTTCAGGTCCCTCCAATCCCCACACCCTCCCGGAGGTGAGAGGGATCCCTTATCCTTCTTGCCACTCCAACAAAGGCACCAACTTTTACAGAGAAACTACTCATTCTCTGAACTCTCCAGACTTGCTCAAGAGGATCCTGTCCCCAAACCTGCTGTGGAAATCCAGTTGAGGCATTGAACCCCCATGTCCTTCCTTAAGTGAAAGAGGTTGGACCTCTCCATGGTATGAGAAATCTCCATCCCTCTTAATCATCTCAGAAGACCCTTCCAAGGGTTTTTAAACTCCCTTCTCTTCACTTTTACAGAACCTTCTCATTCTTGTCTTCAGACGAAAGCTCCAGCTTGTCTCTTCTAGAGGAATCCCCAGAGAACCTTTCCATACTCCCATTTCAGATGGGCCAGCAGTTTGGAACCAAAATTCGCCATTCAGACCCTTTTCTCTCCTTCCACCTCCCCTAAGCCCTGTTACCTCTCAACTCTGATCTCCCAGCAAAACTGGGGCAGGTATGTATGTGTGAGGGTACTTATGTATCCAACACCATGCCTCTGAGTGCTGCAGCAAGAAGCCCTCCCCACTTCTTCTTGCAGGCATGGCTTCTCTGTCCACTTAACCCACCCTTGGCCATCCCCTGCTTTCCTGGCTGTCCTTCCTCGAATTAGAATGAGGCCACAGTAACACAGTCCGAGTTACCTCCAGGGAAGTCACAAGACAGTTCTAGATCTTTTGTTAGGTCTTAAAGAAGGCAAGGCTGGGTAAGGCAGAGTGTGAGGCAGAGTGGAAGGGAAGAATATTTCTGGCACTCTTGGTTTATCTCTAAACCCACAGAGATTTTACTGTGCTGTGTGGGAAACTACAGCCCTAGCTTCGGATGTTTTTATCCCACAGCTGCCAAAGATTAGCAACTTCTTTGTAAAGTAAGATTCCTTTAGCAAAAGAATACACGAAGCTTCCTTAACGGCTTGGCCTGGAGCAGTTAGTAAAACTCCTCACCAGACTTTGTTACTGGCCGCTGCGGCCTCCTCTGCCAATAGGATCTTCAAGAGGAAGTGCTTTGTTGTAACTGATTACTGCCCGAAGGAGTTGCAGAAATACTTTTGATTTCGGTACCTCTCTTCCTCAGTGCCTGTTGTACTGCAGAAAGTGAATTTAGTATAATGGAGCTTTGTTTTCATTGAAGCTGAAGAAATTATGCAGGTGGAAACATTCCTATTTAACTTTTTTCAACAAACACCTGAGTCACAGAATTTTACAGTTCTAAGCATCTTAGATATCATTGAATTTAATTCTGTTTTACAGGTGAGGCTTAGCATGGCTAGTTATTTATTTAGGGGCAGATCTGCAACAAGATGCTAAGTTTTCTGACCAGCAAAAGGCCTGTTAAATGGCTCTGATGCTGAGAAGGAGCAAAAAAGACCATCAGCAACCATATAAGTTAAGCAAGCTTGATTAATTTGGCCTTGATTGAATAGAAGAATTATATGACCCTAGATACTTTTAACATCTTCTTTTAAATTTTAGTTTTTTCTTTTCAATTTAATTTTTTATGTTTACATGGTATGAAAGTCAAAACCTACAAAATGTTATACTCAGAGCAGTCTCACATCCAGCCCTCAAACTTATTTCCCATCCATACTCATCTGCTGTAGGTAATCATTTTTATTGGTTTCTGAATTATTCTTCTAGTATTTCCTTTTGTAATAACCAAATAGATACATATACACACCATTCCCCTCACATATATTTCTTCTTTGCTTCCTTTCTTATATAGTAGGTAGCATATAAACTATTCTGTACTTCGCTGTTTTTCTTCAGTTTATCTCTGTATCTATAAAAAGTTGGCATCTTTATTTTCCAACTTTTTATTGACATTTTTCAAACATACAGAGTAGTTGGAAGAATAGTACAATGAATGACTATATCCCACGACCTATGTACATTAATTTGATTTATCCGTACATAAGTATATGTGTATGTACAAAATAAATGTGGCTTTTTTGCTGAAAATTTGGAAGTAAATTGTTGGTATCATAATACGGCACTCCTAAATACTTCAACATACATCTTCTAAAAATAAGGACATTGTTCTGCATAACCACCGTACTGTTAATACACTTAAGATCATGAGTGACAATTTGTTAATATCTAGTGCACATTCAAGTCTTCCCAGTTGTCCCACAAATAACTTGCATAGTTAATTTTTTAAAACCAGGATCCAATCAAGGTTTACATGTTGCATTTGGTTGTTAGGTCTTTTTAGTCCATTTTAATATAGAGTTGCTCTACTTTTTCATTCCCATGATCTTTCCTTCCTCCCCCCGCCCCCCAGTGTATTTAAATAAATTCATACACTCATGTAATCATCACTCAGGTCAAAATTTAGCACACTTCTATCACCCTAGGAAATTCCCTTGTGCCCCCGTCAAGCCCCATGCAGAGGGAACTACTATTCTGATTTCTATTACTATAGATTAGTTTGCCAGTATGTGAATTTCATATTAAATGGAACCATGTAGTATGTAAATTTTGTGTCTGGCTTCATTTGCTCAGCATATTTTTGAGAGTCATCCGTGTTACTGTGTGTATCAGTTCCTTTATATTGTATGTGTATATGACAACATCTTTAGCCATTCTCTAGCCATTGGGTTGTTACCAGGTGGTGGTTGTCATGGATAAAGCTACCGTGGACATTCATTCTTGTAAAAATCTTTCTGTGTATATTACCTTTTGAAGAGACCACGTCCAGGTATAGAATATTCCATTTCGTATTATTGCCTGAAATTTTTTCCCTTTGTGGTGACATTTAATTTATTCCTAATTCCTATTAACTGGAAATTAGATGTTTTATCTCTTTGTGCCTGTTGAAAGTGTGACATTCCATCCTCCTTTCCCCCCACCCCCTCCATGATTAGTTTTTGCTGCAGTCTTGTATTGGTAGTAATCTCATGTTTAATACTGTGGTAATATGAGAGCAAAAACCTAGCAAACATGAAAGGTCTTAGTGTATAACACAACATTTTGTGTTGCTCCACAGAGCCATATGACTTGAGAGAAAAGTGTGACTTTTCTCAATGAATCTTTGGAGAATGATATAATAGGCCAAGTAACTTGTTTTTCAAGAGCAGCAAAAGAATTACATTTCCTACCACTTACACTTTTACTTTTTTTTTTTAAAGATTTTATTTATTTATTTGACAGAGAGGGAGAGATCACAAGTAGGCAGGCAGGCAGAGGGAGAGGGAGAAGCGGGATCCCTGATGTGGGGCTCGGTCCCAGGACCCTGGGATCATGACCTGAGCCGAAGGCAGATGCTTAACCCACTGAGCCACCCGGGCGCCCAACCACTTACACTTTTAATAGTTGATACATCTTATCTATGATATGAAAAAGTATTTTTGCTGCTTCTTCTCTCTACCTTCCTTTTGCTAATTAGTAGTTTGGTTTTCATGAGGTTTTTTGGGAGAATGGAAGAAATTGAAGAGAGAAAAATAAAGCCCGGTGCCTGGGCAATGAAACCAGCCAATTTGCCTTACCTGAATAGTGTCAGTTTGGGGTTAGTTTAGATATATATTCCTGGTTTTTCTTCTCTATACTCCCTTTACCTCATTACCTCATCAAATTATTGATAACATTGGGGCAAACAGATCTGGGTCCTTTCTGATCACTACTCATCTAAACATTTGTGATCCTTATCCAGCTTTCTGTGGAGTCATGTCTCACAGTCGTGCTGTGGTTGGTGGTGAATTTCCTTGGAATATAAACTTTTAAAAACTTTAACTAAAAAATACTTGAAACTTAGAGAAAAAAACCTGAATACTCTGATTCCACCCTCCCCACACTCTGATTAACAAATGCTACATTTTACATGTTTGCTGCCGATTTTGTTTTTAAGAAATAAAATGGGGATGCCTGGGTGGCTCAGTCGTTAAGCGTCTGCCTTCGGCTCAGGTCATGTGGGATGGAGCCCCACATCGGGCTCCCTGCTCAGTGGGAAGCCTGCTTCTCCCTCTCCCACTCCCCCTGCTTGTGTTCCCTCTCTCGCTGTCTCTCTCTGTCAAATAAATAAATAAAATCTTAAAAAAAAAAAAAAGAAAGAAAGAAGATGGTACCACTATACTTAAGGCCCCTTTGTACACCGTCCTGACCCCAGTTTTTCTCCTTCCCTTCCTGGAGGTAAGGTAATCAATATTTTGAAGTTGGAGTGTATTATTTTCATTCTGGTTTTGTACTTTTACTATTTATTTGTGTATGTCTATGTGCTACTTATATTATTGTTTTGTTTTAAAACTTTACACAAAGGGCATTTTACTCTATGTATCCTGCATACCTCTTTTTTCCAGTTCAGTTTTCAAAATTTGTTAGTGTTGATTCTTTTTTTTTTTTTTTTTTAAAGATTTTATTTATTTATTTGACAGAGAGACACAGCGAGAGAGGGAACACAAGCAGGGGGAGTGGGAGAGGGAGAAGCAGGCTTCCCGCGGAGCAGGGAGCCCGATGCGGGGCTCGATCCCAGGACCCTGGGACCATGACCTGAGCCGAAGGCAGACGCTTAACGACTGAGCCACCCAGGCGCCCCTTGTTAGTGTTGATTCTTGCAGATCATTTCCTTAATTGCTATATAATACTGCTTATTTTTATAATAGTGATTAATTTATATGCTTTTATTGATAGACTTTTAAATGCCGGTGAAATTTGTTGGGCTCCCTTTGTTTACCTTAGTGTTTGGGGGTGGTCCTCTTGGTGTTAATTGTCTGGTATTCTGCATGACTTGAATGTCCTATTGAATATGTAGATGAAAACCTGTGTATAATTATTAGAGGTTAAGAATCTGTTTTATGTATAAACACAAAGTCTTTTTTTTTTTATTTTGCAAGGTGGTAAAATACAGTGAATTTTCTAGGGATACAATTACAACGTAAATTGAGGAAAGAGTACACTTTGTTTTGTTTGAAACTCTGCTAAGAGTTTACTTATTTGGAAAATCATGGCACCAATGGCAGCACTGTTTGCGTTCAAATTGCCACTATGAGCGCCTGTTATTCTGCTTTAGAAACTGTCCATTTTACGTAGATTCCGTGTGTAGGTGCAGATATTATATCTTCTAGCTTAGTCCTGCCAAAGCATTTACATATAGAAATAGATCTTTTATTATAAATTATTTCTGGGTTTTTGTTTGTTTGTTTCTTTTTCTTTTTTTAGTTAGGGCATTGGTTTAGTTTTTAGTCACATGTATAGGTGAATTGCAAACTATCTGTTGTAAAGGAGGGTTTTTAGATCTTACAGAATACAGACCCAGTGCTCCAGGCTCTAGATTTAGAAATGGAACTACTGAGGCTCAGGCAATTGTGTTAGTTTCATAGGGCTACTGTAACAAATTTCCACAAACTTGATGTGTTAAGACAACAGAAATTTATTCCCTTGTACTTCTGGAGTGCGGAAGTCCAAAATAGAAGTTCAGTAGGGCAACACTCCTTTAGAAAGCTCTGGAGGGGGGTGGGGGATGGGGAGTCGGGGGGCGGGATGGGAGGAGTGGGATTGGGATCCTTCCTTGTTCTTTGTTTCTGATGGCTCCAGGCATTTCTTGGTTTGTGGCTGTATAACTCCAATCTCTAATCCAAGAGGTTTCATTTTCTGTGAATAGCCAGTTTATATCCTTTGCCCTTAGGAATTCCAGAGGTTTTTTTCCTTCTTGTTGAATATATCTTGGATACTAACCTACCAGTTATATGTAATGTAAATTTCAACGATCTAGTTGAACCTTATTTTTTCACTTTGTTTTTGCTGTCTTTAGCAAATACATTTTTCTTTCTTTTCCTTTCTTTCTTTCTCACTGGTAAACAAAGAATGCTATTGATTTAAATTAACTCTTTATAGAACTGTATCTTCAGCAAGTATATTCACAAATCCTAAGTGTGTAATCACCACCTGGATCAATAATTAGAATATCAGCTCCCACATTGTGCTCTTGTGCTCCATCCCTCCCAGCCACTCCTTTTGTCCCCTCCTGTCCCAAAGGTAACTGCTATCAGGACTTCTATCACAATATAATTTGAATTTGTGAAATCTGTCTCTTTCTCCACCATATGAACTTTTTAATGTTTAATTTCTTTGTGAGAATTCATCCCTGTCATTTTGTAAGACAATAGTTCTTTATCATTCTGTTGGTTTTTTTCTCCCCAGCTTTATTGAGCTATAATTGACACATAACATTGTGTAAGTTTGAGGTGTACAACATGTTGATTTGATGCATTTATAAATTGCAGAATGATTACTGCTATAGTATTAGCTACTACCTCCGTCCCGTCACATAGTTATCGTTTCTTTTTTGTGGTAAAGACATTTAAGATCTATTCTCTTAGCAACATCAAGTATATAAGACTGTATTAGCTATAATCGCCATGTTGTACATCAGATCCCCAGACTTGTCAGTCTTACAATTAGAAGATTGTATCCTTTGACTAATATCTCCCCATTTTCCCTCTACCCCCGGCCCTGGGTAACTACCACTACTCTGCTTCTCTGAGTTTGTCTTTTTTGAAAAGATTCAACATGTAAGTGGTATCATACAGTATTTGACTTTCTCTGACTTCCTTCACATAGCATAATGCCCTCGAGGCCTATCCAGATGGTCTCAAATCAGAGAAGGATTTCCTGCTTTCTCATGGCTAATAGATTATATATGTATAATCTCACATCTTCTCACATCTTTATGCATTCATGCATTCATGGACAGTTAGGTTGTTTTCCGTATCTTGGCTATTGTGAGTAATACTGCAGTGAACATCGGGGTATAGACATCTCTATAGATCCTTTTTTCAATTCCTTTGGATATATACCCAGAAGTGGGATTGCTGGATCACATGGTAGTTCAAATTTTAATTTTTTGAGGAGCTTCCATACTGTGTTCCACAGTTGCTGTGCTCAATTTACATTCCCATCAATAGTGCAGTAGGATTTCCTTTCCTCCACACCCTTGCCAACACTTAGAATTTCTTGTCTTTTTGGTAATACCCATTATGACAGTTGTGAGGTGATATCTCACTGTGGTTTTGATTTGCGTTTCTCTGATGATCAGTGATGTTGACCACCTTTTCATGTACCTGTTAGCCGTCTGTATGCCTTTCCTGGAAAACTGCCTATTCAGTTCTTTTGTATCCATTCTACTGTTGATGGACATTTTCACTTTTTCCAGCTTGGGGATATTACAAATCGTAGTCCTATGGATATTCTTTTTTTTTAAATAAGATTTTATTTATTTATTTGGCAGAGAGTGAGAGCACAAGCAGGGGGAGCAGCAGCAGAGGGAGAGAGAAAAGTAGGCTCCCCACTGAGCAGGGAGCCCGACATGGGGCTCGATCCCAGGACTCTGGGATCATGACCCGAGCCGAAGGCAGACACTTACCCACTGAGCCACCCAGGCGCCCTCCTATGAATATATTCTTGTATGTCTTTTCGCACATTTTGATTTCAGCACATTGCTGAAATCTCACATTAGTTCTAGTCATTATTTGGATTTTCTATGTGGAAAATTATGTTGTTTACAGATAAAGATGGTTTGACTTTTCCTGTACAATGTTTCTTTGTTGTTGTTTCTTTTCTTTTGTTTTCTTTCCTTTATTGTATATCCTTGAGTAGAATCTCTGATATAAACATTAGGAATAATAGTAGATACACTTGTCTCTTTATTTTTAATTTAAGTTGTGCTTCTGAGGTTTCACCAGTAAGTATTAGATTGAATCTTACGAATTTGCTGACAATGGATTATTTTTTGGCTTAAAAAAAGAAAAGCCATGGCGATTTCATATAGTTCAACCTAATGTAATATTGGCTCTAGGATTTTCATTTATTGAATTAAGGAAGTTCCCTTCTATTCCTCATTTGGAAACATCCTGAGCATTGAATTATTTGGAACGCTTTTTGAGATTGTTATGTAATATTGTTCCCATAGTCTATAAAAGGACACATTTTGTGATGTTGCACTCTTTATATTCCTATGGTAAATTCTTTTTGTTAGGATGTATTATTTTTCCTATATTTGGATTGGCTGATTTTTTATTTAGGATCTTTCATTTGGGTTCATAGATGAGATTTTGCTGTATGAGTCAAATACTTGTTTCATTTAGATTTCGTTTTTTTAATTCTTTTTTTTTTTTAAGAGTTTATTTAATTGTCAGAGAGAGAGAGAAAGAGAGCATGCAAGCAGGGGGAGCGGCAGGCAGAGGGAGAAGCAGGCTCACCACCAAGCAAGGAGCCTGGCGCAGGAATGGGGATCGTGACCTGAGCCAAAGGCAGACACTTAACCGACTGACCCACCCAGGCATCCCTCGGTTTTTTATTCTTAAATTATTTTAAAATATTTTAGACACAAAAAATTATAAAGATCAACATAATGAACACCCATGTGCTTACCTACCAGCTTAAGAAGTAAAACATTATGGATGAAGGTGAAGCCTCCTTTATATCTCTCTAATAGAATCCCTCTCCCTTCTTCCCTTTGGCTACTCACTATTCTGAATTTTGTTTTATCATTCCTCTGCATTTCTCAATATTTTTCTCATATTAATGTCTGTCTTTAGGGCACTTGATTTGCTTCCAAGTGATGCTTAACTGGCATCCCAAAAGGATTGGTAATATTGTTTTTAAATTATTTGGTTCTAAATATTTTTATCATTTTTATTGTGATTTCTACTTTAGCTTATGAGCTTTTTAGGATTTAGTTTCATTTTCAAGATGCATAGGATATATATATGTGTGTGTATATACTCCCCCGTCCCCTGCCATACTCACCTACACATACACATACATACTATCTTTTATTGTGGTATTTTAATTTAATTGCATTGAACGACATCTGCATGATATTGACTATTTCTGTTGAGATTTCTTTTGTGTCCTAATACTTATCCAATTATTGTGAATGTTCTCTATTTACTTGAAAATAATATATAATTTCATTTGTTGGATGTAGGTCTCTACGGCCATTATCAGATCAAGTTTATTTTCTGCAAAATATCTTCAATTCCATATTAATTTTTTTTATCTGCCTGATCTACCAGGTTGTAATGGAGATATTTTAAAATCTTCACTATGTTTATGTATTTCACTTTATTCTTGATGTATTCGAGTGCACTATGATTTGTAGAACTGTGGATTCATTTCTACTTACTCTGTTTTGTACTGGGTGTGTACTTTCCATTTGAGAATTTGTGGGTTTCTTCAGTTCCGGGTAAATTCTTAGCTATTATATCTTTGAACTTTATTTTTTTCTCCTGTTTTCTCTGACACTACTATTAGACATATATTAGAACTTTTATCTATTCTCCATGTTTCTTAAGTGCCTTTTTTGGTATAATTTTTATTTTTACATTTTGTTCTAGGGAATTCTTCAGGATTATATTCTTATTAAATTATTAAGTTAAATTTTAAAAAATCTCTTGTATGGAGGGGAGCCTGGGTGGCTCAGTAGATTAAGCGTCCAACTCTTAATTTCAGCTCAGGTCATGATCTCAGGGTCATGAGATCAAGCCCCTCATAGGGCTCTGCACTGAGGAACCTGCTTGAGATTCCTTCTCTCCCTCTCTCTCTGCCCCTCCCCCTGCTCATAGGTGTCCACATGCTCGCTCGCTCTCAAAAAAAAGCCCTAGGGGCACCTAGGTGGCTCAGTTGGAAGCGTCTGCCTTCAGCCCAGGTCATGATCCCAGGGTGCTGGGATCGAGCCCCACATTGGACTCCCTGCTCAATGTCTCCCTCTCCCTCTGTTCCTCCCCCTGTCCACTCTCTCTCCTGCTCCCTCTCTCAAATAAATAAATAAACTCTTAAAAAAAAAACTCCTATATTGAGATTTTTAACTTCATTGACTACATATTCCAGGATTCTCATATAGTTTGTCTTTATATTTATTAATTTATTAATGTTTTGTTTTTATTTTTTTTAATTTTTTTGTTTAAGTAATCTTTACCCCCAATGTAGGGCTTGAACTCACCACCCCAAGATCTAGAGTTGCATGCTCTACTGACTGAGACAGTCAGCTGCCCCCTAGTCTGTCTTTCTAAACATCTACTGAATATTTTCTTTCTCTGTTTTAATTTTATAGTTTTTGGTTTTTTATGGAATTCCCCCCCTGCTTAGATGAAAGATCCTAACTACTTATTTTAAAATTGTTTTCAGATTGTACAAATTACTTTAATTTTCATTTGAAGTGAATTTATCTCTGGATTGTCAGTTCCGTTGGTTTTCTTAGCTCTTGGGATTGCATGGAAATTATAGACCAGTTTTGGGAGAATTGATATCTTACTTAACAGTATTGAGTCTTTCAGTCCATGAACCTGGTATATTTTTACATCTATCTGGACCTTCAGTTTCTTTCAGAAGTGTTTATTTTCAGTAGACATGCCTCCCACATATTTTGTTAAATTTATATGTAAGTACTGCATACTTCAGGTTTTAATGCTATTGTAAATGGTATTTAAAAAATTTCATTTTATAAGTGTTATTGCTGGTATAGAGAAATAACATTGATTTTTGCATATTGAATTTATATCCTGTGACATCAGATTCTTTCCTTATTTCTAGTAGCATATTTGTAGAGTGTAGACTACAATTAGGTTGTCTACAGATATTCAGTTTTACTTCTTTTCAATCTGTATACCTTTTGTTTCTTTTATTTTTCAAATTTCTTTTTCTTGCCCTTTTGCACTGGCCAGGACCTACATAGTACATTGTTGAATACAAGTGTTGAGCATGGACATACCGACCTCTTTGCTGATATTGGAGAAGCATCCAGTCTTTCAGCATTATATATGACATCAAATTCAGGCTCTTTCATAGGTATTCTTTATCAGTTGAGGAAATTTCTTTCAGTCCTCAGTTTGCTAGAGCTTTTATCATGAGCTTACATGTGTCAAATGCCTTTTCTTCAGAAAAAGAATTGAAAGGAATTTCTAAGATTTAATGCTATAATACACCTTTTATAAGTGATTTAATTATATCTCACATATTTTTATGTATTGTCTTTTCATTTTCATGCAGTTCAAAGTATTTTTTAATTTGTCTTGTAATTTCTTCTCTGACTCATATGAGTGATTTAGGAATACAGTGTTTAATTTCCAAATATTTAGATTTTTTTTTCAGATATTTTCCTGTTATTTATTTCTAGTTTAATGGGGTTAGAGAATATAGTCTGCATGATTTCAGTCCTTTTATGTTTGTTGAGACTTGTATGGCTCACAGTATCATCTTTCTTGATAAACGTTTTCATATGCACTTGGGGAAAAATGTGTATCCTTCTTTTGTTGAATGGAGTATTACATAAATGTCAATTAGGTCAAATTACTTGAATGTTGTTGTTTACATTTTCTATACTTTTAATGATCTTTTGATTGCTTATTTTATCAGTTACTAAGAGGAAAGTATTGAAATTCAGTTATATACTGTAATTTTTTGCTTCATTTGATACTATCTTATTGGTTACACATTTAGTTTTCTTATATCTTCTTGATAAATCAAATTTTTAATCAATATGAAATGTTTCACTTTAACTTTGGTATTCTTTCTCTTTCTGAAGTCTACCCTATATCATATTAAGATAGTCACCTAGCTTTCTTATGATTAATGAATGTATGATATACCTTTTTCTATCATTTTGCTTTTATCCTGAATCTTTAATTTTTTAAAAAATTAAGATATAACTCACATATATAAAATATACCCATTTAAAGTGTACAATTCAGTGAATTTTAATATATTCACAAAGTTGTAAAACAATCACCACTAATTCCAGAGCATTTTCATCACCCTATAAAGAAATCCCATACCTGTTAGCTGCCATTCCTCATTCTCCCTCTTCCCCAAGACCCTGCCTACCACTAATTGGATTTCTAGGTCTATGGCTTTGCCTATTCTAGACATTTATATTAATGGAATCATGCAATATGTGGCCTTTTGTGTCTGGCTTCTTTCACTTAACATGTTTGTAAGGTTCATTCATGTAGCATCTGTCAGTACTTTATTCTTTTTTATGGTCAGATAATATTCCATTGTATGGATATACCACATTTTGCTAATCCATTCTTCAGTTGATGGACATTTGGATTGTATCTATTTTTAGGCTATTATGAATAATGCTGCTATACTCTTGGGTTGCTATATGTTTTTAGCACTCTTGGGTATATACCTAGGAATTGCTGAATCTTATGATAACTATCTGGTTTTTTTGATGAACTGCCAAACTGTTTTCCACAGTGACTGTGCCATTAATACATTTCCATCAGCAAAGTATGAGGGTTCCAATTTTTTGGCATGCTCCTCAACACTTGTTTTTGTCCATCTTTTTAATTATAGGCATCCTAGTGGATGTAAAGAGATATGTCATTATGATTTGATTTATATTTCCCTAATGACTAGTGATATTGAACATTTTTCATGAGTTTATCGGTCATTTGTTTATCTTCTTTGGAGAGATAGCTATCTTTTTTTGCTTCATGGGTTTTGGAGCTCTGTTAAGTGCATATATGTTTTCTGGAAATATATGTCATATGTGTTTTTAATTATTGTGTCATTATAAAATGCCCTTCTTTGTTTCTAGTACCAACTTTTGTTTTAATGTCTATTTTGTCTGATATTAGTATAACCATTGCAGCTTTCTTTTGGTTACTGCTTGCATAGTTAATTTTTTCCATTCTTTTACTATCAACTCTTTTGTGTCTTTGAATCTAAAGTGTGTCTCTTATAGACAACATATGGTTGGATTATAGTCTTTATCCATTTTACGAAGTTCTACCTTTGCTTGGAGTATTTGGTCAGTTTATGTTTAATGTAATCACATATAAGATAGGATTTGCCTCTTTCATTTTGCTATTTGTTTTCTGCATATCATGTCTTTTTGTTTTTCTGTTTCTGTATTAGTGCCTTTTGTGTTAACTGTTTTCTAGTGTACCATTTTAATTCCTTTGTTTCTATTACTATATTTTATAGTTATTTTTTTAGTGATGGTTGTTCTGGGGTTCACAATTAACATCTTAGTTTATAACAATCTAGTATGTATTAATACCAATTTAATTTGAATAGCACACAAAACTTCTGCTTCTATTTAGTTCCATTCCCTCTCTTCTTAATGATTTTATTGTCATACAAACTACATCTTTATACAGATAAGCCTCATCAGCACAGTTTCATAATTGCTGCTTTATGTAATTTTATTTGAAATAAGGATGGAGAAATAAGAGAAAAAAATTTATACTGTCATTATATTTGTCTATGCAGTTTCCTTCCTGGTGCTTTTTTTTTTTCCCACATGGATGTGAATTGTTGTCTAGTGTCCTTGCATTTCAACTGAAGGATTCTCTTTAGTATATCTTGTAGGGAAGTTGTGCTAATGACGAATTGTCTGTTTTTGTTCATCCAAGAATATCTTAATTTTCCTTCCTTTTTGAAGGGAAATTTTTGTCGAAATTGAATTCTTATTTGAAAGAATTGAAGTGCAATATGCAAATATTCTGAAATTCCTTCAGCACTTTGAATAAGTCATCTCACTTCCTTGTAGCTTCACGTTTCTGATGCAAAACCAGCTGTTAATCTTATTGAGGATTTTTGGTACCTGCTGAATCACTTCTCTTGTGTTGCATTAAAGATTCTCTCTTCATCTTTGTCTTTTGAAGGTTTGATTATGATGTATGTGGTTTGGAATTCTTTGAGCTTCTTGGATGTGTAGATTGCTTTTCTTTAAATTATGGAAGTTTTTGTCCATTATTTCTTTGAATATTCTTTCTGGCCATTTCTCCTCTTATTCTGGGGCTCCTATTATATCTATGTTGTTGTGCTCAATGGTTTCCCACAGATCTCTGAGATTCTGTTCATTTTTCTTTATTTTTTCTTTCTGTTCCTTAGACTGAATAATCTCAATTGACATATTTTCAGTTTCACTTATTCTTTCTTCTGCTAGCTTCTCTAGTGAATTTTTCATTTCTTTCATGTACTTTTCAACTCTAGAATTTCTGTTTGGTTCTTTTAAAAAACAATTTCTGTTCATCTGTTGCTATTCCCTCCTTGATGAGACATTATTGCCATGTTGCCATACTTTACTTTAGATATTTAGACAAGGTTTCCTTTAGTTCTTTGTACATATTTATAATAGGTGGTTTAAAGTCTCTGTTTAGTAAGGCCAACTTCTGGGCTTCCTCAAAGACAGTCCTATTGACTGCATTTTCCCCTGTGTATGGGTCATACTCTTGTTTCTTTGTATGTAATATTTTTTTTGTTGAAAATTGAACATTTTAAATAATATAATATGAAACTCTGTAAACCCCTATTTCTCATGGTTTATTGTTTGCTCTTTTTGTTGTTTGCTGTTGTTCTTTGTTTGTTTAGTTACTTTCCTGAGTTAAAGTCTGTGTTCTTTGTCATGTGTGGCCACCAAAGTCTCTGCTTGGTTAGCTTCATGGCTTGCTGATGACTGGATTTATATATCCTTAAATGTCTTGAACCAATAAGTCTCCCAGTTTTTGCTGAAGATCTCTGTGGCTTGTTGGGGCATGTTTTCTATGCCCTGCAGGCAGTTTACAACTCTGTCTTAGCCTTCACTTCCAACTATCCCAAACCTCAAGGTCAGCCAGAGGTGAGAGATTAGGGTTTCATCAAGTCATTTCTGGGCACGTGCACAGCCCTGAACATGTGCATGATCCTCTAAATTGCCAAGAATATATTATAGCTTCTCAAAGACAGCACCCCCCAACCCCCACACACCCATATACATGATTTTCCAGCTTTGCCTTTTAAGTATTTTGATCAGGTTATGGTTTGCCTCAATTGTGATCACTGCCTCAGGCATCTGTGGTGTTAAACAATTGCTACTGATTGTTTTTGACAATTGGCTTGGGGAGAAAGGCTGTTTGTATGAGTGAACTGCAATTCAGGTCAAATAAAGAGAATCCCTGTGAATGAAGGTTTTCAGGGTACTGTCAGATCAAATAATGACAGTACCCTGGGGATGGGGCTTTGGGGTAGCATTAAACCTGTTCTCCTCCAGTGTCTGTGGGACTGCTGGTTTTCATGGCTACTATAATTCTAAGGATTTTCGTTTTCAAGGCTGCAGAAGACCTGAGTAGAGGAGATTGGGAGTAGAATACATTAACACACCATAATATCACTGTTTTAACCAAAATTCAGCTGTTTTTCTCCAATAAATACTCTTCAGATTGTTGCAGATCTCTGGTTAATTTCTAGAGCTGTAAAAAGTTGATTTTGGCAGTTGTTGGTAGTGTTCTCTTTTGCTTTTATAGAGGGGCTGATTTTTGGAGGTATTTGGTCTACTATTCTGAACATACTTTTTCTATGTGTGTCTTTATCTTGAAAGTGATTTTTTTGCAGACAGCAAAAAAGTGTCTTGCTTTTTTATCCAATCTGAACAATTTCTGCCATTTAATTAGAATGCTTAGAATATTTGCATTCATGTAATTATCCATATGGTTGTTTTAAGTCAACTGCTTTGCTTTTTATTTTCTATTTGTTCCATCTGATTTTCTTTACCCACCCTCCTTTCCTGCTTTCTTTTTGGAAAGCTGCTGGGTGTTCTTTTAAAGCATGGCAGAATTTGTAGAATTGTGGATGAGAAAAACTCAGGCCTTCTTGCATATATTACACATTGGAAGGAGAGTCAGTAGTTTCTAGTAGGACAATTAGAGCAGCTGCACTACTCAATAGAAATAGAATATGAGCGACAAATTTGAACCAAGGATGTAATTTTAAATTTTTTACCAGCTACGTTAAAAAAAAGTTTAAGTAGATAAATTAATTTTAATAATAATTTTATTTAAATCAATATATTCATGGGGCGCCTGGGTGGCTCAGTCGTTAAGCGTCTGCCTTCGGCTCAGGTCGTGGTCCCGGGGTCCTAGGATCAGGCCCCGCATAGGGCTCCCTGCTCGGCGGGAGGCCTGCTTCTCCCTCTCCCACTCCCCCTGCTTGTGTTCCCTCTCTCACTGTGTCTCTCTCTGTCAAATAAATAAAATCTTTAAAAAAATCAATCAATCAATATATTCAAAGTGTTAGTTATTAATGAGGTATTTTATGCTGATTTTGTAATAAGTCTTCAAAATCTTTTTGAACAAGTTGTCAAAATCTTCAGAATCTTGTATTTTACACTCATTGTCCATCTCAGTTTTAGACTAGCCACAACTATAAGCATAAGTGGCTTGCAGCTACCACATTGGATAACACGGAGTTAGAGGGATTCTAACAGGTTTGATTTTAATGAGGCAGAGTAGGAAATGAGGGTGATGGACAGCATGAGATTTGCTGAGGACCTTGATTTTAATAGATTTTAATAATCAGTGGGGAATATATTAGGACAGAAGTGGAAAACAGAATAAGAGGGAGATGGAGTCAAAATATCTGGCACAGAAAATAATCTTAACTGCTATGTACAAAGAGACATGAAGTCTTATTTATTCAATGTAGTTATTTGTGTTGAGATGACAAATGATAATGATTTTCAGTCTAACAATAACTGTAGCTAATATTGGTTGAATGCTCTGTTAGGCACTTCTCTAACCACTTTTGAATGTATTGTATTGATTCATTTACTATGTCATTTTAAATAAGTAAATCACTTATACTTTCTTGGGGCTCTGTTTTATCATATATAAATAATCTGAAGCTGTACTTGATAATCTCTAAGCTTCTTCTAAATACCAAAAGTCTGTTTTTGGATACATTGATGAGGAAAATAAAGTTTCTGTTCTCAGAATTATAATTACAATATAAGGGAATTATCATTAAAAGAGGTGGGATGTACCCACTTAATTAAAATGCATGGAGACAATAATTGGGCCTTAAGAGAACTACAAAATGTTATGAGAATCTAAAATGTATTTACTTGAATATAGTAAATTCATAGTAAATCTTTGAGTTAGATGGAATTGAATAATGATAGCTGGTGAGTCAAGAGAAGTTCTGTGTAGGAGATGCAGCTGATTGATGTAAGCCTTGGGAAGTGATGAGTGTAAATCAGGAGGAGATGGAATGGAGTGGTAAGGAGTAGTCATCCAGATAATGGAAGAATGTAATGTGTGTGTTCAGAGGACAATAAAAATATACTTTGACTGTATTATTGGGGAGGCATTGAGTAATATTACTATGTGGGTAGGTTGGATTCAAATCTTAGAGAGCCTTTAATATCTCTTTAAGTGTATGGTTGATCACTGACTAAATGAAATATGGCAGGGACTGGGGAGACTGCGATGTAGTTTTTAGAAACCCTACATTTTGTGCCTATATTTTCTGTCAATCTTGAGGCTAATTAAGTGCAGTTTCATATTTAAAAAAAATTTCACTGGGCTAGAAACTTATAATTCACTAGCTTTGAAACTTTGTCATAATTGCTTTTGATGAGGGTGTGTACGGGCTGCTATTTAGGGTGATATAGGTCAGATTTGTGTTTTTTATCGCTATTTTTTTTGTGTCCTCTAGGATAGTGCTTTGTTTCTGCTGAGTCTTAATCCTTTGTGATTAAATGATGCTGAATAAGTTTATGTCAGCATTCAGCATAAAGTGGGTGCCTAAGGCTGACTGTTTAAAACTGTTAGTGTCTGTCCCAAGAGCCAGTACACAGAGCTTCAAATGTGGCACAAATAACCAAATGGAGAATCATAGATTTCTCAGGGGGATGGAAGTTATAAAGGCATTTCATTGAACTCTGTAAACATTAGAATTTCTCTCTCCTTTTTTTATTTGTGTGTGTTTTTATTAGCTTAGCAGACTAGTGTTTTTATGTAATGCCTTGTAAATTATTTTAGTGGGATAGTTCAGGGAATTCATAAAGCAGTTACATCTCTCTATCTAATTTCATTCAGGTAACTTGTCCAGGAGTGGTGCTGAAAGACAAGGAGGACATCTATCTTAGCATCTGTGTGTTTGGCCAATACAAAAAGACACAATGTGTCCCAGCCAATTTTCCACTGGTCTTCAATGCCAGAATGGTGTTTGAAAAGGTGAGTTCAAATATTAACAAATAATCATAGTACTTCCAAATTTTTAATAAAAGCCCAGAACACAAATTATTGTTGCTGACTTTATACTTTGGTTTCATTCAAAAGGAGATATGTAATTTAAACCCGGAAGCTTGAAAATAAATATGCATTCTGTTATGCATTGAATCAGTTGCCTCTTTTCATGATGGATCAGCTTATTTCTAAAATTGTGTTAGTGGGCTTTATGTAAAATAGAGCATCTTGAGTATTAAATAATTTTTATAAAAAAAGAGAGAGAGGAGACATTAATGGGTAAAAATAGGTTTTATTTTTACTATGGCTATCTTATGATACTTATTTCTATGAGTTTCTTTTCTATTTTTCCCTGAAACTGCTGCTTTTGGTTATTCCCAATCATATTCCTCACTTTTTTATCTCCTTCTTTCCTTCTCTGCTTTCCTCCTTCCTTCCCTCTCCTCCCATTCGTTCGTTCCTTCCTTCCTTCCTTCCTTCCTTCCTTCCTTCCTTCCTCCCTCCCTCCCTCCCTCCCTCCCTCCCTCCCTCCCTCCCTTCCTTCCTTTCTTTTACTTTTCTTCTGCAAGGAAGTACCCACGTCAAGCTCTGTTCCATGCACTGTTCTATAGGCACTGGGTAAACAAGACAAACAGCCTCCTCTCTTGGAGCTTTCACTGTAATAGGAGAAACAGGCAATAATCAAGTAAACAGGAATAATACAATTTTAGATAGTGATAAGTGTCATGAAAAAAATAAAGGGAGGGCAAGGGGACAGAGGGGGGCTGAGTGATTAGGGGGATTATCAAATTTAAAGGGTGGTCAGAGAAGGCAGTAACATTTAAGCTGAACCTGAATTATGAGATAGTTATCAGTTATTCGAAGGTCTAGGGGAAAAGCATTCTAAGCAGAGGAATAGCAAATATAAAGCCTTCTTGTTGGGAATAAGCTTGATGAGTTGGAGGAGCACCAAGAAGGCCAGTATGACCAAGGAAACAAACAGGGCAGGAACTGGAGGTAAAGAGGAAGCACAGGTGAAGTTGGAGAGGGCATGACAGCCGGCCGTAAGGTATGTTTAATTGTCAAATCCTCCACAGTGACCGTGGGAAGCAGAGACGAAGGACAGTCTTCAGTAACGCCAGAAGTTTCTTTGGTTGGGAAAGGAATATTTGGGGAATGAGAGGGAAAACACAGACTGTTGTTTCCTGCGTATGTTCCTTTCCCTTCCTCGTCTTCACCTTGCTTCCCTCTCCGTTCTCCCGCTCTAGGTGTTCCCTGAAGCAGTAGACCCTGGAGATGTGGTTGCACAGCTTGAATGTAAGTTTTAACTTTTAATTCCTGATTCTAGGGCATTTTAGAATTATGCTTCTTAATCTTGGGTTAGGTAAAAGTTAAAAAGAGTCTACTAAGAATTTTAAAAATCTTGAGTTGAGACTTTTTAAACACTTTTTAGAAACATTTTTCAGAATATACTTAGAAATAATAAAATATACATGTGCTGCAGAGAGGCTAGGAGTTTTTCCTTTTTCTGTGTTAGGTCTGTGGAAATCAAAAAGACTTATTTGAACCTTATATTGATTTAGATGATATGAAATGTTTTTGATGTAAAGATAGAGATTCACGTTGGGTGGGGCTTTGCCCTGCAAACAAGCCTATGTCTTTAACCTCAGGGTATTACAAATTAATAGAGTAAATAATAGAAGATTGAAGTAATGGTAGCTTAAAATTATATATGACTGACTTGCATTTTATATTGCATCTAATATGTTGGTAAATTATTTGAAGTGACATTTTCAAGGCTGTGAATAATAGTAAATTCCTCAAAGTACTAGGAATCAACTATAAAAAGATACAACTGTTTTTGAGAGCAGCAATGCAAAGGTATATATATACTTGGGAATAAGTTATTCAAGCTCTGGGTATGAAATGAAAAGCTCTGTTATTTATCCATATAATTAGAGAGGGATCTGAGATCACCAGTTTGGTCTAATATATAACTGTGGTTCAAACACCAACAATATTGGGCATCATCAATGTCACCTGTTCTTCCCCCCTGCACCCCCCCCGGGACTCCAGCATTGTAGAAACATGGAACCTGGCACCATGCTGGAATCTGGGCATAGGGAGAGAAATAGGGCCAGCTTACTGTCTTATCTTCATGAATCGTACAGTTTAATGATTCTTCTCCAGAGAACTCTTTATGGCCAGTGTCATTATCTTATTTTTTAATAGTTGTTCTAGCACTTGCTATTCTATCTTTCACTGTGGTAGATTAGGTAGGTAGCAGTTTGGTGCCAGTAGGTAAATGCCTTTTTTTAAATAACATTACATAAATGTTAATATTTCTTGAAGATCTTCTTCAGTATCTGGGAAATTGTGTTGTGTATCTTAGAAAATATGAATTCTAATATCTAAATATCTAAATATTATCTAATATCTAGATATTGTTATCCCATATCTAAATATGAGATAATTATTTCATCATTCTGAAATTCTTTTGTTTGAAACATGATTTTTTTTTTTTTACTATTTGTATTTTTTTAAAGATTTATTTATTTGAGAGAGAGAAAGAGAGGGAGAATGGGAGCAGGGGAAGGAGGAGAGGGAGAGAATATCCAAGCAGACTCTCGCTGAGTGCAGAGCCCCACGCAGGGTTCGATCTCACAAACCATGAGATCAGGACCTGGGCCGAAACCAAGAGTTGAATGCTTAACCCTCTGAACTAGCCAGGTGCCCCCTTTTTTCTATTTGATTTGAAATTTTGGGGCTATAAGAAGCGTACTTCATGGTTCTTATTATTTGGAAACTTTCTTGCCTTGATTTTCCTGATTCAATTTTTCTCTTAGGTCTCTTCCCTCAATTTTTCTCTTAGGTCTCTTCCCACTCTTAGGTCTCTTAGGTCTCTTCCCACCTTCAGTCCACTTTTTGGTATCTTTCTCAAACTCCTCTTTCTCTGCTGTGTCTTTAAATATTACTATTCCACTGGCTTTACTTCTCTGGTCTCTTTTTATGTATTTATTTTCTATTTTTTCCTTATATTCTGCTCTCCAAAGACTTGGCTTCATGTATTCTCTATCTTCTGATGACTTCCACATCAGTCTTTATCTTTGACCTCTCCTTTGAACTGTGACCCTCCTTTTTCTTTTACGTTTTTTCCCTCTTAGCTGTATAGTCTTTCATTGTCCACTAACCTTATTAATATGAAAAATTTAAAACATACTAAGAGTGGAGAGGATGGGATGATGAAGTCCAATATACCTATTGTCCAGCTTCAACAATTTTCAACGTATTATCAGTCTTATTACATGTACACTCTGCCACTTAAAGTAATTGTGGGAATCTTTAAAAGCAAATTCTTTACATCATTTTACCACAAATGCTTTAGCATGTCCTCCAACTGATAAAGACACATACACACACACACACACACACACACACACAACCACTATGCTGGTATCATGCAAGAAAATTAATAATTTCTTAATAACATCAAATATGTAGTCATTATGAAGATTTCCCCAGTTGTCACCGAAACGTCTTTTTACAGTTGGTTTGATAAAATCAGAATCCAATCAAGGTGTGGTTCACACTCTGTGTATCGCTGTTTAGCTCTTGAATTTCTTTTTTCTGTAGTAGTGTCCCTCACTTTTTTTTTTAAAGATTTTATTTTTAAGTAATCGCCACACCCAGTGTGGGGCTCAAACCTATAACCCCAACATCAAGATTCACATGCTCCACTGCCTGAGCCAGCCAGGCACCCCTTTAATGCTGTGAATTTGCTAGAAAAACCAAGTCCTTTAGAATATCCTACAACTTGGATTTGACTGATTGCTTCCTTAAAGGGTTGTTTAGCTTGTTTATTACTATATTATGTAAACTGATAATTAGATCTAGAGGTTTGATTGGATTCAGGCTTATTTTATTTTTTTTGGCAAGAATCCTTTAGAGTTGATGCTGTGTACTTGTAAAATATCAAGTGGTATATGAGTCTGATGGTCTTAAGTTTAGTGATGTTAAGATTGATGATTTGGCTCCAGGCAGCACCAGCCTGATTCCTCTATTACAGAGTTCCTCATCAGTCTTTCATTGAGTAGCTTTAGCACCCTTTGAGATCCATCTTTTAAGTAGGGATTACAAAGTGTGATTTTTCTAATATTGTCACTTTCTGTATTTATTAGCTGGAATTTCTCTATAAAAGAAATTCTCTTTATTAGCAATTTGGTTACCCCGAAACACAGTTCTTGTAGGAAAGGCAGAGTCATTCTTCTCTTCTTCCCTTACAGTAATAGCTTTAGTGAGGTATAATTTGCATATCACAAAAGTCACCATTGTAACTATAGTTAAATGATTTCTAGAAAATTTATAGTTGTAAACCATCATCACAATTCAATTTATGATACTGCCATGACCGGAAAAGTTCCCTGATGCTCATCTACAGTCATTCCTTATGCCCACTTCCTGTCCCCTCTCTTTGCCTTTTCTAGAAATTTAATGTAAATAGATTAATATGGAGTCTTTTGTGTCTGGCTTCTTTCATTTAAAATAATATTTTTGAGATCTATCCATATTGTTCTTTGTATTAGTAGTTCATTCCTCTTTAATGACAAATTAGTATTCTATTGTATGAAATTTTTTCCCTTTCCAAAACTCCAAAACATTGCTGAGTGAAATTAAAGATCAGCTAAAAGAAAACAAATGAAATGACACATCATGCTTATAGATGAGAGATTTGATAGTTCATGAAGGAATTTCTCCTAAAATTTTTCTCTGCATTTAACATTATTTCTATTTTATGGATATTTGGATGAACATTTGGATTATTTCTAGTTTTTGGCTATTATGAACAGTATTGGTATGAATATATGGATATAAACTGGATTGTATAATATGTATATGTTTAACTTTTTTTAAAAGATTTTATTTATTTACTCATTTGAGAGAGAGAGTGAGACAGTGAGAGAGAGCATGAATGGAGGGGAGGGGCAGAGGGAGAGGGAGTAGCAGACTCCCCGCTGAGCAGGGAGCCTGACGCAGGGCCCAGTCCCAGGACCCTAGGACCATGACCTGAGCTGAAGGCAGATGCTTAACTGACTGAGCCACCCAGGCACCCCTGTGTTTAACTTTTTAAGAAACTGTCCATCCGTTTTCCAAAGTTACTGTACCATTTTAATTCCCACCAGCAATGTATGAAGGTTTCAATTTTTCTATACCATCCCCACAACTTGATATTGTCAATCTTTCAGAGTAGAGTAGTCCCCCTTATTAGTGGTTTCCACTTTCTACAGTAGAGTTTCAGTTACTCATGATCAACCAGGGTCCAGAAGCCAGTGATTCTCCTTCTGACATTTTTTCAGAAGGTCAGTAGCAGCCCAATGCTGCATCACAATGCCTGTGACCTTCACCTCGCTTCATCTCATCTTGTAGGCATTTTATCATCTCACATCAAATAGAGTGATTACAATAAGATATTTTGAGAGAGAGAGAGACATCACATTCACGTAACTTTCACTACAGTTTATTGTTATGATTGTTCTATTTTATTAGTTATTGTTAATCTCTTACTGTGCCTAATTTATAAATTAAACTTTACCATAGCTGTGAATGTATAGGAAAAAAACACAGTGTGTCTAGGGTTCGGTACTGTCCAGGGTTTCAGGCATCCACAGGAGGTCCTCTTGAAGCACATCGCCCAAGGATAAAACCAAGGGACTACTATATGGACATTTTGGTGGATGTGTAATTCTATCTCTTTGTATTTTTAATTTGCATTTCAATAATGAATAATGATGTTGAGCATCTTTCCATGTGCTTATTAGGTATTCATATATCTTTTCTTCTAAAATGCTTATCCAAATCTTTTGCCAATTTTTGTATTGGGTTGTTTGTCTTTTTATTGAGTTGTAAGGTTTTATAAAAAGTTTTTTTTTTATATTCTAAATATAAGTCCTTTATCAGGTATATGATTTGTAAGTATTTTTTTTCCAGTCTGTGGCTTGTCTTTTCATTCTCTTAACAGTATCTTTTGAAGAATAAAAGCTATGAAGTCCAGTGTATCAATATTTTTCTTATATGGATCATGTTTTTGGTGTCATATCTATGAAATCTTCACTTAATCCAAGGTCACAAAAATTTTCCCCTATTTTTTTCTAGAAATTTTATAGTTTTACTCTTTACATTTAGGCCTATGATCCATTTTGAGTTAATTTTTGTCTATGATGAGAGGTAAAAGTCTAGTTCTTTTTTTTTCTTTTTCTTTCCTTTTCAGAATATGGCTATCCAGTTGTCCCCTTTGAATTTCCTTACATCTGTTTTGAAAACCAATGGACTATAAATGTGAGGGGTTACTTGTAGACTCTAGGCAGTTCCATTCATCTGTATGGCTATCCTATGTCAATACGACTGTCTTGATTACTGTGGCTTTATAGTAAGTTTTGAAATCAGGTTAAGTCCTTCACCTTTGTTTTTTTACCATTTCTAGTTCTTTGCGTTCCATATATAGTTTAGAGTCAGTTTGTCAATTTCTGTATGAGAATTTGAGAGGAAGACTGTTGAATAGGGATAGTGTTGATGCCTTCATAAACTATGACCTCTCTGATGTAAGAACTTGGTGTGTTTATTTATTTTTTTATACAATCTTTAGTTTTTCTCAGCAGTGTTTTGGAGTTTTTAGTACACAGGTCATGCATTTCTTTTGTTAAATTTATTTCTAAGTATGTTATTCTTTTTGATGCTATTGTTAAATTTATTTCTATGTCATCCTTTTTGCTGCTAAAAAATAGAATTGTTTTCTTAATTTTATTTTTGAATTCTTGTTTGCTATTCTGTAGAAATGAAATTGATTTTACATATTTATCTTGAAGCCTGAACCTGCTAAACAGGTAGAGAGTAGGGTTTTTGTTGTTGTTGTTGATTTTTTTTTATACACAGAATTTTTATATACAGAATAATTTGGCCTGAAAATAAAGGCAGTTTTACTTTTTTCTTTCTAGTCTGTATACCTTTATTTTTTTTTTTTAATTTTAAAGATTTATTGATTTATTTTAGTTGGGGGAGGGGCAGAGGGAGAGAGAGAATCTCTAGCAGAATCCCCCTGAGCATAGAGCCTCAATGTGAGGCTCGATCTCACAACTGCAAGATCATGACCTGAGCCAAAACCAAGAGTATCTTAACTGGCCACTCAGGCACCCCTAATCTGTATGCCTTTAATGTTTTTCTTGCCCTATTGCCTTGGCTTGAGCCTCCAGTACAGTGTTGAAAAGAAGTGGTGAAAGCAAACATTCTTGCTTTGTTTCTGATATGAGGGGAAAAACATTATTTCTATTAAATTTGATGTTAGCTGTAGTTTTTATTGTAGATTTAAAAAAACTCTTATTAGGAGATTTTCTATTATTGATAAAAGAGGAAGAGAACTCTTCCTAACTGGTTGAGAGTTTTATCATGCATGGGTATTGAGTTTTGTCATATGCTTTTCTCTGTGTTTTTCATGTGTTTTCCCCTTTATTCTATTAATGTGGTTTATTACATTATGGATTTTCCAATGGTATGCCAACCTTCTTTTACTCTTGGGAAAAATCCCAATTGGTTATGGTATATAGTCCTTTTTATATTTTCCTGGATTCACTTCGCTAATATTTGTTAATGATTTTTTTAAAATTTTTTATTTAAATTCAATTTAATTAACATATAGTGTATTATTAGTTTCAGGGGTAGATTTTAGTGATTTATCAGTTGCATATAACACCCAGTGCTCATTACATCAAGTGCCCTCCTTAATGCCCATCACCCAATTAGCCCATCCCCCTACCCATCAATGATAGTTTTTTAAGTAGTTTCCACACCCAGCATGGAGCCCAACGCAGGGCTTGAACTCACAAACCTGAGATCAAGACCTGAGCTGAGATCAAGATTTGGATGCTTAACCTACTGAGCCACCTAGGTGCCCCTGTTAATGATTTTTATATCTATTTATGAGAAACTTGATCTGTAGTTTTGTAATTTTTCTGTCTTGCTATGTTATCAAGGTAATACTAGCCTCATAAAATGAATTGAGAAATGTGTCCTCTTTGTCTGCTTCCTGGAGGAGTTTGTATAGGACTGATATTATTATTTTTTTAAAGATTTTTTTATTTGAGAGAGAGAGTGAGCAGGAGGGAGAGGGAAAGAGAATCTGAAGCAGGCTCTGCACTGAGCACAGAGCTCAATGCAGGGCTCGATCTCATGACTGTGAGATCATGACCTGAGCCAAAACCAAGAGTTGGCCGCTTAACCAACTGAGCCACCCAGTTGCCCCAGATTGATATTATTTTATCTTTAAGTATTTGTTAGAATTCACCTGGACCTGAGCTCTTTTGGGGAGGGGGATTAAATTACTATATCAATACTTTCTTATGTATGTATTTCTTCTTGAGTTAACTCTGGTTGTGTCTTTCCAGAAATTTGTCTAAGATGTCTACTTTGTTTGCTTAAAGTCGTTCATACTTTCCTCTTCTATTTCTGATTTTTGGAGGATTAGCATTGATGTTTCTTATTTCATTCCTGCCTTTGATAATATGCATTTTCTCTTTTTTTCTTGGATGGCTTAGCCTAAAGGCTTATCGATTTTGTTGATAATTTTTAGAACCACTTTTTAATTTAGTGATATTTCTCTGTTTTCCTATTTTCAATTTTACTGATTTTTATTTTAATCTTTATTATTCTTTCTTCTACCTGCTTGGTGCATGCTTTGCTCTTTGTTTCCTAGTTTCTTAAAATAGAAGTTTAGATGATTGATTTTAGATATTTTTGCTTTTCTAGTATAAGCATTTAAAGCTAAAATTTCTTACTACACACTGATTTTCCTGCATTTATTAAATTTTGATGTTACTTTTTTGTTTCCATTAATTTTGAGATATTGTCTAATTTTTGTGTGTGATTTCTTCTTTGATCTTTGGGTTATTTTGAAATATGTTCTTTCATTTCCAGATATTTGCATATTTTCTACACGTTTTATGTAGATTTCATTTTTTTATGATGTTGATTTCAAACTTAGTTCTACTGTGGTAACAGAACATACTTTATAGGATTTCAGTTCTTTTAAATTTACTGAGACATATTTATGGCATATCGTAAGGTTTCTATCCTTAATAATATTCCAGTTGCCCTTGAAAAGAATGTGTATTTTGCTGATGTTGGTTGAGATATTCTATATCAGTCTATTTCAATTAGGTCAAGTTGGTTGATAATGTTTAAGTTTTCCATCTTCTTGCTGATTTTATCTCTTGAGGGGTAAGGGAGGCCTGATTGTTTTATCAGTTACTGAGAGAAGGGCATTTGAATGTCTAGCTATAATTATTCAATTTTCTGTTTCTCCTTTCATTTATTTCAGTTTTTGCTTCATATAATGTGCTGGTTATTGATTTCTTACCCCTTAGTTCCAGATTCAGTCTTTTTGTCTGCTCTGTGGAAACTGATCTGGTTCCTTTAAATTTTTTTTTTTTCTCAGCTGGTACTGAAGCTTCAGGCAGTAGAGGGCCCTGGAGTAACGTTACCGAGGGAAATGATTTTGCTTCCGGGTGCTGGCACGCTGGCTTTTTCCCACAGCATACTCCTGTGGTGCTTGAGCCTTCCCTGGCGCTCAGGTGTTGCCATACAGGGTGGCCGACAGCAGTGTCCTCTAGCTGTCCCTATTTGTAGTGTGGTATTGTTTGTAGTTTTGTATTGAAGCGCCTCTGATGCAACACTTCTCTGTGAACAACCTCCCTGGCACCCTACGTGGTTGATTTCTAGCAAGTTCCTTAGGCAGATTTCCAGTAAGTGAGCAACTTTTCTCTTTCAGTGAGCAAAGGTTGTACCCTCTTGAACAAGTTCTGGATCTCAGCACTGGAGAGGAGAGCTTGGGGAGAACTCTTCCTTGGGTGCTCTGAGCCCCAGGAGTAATGGCTGTTCCTTTGATCTGCTATTCCTATATTCTTTTACATTCTCTTACAGCTAGGCAATCCCTCATTACTTTAACTCCCATTATAGTTAATAGTTCTTTATATTAAATTTTCCTTGTGTAGTTTCTCTCTCCTGATTGGACCCGTATTGATATATTTGTGTTGAAACTCTTTTTTAATTGTTTATACATTTATAATTATTATATCTTCCTGAATCTTCACCTCATTTATTGTAGTAAAATTCCTGGTAGCAAAATTACAGCACTTTCAGGCCTCACATCTTCCATATTCTTAAGAATAAGAGGTCTGTGATCCATAATTTTCGTCAAGTTTTGAGATTTATTCCAATCACAGTTGGGTGGGGAAATATAATATGCTGTTCACTTAGCTTATATATGTTGTACTTTGGTTCAAGTGGTGCATGTGTCACCTTTCTAAAAACCACATAGGTCTCTGATTGAAGGGGAAAGGAGGGGAAAGCTGTGGAGAATTTTCACAGGTGTCCCTACAGTGAGCCTCCATAGCACCAAGCCTTTAAACTTAAACACAGAGTGATGGTAAGATGGTAGAAACAGCTCCTTTAAATAAAATATAAAATTGAGCCCAAAGAGGTAAAGCAGACTTTATGTCAGTGGAAGCAAAGAGAAGAATTTGAAGTAAGGAAACATTGAAACAATCATGGACTTCTCCACTGACAATTAGGATTGTGAGTCACATATATCATTTTCCATTGTGTATAACATACAAAACTAATGTGTACTTGTCTAAAATCCAGTATCTGTTAATTGAGATTATGTTATTTAGAAGTAAATTGAGCATGGTCCAAATGCTTAAGGAGATCCAAGGACCCCCTTAACTGGACAGTCTGACAAATGGTCAGATCCTTGAGTAATCTCAGTTAAGATGCTTAGAACAGTCCTTGGCACAAAGTAAACACTTAGAATGTCTCGTTTATTATTACTGGTGGTGTATTATTATTATTACTAGTGTTATTACTGGAGAATTTACCAGTTCCATTTCACATCATATCTGCACCTCTAAGGAAACTCTAGAGGTCCAGAATCACCTAAGGTCTAGGGAAATATATGATATATAAAATGATATTAAGTGCCAATGATATTAAAAGCCATAATAAGTCAGTTTTATATTCATAGAGAAGGCATTCTCTTTAGGGAAACTATTATAATCCTGGAATCTACCACAATAAACGTGGTGATGGCTAAAACTATACCCTGGGAACCATTTTTAGGCAAGAAACAGAATGAAAAGTTTTCTACTTCATAGACTTCTTTATTGAAACAGTGGACTTTATCCTTTCTCAGTGAAGGTTTACAGATTCTCTTCTACACACACACACACACACACACACACACACACACAGAATATATTGTCTGAAAAGCTCTCTCTACAGATATCCATATTGTCTGCTCCTTTACTTCTTTCCAGTCATTGCTCAAATTTATCATCATAATAAGAGACCTTTTCTCACCAAAGTATCTAATATAGCACCTGTTGGTTAATATCTCAGTCTCTACTTATCCCATTATCTTTAGAGTTATTTTATCTTACACCCAGGATATTTTGAGTAAAAGAGTATGCTTTTAATGGTTCAACCAAGACAACAAGTATAAAAAGGATACTGCTCAGGGCAAATAGGAATGAATGGTCCTCCGGTCTTTCTTTGTAGCACTGATATATTATTTATTTATTTTTCTTTCAATAGAATGACAGCTTCATAAGAGCAGAGATTTTTCCATTTTTGTTTACTGCCATATCTCTAATGCATATGGCAATACCTGGCACATACTAGCTATCTGATAGACAGTTAAATAAAATATCATAATGCATCGTAAACCTGCCTCCCATTACTATTTTTATGACTGTTGGAACTATCCTATTGAGACATAGCAGCTGTTTTTCTAGTGTTATAATCCTTTGATTAGGAAATATATTTTGTATTTAAAAATTTATAATTAATAGCTTCTCTGGCCTCATTCCCTTTAACACTTGATACAGGGAAAATATAATTTTTATTTATATTATAGTGGATTAGTAGGTATCCATATTGCTTTCTCTTGCCTGTAGGGAAAAATTGCGGTTTCACTAGGGCTCCTGCTGTCAAGCTTCTGGGAGTTAGTGCTTACCTGGTGTCTGGGGTATTAAAATGCTTCCAGGTGAAGATTTGAAGGCTGAGAATATATCCTTCAAAGTCTATAAATGGGAAAACAAAAACAAAAACAAAACAAAGTCTATAAATGGGAGAGTCCCTGCCTTCTCCTCAGGGAGGGCTTGTAGGACTCAGGATTCATATTTTAAATGCACAGTGACAAATACATTCCAACCAATTCATCTTTGTAGTTAGGGCAGGTAAATAAGCATTCAGAAGATATTATTAGAACAATTGTTCTTGCTGGTGCAGAGGGCTAACAGCATTCTGGCATTCAGGTATTTACTGTAGCTTTTGATTTGCTGTATGTGAGTAGGATTTCTAGAGTATCGCAGTGCATTTACTCTGTAACTCACACTAAAAGTACATGTGAAAATGAGAATTTTCTTAGAGGAATGAGGAAAATTATCATTATTTAGTTACAAGAGAAAGGGGAACTGTAAAATGAGGTTAATTATGCTATATGTTCCAGTAGATGTAATTACATCAACTTGCTAAGTGGTTTCTAGCAGCATTAGTTAGCTGTTTCTTTAATAATTTAAGGTCTTTCTTCCCGAAGTATTTTTGCCAAAATATATTTTTTAAGTATAACGGAATAGAAAATTGTTCATAGAAACTAGCAAATAGTTTTTCTCAGTAGAAGTTAATCTAGGTTCTTATGATGAAATAGAAATCAAAGCCAAGCAGTGACTTTTCAGGCCATTTCTCTACAGCTGGGCAGTTGCAGTAACAGTGGCGCCCGTCTGGTTATCTCATCACTGCACTTTGTGTGGCAGTTGTTCGTTGAGCCGGTGGTAGATTCGCAAGCTAGAGAGTATACGGACACAAATCTTAAATTTGTTTTCTATTTAAACCCTTTGGTTTTCAACTTTCTATTCCTTCTGAGACCATTTTTACTTCTGAGACCATCGATACCTTTAGCAAACTTATTGGAATTACAAATGAATTATATTTGGAAATATATCTTGGTAACAACTGCATTTATTTTTCTTTCTTCGCTGGAAATGATTCACAGAAATAGTAACTGGCAATACTAAATACCCATGTAATATTTTCATGAATGTTTTCTTGGCCATTTTCTGCTTGCATGTTTGGCCCCTTCCAGAGTGATTCTGGCTAGGGTGGGGTCTTTTTGTTTTACTTATATCCTGTCCCTAATGGAAGTATTGCCTTCCTTGGCTTTATTTTTAACCTTTTACTTTTCTTTATGAAATGAGTTATTTTTATTTTTATTTATTTTTAAAAATATTTACTTATTTGAGAGAGAGCGAGCAAGAGAGAGAGAGCATGAGCAGGGGGAGGGGCAGAGGAAGAGGGAGAAGCAGACTCTCCAATGAGCACGGAGCCCAACACTGGGCTTGATCCCAGGACCCTGAGATCATGACCTGAGCTGAAGGCAGACGTTTAACCGACTGAGCCACTCAGGCGCCCCTGATTTTTTTTTCAATTTTATTATTTATTTATTTATTTGAAAAGAAAGTGTCACTTTTTTTTTTTCTTTTAAATTCACAAATACTGAATTGGCACTGTCAAAGCAAGGCAAGTTCTTTGAATTGGAAGGGGTAGCCTTCCATATTATGCACACGGAGTCAGAACTTTTCACCCAGAGATCTACAAAGCAATTAATTTTATTATTCTGTAGGACTTGCTCTCAGACCAGATGTATACACACACACACACACATAAATATATACACACATATACATACATATATAAACACATGCATATATGTAACTATTAATGTCTTACCTTTTCAAATTTGGTTTTTACTTATATTGAAATTGTTTTAATTGGTTCTATAATTATGTTACTTTTCTTTATATCAGAGTTATATATAGTCTACAAAGCTTACTACAAAAACAGCAGTCCTGTAACATCCCTCTCCTCCATCGTTTCCCACTCCCCAGGGACTAGGTTTTATTTTTTTAAAACTTGCTTTTCTTTGTACTCACCCATGTATCTCTGACATGCTTATATTGCATTTGAAACATTTTGATTTTTTCAGTTTTAGACATTATCTGTACTTTCCCTTATGAAAAATAAGGATTTAACTATTTTTCATAATTCTCTGCTTGCCCCGAAAACATATACATGCCCTTTCTCTGTCTTTCTCTCCTCTTCATACAGTTGTAGCACAATTTCGGTTTATGTATGACCATGTAAAAAGTATTTTTAGCTAGACCATGTGGTGAATATATTATGGTTACTTTTCTTGGCAAGAATTCTATTTTCACTTGAATTAATATTTTCTCTCCTTTGCTTAGTTTTATAGTTTAGTTTTTTTCAGTTTTTGCTTAACTTAACCCAGTTCTCCCTCAGGTATTTAAATCATTTTTCTCAACGTTTAATGTTATTTCACTTATAAGTCACTTTTTTTTTTTTGCCTAGATGGCAAAATATTTTTTATTTATCTTTAAAGTCTAGTAGTTTTGAATATGTCCTGAAGTTGTTTTGTATGGCTTAGGATTCTCCAGTAGTGTGCATGCTTTCTCATTTGTAGTTTCTAATCTTTTTTCATTCTTGCAAAATTTCCTGGATACTGTTTAGGATTTATTTTTTTCCTTTGCCTTAGTTTTCTTTATCAGGGTCTGCTATTATAGTATGTTGAATTTTTTTTTTGTCTGTTTAGTATTTGTTATTTTCTCTCATTTAAAAACCTTTTTTTGTTTCTCTTTGATTTAAAAAAATCTTTTTATTTCTTTTAAGGTTTTTTCCTGTTGTTTTTATTTACCTTTGTTTTAGTTTATTCTTCATTTCTGAAATGACGTCCCCTATTTCTACTTCCTTCCTGAGTTATACCATCTCACTTTTTTGTTTTTCTGGCTTTGATTTATGTAGCTCTTCAATATTTTATATAACTTTTTATGTTTTCAAATAGTAGATTATAGTTGTGATCTCTTTTACAAACATCTTTTGGCTGCCTTCATTGTAGGAATTTTTTTCTTTTGCTCATTATTATTTTTTTACACAAGAACCAGGTATATATTTGACCTTTATCCTTTTCTTTGCTCATTCTTAATTGAATTTAATTTTTTCCTGAATGTTTAGAAGGAAGCATGATTGAGGATAACTTTTTAGCCTCACTGAGCTCCCTTCTATAGTGTTCAACGAATATGATGGCTTGCCTTTGTGGATTTTTTGCCTTTGTTCCATTCTACTTGCATTAGTCTTTCCCCCACCCCACCCCCCTACCCCCGGTTTTTCTTTTTCTATTTTTTAAAAATCCTGTTTAATTTGTATTCTCTTCTCTACAGTTTCTTCTAGTTTCTTGGGCTCTTGTCCTACCTGGGAACCCTGGGTGGTCAGTTCCTATAGTTCTTACAGGTTACCAGACTACCACCTTTGGAACTTACCTGAAATCTTTTGAACTCACCTGCTATTGGAATGGCCAAACATTTGCCAGGTTTTAGCTGCTTTTCTCAAATTGATTTGTGCTTCCTAGTGAGCACCTGTTGGCTATTTTGGGGTTCTCTTCCCAGGTCCTTTAGATAGCCCCTTACTTCCTTCTGCTTCCCTGCATAGATAGATGCTGATACCTGTGGGTTTTGTGACTGTGAGTGGTCTGTAGAGATATCTTATCACCTTATTTATTATAAATGTTGTCCATAGGTTTATGGTTTTGCTATGTAATTGCTGTGTCTGTTTTTTTTTTTTTTTGAGGGGATTTGGGGAGACAAACTCTGCTGCTTCTGCTTTTGTTTTCTGTTTTGTGTTTTTGCTTCTGCCTTTCATATTAGAGGGTGTCATCAAATTATTGGCCATCTGTTCATATTTAAGAGCGGAAGACTAATAGGCTTTTAGAAATTATGTACCAAAGGTGCCTGGCACTACTAATTACTAAATCTGTTGGGGGTTCCTCCTGGATGGAGATTGTCAATATGGACTTTCTAGAAGGGTGATTTCTCTGGGCCATCTTATTGGAAAACTTAGGATGTCAGCATCTTTTTATGTCTTTTCTCTTTAGCTGGTCATATTCAGTAGAAAAATCAGTCATATCTTTCTCCTAGAGGCTATAAACTTGGCTACTGCTGATTTTAGAACCTTGTGGAAGAAGAAGCTGTGGTAAAGTATCAGTATGTAGCCCAGACTCTTAATCTCCCTGTTTTCAGATGGTACCCCTGCTATCAACTGTATCTGCTGTTTCCATTCCAAGGACAACAATGACAAGGATGTGGATGACTAATCTTCCCTCTTCTCCTCTCCCCTCCCTTCCCCTCTCCCCTCCCTTCCCCTCTCCCCTCCCTTCCCCTCTCCCGCCCTCTCACCCTTTTCTCCCTATCCCACCCACTCCAGAGAATAAACTTCGTTACCTGCCTGGGTATGGGGAAAGGCAGTTTCTTAGCACTGTAAACTGAAGGAAGGATCTGGGTTTTTGACTGCTTCTTAAACTTTCAACTGCTCTGGCTTTTAGCCCCATTGATTCTATCATTTCCAGAGGTACCTGGCACCACCAATTACTAAATCTGTTAGGAATTCCCAAGTATAATATGGGTTGCTTTTTTTTTTTTTTAAAGATTTTATTTATTTATTTGAGAGAGAGAATGAGATAGAGAGAGCATGAAGGGGGGAGGGTCAGAGGGAGAAGCAGACTCCCTGCTGAGCAGGGAGCCCGATGTGGGACTCCAGGATCATGACCTGAGCCGAAGGCAGTCGCTTAACCAACTGAGCCACCCAGGCACCCAATATGGGTTGCTTCTAAGCTCCCCTGTCTATTGGCTTAAGATCCTTTCTCCTGTTAACTCAGTTACTACTTCTGTTCAAATTGTTTCCTCTCAGGTTTTGCCATTGAGTTTGTGAGTGTGTGTGTGTGTGTGTGTGTGTCTCTGTGTATTTAATCCTTTGTTTTTTTTAGTGAGGGTTCAGAAGGGAACATAGCAAATGCATATATTTAACCTACCGTGTTTAACTCAAGCATTTATTTATAGCTCATTGAAATATTACAGTGTGAGGGATGCCTGGGTGACTCAGTCGATTAAGCGCCTTTGGCTCAGATCATGATCCCAGGGTTCTGGGATCAAGTCCCGCGTTGGGCTCCTTGCTCAGTGGGGAGCCTGCTTCTCCCTCTGCCTGCTCTGCCTGCTTGTGCTCTCTCTCTCTCTGACAAATAAATAAATAAATAAAATCTTAAAAAAACATATTACAGTGTGAACACCTGTGTAACCAAAAGAAATACAGCATTGCTAGAACTTCAGCTTCTCTTATACCCTCTCCTAATCACTATTTCCTCTCTGTTTCACAAAAGAATTTCCATTTTAATGTCTAATATAATTTAGCTTTACCTATTTTTGAACACTAAATAAATGGAATCATACTGTGTGAGTTCCTTTGTGCCTGGCTTTTTTGCTGAGCATTTTGCTTGAGAAATTTATCTGTGTTGTGAGTAACTAATCCATTCATCTTTATTGCTGTAGTATTTCATTATGCAACTCTACTCCAATTTATTTATTCTGTTATTTGTGGACATTGGTGGGCATTTAGGTTACTAGTTTTTGCTATTATGAATAATGTTGCTCTGAACATTCCTGATTACATGACTTGGTGCTCATGAGCACGCATTCCTATTTGGTGTATACATAGATGTGGAATTACTAAGTCTTAGGGTCAACATGAGTAGACAGTGCCAAACAGTTTTCAGTGGTGCTCTACCAGTATACACTCTGCCATTGATGAAAGTTGTTCTCCGCATACTTCCCAACTCCTGGCATTGCCGGACTTTTTCATTTTAGTCATTATGATGGGTGAATAGTGGTTTTATTTGGCATTTCCCTGAAGACAAATCAGGTAGACCAATTCTTCATACGTTTGTCAATCTTTCTGGACATGTTTTTATAATGTGTGTGAAATGTTTGTCTTTTGCTCATTTCTGTATCAGGTTACTTTCTAATTAATTTGTAGGAATTTTCTATATTTTCTAGTTACAAACCCTCTGTCAGTTATATGTGTTGCAGTATCTTCTACTCTGTGGCTTGCATTTTTTTATCTATTAGTGGTTCTTGTTCTTTTGATGAATAAATTATTTTTAATATAGTCTAATTTAATAATGTAGTTTGATTTATTAATTTTTTTCTTTATGCTTAGTGCTTTTTTTTGGTCATGTTTTAGAATCCTTTCCCTACCCTAAGTTATAAAGATGTTCTTCTATCTTCTACTAATCTAAAAACCTTATTCCTTTACTTTTTACCTTTAGATTTACAATTCACCTGGATTTCATTTTTATCTATGGTTTGAAGTAAGGATAAAATTTCATTTTTATTTTATATATATCTATGTGTGTAATGCTATTTGCTGAAAAGACTTTTCTTATTCTCATTACTCTGTAATGTTACTTTGTCATAAGTTAAGTGCCTCCATACATGCAAATTTTTTTCTAGAGTCTCTGTCCTGTTTCATGGGTCTGTTTGTCCATCCTTGCATATATACTCTGTTTTCTTAATTGCTGTAGCTTCAGTTTTGATATCTAGTAGTTTGAGTCCTCCAGGTTTATAATTTTTGAAAATTGTCTTAGCTATTTTTTGTGTCATGTCTAATGTACTAATTAATCTTGTGTACTCATCAATGATTAGTCACATTTGTGTATATCAATAATCACCATTCACCAAGACGTAGTGTTTCCATTGCCCAAAAAGGTTTCCGTGTGCCTCTACCAGTCAGTGCTCCCCTCAAGATAATCACTATTCTGACTTTTATCAACATTGATTATTTTTGTCTATTCTTGACTTTCATGTAAAATAATCGTAGAATATGTATTTCTTTGAGTATGGCTCATGTCTGAGAATCATCTGTGTTGTTGTGTCTCAGTAAACTATTCTTTTTTATTGCCCTTTGGTATTCCACTGTATGACTGTACTATAATTTATTCATTTTCTTGTTGATGAAGATTGTTTTTTTTTTTTTTGTTTTTTTTTTTAAAGATTTTTTATTTATTTATTTGAGAGAGAGAGAATGAGAGAGAGCAAGCACATGAGAGGGGGGAGGGTCAGAGGGAGAAGCAGACTCCCTGCCGAGCAGGGAGCCCGATGCGGGACTCGATCCAGGGACTCCAGGATCATGACCTGAGCCGAAGGCAGTCGCTTAACCAACTGAGCCACCCAGGCGCCCCAGATGAAGATTGTTTTTAGTCTTGGATTTTGATGAATAAAGCTACTATGGGTATTTTTATAAATATTTTGGTAAGCATAATACTCAGTTCTCTTGGTATATTCTTAGGAGTGGAATTTCTGGGTCATAGAGTAGGTGTATAATTAGCTTTAGTTAATAGTGCTTAACAGTTTCCTAAAAATAACTCTTAACTATTCCGAGTTGTTTGGTGGATTGGACATTGTATGTGAAAAATTGTAGAAATAATTGGGGGCATGGCATCATTACTCATTACTCTGTAATGTTACTTTGTCATAAATTAAGTGCCTCCATACATGCAAATTTTTTTTTGGCATCATGGTATCTTTCTCCAGATAGGTTCTGTTTGCTTTTATTTGCCTGTTCTAGGCTACTAGTAGCACTAGCAATCCTTGATCATGTCAGTCTAATGTCACAGATTAAGGTCATTTGAAGCCAGGTTTCAGTCCTTGTCAAAGCCAGGTTATTTCCTGTTCATCTTTATTCCCGGGCCTTTTCAGGGGCTAAAGTATGGAGAATTTATGAAAATCTCTCCTTGTTGGTAGGCTCTACAGTCATATTTTGTTTCTAGGTCTTCGAGACCATCAAAATCTCAGCAAATTTATTAGTTTTTCATGTGTCTTTTCTAGAATTAGCAGATCCCTTTAGAGAGAAAACAACTCCTTTTCAATCATTTTGCTGAACTCTCATATTGAGTCTGATGTCTTTTGGTTCTATTTAAAACATTTATTCATGATTCATTTAAATATCTTTAAAAAATATTGTTAATTTGGGGCACCTGGGTGGCTCAGTCATTAAGCATCTGCCTTCAGCTCAGGTCATGATCCCAGGGTCCTGGGATCAAGCCCCGCATCGGGCTCCCTGCTCCGCTGGGAGCCTGCTTCTGCCTCTCCTACTTCCCCTGCTTGTGTTCCCTCTCTCTGTGTCTCTTTCTGTCAAATAAACAAATAAAATCTTTTAAAAAAATTGTTAATTTGCTTTGTAATCTGAGCACATGGCCTATAATACTACTGCTTCTTAGAATTTACTGATATTTTTACCCTGGGCATTTAGGATAAGGATCAAATAAAAACATGGAATAGATGCTTAAAAAAGGTATGTTCTCTTTGTGTTGGCTACAACATTTGAAACTTTCTATATCTTATTTTACCTTATTTATTTCATTAAACCAGATATTACATCAAGGCTGACTCTTTTTTTTAAATTTTTTTATTAACATGTAATGTATTATTTGTTTCAGGGGTACAGGTCTGTGATTCATCAGTCTTAAGCAATTCATAGTGCTCACCATAGTACTTACCCTCCCCAATGTCCATCACCCAGCCACCCCATCCCTCCCACCCCCCTCCACTCCAGCAACCCTCAGTTTGTTTCCTGAGATTAATTAAGAATCTCTTATGATTTGTCTCCCTCTCTGGTTTTGTCTTGTTTCATTTTTCCATCCCTTCCCCTATGATCCTCTGTCTTGTTTCTCAAATCCCTCATATCAGTGAGATCATATGATACTTGTCTTTCTCTGATTGACTTATTTCGCTTAGCATAATACCCTCTAGTTCCATCCACGTCGTTGCAAATGACAAGATGTCAATTTTTTTGATGGCTGCATAATATTCCAGTGTGTGTGTGTGTGTGTGTGTGTGTGTGTGTGTGTGTGTATACCACATCTTCTTTATCCATTCATCTGTTGATGGACATCCAGGCTCTTTCCGTAGTTTGGCTATTGTGGACATTGCTGTTATAAACATTAGGGTGCATGTGCCCCTTCGGATCACTACATTTGTATCTTTGGGGTAAATACCCAGTAGTGCAATTGTTGGGTCGTATGGTAGCTCTATTTTCAACTTTTTGAGGAACCTCTATACTGTTCTCCAGAGTGGCTGCACCAGCTTGCATTCCCACCAACAGTGTAGGAGTGTTCCCCTTTCTCCGCATCCTTGCCAACATCTGTCGTTTCCTGACTTGTTAATTGTAGCCATGCTGACTGGTGTGAGGTGGTATCTCATTGAGGTTTTGATTTGGATTTCCTCGTGTCTGTTGGCCATTTGGATGTCTTCTTTGCAGAAATGTCTGTTCATGTCTTCTTAAGGCTGACTCTTAATAAAGGGTCATAGGAGACTCTCAGTAAAGGGTCATAGACCACTTGCCTTCCTGGCTTTTATTCTAGGTGAGTTTGGTGTTGCTGATTGACTCTCATGACCTTCAGATTGGTACCAACATAAGTTGCTTCTCAGTGCTACCTTTAGGTCTTTTTACTACTTGGAGAATTTCTTGTCTAATTTCTCTTATAGGATATTCTAAGTGTTTAAACTCCAACATTCTTAAGATGAACAGACGAATCTACTTCTACTTTGCCAATGAAAATTGAGGTTATAGTAGTGATCTACCTTCATTTACTGCACCCTTGTCCTAAAAGTCACCTACATTATTACCCATTTTTATCTTATTTCCCCTGGTATTAGAATTTCTCTGCCCAAGGTTTTTCTGTCTACTTGTCCCCCTTACCTATCTCCTTATGCCATCTCTAATATCTTGATCATTAGATTTTTTAAAAAGATTTATTTATTTGAGAGAGAGAGAGAGAGAGAGCATGTGCAAGCGGGGCTGGGGGCAGACAGAGAGGGGGAGAGAAACTCAAGCAGACTCCATGCCGAGCACAGAGCACAAGGCGCGGGGCTCAGTCTCACAACCCTGAGATCACAACCTGAGCCAAAACCAAGAGTCGGCGCTTAACTGGCTGTGCCACCAGGTGCCCCTTGGTCATTAGATTTTTTTTTATTCCTCCTGTATCTTCAACTTCTTTCTTGTTGTGAATCCTCACCCTATATAAACATGCTGTATATTCCCATCTTAAAAAAAATATATTCCCTGCCTTCATACTCACCCCCATCTAGCTACTGTCCTATTATTTTACTCCTCATTCAAAATACAACTTTCTCACCTAACATTTATTTTGTAAGTCTTGCTTTCTAGTTCCAGTAGACTGTTAATGAAAATAGTACAGGCTTTGAAGACAGTTAGAGCCAAGCTCAAATCTCAGCTCAGGAACTTACCATCTTTGGAAACCTTAACATTTAGGCTCTGTGTCTTATCTGTAAGAGGAACCCTGACTTGTTAAGGTTGTTTTGAGGACTTGTGTGAGGCTCATAGGAGCTCAGTCATGGCAAACAAGATATTCTCTAGATGGTAGTAAATACTACTATTATTTTGACTACCCTTTTCCTTTTTTAAAAGATGTATTTTCTGGTTTGTAATCATGTTTTTCAAGTAGTTGAGGTTGCAGAATAAGTGACCTCAGGAAAATACAGTGTTGGTATGTATAGAAAATTAAGATAGCTTATCCCACGCTTGTTTAATGTGTTTGATTTCTAACAAAATTTCATTTTATTTTCTAGAAGACAGGACTTTTCTTGGTGGTCAAGTATTAGAATTATTGTAAGTGCAATAGATCAAGTTTCTTAAAAGCCTAGCTCTTATTTCAGCACCATGTTTAGCATTAATCCTTTTCTGTTCTTCCCTCTAATGGAAAAGGGATGAGAAACAGCATGGTGTATTCACAGAATGTGTCATGTGATTCAAGGGATAATAGAAAAGTCTTCTTAAGCAAAAATTGCTTATCTACTGACCTATGATAAGAACTGGAATTTGTTTTTTTTAACTTTTTGATTGCCTACGCAGACTCCATCACTCTGAGAGAATATAGGGGATTCAGAAATAAATCAAATATAGGCCCATTTTAGTAAAAGAAGAATCAGACATGTAAATAAATAATCAGAATCTTTGCATAGGTGTACTGGATTTGGGGAGATCAGAGAACTGTTGTATGAGGGATTCACATGGAAGTTGATATTGCTCAAAATTATGACAAAGTACTGTGTTTGAAGGGAACGTATTTCATCTTCAGTGAAAAGTGGTAGGGACCCAGAGGTTTAGAGATTGCAATAAGGAAGAGGATGAACAGTTGACAAAATCAGATGGCATGAGACTAAAAGGAGATGATTAATTTCTTGGTAAGAAACTGTAAAAACTGGTTTTTTCCCCAGTTTTATTGGGAAATAATTGGCATACGTCATTGTATTAGTTTCAGATGTACAACATGATGGTTTGGCTTATGTATAATGTGAAACAATTACCATGATAGGTTTATTTATTGAATTAATTATTGAATTTATTTATTTTAGAGAGGGAACGTGCACACCTGAGCATGCGCGTGCAGGCGAGTGCGGGGTTGGGAGGGGCAGAGGGAGAGGGGAGAGAATCTTAAGGAGACACTGTGCTTAGTGTGGAACTGATGAGGGGGCTTGGCTCGATCCCACAACCCTGAGATCACGACCTAAGGGAAACCAAGAGTTGGCTGCTTAACCAGCTGTGCCACCTGGGCACCCCTACCATGATAGGTTTGGTTAGCATCCATCATTTCATATAGATACAGTACAAAGAAAAGGACAGAAAATTTCTCTTGTGATGAGAACTCTTAGGATTGACTTTCTCAACAGTATCCCCGTATGTCATACAGCAGTGGTAATGGTTGTCGTCATTTGCACATCACATCCCCAGTACTTACTTATCTTATAAGTTTGTACTTTTTGACCACCTTCCTCCAGTTTCTCCTTTCCCCACCACCTGCCTCTGGTAACCACAAATATGATCTCTTTTTCTATGAGTTTGGTGGTTTTTTTGGGTTTTGTTTTGTTTTGTTTAATTCCACATATAATTGAGATCATATAGTATTTGTCTTTCTCTGATTTGTTTCATTTAGCAGAATGCCTTCAACATCTATCCGTGTCGTTCCAAATGGTAGGATTTCATCTTTTTTATGGCTGAACAGTATTCCATTGTATAATTTCTGTAGATTTGATGGAAAAGGCAGAAGAGAACTTTAACAAAACAGTATAATGGGAGTTTTCACAGTGATGCTTTTAGAGCACACACAACTTTCTTTAATCAAAAATACTTAAAAAAAACTTTTTATTAAGAGAAAATTTAATAAATATATAAAAGTAGACAAAAGAGAAAAATGAACACCCCTGGCCTGTCACTCAGTTCAGTAATTATCAACTCATGGCTAATGTTGTTTTATCTCTATCTCCCCCTTCTTTTAGAATATTTTCAAGTAAATCACTTTTTTTAATTGTTTTTATTTTATTTTATTTTATTTTTTAAGATTTTATTTATTTATTTGAGAGAGAGAGAATGAGAGATAGAGAGCACAAGAGGGAAGGGGGTCAGAGGGAGAAGCAGACTCCCTGCTCAACAGGGAGCCTGATGTGGGACTCGATCCCGGGACTCCAGGATCATGACCTGAGCTGAAGGCAGTTGCTTAACCAACTGAGCCACCCAGGTGCCCTGTTTTTATTTTTTTAAGATTTTATTTATTTGAGATAGAGAGCGAGCAAGCGAGAGAGAGAGAGAGAGAGCATGAGTGGGGTGAGGGGCAGAGGGAGAGGGAGAAGTAGACTCTCCACTGACCAGGGAGCCTGAGGTGGGGCTCCATCCCAGGACCCTGGGATCATGACCTGAGCTGAAGGCAGATGCTTAACAGACTCAGCGACCCAGATGCCCCTAAAACCCTTTTTTAGATCATCACTTTTTTAAGATTATTTTGAAGTAAATCTCAGACATCATATGGTTTTATCTATAGAGACCAATATCTAAAATGTAGGTTTTGGGTAGATAGCCTGTCATTTTCATTTTTTGTGAGCTTCTTATCAAGTTTTGGTATCAAGGCTTTGCTGGGCTTGTAAGACAAATTGAGAAATGTTCTCTCTTTTATGGTCCTTGAAAGAGTGTGTACATAATTGACACTGTTTTCTTCCTTAGAAGTTTGAAAGAATTCACCAGTGAAGTCACTGACTTAGTGTTTTGTTGTTGCTGCTGTTGTTGTTGTTAGGTTTTAAAGAACAGATTGTGTGTATCTACACACATATATATGTGTAACATACATATACACATATGCGTGTGTATATATATATATAAAACCATTTAGTTTTTTTCTATATCTGTACAAGTTTTAAGTTTTCTTTTGGTAGAAATTTGTTTTTTTAAATAAATCAGATTATTTTGAAGTAAATGTCAAGATTGGATCAGATATGGATATCTAAAATAAAGAAACAACATTACACACACCAAAAATTTCTTATCATCATCAAATATCCACTCAGTTCACATTTCCCCAATTGTACTATAATTGTTGAATCATTTTGTTTGAATTATGATTCAGATCAGGTACCTTTAATACATTCAGGAGCATGAATGTATTCATAATGTCTTGTTAGAATTTTTAAATACTTCTATCTCTTTTCATTCCTGATATTAGTAATTTGTGTCTTCTCTCTTTTCTCTTGACCAGTGTTACCATGTATTCATCAACTGGTGAATTGAACCTTTTATTATTTTGACGTTTTTCTTTGAAGATTTCTCTCTCTTTTATAGAGCAGCCAAGCCAGCAGGGTTTTTTTTTTTTTTTACTTTTCATATATTATATCTTTGTTTATGTTTTTGTTTTCTATCTTTATATGTCCTTATATTTTATATGTGTGTCTTACAAGCAGATTTGAAAGGAGTTTTCTTTCTGTAAAAATTCAATCTGAAAAAAAAATAAAAATAAATAAAAATTCAATCTGTCTTTTAATTGGTTGATTTAGACTTTCTCTTACAATGTGTGATATAATTATAGAAACTGGAAACAGATGAGTAGTTATCAGGAGTTAGGGATGGGTTTGGGGAGGGCGGTGGGTGTGGCTGCAGAAGGGCAACATAAGACATCATGTGATGCACCCCTTCTGTGTCTTGGCTGTGGTGGTGAATACACAAATCCACACATCTGACAGAAGTGTATAGAACTAAATATAGACACACACACACACACTCACATAGAAATGAGTACAAGTAAAGCTGGAGAAATTTAAATAAAACTAGTGGATTGTATCAGTGTCACAGTAGTTATGATATATTTACTATAGAGTCCCCCCCTTATCTGGGTTTTTGCCTTCCATGGTTTCAGTTACCTCCAGTCCAGTAGCAGATGATCCTCCTTCTGACCTATTATTGTCAGAAGGTCAATAGCAGCCTAACACTATCATTCATCTCACATCAACAGTAGCCTAACAATCATTCCCCTCACTTCATCTTATCACAATCATTTTATCATCTCACATCATCACAAGAAGAAGGGTGAATACAGTACGATAAGATATTTCGAGAGAGGGAGAAAGACCACATTCACATAACTTTTATTACAGTATGTTATAATTTTTCTATTTTATTATTACTTATTGTTAATCTCTTACTATACCTAATTTATAAATTAAACTTTATCATAGGTATGTATATATAGGAAAAAAACATAGTAAATATAGGGATCAGTGCTGTCCATGATTACAGGCACCCACTGGGGGTCTTGGAGCCTATCCCTCACGGATAAGGGGGGACTATGATATATTTTTGCATTGGGGGAAAATGGGTAAAAAGTATATGCCATCTCTCTGTTTTGCTTCTTACTGCATGTGAATCCTCATCTCAAAATAAAAAGTTTACATAAAAAATGTATTTACTGATATATTTTGGTTTAAATCTACCATAGTACTATTTACTTTTTATTTGTTCTGATTATTGAATATTATTGTTCTTTTTTTCTTCTATTTTTTGCTCTTTCATTTCTACTTGATTATCTTGGAGGTGCATGTTCTTTACTGTTTTGTTTTTTTCAGTGGTTACCATAGAGGTTGCAGAATGCATGGTTCACTTATCAAACCCTAATGTATGTATTTTTATTTTTACCTTTTCTAGGTTGTGGAGAAGCTTACAACTACTTGACTTCATTTATGTCCCTTCTAGATTTTATGTGTTTTTTTTCCTGTATTTTAGATTAGTATGCAGTTAAACTACACAAAATACTATTGTTATTGTTGTATCTGCATCATCTTTTCACTTTACAACCGTATTTTACCTTTTTGGTTGTTCTTTATTTCCTTTCATTTTTGAGCTTCTTTCTTAGTTTATTGCTTTTTTCTGAAGAAAATTCTTTCACAGTTCCTTTCTCAGTGGTCTTTTGGTGATGGATTATCTTGATTTTTATTTATTTGAAAATATCTTTATTTTGTCTTAATTTTTGAAGGGTAGTTTTGCTGAACTTGGGATTATTGCCTCCTAGCCCTTAGAAAATACTATCCCATTGTCTTTTCATTCCCTAAGTTTTTGTTGAGAAATCATCTGTTGATTTTATTGTTATTTCGTTAAAGATATTCTGTCATTTTCCACTGGCTTCCTTTAATATCTTCTCTTTCGTCTTTTTTTCCTGTAGTTTTGCTTTGATGTGCCCAACTCTGCATATATGTGTATATGTATGTGTATGTATATTTTAAAATATATTCTGCTTGGTGTTTGTATCTTGGTATCTTTCTTCAAATAAATTCTCAGGCATTAACCTTTCAAATATTGCTTTTGTCCCTTTCTCTTCTTTCCTTTTGCAAATCCAATTACTCATTGTTAGACCCTCTTACTGTATCCTTTTCCCCCCTTTCTTATATTCTCCATCCTTTTGGCTTTCTGTGCTTTTCTCAAGATATTTACTTTTGTCTTCTAATTCTGTAGATCTTTCCAGGGTCATTTATAATCTGCTGATAAATCTACCTGTTATGGGTTTCTTCTTGTTGTTGTTGCTATTTTATTTTTCAGTTAAAAAATTTCCCTTTGGTTCTTCATAACAGTTTCTAGTTCTCTACTAACATTCTCAACCTTGCATTTTATTTTATTGAGCGTATTAAGCATATTTTAAGTCCCAGTCTGATAACTAATTTTTCTGGATTCTTCTGTTGACCTGCTTTTGTTGTCTGTTATTTTTCTTGTCTTTCGATCACAATTTTCATTTTTCCTGTATACTTGGTCGGTTTTCATTGATTGTCAGACTTCGAATGTAAAAATTTTTGAAATAATTTGAAAACTTAGATGATGATATTTTCTTTTAGAAAAGATTTATGATTGATTTGGCAGATTTCTAGGGGGCGTTAGCAATTCTGGATCACCTTAATTCAGACAGGACTTGGGATGGTTCAGATTTAGCCCTTAGTTACTAGTTGGCTGTCTTAGTTCATTTGGGTTGCTGTAACAAAATAACATAGACTAGGTGGCTTACAAACTATGAAAGTTTATTTCTTTACAGTTCTGGAGGCTGGGAAGTCTCAGATCAAGGTGAGCAGATTTGGTGTTTGGTGAGGGTTCCCTTTCTGTTCATAGGTAGCCATCTTTTCTCTGTGTCCTCAGGTGAAAGGAGGAGCAAGGAAGCTCTCGGGGGGGTCTCTTTTATATTGGTACCAATCTCATTATGAGGGCTTTGCCCTACCTCCCAAAGGCCCCAACTCCAAATATCACATTGGGGGGAATTCAACATATGAATTTTGGGAGGAATACAAACATTCAGTATATAGTGTTGGCTATCTATTTTTAGTTTACTCTTTACCCTTGTAGTTATCTTTTCAAGATCTGGTCTTACAGCCTAGCCAGTTTATCAGGCTATTGTCTCTTACAAGCACACCTCCCCTCCTATCCTTTTCCAAGGCCACGATACTCCAATTTTTGGTCCTTTACTTGAATTTATCAAAAACTATGTTCAGCTTCTCAGCCTCTAAGCTACCACTATCAGGACTGTCAGATATCCAAAAAGAAAAGCAGCCTCAAATGCCAGGCTTATTTCTCTGTGTTTCCTTCTTATACTGAGTTTCAAACATAATTTTTTCCTACCTTGTTAGGTCTCTCATGCTTTCATTGTTTACCTTTTCAAGTTGATTTTTGCAGAAGGGTTATTTTTCAAACACCTAATCTCTCAGATTACCCTGCTGTGTTCTGCTTAAAGTCTTGGTACATCCTGTTTGTCCTGCTTAAAAAACTCTGCCTCCCTATCGCTTCTCGGCCTTTTGGCTAAGATCAAGTGTAAAAACTCGACCTCCCCAGTCCCCCCAGTTTACACCTGTTCATGCTATAGATCAGATCCTAAAGAGCTCTTCCTCAGGCTTCTCGGACCCCCTGACTAGATTCGGTCCTGTTAATACAGTCTTTCATAGCACTACCTGCAGTGCCTTCATTGCACCTGTGGTTTGTAGTTACAACTTATGTGTGTGTTTATTTCCTTTAATGTTTACATTTTCAATGCAGTGTAAGGTTCTTGAGGAAAAGGGCCAGATCAGGTTTTTTTTCTTATTACAAATTATAACCTATAGGAAGTATTTAATATTTCTTCATAGATTGGACGTCCTGGTATTGGGTTAAATGATTGAGACTTCCCTTGAATGTTAATGGCAGAATTTAAAGAAAGAAAGAGATGATGCCTTTTTCATGGGTCCTGGAATGGGAGGCAAGACACAGTGCATCTTTTATTCTTATTTTAATAAATGTATTATAAAATACTTCAGACATATTAAAAATATAAGGAATTATATAATATATCCCACTGTCCTCACAGCTCTGCTTAAGAAATAAGACAAAATTTCTATTCATAAAGATATACAGAGAGCCCAGAAATAGACCCCCATAAATATAATCAACTGACTTTGACAAAGGAGCAAAGGCAATACAGTGGAACAAAGATAGAGTTTTTTCAAAAAATGGTGCTAGAACACTTAGGCATCCAAAGGCGAAAAAATGAATCTAGATACAGACCATACACCCTTCACAAAAATTAACTCAAAATAGATCATAGACCTAACTGTAAATACAAAACCCATAAAACTGTTAGAAACTAACATAGGAAGAAACCTAGATGACATTGAGTACAACGATGCCTTTTTAGATACAACATGAAAGACATCATCCATGAAAGAAATAATTGACAAGCTGGACTTCATTTAAATTAAAAATTCCAGGGTACCTGGGTGGCTCAGTCATTAAGCATCTGCCTTTGGCTCAGGTCATGATCCCAGGGTCCTGGGATCGAGCCCCGCATCGGGCTCCCTGCTCCACGGGGAGCCTGCTTCTCCCTCTCCCCCTGCTTGTGTTCCCTCTCTCGCTGTGTCTCTCTCTGTCAAATAAATAAATAAAATCTTTAAAAAAAAAATTAAAAATTCTACTCTGTGAAAGACAATATCAAGAGAATTAGAAGATAAACCACATATTGGGAGAAAATATTTATAAAATATTAATAAGGACATTTATCCAAAATATACAAAGAACTTTTAAAACTCAATAATAAAATAACAAGCAACATTATATTTAAATTGGCCAAAGACCTTAACAGATACTTCATCAAAGAAGATATAAAGATGGCAAATAAGCATATGAAAAGATGTTCCACATCATATGTCTCTGGGGAAATTCAAATTAAAACAAGGTACCACCACACTGCTAGAATGGCCAAAATCCAAAACACTGACAGCACCAAATGTTGGTGAGGTATTGAGCAAAAAGAATTCTTCTTATATATTGCTGGTGAGAATTCATAATGGAACAGCAATTTGGAGACTGGTGGTTTATTACAAAACTAAGCACACTCCTAACGTATAATCCAGCAAGTACCCTTTTTGGTATTTACCCAAAGGAGTTAAAAACTTATGTCCATGTAAAAACCTGCACAAGGTTGTTTAGAGCAGCTTTGTAACTACCAAAACTTGGAAGCAACCAAGGTGCCCATAGTAGGTGAATGGATAAAGTGTGGTACATCCAGACAATGAATATTATTCAGAACTTACAAGAAATGAGCTATCAAGCCACGAACAACATGAAGGACACTTAAATGCATGTTACTGAGTGAAAGAAGCCAATGCGAAAAACCTGAATACTGTATGATTCTAATATGACATTCTGGAAAAGGCAAAGCTATGGGGACAGTAAAAAGATCAGTGGTTGCTTGTCGGAGCAAATTGAAGTGGAGGAGAGAGATGAATAGACATAGCACAGAGGAAAATCAGGGAAGTGAAAATACTATGAATGATACTATAATGATGGAATATGTCATTATGCATTTATTTCTCCAAATCCAGAGAGTATACATCACCAAGAGTGAGCCTCAAGATAAACTATGGACTTTGGGTGACTATTATGTGACTATGGGGGTTCATCCTTGGTAAAAAAAAAAAAAAAAAAGTGCCATTCCTGTGAGTGCTGTTGATGGTAGGGAGGCTATGCATGTGTGGGGACAGGGATATATGGGAAATCTCTGTATTTTCCTCTCAATTTTGTTGTAAACCTAATAAAACTGCTTTAAAAAGATAAAGTTTAAAAAAAATCGGAAAAAAACCCCAGAGAGACTGAAGGGACAATCTCTACTATTGATTAATAAAGCCCTAAGAGACATAGCAATCAAAAAATATACAGAGTATACTAAGATATAAACATATATGTAGTGTACCCAGTAATTACTTTGACTTTTAGATACTTTTATGATAAAGTAACTAATTTTTGTTTATTGTTAATTTGTTTAAGGAAATTTTTCTTTAACCTTTCAGATGATACAGCATTGTTTGAGTTGATTCAACTAGTTCCACCAGGTACTGTATTATATTTTGATAAGGTAATTGATGTGCAAACCCATGTCAAAGAATGCTTTTAAAAAATAGATATTTTCCCCTTCTTCCCAAATTAAGAACGAAGTTGAGTTTCTAGTATTGGTCCACTATGCACAGAACAGCAATAGATGAAAATAATAAATACATAACAATTGGCATAAATCATATTTGAACATATTCTAAAACTGAATAAATAGTAATAAAGGAAGTTGGAAAATTATATGCTATCATCCTAGCATATTTTGTGACATTCATAAAAATTGACTTTGAGTTTTTGTGATTTTTCTCAAACAACATTTTTTTATTGATAAGGTAATTATCTTTGTTTTTGTGTGTTGACTGTTACTGGGAATGGGGAGTGGAATAAAACCTTAACTGTTTAGTAAACATTACAAATCTCTGGGGTAGGTAAAATTAAAATTAAAATATGGAGGATAGCTTGATTTTTGTTATTTACTTCTGTGAGTATAGGAGAAATCTATCTTAATCAAATAATTATTCTATGTGAAAATTGGAGAGCTATATGTTACTAAAAATTAGTAATCTAAAAGATTTTGAATATTACATGTATACTTAATTTGGGTAACCACAAATTCTAGAAGATGTCTACATTTTTTTCCAACATGTAACCTAATGTCTTACAACGGCAATTAGAAAAGAATGGAAGATAGGAAAAATTTATGGAGATGGTAATTACATTTTAGGTTTGTAAATGTCATACCAACTTGATATGTTTACAAGGACTTTTTTTCTCTAGAAACACATAGGTACTCATAAAATTTACATGAATATCTCCCTTCTATAAAAGGGGGAGGGAGAATTAGTAATATGTACTACATTTCTGAATAAGGAATCCATTTAACATAACTTTCTTTTAATTTTCCTTTCATAGAAAAAAAAAAAATGACCCTGAAGCAGAAATTTCAGTGAGGCATCAGGCACTATATATATTGTACTTGATCATATTGTTTCTAAATAGAATATTTTGTTATAATTTGAATCATAGGGTATCTTTCTTGTAGTGGGTGAAACACTGTCTACGTATGATGAAAATACACGGGATTTCATGTTCCCGGGTCCAAACCAAATTTCTGGACACCATGATTCAAACCGCCAGGTTACCATGAGGAGGATTTCTGGCCTTCGAGTAAGTGTATTTTCTCAGTCTGTGATGTAGGATCATTGTCAAAAACCACCACGTAGGCTTTAATACCTGAAATGTGAAGAACTAATTCAAAGTTTAATTTGGTTCAAAACATAATTTTTTTATGAAATTTTGATGTTATTTTAAACATACTGAAATCTGAACAAAGCCCATGCATCTTTCATCCAGAATTAACAAGTGTTAATTTGCCTTATATTCTTCAGATTTTTCTCCTCTCCTTCTGCCTCCCGCCTCCCCACCTTCCCTATCTGTCTCTTCTCTTTATTGTTCTCTCAAAAGAATGACCAATAAACATTTGAAAAGGTGCTCGATTTCATTAGCATATAGGGAAATCCAAACTAAAACAACCTTATGATTTCATTTTTATAGCCATAAGGTTGGTAAAATTTAATAAAATATGACCATATTAGAAGTGTGAAAAACTGAAAGCTCTTCCATACTGGTATGCCATGTAAGTTGGAACCACCACAATTCAGAGTTATCTAGTAAAAGCAAAGATTCTCATAGCCTTTCTCTAGGTATGTTTCATGGAGATGTATTCTCTCTGGTATACTAAGAGCCTTCCTAGGGATGTTCATTGATAGCATTGTTCATAATAGTGAAAAATTGAAATAATTTAAATGTTCATTAGTAGGAGTTTGGATAGATTAATTGTTGTATGTTCATGTCATGGAAATATACATTTATATACCTAAAAGTGAAAGCTGCATTGTGACAACCAACTCTTCCATCCTTTCCCCCAACTCCCTTCAACTTTTGTTGGGTCATTTAGAAATATATTTATCCCTGAAAATGTCTTCCACTTAGAGAAACTGAGAGAAGACCCTGCTATTTCAAAGAAGAAAAAAAGCAAAAGATGTCTAGGTTGAAATAATTTGGACAAACATTTTTTTACTATCTTTATAAAATGTTAAAATAGTATGAGTAAGGAAAGTGGGGTGATATATGAGCTAGTATGGTAAATTAAATACTTTTTCCTATAGGTCTAGGTTTATGATATGCTCTGTTCTGGGAAATAGCAACTTCAGCTTGCTAGAAGTTTAAAAGTTGACTAACTAGCAAATCTATGAAAATATACTTCCTTTGGGATGTTATCAGTGTCCATTAGCCATCTTCGATATTATAAAAACCTTCAAAGAGTGTTTCAGCAAATATATGGAAGCCTGCAATGAAAAAAAATCTGATTTTAAAATTACGGTGTTTTGAAAGTAATTTAAAATGCTGTATTATAACAAATTGGCAATATAAACATAAAAGTATGGACCATTAATAAGTATCTTCTTCATTTACTTTGGGTTTTTTACATACATTCAGATGTTGGATTACTAAGGCAAAAAATACATATATATATATATATGTATGTGTATATATATGTGTGTGTGTGTGTGTGTGTGTGTGTGTATATATATATATAAAGTAAGACTTCTGGTAATGGTGGTGTGAGGAGGTTGGCAGTTCTCTCTCCGTAAAAAACAGGCAGTTCCTCTCTCCATAAAAAACTGGACAAATTCATTACAAAAACAATTTCAGGACACCGGAAACTGGCAATTAAGACAATTGAGACAGATTAAGTTCCGGATGTTATAAGGAAGTGTTGAATAACTATATTATACACCTGAAACTAATATTACACTCTATGTTAACTAACTAGAATTAAAAAAAAAAGGGTGTTTATGCTTAAATAACAGCTGAAACATTGGATAAAAATGGCGGCAGCATGTGGCCTTCTTGCCTGGGACAGCTTCCATACCCTGCAAGGCCAGTGAGAATTGTAGCTTCACCAGTCCTGGGGCTGGGCAGGAAAATCAGAAGCTCTGCTACTAGAGGGGTCAGAATCAATTTTGGAGAGTGAGACTATGATACTGTGATTTAAAGTAAGAAATATATATTTGGTCTTTATCCTTGTTCTGGCACAGAGCTCCCAAAATCCTTGGAATTTTCTAAGTGGTGGGGAGCAATAAAGGTGTCTTTTGTTATGTTAATGAGGTGACTTTTGGAAAGCCCCTGTATAACCTAAGGATGGGGGCTGGTTGCCAGGAGGAACAACCCTGGTATTAGAGGGTTAGAACTTTCAGCCCCTTGACCTCTGGGGAGGATAGATGAGGCTGGAAGTTGCATTAAAATACCAATGGCCAGTGATTTAATCAATCATGCCTATGTAATGAAACCTCCATAGAAGCCCAAAGGGCCTGGGTTTAGAGAGCTCTTAGGTTGCCAGACTCATGGAGGCAGCTCCTGGGAGAGTGGTTTCCCTGGGGAGGGCATTGCTCCATGTCCCTTCCCACATACTTTGCTCCATGAATCTCTTCCCTTTGGATATTCATCTGTATCGTTTATCATATTCTTTTATAATAAATTGGTAAACAGTAAACTATTTTCCTGAGTTGTGTGAGGCTCTCTATCCAATTAATTAAACCAGGGGAGGCGGTCATGGGGACCTCCAAATTATACCCGATTGGTCGGGAACACAGGTAACAACCCAGTCTTCTGATTGCATCTGAAGCGGGCTGGGCAGTCTTGTGGGACTGATCCCTTAACCTCTGGGATCTGATGCTGTTGCCAGGTAGATAGTGTCAGAACTGAGTTAAATTATAGGACCCCCTACCTGGTGTCACAGAGAATTGCTTGGTGGTGTTGGAAAACCCACACATTGGAATTGGTGTCAGAATCATAAGGATAGATAGTGTGGCTTCACTGGAGTCAGATGCAAGTGGATGAAAGAAACCCCACAGCTTTGATAGGCCAATGGCAGTTCCAACTAGAGTGAGTAGCCCATCTGCCAGAAAGTTCACAGAAGTAAGGGAGCAGTAAAAGGGCTGAGATAAGCTCTCCACCCATTCCTGGCTGATTCTGAAACAATGCACATGCAATGAGAGACCGAGACTGTGAGAGCCCAGCAACAAGTGAAACTCAGTAGAAACTGCAGACCTGACTATCTTTGAATGCATTCCCCAAGCCACATACAGATAATCAACAAAGAGTGGAACCTTTACAGGTTCATGGGATGACTACCAAGCTATGTATATATAGGTGAGACTCCTAGAAAGATTGGAAGAATCAAAAGATATGGCACATATAAAGTGAATAGCAAAATGGCAGATATAAATCCAGTCATACAATTATTGTATTTAAATGTGAATGGATAAAACACTCCCATCAGTAGTTTGTTGCACTGGCAGAAGACAGTGCACCCTTCTTCAGAATTCTTGTGACAGGGGCGCCTGGGTGGCTGTTGTTAAGCGTCTGCCTTCGGCTCAGGTCATGATCCCAGGGTCCTTGGATCGAGTCCCACATCGGGCTCCTTGCTCCGCGGGAAGCCTGCTTCTCCCTCTTTCACTCCCCCTGCTTGTGTTCCCTCTCTCGCTGTGTCTCTCTCTGTCAAATAAATAAATAAAATCTTAAAAAAAAAAAAGAATTCTTGTGACATCTGTCTGAGTCTTAGGCTGTTCTCCTGAACCCATTGCTGTGGCAAGAATTCCATCACATCTGGGATTAAATCCTGGCACTCTCACAGACTACCTGACTAAACTCGAGCAAAGCACCATCATATGAAGATATCATAGGGCTGCTGGGTGGATTAATGACACCTTGTAAATGGTTACAGCAGTACCTGGCACGGAGAACGCTCCGTAAATGAGAGTGATATGGTGATGGCTGTTGAGGTGATGACAGTGCTGATGATAATACCCCTTTTAGACTGTGAACTCCATAGAAACAGAATCTGTGGCTTTCTCATCTTTGAATTTAACTCTCAGCACAGTACTTTGCATGGAGTAGGCACTTAAATGCCACTTGATTGAATTGAATGAATGAATTACATCTTGTAGACTTCATAGAGGAACTGACATTTGAGATGGAGTGATGATTAATTTTATGCCTCAACTTGGTTGGGTTATGGTGCCCAGTTGTTTGACCAAATGGTAGTCTAGATGTTACTGTGAAAGTATTTTGTATATGTAATTAATATTTACAAACAGTTGACTTTAAGTATAAGAGATTACCATTGACAATGTAGGTGGATCTCATTTCAATTAGTTGAGGCCTGAAGAGCAAAAACTGAGGTTTCCTAAACAATAAGGAATTCTGCCTCAAAACTGTGATGCAGAAATACTTCCTGAGTTTCCAGCCTGCTAGCTTGCTTGCAAATTTCACACTTAAGACCGCAATATCAACTTTTGTCTGAGTTGCCAGCTTGTGGATTGCCCTATGGATTTTGGGCTTGCCACTCTCACAATTGCATGAACCAATTCCTTAAAATAAATCTCTCTCTCTCTCTCTCTCTCTATATATATATTAGTATAGTATATTATATATATATGTTCTGTTTTCCTGGAGAACCCTAACTAATACATAATGGTTTTGAAAGCTCAGTGAAAATAATGGCTAAAACACTGAGTATTTACTATGTGACCAGCAATATATGGGGAAGGGTAAAGTGATAAGTTGCAATCCAGGCTATGGTAGTTATAAAATATGTCCACAGATGATTTGATGCTTCTCTCTTCCAAAGGCAGAGCTAATTCTCCAGTCTCCACTTAGTGACTCTAACAGATAAAACATGATTCAGTGACAGTATTAGACTGGAGACCAGGTCATTAAATGCACTGTGGCTTCCTCCTTGCTCTCACTACTGTATCAGTCACTTTGGGTTAAGCCAACTGCCACGTGTGAAGACATTCAAGCACTTCTATAGAGAGGCAGAAGCTGGAAAAGCTTTGCTAGAATGTTTGTGAAAGCTTGAAAGGTCTTGAAGAAACTCAGATGTGTGTTTGCAGGAAAATAAGGTAAATGCTATTGGAAATTAGGGATAAAAGGGTTCCTTGTCATATAATGGCAGAAAGTTTAGCCACACAGTCGCCTGCGGTAATGTGGGAAGGAGAGAAATATCTAATGAAATGGATGGTGTGTCTAAGACTTTTGGTTAGAGAGTTAGAGGGTCTGCTTGGTTTTCTTGCTGCTTTATAGCAAAATATGAGAGGAGAGAGATAAGCAAAGGAAAGGCTGTTTAGCAAAAAGGAATTGGAATTTACTGTTTCTGAAGATTCCCAGCCTTTTCCAATGGCAAATAATGTTAAAATTAAGGAATGACTTCTGAGCAAAAATCATTCCAGGCACTTCTGGAAACTGTGGTCTGATGGTGAAACCAAAGGTGTAACTATAAAATCCTTCATTAAAATTTCAGAAAGAGGGCGCCTGGGTGGCTCAGATGGTTAAGCGTCTGCCTTCGGCTCAGGTCATGATCCCAGGGTCCTGGGATCGAGTCCCGCATCGGGCTCCCTGCTAGGCGGGGAGCCTGCTTCTGCCTCTGCCTCTGCCTCTCTCTCTCTCTCTCTGACTCTCATGAATAAATAAATAAAACATTTAAAAAAAAAAAATTTCAGAAAGATCCAAGATGTTGTCTCAGAAAATAATTTAATCAGTCAGTTTTTCGAAGATGCTAAAGGGCAGTCTCAGCAGAAGCTGAGTGTAGAGAAGGGTGCAACTCATGTCTAATGGAGTGAACTTCAGTAAGATTCATATGAGAACCCATATGTTTTTTAAGAGTGTTATATTGGTAGAAACACCACCAGCTTGGTCTGAAATGCAGAGAGATCTCACAAAATGAAAAGGCCTTTGGACCCCCAAAATTCTGTTGACAGGACTCACGCTCAGAACACTGTGCACTCCAAATATGGTCTACTTCTCCTTGGAAAGGAGTGATAATTCAAAGGTTGGAAGCAAGAGCCCAGAGGAGTCCAAAGGATAGTTATTTCTGGGCAGGACCAGGACTAAACTTCTAATCAAGGAACTTCTAACATTTTCTTGGCTGGATTTTAGAATTTCTATGGGCCAGTGATGCCCATTTGACTCTTGTTTACTCCCTTTTTGAATAAGAACATCTGGAGTGATTATCCTGCACCTGCTGCATGTGTGTGCTTCAGGTACATGTGGGGCAGATAACTTGTCTCTTTGTTTCATAAGTCTTCTAACTATGAGGAACTGGCCTTAAAGAACTGTCCTTAAAGAACCACATCTGAGGAGGCTGAATAAGGATTTGACTTAGATGCCAACATCCTGGATTTCAAGCTGAAGTTGTAAAAGAATGAGACTTTTCTTCTTTTCTTTGTAGAGCATGAGTTTAGTTTACACATGAAAGGAGTGTAACTTTTGGTCAGAGGGTGGACTGTGGTGGTTTTAAAATATGTCCACAAAATTTTATATTCCTCTGCTGAAAAAGAAGTCTAACTTCTTTGTCCTTGAGTGTGGGCTATACTTCAAGGATTCTAATAAATAGGATGTGATAGATGTGACAGTGTTAGATTTAGTAGACTAGGTCATAAAAACGATTATGGCTTCCTTCTTGCTTTGCTTTGGGAGAACTAGCTGCCATGGCATGAGGACACTGGAGCGGTCTTACGGAGAGGTTTATGGGATAGACGAGCTGAGTCCTCTTGCTAAAATCTAGAAAAGAACTGAGACCTCCAGCCAACAGCTATGTGAACAAGACTTCTTAGGAAGCAGATCCTCCTGCCTCAGGCAAACCTGCAGATGACAGCAGCCCAAACAACCTCTTGACTGCAATCACCTCAGAGATTTCAAGCCAGAACCACCCAGTTCCGCCTCTGCCAGATTCCCGACCCATAGAAACTATGAGATAATAAGTGTTCACTCTTGTTTTAAACTGCTAACTAATATCCTGTGAGGCAATAGATAACTAACAAATAGGCATAATGGACTTCATTAATAAAAGTTATGTTTGCAGAAAAGCAATCATTTAGTTAATTCTTAGGCAACTCATTATTTACCTTTTCTGTAATATGATGTTTGAAACTCTCAAGTTAGTATGTCAAAGGCTGGGTTTGTAAAAGCATTTCTTGATTATGTAGTTAAGTATGTCTTAATTTGTAAAAGTAAAAAGAGCTCAAATCCATTAAGTGTTTTTATATATTTATGACTTTAATATTATATCATCGTTTAAAAATCTTAGAATAATTTGACAGGGAAATACTTGAAAATGAAAAAATATATTAATTTTTACATAAATGTAATATAATCACTTGTAAGGGAATCATCAGCAATGAAACTGTTTCTTGCTAAAATTTAGCATCACTGTATTGTCTTTATCTTTAATAAGAAGGTCAAACCAACAAATGAAACAGCTAAATCTTGACAAGTGTTTGTTACTTCAGGTCATAGTTTTATCACTAATAATTATATTTTTTTAAAAATTGAAATATCTAATAATACCCTTTTTCCCCTCAGGGAATTGCTCCAAAGCTGGAATTTTCTACAACTTCAGTGATTACTGAATGTCTGATAAGTTCAAGGAAGTGCCGCACTCAGGTTGAACTCATTTAAAGTGTTTAATGGTTTAACTTATTTGTTCATATTTATGGGCATTGGGCAAGAATTATTCTTTTATTTTGGCTGCAACTCTTTTCACTTTTGGGGGTCAGTCTTTAATTTAAGCAAAACAATTATCAGAGGTATTTAGTAGTTTGGTTGCATCTTAAATGTGAGAGTGAAGAGTTTGGTACACATGATAGATGGCGCCATGATGTTATTGTTATTATTTTGTAACTCTATGGGCCTTTTTTTTTTTAATGCAAAGCAATCAGCCTGCCAGAAAGATGTTGAGATCAAGAAGTCCCACAGAGAGCTAGATCTGAGGCTTCTATAAATCTTACAGAAGTTACAGGTGACTGCAGAAAGTTCAAAGGATACCTTTTAACAAATGTGACCAGAGGTTCTCTCTCATGCAGGGATATTGGTGTTTAGTGAGTATGGTTTCTTGAGTGTCTCTAATTCTTATATGACTCTTGCTCAATTTGGTGGCCATACTGATGCTATCAGACTGAGGGAAGCTTGGACACTCCAACCTCAGTACCTTCTATATTTGTAAAAACTGCCTTTAGTAAACTGAGATATCTGGACCTAATATTTCATTCTTGTCTAACTTTTTACTGAGTCACCAGGATCATCTTACTGCCTTGTCCACAGGTTATCTAATAATGTCTAGGCATCACTCATATGCAGTTGCATTATGATTAGGTAACAATGACCAGCATGTGATGAAGAGCCAGTAACATATAAAGCACAGAGGACCCAAACAAGGCAGGACTGGACCTATGATGGAAAAAGTATACTAATAATTTACTGCATTCTCAGTTTCAGAGTAAATTTGCTGAGGAGGGTAACAGTGACGTAAGCTAAGAAAGGTAAAGCGTGGTTATATAAAATTATCAAGGGGATCATTCTTATTTTGTTTAGCAAGATACGTAGTGTGCCAGTTTGGCTACAGTTAATTATCTTTGAAATGCAAGCTGAAATGCAGCTATTAGAGATCTAACAAACTATGCTTGCCAAATGCAAAGATGTTACTGACTTGTTTTGAGTTGTGCAGAACTGTATATTTGTAAATTATTAACAGTATTTTACCTGCACTCAGACAAAATTTTTCTCTCCTCATTGGGGTATGCCCTTCTGGTGGGTGGGTAGAAAAGTCCTTTTTTGTATGAACTATGGCATATGCACAGAAAAGTACATTCTAAGTGTACAGCTTGGTGGAAAGTCTTTCGTAAATGTAAAATTGTCCCCTCATCACTAGTTTCATTGGACTTAAGAACTAACGTTTTCCTATGTAAACTTTTGGGAAGACTCATTTCTTTTTTAACTTGCTATTTCAGTGTTTGTCATTTGTTCTTTATTGAACAGATGTAAGAAAATAGGATAGGTTTTGGCGTCAGACAGTGTTTAAGAAAATATGCCTCAAAATCAGACAGATCTGGGTTCAAGTTCCTCACAAGGCTCCTTTAAAGATTAAATTAGAGAATAGGCAATGTGTCTGGCACGTAACATATAATTAATGAACTTGAATGCTATTCCTAAGGTTTTTTTTTTTAAATAATTAGGAGAGAAGACAATGGTTAAAATACAAGATAGAAAACATTATCTGGTAGGCACAACAGAGTATACACATACACATTAAAATTTTAGCCAGAATTTTAATCTTCTTTGACCTTATTTAAGAATGTGATAAATCTGCTTTTTAAAAAGTGAGTATTATAGTTACAATTAAAATTTTAATAGCTACAAAGCAGCATTTTCAGGTTCAAACATAAGAATAAGACAAGCCATTTTGGTTTTTAAAAGCAGAATGAGTGAAATAAACTATAAAATTATTTAGGTTTACAAGTAGTTATAATGATCTTTATTCCTTTTGGCATATTATTTTCAAATTGATGTTTTGTCACCAGTTAGATGGATTGAAAAAATTAAGTATATTATTGTGATTTTCTGAAATAAAACTAGTTTTCTACTTATTCTTTTTACCTACTAAAGGTAGAATTTATTATTAATAGTTAAATATCAATGGTAGTTTTATTAATTTGTATACTGGATCAGGTAGTTTTTGCTGTGTAAAAAGCAACACTAACTTTTTGACAGTTCTGTGGATTGATTGGTTGATTCTTTTGGTTTGAACTGGCGAGGCTAGGGCTGAATGATCTATGATGGCATCATTCATGTCTGGTAGTTGGCTGAGTTTTTGGTCTGGGAGGGACTTTGTATTTCTGATAATTTGCTTGATTTTAGCTGGGATGGTGGCCACAAGACTTTCATCATCTAGTAGGCTAATTTTGGCTCATTCACACGGAGGCAGGAAGGTTTCCAAAAAGGAATAAAAGACAATAGCACTTTTTCAAGTCTCTCTTTTTGTCCCAAGCTAGTATCCTGTTGGCCAGAGGGAGCCATCATGTTAACAGCATGTAACAGCCACTATTTTAAGTTTTCCTGGGCAGTAACAGGATACATTAAGGATTGGATAGAGTTAGACAGCGTGTATCTGTACTACATATTCCACAGTTTATAACTTCTAATAGTATTCAACATTCAAAAATTGTAATGAAGAAAGAAGGTGGGGTTGTTTTAGGTTTGGTATAATCAGAGGTAGGTAAGGAGGAACTTTACAGCATTGCTGAAATGGATGATGTTGGGTTCATCTGGGTCTGAAGGTAAGAGATATTAAAAATGTATGAAGGTCTGGGAAAAAAGAGGTCCAGGGACTGAAGAGGTGAGGAGGGCAGGCAGCAGATTCAGTGAGAATAAAAGAAGTAGAATGAGGAAAAGTAGTTTTGGTCAGCAAGGGATTTTTGGAGTTTGAGATGCAATGGATCTGCATAATGATGAACTCTAAGATGAGGTGGAAAAAGGTAATTAAAACTGAGAAATAGAAGTCTGAGTCCAAAGTCTTGGACAGATTCACTGCTTGAACATTTATTACAACTCAAAGGTCCTTGCATGTGCTAACATTCCTGCTTCTGTGCATCAGTGTGATGTCATAGAGATAGATGAAGTGTGATATGGTAGAAAAATTCTGAATTACTTGTTGAAGTCATTGAGCAAGGTGGGAGAAGGACTGGGAGAGTATCAACAGCTGTAGAGGAAAGATGAGGAAATAATCTGATGCTGCAGGTCTGTATGAAACTCATGGACTTATTTTCCAATTAGGAAAATATATATTTTTCCTGTTTATCTACTTTTTAAAAATATTTGACTCTTTTCCCTTCTGTATCACATTTATGTTTTAAAATATTCTTAGAATAGATACCCTTAGTGAGTTAGGGAAGGAGGGGTTGAGAAAATAGAGAAGGAGGTAGGATTGATAGGTTTTTAAAATGATTAAAGTTAGGAAGACAAAGTTTCTCAACTGTCCATTTTCTCTAATATTAGAAATCTTATAATTCTAGATAATGAATTAAGAGGTCTTATATTATTTACCTGTAATCCAAACTTTAAGGCACTCAAAAGGCAGAGACTAAATAAAATGTTATCCTAATGATGCAAAAAAATTTTAGAAATGTAACATTTGTTTTTTAAAATTTTAGACTGCTAACCAGTTTTACTAGTAGAGTACTAGTCATTAAAGTTTATATGTGTCTTTTATGTCTTTTTACTTTTTTACTTTTATAAAAATATGGAACCAGAATTAAGATGATATGGCTATTGGTCATTGAATTGTAAAGTTTTAATTTGGAAGACATCTTAAGATCCTAATCACCTTGTATAATCCAAATAATACATTTCATGAAAATATGTATAAAGCCGTTTTTAAGATGTTCACATTGTATATATGTATTTAATCACAGCAGTATAAATGAAACTTATTTTAATAATTTTCTCCATAAAGATTTCATAAGCAACTAATTAGCCATGTGTATTTGTAACATTACTAAAGAGAGCCCTCTTGGGGCGCCGGGTGGCTCAGTCAGCTAAGCCTCCAACTCTTGATTTCGGCTGGGGTTATGATTTCAGGGGCATGAGATTGAGCCCCACATTGAGCTTTGTGCTCAGCGTGGAGTCTGCTTAAGATTCCATCCCTCTCCCTCTGCCTTCCCACCCCATGCATATACTCTCTTTCTTAAAAAAAAAGAAAAAGAAAAAAAGCCCTCTTAAATTATATAGCCAGTTACTTGAATACTTAATTACAAACGATAAACCAATGTTTATGTTAATTTTTTAGTACACTGAAAACTAATTTTTCTGACCTTGTTTCTTAGATTTTTCCAATGATTAAATATTGGGCTTTTATTTTCATAAGTACTTGTTAGACTTAAGAATACCATGTACTTTATTAACTACTAGACAAAGAGTTATCTGGCATAGATAGGAAAGACTAGTTGGCTTTGATAGATTATATGTGCCTTAAATTAATTTTTAAAGTTTTTTTCTACCTGTAATTTATAGATAGATACATATACATATATCTCTACATATAGCTTCTACCCATGTTAATTTTTATTTTTTATGTTTAGGATAAATTTATTTACCATACGGCTCCAGTTGAAAAATCACACGGCAGACTGCAAAGCAGAACATCAACATCAAGATCACAAAAGAAAAAATCCAAGTCACCTGAGAGAAATAAATATTGCATAAATGCAAAAAACTACGAACAGCCTACAATTTCTTCAAAATCACACTCTCCATCTCCCTACACAAAAAGACGCATGTGTGAGCTATCTGAAGACACCAGGCGGCGGCTGGCCCATTTAAATCTGGGACCCTATGAATTCAAAAAAGAAACAGATAAACCTCCATTTGTGATTAGACATGTATGTGTTCTCTTAAACATTTCCATTTGAAACCAATCTAATCTGTTGTTTCACTAAAATATTGTTCTGAAACTTCTTTCAACTTCTGGCTTCTATTAATAATTTTCTTTCCTGAACTGTTAGCCGAGGAATCTAAAATGGAAAATTAGAGTGAAAGAACATTCTTTTTTCAGTCTTTAAACCTGACAGAGATCAAGTTCCATTATGAATACTATGTTAAATCCTTTAAGTATCCATTTCCTTTCTTCCTATACACTGGACAGTGTAATGACTCTACAAATTGAACTTAGATGTAATTGACATTAGTACTAAAATGGCAGAGTAGGGTTTTAAAAGAGGACCAACTTTTCTTTATGAAAAGGAAGACCCCCCCTTTTCTAGCCTTTTTAAAAATTATAATGGAAAGTTAAGTTTCCTTTGATATTATGTCCCTTGGGTAAACCTTACATAATGGATCTTTGAAGCAAATCACTATTTGATGAGGATGGGAAGGCCTTTGAAAGTGAAGAGAGTTAGGGTAGCATAGTTGTTATCTTCCCAAACAGAAGACTGCTTTTGATATGGTTTAAGCTTAGAGCTTGTGTTCATGTGATAGTCAAGTAGAATTGGGCTAATTTTAGGGGTCTGTAATATTTCAGAATGTTTAATAAAGGACTTTCTTAGAATTCTCGTAGTTTCTTGAATTTTTGTAAAGAATTTTTATCCTAAAAGTATTTCTTTAACAAAAGCTTGCAATTTAATAAAAATTACTAATAAATACATATAATAGTAATAATGAATGTTAAGATTCAAGTGCCTACAGAAGCAAAACAACTTTTGGGGTTATCTATAAAGTTATTTCTGACTTTAATGTCTAATTCATTTTTTTCTAAATTCTAATATGTAAATATAACATGTAAAGATGCTCCTTGGATGATCTAATGGGTTTTTGAAAATACACCATCTGAAAATTCAGATTTTTTGTGTGTGATATATTTTTTTTAATTTTAGATATAATTACATTAAGCAACATTTCATTCCATTTTTATGTTTTGACTACGAATCATTTACTCTTTTAACCTTAAGTAACAGGTTTTTTATTGTAAAAAGAAAACTTATAATGGGTACTTTTAAATGGTAATATTTTATTGAGATTATTGTGATTACATTTGTCTTTTTTTCTATAGATTTGTTTATAGGTGCTGGCCACATTTTTTGTTGTTGTTTGGACATATCCAGATAAGATTTACTTGCTGGTTTGATGGCAGTTTCAGAAAACCTTTCATTTTATGACTGCTCACCGTTGTAAATTAAGTTGAAAAGATATATTAAATTCTAATCTGAAGGAATAGTAGCATTTTAATTAAAATGCCTATGGGCAAAATAACCAGTAATAGTTAGTGGGAGTTAGCCACAAAAAAAAAAAAAATTGTTGAGGGAAATAATTTCTTTTCAAGTGCTCATTAAATTGCTGTTTTTTCACACTAGTGTTCAAAGTGGAATAATTCTAATACTGCTAGGTGTAGGCCTTGATGTTTTCATTGAAGAGATTTCCTTTATAGTTTTCCAGATCACAGAAAAAAATGCATGCTTCTAAGCCTACAGTTAGAAAATTGCTTACATTGGAGTGCCTGGGTGGCTCAGTCTGACTCTTGATTTTGGCTCAGGTGGTGGTCTCAGGATCATGAGATTGAGCCCCACATCGAGCTCTGGGCTTAGCAGGGAGTCTGCTTGAGATTCTCTCCCTCTGCCCCTCCCCTCCATGATCTCTCTCTCTCTCTCCAATAAATACATAAATCTTAAAAAAAAAAAAAAAAGAAAATTGCTTACATTATCATATAAGAAATGGGATTTTTCCAATTGTATTTGCATAGAGATGTCTTTTCTTCCCCCATAGCCATTAATGATTTCAAAAGCACTTAATAAATTGATAAACAAAATTTTAATTTCATGGACTCCTGGGTGGCTCAGTCGATTAAGTATCCGACTCTTGATTTCGACTCAGGTCATGAGCTCAGCGTCGTGAGATGGAGCCACACATCGGGCTGCATGCTGGGCATGGAGTCTGCTTAAGGTTCTCTCTCTCTCCCTCTGCCCCTCCCTCCCCCTGCGTGCATGCTCTCTGTCTCTCTTTCTCTCTCCCTCCTTCCCTCATCTCTCAAAAAAATAATTTCATACATGCATATGTAAAAAGTTAATACTTTTAGGAAAGACTTTCTAGTTTTACATACATTGTGTGAAAAACAGTCTCACATAGTAAGGAGCAGTTTCAAGAAACTAACCAGAATGCTCCCAAACAAACTAGCACAACCATCCCAGAAAAGGTAAACAGAATTATTTTCTTTTACCTTGATCCAGAATAGGATCTTTTTTTTCTATTGCAGTAAAATACTCATAAAATGTACCACTTTAGCCATTTTAAAGTGTATAATTTCAGTGGCAGTAAGTACATGTGCAACTGTCACTACGATCTAGTTCCAGTACTTTTTCAATCATCCCTAAACAGAAACCCTGTACTTATTAAGCATTCACTCACCATTTCTCCCTTTCTTCAGCCCCTGGCAACCACTGATCTGCTTCCTATATGGATTCTCCTACTCTGCCTTTTCATCTAAGTGGAATCCTACAATACATAGACCTTTCTGTCTGGCATCTTTCATTTAGCACAGTGTTTTTGAGTTTCATTCATGTTATAGCATGTATCAGTACTTGGTTCTTTTTATGGTTGAATAATATTTCATTGTGTGGGTATATACCACATTTTGTTTGTCCATTCATCTGTTGATGGACATTGGGCTGTTTTCACCTTTTGGTTATGTGAATAGTGCTTCCATGAACATTCATACACAAGTTTCCATTTGAGTATCTGTTTTCATGCCTAATTGCTTTAATACCTAGGAGTGGAATTGCTGGGTCATGTGGTGTGTCTGTGTTTAACTTGTTGAGGAATTGTCAAACTGTTTTCCACAGTGGCTGTCCCATTTTACATTCTCTCCAGCAATGTTGGAGGGTTTCACTTTATCCACAGTCTCACTAACACTTATTATTTTGTTTTCTTTTTATTATAGCCATCCTAGGGGGTGTGGATTGGTCTCTCATTATGGCTTTTTTTTCTCATTATGGTTTTGATGTGCATTTCCCTAATAAGTAATGATATTGAACATCTTTTTATGTGCTTTTAGCCATTTGTATATTTTCTTTGGAGAAATGTCTATTCAAGTTCTTTATCCATTTTTAATTGTTTTTTTTTTTTTACTTTTTGATATTTAGTTGTAAGTTTGTTTTATGTATTTAGGATTCTAAATCCTTATCAGGTATGATTTGTAAAATTTTTTTTTTTTTCATTCTATGGCTTGTCTTTTCACCTTTTTTTAAAATTTAATTTTTTTAAATTGTGGTAAAATATACACAATATAAAATTTACCATTTTAACCATTTTAAGTATAGAGTTCAGAGGCAGTAATTATATTCACATCATGAAGTAGTATCTCTCACTATGATTTTGATTTGTATTTCCCTAATAATTAGTGATATTGAATATTTTTTCTTTTGCTTATGGGTCATTTGTATATCTTTTGGAGAAATGTGTATTTAAGTTCTCCCACTTTTTAATTGAGGAGTTCTTTTTAGGGTTGTAGAAGTTTCTTTATATATTCTGGATATTAATGCCTTATCAGATAATTATTTGAAAAAATATATATTTTTTATTAAATGGTTTGCTTTTCACTCTCTTAATGGTGTCCTTTTATGTACAAAGTTTTTAATGTTGATCAATAGAGCTATCTTTTTTACAGTTTATATCACTCTTTTTTCTTTTTCATTAGAAAACATGCTTAGCTGTAATAATCTGTGAGCTATAAAGCAGTAAGCATGCTGGGCCCTGAACACAGCCAAGTAACGACACTGTCTGAATTCAGCATCTATCTAAGTAGCAAATGGCTAAACTTGCTTTTTAAATGTGGCAAAATAGATTCCTCTTTTTGTAGTTTTGTAATGGAAAGCCAACTGGGCAATGGGGTAATGGACATTTCAACTGTAAATTTGTTAATTTTAAAATAGACTCAAATTTATAATTAAAAAATTCTGGAGTTTAATTTCGATTTTATTTAAACATGAACAGCAAAATACTCAACTAAGCTCTGGCTTCAGAACATGCCTGAACCACACAGGCACTATCATGTTAACCTGATGACTACAGTCTATGTACTTGAGTTGATTTTCAGGTGCCATGAGACTGAAAGAACATTTAAGTTCTTTTTGACTTTCAATCTTGCTTCTTCTAGGTCGACCCCCCAAGTCCCAGGGCTGATGCTTTATTTGGATCTTCTGGCAGAGACTGTGAAAGAGATGGATGGTCTAGGATGCACAATGGTAAGTTAAAAGTTGTCTGTCTTCATTACTTTAGTTTCCTTGGTACAGTCAAGTCTTTCACTTGGCATCAATGAACAAAAATAGATTCTTTGCTGTGTTATTGGATAATAAGACATAGTGCTACTTTTTATAACTTGTGAGATACCCATATAGGTACTCTCTAAAAATAATAGAATTTCTATGCTCCTATAAACTAATCTCCCTCTTTGAGACTCAAAATACATAGTAGCATATTGAAGACTGATAACCTTCTAGTGAAGAAAAAAAAAAACCTGATTTTGTTTTGCTCAAAAATTTCTAAATTTATTTGACTATGGAACCATTTTCCTACTTTAACATATACTCTCCTTAGTTTGTGGAATAGGCTTTGGGAAACACCACAGTAAGAAAAATTCAAGGTTATGGGTTTTGGACATACATTTACACATATATTTGAATACTTGCTCTGTCACTTATTTATAAATTGGGCATTCTTGAACAAATCATTTTAACTACTTTGATAATCAGTATATTAAAGAATGAAGATAACACAGTAAATATGACCATGTAAAATGTCCTAGCACACCACAGGCCTTAATATCCACTGTCATTATAATAATACTTAGATTTCTGAAAAGATAATGTCCTTTAAGTTTAGTTTACAGGAATCTTTTTTTTTCATCATAGGCCCTAGTTCTAATGGTTAGATAAATTATTTCTTAAGTTCAATCTGAAGATGACTTTTACGAAGAAGATTAAATAGTGTTATATGATTAGGGATATTTGAGTGTTAATATCTATAATCACTGGTTAGTCGGTTCAGCAAGCATTTCCCAGCAGCCTTTAAGTTAATTCACTACCTACTGAGAAAGGCATAGAAGAAGAAAAATGAGACAGTGAAAAAAACACAATCATAACATGTAGTAAGCTGCATGTGTAGAATCTTTTTTTTAATGGGAAAATGAAACATTCTTCTCGGAGAACATGCAGGGTTTGTGCTAATTTATTTTGCTTTTTTAGCATTAGCAGGGAGATAGATGTGGTAATCACTAAGTCTTTTATAACCACAATAGCAGATTATATGCAATTAGGGACAGATGTTATACTCTGTTTCCCCTCTTGGAAGAAATTTATGGACATGGAAAAAAAGGTTTAAGAACAAGAAAATCGAAAATAACTTCAATATAGATATTCCTTTGGAAGATGCTTTTGGAATGAACTGAGGTGTCTGATTTCTCTTGATAATTAGTATGTATTTGCCAGCAGAACTGTTAAGAGTTTCCAGTAACTTTTGATTGCCACAGTCAGCTACCTGTGTAGAGGTACAATCAGAGAGGTCAATAGTGAGGTCTGCTTTTTTTCTTTTAACTTTTTATTTAGACATAATTTCAGACTTACAGAGAAGTTGAAATAGTATAAAGAATCCCCATGTAACTCTCAGAATCCACAAATACTAATATTTGCTTTTCCCTCTTTATCTCCTCCCTACCCCCCCACCTCCACCTCTGTATGTATGTTTGTATATAAACTTTTTTTTTTTTTTTTTTTGACAAGCACATTGCTATGGACAGAATTGTGTCCCTCCAAAATTCTTATGTTGAAGCTCTAACCTGAAATGTGGTAGTATTTGGAAATGGGGAAAGGTAATTAGGTTTAGATAAGGTTAGGAGGGTGGGGCCTTCATGATAGGATCAGTGCCCTTATAAGAAGAGAAACCAGAAATCTTGCTTTCTCTCTCTGCCTCATGTGGACACAGGCAGAAGGTAGCCATCTTCAAGCCAGAACTAGAGCTCTCCCCAGAACCTGACTGCACTGGCACCTGGATTTCAGACTTCTAGCCTCCAGAACTGTTGTAAAAGCCCCCAAGTCTATATGGTATTTGTTATGGCAGCCCAGGGAGACTAATGCAGATATTATGTGATATAATTATGAAAAGCAGAAAATGGACAATGATATAATAATAGTAACTAATCTATAAACCTAACTCAGATTTTGCTGCTTGTCCTCATAATATCTTTATAGCAAAAGAAATTGCACATCATGCATGGTCTTCAGTTAACATGTCTCTTTAGTTTTCTTTAAAATGGATCAGTTCCTTAATCTTTCTTTGTGTGTGACATTGATAATTTTGGAGAGTGTAGGCCAGTTATTTGGTTGAATGTCCCTCAATTTGGGTTTGTTTGATTTTCCCTCATGATTAAATTTAGATTATTCATTTCCCTCCAGAATACAACAGATGTGATATGTTACTCTCAGTGCAACATGTCAAGAAACATGTGATACTGCTTTGTTACTGGTGATATTCATTTGCTCGTTAATTAAGATGGGGTCTGCTAGATTTCTCCATCATAAAGTTGCTCTCTCTTCCCTTTGTGGTTAAGGGGGAGATATTTTGAGACTATTATATCCTGTCACCTCAACTCTGATCCCTTTAGCATACATTGATGATTCTTGCTTAAAAAAATTTGTTACTGTAAAGTTTGTCAAATAGTGATTTTTAAAAATTCCATTATTCTTTGTACATTTATTACTTGCCCTTCTACTATAAGGAGTTTTTTCATCTCATTTCTCTACTTTTAATGTCCCTATTCTTTTGACTGCCTTTTTTTTTCCTGTCTGGCAATTGGGTGGTTGTGTTTTGGAGTCTCATCAGCTATTGAAATACATATGGGAATTTCTTATGATAGAATCTCTTACTATGATAGAGTGAATTTTCATTAGTGACTTTAATGGAAATTCTTAAACCTTTTCTTGCGGAATTATCCTACCTAAAAATTCTTAAGTTTTTATAGGATACCATTTCACCACCATTGACTCATAATAATCACATGAGGATGAATTTAACTGTATTTGATCAAGAAAAATGACAGAGGCCTAGACAGGTTAAGTGGCTTGTTGGAGAGTTCCAGAATAGCCCTGGTTGGTCTGGGGTCCAGGGTTTCTCGCCCCAACCCCTCCCACCACTCTGCTCCCACTTTCTCTATTTCCATTTAGATGTATTTTTTTTTTTAAGATAAATTTTTCAAGCACATTTTCTTTATCTGGAATTTCCATAGTATATCATTCTAACTGTAATTTGTGCAGTCCTTTTGAAGAGATCCGGCATGTCTTGTGCTGCAAGAATGTTTGTAAGCTTTATCCAGTCACTGGTGTTTTTGAAGAGGAAATTGAGGGCATCATCCTGGCCCCTTTTTTATTTGCTTAGAATATGAAAAGATGTTAGATTCTGTCTCCCCCTTGGAGGAAACTTCTCTTATTCCCTTCATTTTGAAGATTCTCTTATGAGTTTCATTTCTACCTAAGATTGTAATCTTTTATGAGCTTCCGCTAATCTCTGTTTGGTGGTTATTGTTTGTAAAGTAAAATAAATTGGAAATTACATTCCAAAACCTAGTATGTCATTACTCGAATAGAGAACAATAAATGGTAACATTTTACTATTCTGAGTAAAATAGCAAATAGTCATTGTATATATAGTTACTAGCAAAATATCTTGTTTCAGCTTTTATTTAAATGTGTGCCTCATCTCATAGAGCAGTAGGCAGCTGAGCTGTGTCATTTTAGGAGTTCCTTTTTTATTTCCTATTATTTATTAAACATTTTTAACAACTTTAGTGAGCTATAATTTATATATCATAAAATTCACCTATTTTGAGTGCACAACTGAAGTATTTTAAATAAATTTGCACAGTTATAAAATCTCCACAATCCATTCTTAGAATATTTTTATCATCCAAAAGAGTTTCCTCATACCCATTTGCAGTAAATCTGTATTCTCACCTTGAGTCCCTGGATTGTTTCCACTTTGGGCCATTATGAATGATACTACTTTGAGCATTTGCATTGAAGTCTTTGCATAGACACATGTTTTTATTTCTTTTGGATACCTAGGAATGGAATTGCCAGTTCATATGGTAAGTTTATATTTAACTTTTTAAAAAATTGCCAGTTGTTTTCCAACACGGCTCTACCATTTTACATTCCTACCAGCAGTGTATGATGGTCCAGTTTCTCCACATCTTCAACAGCACTTGTTATTGCCTTTATTTTAACTATTCTAGTGGATAGGCAATCCTGTTTCGCTGAAACTTTAATTTACATTTGACTAATGGCATTGAATGTTTTTTCATGTACTTATTAGACATTAATTTATCTTTTTTCATGATCATCACTCTTCAGTCACTGATTAAGTTTGCTGTTTGCTAAACTTCAGACAAGAAAAAAATAGTGAGGGGGAAAGTCTGAGACTTTTGCTGATGACACTTCAGACACCAATAGAAATAAGAAAGATGAAAACATCAGAGGTCAGAGTAAACAGTTTCTGGTAAAGGTCACAGGTGAGCAAGAGACACAAAACACATGTTATATGTCTTTCCTTTTTAGGAGGTAGGATCCCCTAAGAGATATTAAACCCTGATTTTATTTTATAAAGCTGGACATCCTAGCTTTGCTTCCAGTTATAGGGACTGGCATATAGCAAATGCATGGCTGTGTGCTCCATGAAGATTCACAGGAGAGCAGAGGTCAACCTTAGGATGTTATGTGGGCCTTAGGATAACAATAGGGTAATTACTGATAAAGGACTCCAGGGGCATACTCTTTGGAGGTTTGTAGGTACACACATTCATCAGCAGGGATGTTTTGCAATAGTAGTAGCACTCACTACCAGAATGGGGTTCAATTCCTTGAAATTATGAAAAAAAGGAAGATGATAGTACCCTTCAAGGTAAGGTACTATAGAGGTTGCCAGAATAGAGATTGATTCATAGGGAACACATATTGGCTGTAATCATCAGAATGGGGCTCAAGAATTATTTTGATAGAAAGGATGAGCTGATACAGGGATGCTAAGTTTTAGATTAAAGTTCCTTAAGTTCTTCTTAGTTAAAGTCAGGATTGGTCCTTTAGGACTGAGTCATATTTGAGCCTGTTGGGTGAGGGTCAACTGTGGAGAGAGGAAGGATGCAAAGGCTCTAAGTTACCAGACTACTCCCAGTAGGAATGGTGACCTTTGTACAAAGTGGATCTTAGTCTCTATATTAGATGGTTGCTATGGAAATATTTTGATGACTGATTGCCACATTTGTTTTTAACTCATACAGTTAGTCACTACTTGATATTTGACTGATTTGATTATATATCACATCCATTTTGTTAAATTCAGAATCTGATGTCATTTTTGAGACTAAAGGCACTTTCATTCTCTTGTGTGAACTAATCAAAGACCTTAGTTCCATTACTTTTGGCTATATAGGAAGTCAGCTTCCTGAAATGTAAAGTAGAAATAACTGTTTGCCTTATGTGTTCTTTCAGTCTGCTCCAGCTGCCATAACAAAATACCATAGATGGGACTTAAACAGGAGACGTTTATTTTTCTCACAATTCTAGAGGCTGGGAAGCCCCAAATCGAGGTGCTAGCAAAGTAGGTTTCATTCTGAGACCTCTTCTCTTGACTTGTAGAAAGCTGCCATCTCACTGTATGCTCACATGACCTCCTTTTTTTGTGTACATGTGGAGAAGGAGATGGGGGGGGAGCATGCGAGCACATGTGCATGTGCAAGCTCTCTGCTGTCTCTTCTTAGAAGGGTGCTCTTTCCATCGTGAAGGACCTACCTGCATGACCTCATCTAATCCTCATTACTACCCAAAAGTCCCATCTCCACATACCATCACTTTGGGGGTTCGGACTTCAACATAGGAATTTGGGGAGGAGACATTCAGTCCATAACACCCATTCTGTTTCATGAGGTTATTAGAGAACCCGGTAATGGCTAACCTTTATTGAATGTGTTTTCTGCTGGCCTTGATTCTAAATACTAATATTCATTGGTTACTTACAATAATCAAGAATTTTAGATACTATTATTTATCTCCATTTTACAGATCAAAAAAAATGAGGTATAAAGAAGTAAAGTCCAAGGTGATCAAGGTCACACACACACACACACACACGCACACATACACATGCACAATCTGAATTAGCTCTAATTTTTCTTCATATTTTTCTTAAGTGTGACCCATCCATTAAGGCCCAGGTCAGCTTTCTCCTCCTTTAGGAAGTTTTCTCTGATTGTCTTCAACCTTGAGAGATTAATCTCTGATACGACTTTTTTAAATAGCATTAATTGCCTGTACCATTCTGACTTAGCCTCTTCTTTTATGCTGCTGTTACCCAACTTTGTATAACTTAACCAAAGTAAATTACAAGCATTTCCTGAGCATGGGCCATGACTTTTATCTCCTTTATCTCCTGCTTTTAGAATATAGTGAGTAATTATTGGTAAGGGTGATGAAGTGCAAACATTGGGAACCTCAGTAACAGCTGGATTTCTAAAAATAAAAGAAAATTATAAATCTATCTCTGTTAGGGTAGGTTTACAAATGGTTTGTGGAAAGCAGAAGACATACTGGCGTTTTAATATACTGATACTTTTAATATTACATTAGCTGCCAGAAAGAATATATACCAAGTACAGAAATTATTATCTTAATTTTCAAAGTTAGCACGTGTGGAGAATTAGGTTCATTATGTCTGTATCATTCTTTTATTTCTGCTACTGTGGCCATGCTATACATTATTAGACTTTATGGAAAAGGCGTTGAGCTGGGATTTATTTTTATTTTTAATTTTGAAAAGCACTTGAAGTAAGTTGAGTCTTACTGACTTAAATGGTGAAGTTGGCCTTGTGTGAAAGACATTAATGTTTCAGCTCTTCTCTGTAATGGTTCAGGACACTTGGAGAACAAACAAGATCTTGTGCCATAAAAGAAAGCTAATTAATTGACTATTGACTATCCTAGGTCTCTATCTATATAATAATTTCTTTTTTTTTTTTTTTTGGATAAGGTGGTTTGGGAAAGTAAAATATAGAATGTTAGAATGCTTTTGACTAGAATGTGTAAGGAAGTAGAATTGCAAATTATGGTTCTGATTTGCTTGAATGTCAATATACAGAGATTATAATACTTAAATGTTGACTCCTTTAAGTAATGAGGAAAACCCAAAATCTGCATCTGCAATATAGTGGTCCTTATCCCAGGAGAGAGTTAGAATGGTTTTATAATCTGCTTTGTTACAGATACTGTGCTAGGAACTTTCTTAAGCGGTATAATTTAATCATTACTATGACTCTCTGAGGCAAAGTAGGCATTGTCTTCATACTTTTAAATGTGCTATGGTGAGTGCTGTGAATTGTGTAAGACTGTTGAACCACAGACCTGTACCTCTGAAACAAATAATACATTATATGTTAAAAAAAAAAAAAGAAGAAGAAGAAGAAGATAGTAGGAAGGGAGAAATGCAAGGGGGGAAATCGGAGGGGGAGACGAACCATGAGACACTATGGACTCTGAGAAACAAACTGAGGGTTCTAGAGGGGAGGGGGGTGGGGGGATGGGTTAGCCTGGTGATGGGTATTAAAGAGGGCGTGTACTGAATGGAGCACTGGGTGTTATAGGCAAACAATGAATCGTGGAACACTACATCAAAAACTAATGATGTAATGTATGGTGATTAACATAACAAAAAAAATTTTTTTTTAATAAAAAATAAAATGAGGAATGAAGGGTGCCTGGGTGGCTCAGTCATTGGGTGTCTGCCTTCGGCTCAGGTCATGATCCCAGGGTCCTGGGATCAAGTCCCATGTCGGGCTCCCTGCTCAGCGGGAAGCCTGCTTCTCCCTCTCCCACTCCCCCTGCTTGTGTTCCTGCTCTCGCCATCTCTCTCTATGTCAAATAAATAAGTAAATCTTAAAAAAAAATGAGGACTGAAACACAGATTAATTATATAACTTGACCAAAGTAATATATTTGATAAGTGGTGGAATCAGAAATTGCACCTAGGCTTGTTTGACTTAGAACTTGAGAGTAACGATGTTGATGGTGAAGTTAGTAATAGTAGCTAACATTTATTTTATTGCCTACCTGTAGTATTTCATATAATATTTAAAACAATTATGAAAGAGGTACGTGAGACAGAGGAGGAATCTGAGACTTAGCAAGGTTAAATAATGAGCCCAAGGTTACACAGGAGCTGCTGGTGACTGGGCTGTGGTGTGGATCTCTGTCAGCGAGGTCCGTACACCTCTGCTACTGTAACCTAAAGCTGGTCCTCTTGCCATTGTACTCACTTGACTCCAGTGTGGACTCCCAAGAATGGGAACACATGCAGTTTGGCAATACCTATCATATCTATATATTCAAATTATATTTCATCATAAATTACTTTATCTACTAAAGATTATCCATTTCATGTAGGCAAATTGGTTTAGCAACAAAAAATTATTCTGGTCTATAGTCTGATATCTCCAGCTCTAATGAAAACAGTATTTGTGAAATCACCTAATTATTATTTTTTTTTTTTAAGATTTTATTTATTCATGAGAGACAGAGCGAGAGAGAAAGGCAGAGGGAGAAGCAGGCTCCCAAGGAGCAGGGAGCCCGATGTGGGACTCGATCCCAGGACCCTGAGATCATGACCTGAGCCAAAGGCAGACGTTTAACCATCTGAGCCACCCAGGCGCCCTGAAATCACCTAATTATTGAAGAATGGACACAGATTTTAACCTGCTGTGTATCATCTTTACTTATAGGGCATTGTTGAGGGATTTTCAGATATTTTTGAAAACTGCTGTATGAAATTATAATCATAGAAATCGAAGAAATTATAAACATAGAAACATAGAAATCATAGCAAAAACCAAAGATGAAACCAAATTTTCTTCTTTTTGATATGAAATTTTATAATTTAATTCTTTTGTACATCCTTTTTCAGATCATTCTCATCTTGGCTGCTACCGACCCAAGGATTATAAGGTATGTAAGTATAAATTACAGAATGAAATTGTGCCGGCTTTCACATAAAAGCATATGCACATTTCTTATATATATGGTCAGAGATTATCATTATCATTTAGTCAAGAAAATGCACAAACAATATTGTCATATCATGGAATATCATTATTTTGGCTACAATGTCAAGTGGTAGAATAGACTTTTCATTGAATGTCTTCATACAACAATTTGTGGCTTTTGATTATTCATTTATATTAATTACTTATTGAATGTGTTTGTGTATGTGTGTGAGAGACATAGAGAAACTGGCTGTTACTTTTAGTAATACCTTGCACATTATTGTTACTCAAATTCATTCATAGAGCATCCTCATAATTTTTACAATATCTGCATGCAATTTGTGCTATTTTCTTTAAATTCACCTTTTTATTCAGTTCACTACTATAAATGAAAAATCAGTATCCCATGCTTTAAATGGATGATAGCTCTAAAGGATACAGTGAAAACAAAACAATGTTACAAAGTTCTGGCTAAATAATGGTTGTTTTCCAAAGGTTCTGAGGCATGTTCTCTATTTCTTAAAACGAGATAACCAATGATAGAGAGGTGTAGGAAACATACCAATAGCTAACTGAGGATTTCTGACTGAAAGAGAATTGAAAAGATAATACATTTTTTTCTTGTAACTCGGTGTTATTTAGTATATGTCCATGTGCCATGTAAAATATGTATCATCTAAAATCACTTTGGGTATCATATTAAATTATCTGCCATACCACTAGTAGTTTGTGTTCTCCATTTTGAGAAGCATCACCTCAGAGTTTGTCTTTTCTATTCCTAAGTGAAAGCTTTTTGATAAGGAGTGTCATTGTATTTGAGAAAACAAAACAAAAAAAAAAATTTTTGCTTTCCTTATAATACCTTTACTTATTTACTTGAAAACAATCTATTTTGTGTTTACTGGCACTGAACAGCATAGTTTTAGTACTTTGCCATGCTTTGAACATGATAAAAGAAATATGGAACAGTTAAGTAATGAATCAAGGCACTGTATGACTAAGGGCTCAAATCTAACAGTATCAGAATCATGTAGGTGGAACTTTATAAAAATTCATTCCAGGTACTAAATTGAAATTGTTGAGAATGGAGACTGGAAATTTTTACATTTTTAACACCTTTCCAGGTGATTCTGATGCAGCTCTCTTGCAATCTAGTGTTTGAAGATTGGCATTTGAGAACCACTAGTATGGACTATGAGTACAGCATCTGTATTGGTGGAACTGTCCCTTGTATAGTGAGTGTATATGGTTGTGCCCTTGTTTAAGGCTGCTGCTAGAGGAGTGTGTGTTTGGCATAATTCACCTGGTGCAGACCTGTCCTATTATGTGGACTGTATTTCACACACACACACAGACACACACACACACACACACACATACAAGCACACTGATGTGTGTAATATATATATGTGTGTGCACACACATAAGTCAAAAAGCACAATATTCCTTATCTTGCAGGGAAGCCACCCTAGTTGGTCTACCTAAGGGATAAGCCTGTCTTTGTACATTTCCTTCAAATTATGCTTCACGATTTATAATCATATATTTATTTTCATCTTTATTTGCATCTTTGTTTAAAATCTGCTTGTTTTACTAATTTCTAAGTTCCAGGATGGTAGGGACCTTATTGATCTTGCTTATTGATAATTGCTAGTACCTAGCATATTATCTGATATATGGTGTGGATTCCTAATATATGTGTATTGTGTGAGCGAATTTTTTTTTAAGATTTATTTATTTAGGAGAGAGAGAGAGAACAGCGGGAGGGGCAGAGAGAGAGGGAGAGAGAATCTCAAACAGACTGCACTTAGCGTGGAGCCCAGCTCCATCACGACTTGAGCCGAAACCAAGAGTCGGACGCTTAACCAACTGGGCCACCCAGGCGCCCTGTGTGAGTGGATTATTAAGAGAAAACGAGTAAACCAAATATATAAAAATACAGAATGGAGAGACAGGGATAAAGTTTATAGGACACTAATCTTTATCCTAAAGCGACTATAATCTAGCTTTATGTTGGCTGGTCCATTTAAAGATAGGTGTATATATTTACAATCCTCTTTTCCACATGAATTCTTTGAAAGAACTGAACTTCTACCCATCTTTATTTCTCTCCCACTCTCATCTCTGGATTCTTCGCTTTTAGGGTTAGAGTAGAAGTTGGTCATTCGTACTATCCTTGTAAGGCAGTGGGTGGTAAGTAAACTCACAGGATTATTTTTATATTCAAGGGGCAGATTTTCATTGAAATGCATATATAGCATTGAACACTGCTATCTTCTCTATAGAAAGAATAAAGGATCTTCTTATAGGCACATAGTAGCTGGTTAATAAATATTCAGGCAGTAGAACACTAGGATTTCTACAAGGAAAAAAGTCATAAAGGTGGGAGTGCTTGCAAAAAAAATTCTGGAAAAGTGGGACTTTGCCTGAATTCTGTTGAGAAATATATTTTGCATAGGCAATGTAAAAAAGTCTTGGGATTTGGAATAAGTACAGTGTCCTGGGGAATAGAGAAACTACTAGCTTCGTTTGAATGGAGGGTGAGTACTGAGGGATGATGGCTTTTTAACATCCTTACTTTTCTATTTTTCCTGCTTCTCCTTATCTATCGTATCTGCTGCCTCCCTTTTTAAGATTTGTAGTTGTTTGATCATTATCTATTCTTTGGCCAAACTCAACTCTCTTTACCCTGGATGCCTTGTAACCAGCTGTTCTCATAAATGCTTGTATTCATTGGCTTCTTCTCTCCAATGTATGTAGTTCCATATGCCTGTGTCATAGGCATTCATTTAGTACATGGGTTCTCAGTGGAGATTGTGCCACACTCAAGGTGGCATTTTAGACATTAACAGGTACCATTATTGCAGTCATTTAGGGGAAGTACTCTTGATATTTAATGATCAGGGATGCTAGATAGTCTCTAATAGTGTGAGAATGCCAAACAGTGAGGAATTCTTATGTCCCGCGTGGCTTTCAGCTGTCTCATCAACCATAATGGAGGCAAAAAACATGTTCATAATTATTAGAACAATTCTAGCTCTACATAAAACACAGAGTACCTTTACATTGTTTTGAGATACATCATATATTATAGGAATACAAGTATATTATAAAGCTTATACTTTACTTTGTTAAAAATATATGGTGTAGTATTACACTGTGATGAAGTATATGGCAGCTCATTTATTTTCCTGGTTTTCTTGTATGGAATGACTTATGATCTTCTTGCATTTTAAAACTCCAAACTTATTTATGTAAGTGAGTGCAAGCATCCATTATGTTTTCTAGAGTAGTCATACTTGAGCATTTATGTATTGAAGTGCATATTTTAGGTCATGTTCCATTAATTTCTCTTTTTACTACAGTTAAGACAATTCGTTGATTTTTAATACATTTCATTTCAAGATATAAAAGAAGGCGATGCAAAATATTTCTTTTTAAATGAGGGCTTCGTTTGGGCTACCATAATAAATACCCATAGACTGGGTGACTTAAACAAGAGAAATTTATTTTCTCACAGTTCTGGAGGCTGGGAAGTACAAGATCGGGGTGCCAACCAGTTTGGTACCTGGTGAGAGCTCTCTTCCGAGTTTGCAGACAGCTGCCTTTTCACCTGTCCTCACATGGCAGAGAGACCGAGGGTGAACAAGAACGCAAACTCTGGTGTCAAAGAACAGTAATCCTTTCAGATTAGGACCTCACCTATATGACCTCATTTAACCTTAATTCCTTACTCCAAATGTAGTCAAGTGGGAGTTAGGGCTTCAACATATGAATTTTAGGGAGACACAATTCAGTCCATTGCAGGGGCTTTGGGAGTGAAGGTTGAAAAATCAATGATGCCATGTGTAATCAGTGTATGAATAAATGAATGGATGTACATCTAGTAACAGCAGAGTATTTCTGGAAAGATTTATAGAACCCATTTTACCTGGGCCTTTATGGATATATCCTTTCTAGCTTCAATTTGACCTTCAGTGCTGCTTGATTATTTTGTTCTCTTGTTGATTCTGTAACACACAGTCCAACCTAAGTTCTACTTCTCCTTCTCATTTTCTATATATGATGTCATATTCCACTTCGTCAGAGAAAATGTTAGTCAGTTGTGGATGGAATTATCCTCAGTTATCTTTATCTCTACTTCAATCTTCTGTTAATCTCCACTTTTTCCTTCTACTCTGCCTTCTTAATAATGTTAACACCTTCTTTGCATTTATTTATTTATTGGCTCCATCTCTTTTGACCGTAAACATAATAATAAAATCAACTTAAATTTGTATAATGGGTTATAATTTTAAAGCTTTTCATATTGATTATATCACTGGATTATATGCAGCTTTATAATTGAACAAGAATTTTTATCCCCATCTTAAATGACAGAAAACAAATTCTGCAAAGCTCCTGAAAAAGAACATACCTCTCAGTCTGTATCGCTATATCTTTATCATCCTCTCTTTCTCCTTCCTTTTACTGCTAGACAGTCAAATGAACGTTGCTTCCACTTCTTTATCCATTACTTCTAAACTATCTGAGGGAAATGAATCCTATGAGAACTCTCAAAACCGGAGAGTCCTTATATTTCTTTAAAAGAGACAGGAAACCACCTTAGTGGAAGTGGAGAAGCAGACCTGGCTTTAGGCAAAATTGGGAAATACATGTGGAATATATGGTTGATTTCTGGTAGCCTTACATCACTTTTAGCATCCTCACATGCCTAAGCATTGCCTTATTACACTGGGTGCCTCTTGGACTTAGCAGAATACGGATTTAATGTGTCTTCCTAAACTCCTGAAAGTAAGTGTAATGTTTTGTTCATTTTATCCTCACTTGCTAGCAAGGCATATAGTATCTGGTGGACACTTATGTAACGTTTGAATTTATGAATAAATATCACATCAAGGTCAGAGTTTTCTGCTGATATTTTTTTATTCCCTGCAATTTAGTTGTTCCTTCTGCTCCTGAACTTACACACTCTGTTCCCATTATGTCATCACTATCCTTCTCCAGGTCATGTCTGTATTTCTACTTCTGGATTTTAACTCATTCAGTGTAATGCTAGATGTTCTGAAACTTTACTATTTCAATGTCTTAACACAATTTATTTGTCATTAACAGCCCAATGCATCTGTTTCTTAAAAGCCTGGCAGTGACCTAAGTCACTTCTGATATTCCATTGACAAGAACTGGTCACATGGCCATATCTAGAAGCGTAATAGGAGAGTGGCTAGCAAGTAGAGATCCTGGTTAGGCCACCGATTCCCATTAATCTTATACTACATAAGAGGGAACACAAATTTTAGGGGACAGCTAAGCATATCTGACACAGTCTGCCCCTCTGGCCACCAAATATCTCTGCATACCTTTCTTCCCTCACATAGAACATACTCATGTCCTCCTCAAGAAAGACCACTCAAAGTTCCATGCAGCCACTTGAGTCTAGCTTGAAGGCCAGGATCTTTGGGTGATGGATGTCAGTCCATCATATCTGCATGGGGCTCCTTATGACCCAGTGACCTGTGAATTGACGTTCTCTCTCCCCTTTCTCACATTCCCACCTTACCTGAACCCCGTATCTAATATACTCTGTTAGAGCAGGAACAGGATAGCTGGGAAAATAGAAGAACTTGGAAAAGGAAGAACTAGAAGTTCTGTATCAGCAGCTAGAACTGTATCAGCAATTATCAGTCTGCAGCAATGCTGAATCCTGCCGGGCCTGCCGCCCTGGTAGCAGAGGAATTTCTCTGCATAGACATTGCTGAAATTATGCTGCTTACAACAGTAACTGTATGATTTAAAAATTATGGTGTGAATACATGGAAGCAGCTTGAATCTAACTTGGAGGGGATACAGACCTAAAGTGAAGCAAACATACGAGTCTAGTAATGTTGGCCAGTGGGTTGCTTGTATACCTTGTGTCTCGGGCTCCTTGTTGTCTCAGATGGGAGACCTGACAAATCTGTAATTCTGGGAAGATGGAAGGTTTGGAAGCAAGTTCTCCTAAAGCTGTGTTTTCCCATGGAGAAAACAAGAAAAAAAACTGAAGAAGTTTTCATGATATTTTGACAAGTGACACAGGGCAGAGTTTTTACTATAAGGATTGTGGTGTGATAAGAATATCAGAGCCAATTCACCCATGGGCCTGACTGGAGGATGGATTTAGTAGCTTAACGTTTGTTCATTTTCCTATGACCTTCCTCTTATAGGCTCATAACAAAACGTAACAAAGATAGAGACATATTAGTATTGTTAATGAAAAGACAGACTTCCACTGGGGATATGAGTTTTCAGACCTGATCACATAATGAAAAGATTACTAAAGGGTTCTGCATTCCTAGAAGATGAGGTAAGCATTTGGGAAGTTCAGCAAAAGGAAGTCAGAGCCCAGACCCAACACCAGGATTCACTCACCTCACTATGTAGTCAGAGAAACTCTCAGGAGGGAAGCTCAAGAAGTCTCAGAAAAATGAAGTTTCTATATTGAAGTTTATTGCTGTGGCAGCAAGAGCGTGTCTATTAATATCTTATTGGACTTCTAGGATTGTCTACTGCCTACTCACCCAAAGACCACCACAATAACTAAAGAGTCTGTTGATATCAAGCAAAGCTGAATGTACGACATAATGCAGTAAGGGAGAGCCACCACCTCGACAATCAGAGTAGCGTCTCTGAAAGGGGAAGGTTAACGGCAGATACTTATAGGGTTTTGGGGTCTGAGCTCCAGTGTTTTAAGGTAGGGCTTTTACTGAGGGAATCTAATTGACAAAGTTTGTGATATAAAAGTTTAGGATTAATGGACACAAAGATTGGGGTCTTAAAGCAAGTCTTGATAAGTAAACAGTTTATTTGATAAGGAAGGATTTGTCCAGTTAAGTGATCTGTTGTCCTGAGAAGGGAATTGTTTGCCTAGATTAAGAATCTATTGTTTCGAGAAGGGAGCTGATTGATGATTGAGCAGACTGCTGTTCAGGTAAATGATTTATGGGAATGTCCTGAAGCAAATGATGGTTATTTACTGGTTTGTAGCATTATTTTCTTGGGCAAGAATTTCCTTGAACTCATGGTAAAGTCATGTTCAGGTAGGTGGGCCTCATTTCTTTGATCTGATAGTTAAGCCATGTGAATGCAGGTGGTCTCAGTTCTCATGTGTCTCAGTAAAGTTATATATGCTTTTCCATCAATGTGTTGCACATTGTTAGATCTATTCCTAGAAACCTTATAGTTTTGGTTCCTACTGTAAAGAGTCTTTTATGTAAAATTACCTTTTTGTGTGTTTTACTGACATATAGGTTTGAAGTTGATTTTTGTATAACATTCTTATCATAGATATTCTTGAATTTTTTAATGGAAGAAACTGTATCATCTGCAAATAATGAATTTTATTTCTGCCATTCAAATTATTTCTTTGTCTTAACTGACTAGAGGATTCCATACACATGTTGAATAAGAGTGGGGATAGTGAACGTGGCAGAGACATTTATTGCTTATTTGCTATTCATGTCCTCTTCCATCTTTTCAAGCCCTCATGCAGGTATATAGGGCCTACTCTATCTGGATGATGATGGAAAATTATGTGGATCCCTTCCAGGGTGAAGCATAGATGAATTGATATGAACTCTCTCTCATTGCAGTGACAAGGAGGCCTCATGTTCTAGATCATACAGCCATAAGTTGTTCAGTGTGCCTCATCAAAACAATGCTTGGACAGTCTTATGAAGTATAATTTCTCTTGCTAACCTCTATTACTATAAAGCACAGGGGAAAATGAACCTCTATTATGTTAAGCCACTGATTTTCGAACTTAATTTGCTACTGCAGCATAGCCTACTACAGTGCCTTCTTGTCTTCATCCTGTCTTTGATAGGATCATGTCTAAGGTTTCACACCTATGAATGTTATTTGCAGTAGATTTTTGTTAAATATCCTTTAACAAGTTAACAAAGTTCCTTTTGAAATTCCCTGTTTGCAAGGAATTTTTTTTTAATAATGAATGGATGTTGAATATTATCAAACGCCTTTTTTTCAGCATCTATGGGGTTGATTAATAGATTTTCTAATGCTAGCCTATCCTTGTATACTTTGAATAAACCCAATTTGGTCATGTTATATTCTTTTTCTTTAATGTTACTAAATCTAATTTTTTAATATTTTATTTAACATTTTTTCCATAGATGGTTTCTAGTGAGGGTGGTCTGTAATTACCCTTCTACTATCCATGAGTGGTTTGGTAGCATTATTATGATCACATCATAAAATTAATTGGAGATGTCTTTCTTCTTTGAGAACAGTTTGTCAGTTTGTTCCTGAGCTCTGTATTTTGGGTTGTTAGTAAATCAGATTGTGAGACCATCTTCTGTGAGACTTTCCTTTTAGGCATCCTGAGGGGCTTGGTCTCTGAGAGTTTTCCACTTGGGAGATCTGCCATAGGTCTCTCATATGTCACCTGCCCGACACCCCCTTACTTAGTAGCTGTTCTACTTTGCTTCAGTTTCCTCTGCTATGAGGTGCAGAGAATAAAAATATCTACCCCATAAGATTGTTGTGGGAATGAAACAAGTTATTTATATAAATGCATAGAACAGTGGTCTAAGAAGGGATACTCCCCACATATACATACACACAAGGATTGATCTATTTAAGGAATTACTTATCACTTTCATTGTATTATTTTGGAATTTCTTTTCAGTTCTCCAGTGTAAAGAAAGTACATCTTTCTAAAACCAAACCAGGTAGTTGAGTGTATGGATTTTTAAACTAGATAAGATAGAAACTGATTACTCATTTGAAATAGGATTCACTAAGGAATATTCTTAGCAAAACTGAGAAACTGCTCTTAGTTACCAATATCTGCTTCTCTCTTTTTTTAAAAGATTTATTTATTTGAGAGAGAGAGCACAAACGGGGAGGGGAGCAGAGGGAGAGAGAGAATCCCAAGCAGGCTCCCCACTGAGCATGGAGCCCGATGTGGGGCTTGATCTCATGACCATGACCGTGAGATCATGACCTGAAACCAAAAGTTGGAGCTTAACTGACTGTGCCACCAGGTGTCCCTGCTTCTCTCTCTTTTGAATGAGAACTTTACTTTCTTATCATCCTCAAAGCAGTACCTATACTGCACTTTTTTCCTGCACTCCTTATTCTCAACTATTTCCCAGCTAATTTTAGCCATTAGAATTATTTGTATTTATTTCTTAAATTTTATGCCCCACAACAAAGGAGAAGTTTTAGAGCATGGTGTTGAGTATCAGGCACTAAGTAAGCTTTCAATAGATACTTGTCGGATAAGTGAATTTCCTGTTTCCCATTATACTTAGTAGTTAATTCTTCCTTCCATTAATTGGATCTTGAAGTTCCTGTAAATATAAAATGTTATGGCCATTAATGTGATTTAATTTATCAGATTATCATGTAAACAACTTTTCAGGACTCTTATTTCATGAGTATAGTATAACGAAACCATTATATATCACAAATTTGAAAAGTGTCATTTGCATAATTACATTTATGAAATTACAATTAATTTTATGTGTGAAACTTTTCTACTTATAACAGTTTTAGATTGGTTTAAAAATACTAAATTTTTTATCTTGATACATTTTAACATTTGCAATCTTGGAATTGTTACATATTTGAGGTCTTAGGGCATTTAAAGAACTATTTCCATAAATGTAAAAAAAATACCCTTTATGCTGAAATATGAAGATTGCTGTAAACAGAGGACATAAATATTATTCTCTCTCATAAGCTATGCCCTCTGCTTTGTGTTTTCACTAATTTTACCACATTTTTGTGGCAAACCTGGAAGATTATTTGCCCGGTTTATAGATAAGGAAACTAAAGCTTGGAAAGGAGATGACCTGGTCAGGCAGGGATTTGAACCCAGGTCTTTGGACTGTCAGCCAGTGTTCTTGAGGAATCATCCAAGAAAGGAACTCTTCAGTAATGAGCCAAAAACATTAATATTCCGTTTGATTTCTGAAAGTGAGTAAGTAACCCATGAAAAACTCGTAAGAGCTATGGAAATGTTTCTTAAGCTAAGGCTTAAGACTCAAAGTTTGAAATGGATTCTTATCAAAGACTCACCCCCTCATTATACCTTTCAGTCCTCCATGTAGATATAAAACATTACAAAACAAACATTTACTCTAATTCCATGGAAAGACTACATCCTAGCTGTGATCCCATTGCACAGTTACTTATTATATATCTATTTAATTCTAATTTCCTTCCTCTTTATTTTATCAGTACTTGTTTTTTCATGTCTGCCATCATGCATTGTAACTTCTTTGAGGTCTTATCTGTGATTGCTGTCTCCTACCTTGTTCAGTACTTTATACATAAAATATGCTTTAATAAATGTTGAATAGTATTGGGTTACAGCATTTAAAGTTCTCTATAATGTGCCCCTTTCCACCTCTAAGATATTCTCTCCTATTGCTTTCCTATAGAGATAGCCAAGTTATCATACTCAGTGTGCATCTGTCCTTTCTCCTTTGCCCCCACTCTTAATGCCGTTTCTCTTTCTTTACTTATGGCCTTGGTTCCAGTCCCACCTCCTCCATGAGACTTCCACCATTCAGACCAAAGTCGTTGAATATCCTTCTGCATTATTGTCATTAGGATATATTTGACACAGCATATCTCATCGTCAGTTATCTTTGTGTTTATGCCACATCTCATCTGGATTGTGCATTCAAATCCCTGTACCTCTCTAGACCTGAGTATTAGCTAACATGTGGTTCAAAAGATTCTCAGTGAATATTCTGATAAATAGAGGAAAGTGCTGTATTTAAAATATTCCTGACTAGTTTGGGGAGAAAATTTAGTAAACAAAAAATGAAGGGCTCCTAGCCAACATGACTCAGTTGGCGTTGAAATTGATGAGGAAGGGTGCCTGGATGGCTCAGTCGGTTGGGTGTCTGCCTTCAGCTCAGGTCATGATCCGGGGTCCTGGGATAGAGCCCCAAATGGGGCTCCCTGCTCAGTGGGGAGCCTGCTTTTCTCTCTCCCTCTGCCCCTCCCCCCGCTTGTGCTCTTTCTCTCTCTCAAATATATAAGTAAAATCTTTAAAAAAAAATTAACAAAGAAAACATAATCTCTCTAGCATAAGCCAAGGAGCTCGTATTTGGATATAACTCTAGAAACAGCGTTACGGCACTTTTTCTTTCCTGTAAGTCTCTTTTATATATACCCTTACATTTGTTGACCATGGACCTCTTTGATCTTTTTTTTTTAACATTTACTGTGCTTTTACTTTATTTCTGTGAACAGCTAACAGTGGAACAATTTTCGATTTTTTATTCAGTCTAGATCACATATTTCTTAGTTATTTGGGACTGTAAAGCCATTTGAATCACGTGCTGTTTGGTTCTGGGATGAAAGCTTGATTCTCTCAGCTCACTGCTGACTCATATGTTGCTATAATTCTGGAAAGCAGTGAAAATTGTGGTAGTGTTGAAGCAAAAAGTTGTGTTGGACTGGTAGTTTAATAATAAAGGACTTATATTTATGGTATAACTAATTCATATACCTAGACATTCTACAAAGTACTTTAAATTGTAGAAGATCTATAAGATAGCTATTACTAACCCTATTTTATATATGAAAGATTAGGTGGCTTTCCTAAGATCAAATTGACCTCCTTAAATGTCAAATATTTATGAAATAATACTGCTAGAACATTGGCTCATAAAGGCAGGGACCTTGTTGTGTTCACTGTCGTAGTCCCATCACTTAAAATAGTGACTGGAGGGTTAAATATTTATTAAATGAATGCAATTCCCCTCTCTCATTCTTTCTTGAACTCAACTCCAGATTATCACTCCCATCACTTCATCAATGCTACTCTTGTTGTTACTGATGACCTTCCAATTGCTAAAATACAAAGGTCCATTCGCAATCTTTTCTAGTTTGATTTATCAGCAATATTTAACTTAGTTACTCCCCTTACTTGAAATGCTTTCTTCAACTGACAACACATTCTCCTGTTTCTTCCCCTTCTTCCCTGGTCACTCCTTAGTCTCATGTTTCCTTCTCATCTTCTCAGCCTCTCAGTAGTAGTGTATTCCCAGGGCTCTGTCTTGAGATGTTTTCTTCTATTTATGCTCTCTTCCTTGATGATATCATCCAGTGCCCTGTCTTTAAATACCATTTGTATCTTTATCCTGGACTCTTCTCCTAAATTCTACTCTGATATGTTGGGTGACTAATAAATTGATATGTGAAGTTCAACATGTTTAAGATTTTTATAGAAATTTGAACACCTAAGAGAAATGCCATCAACAAATGGATATAAAATCTATCTTTACAGATGGTATCAAAAAACTGGAAGGTATCAACTTCCAGTTGGAAGGGTATAACTAAATCATACAAACTCAACTCTTCAGGTTGATTAGGCCAAAAGACTGGTGTTATCTTTGACATCCAGTCCATCAGCAAATCCTGTTGGCTCTATCTTTCAAATGCCTTTTGAGTCTGATCACTTTTCACCTCCATTGATTATTACTCTAATCCAATCCAGCATCCTTTTCCATATTTTGTTATAATCATTTCCTAGCTGATTTCCCTGCCTCGCCCTTGGCCCCTCTTATAGACAGTTCTTAACATAGTAGCCAGGGAGATTTCATTTTTTAAAAAAAGTCACAGCATAGAAACCTAAATCCTTAAAATCTACCTTTTTAACTTCATCTCCTACTATTTAGTTCAGCCTTGTTGGCTTCTTTGCTATTTCTAATGCTTCTGTGCTCTCCACTGCACCCCCACAGGTGCGTTTATTTACATTTATTTTTCTCTCTTTCTGGAATGATCTTCCTACAGATGTCCCCATGACTTAGGTCTTGTGGTCTTTACTAAGGTCTTCAGGCCTTTACTCCTTAGGTCTTTACTAAGACGTTCTCTTTCTCTGTGAGGTCCCCATTGATTATCCTATTTAAAATTGCAGCTTCTTCCCTCCATACCCCTCCCACACCACCCATCAGCACTTCTTATCTCCTTTCCTGCTTTATTTTCTTCTCCTGGTATTTACCATCCTTAGACATGTAGATCACATATTTCTTAGTCAGTTATTTGGGACTGTAACTGAGCCATTTGAATCACATGCTGTTTGGTTCTGGGATGAAAGCTGCTCATTAGTAGAATGTAAATTTTACTAGAATTGAAGTTCCACATAATAAGGGTAGGAATTTATTAATTTTTCTATCCTGATTTATTCATTTGTCCCCAGAACAAATGAATCAATGAATGAGTATTAGGATAGAATTCTGTTCTGTTTGGCCTCATAGCTAAACTGGGCTATAGTTAGTTTCTGTGTATTGTCCTTTGTTTTATATGTACACCCCTACCTTTACCCCACCACTACTCAAAAGCCCTTGGAATTGATAAAGTTTTATAAATTTTAGACATGTGGAATGAACAATCCAGATATATTTAATATTTAATCTTACAGTGAAAATGATGAGTGCTACATTCTGAAATTTACCTTCAAATATAGCTGTGGCATTATACTTTTTTTTTTAACTCTTACAAAGGTTCTTAAGGTTGTATGTATAATATTACCACATTTATGTGTATACAAATATTTTTTTAAACAGGTTATCAGGACACCCCATGGGAGAGACTTTGATGACTCTTTGGAAAGGTGTGATGAGTATTTAAGCCCACGGTCATGTAGCAAGCCACAGCATTCAGCAAGGACCTTACTCGTCCATTCAGCACCCTCAACAATGCCGAAGCATTCTCCAAGCCCTGTGTTAAATCGAGCTTCTCTCAGGGAAAGGTAATGCTTAGTCTCTCTTTCTATACTGATTTTTTGAATAATCATTATTAGAAAAGACAAGGCAGCAATTATGTATGTGAAATGATTATTCATACAAGTATAATTTGATTTTAAAAGGCTTACTTTTTGTTTAGAATATATTACATATTATATAGTACTACATACTCCTCCCCAACCCAGTCCTCTTGAAGTGAGTTTATTAACTGTTGGTGAGTTTATTAATTAGAGTCACTTTAACCCTAATTAAATACTGTAATTCATAAAAGTGAAAAATAGTGCATGTTGGTTTGTTTTCAAGAGATTCATAGGGACTTAACATTATGGACATGGCTAATGTATAAAAATAGCATAGATTATACATTCCTTTTAGTGGTAATGATGATGCCATATATTGTTGGTATATGGTAACTGATTTCCTCAAATAAACCCTCCCCAACTCCCCGGGAGAATCTTAACCATGTAAAGATTCCAGCCTCCCTCTAAAAAAGCTTTGACAACCAAAGTTAGATACTTGTTATAATTTGAATGTGAAAGAAATAATTCCTCTTTATCTGTTTTTGTTGTTGTTAAATTCAAATTGGAAATTCCTTGCCTCACTCACTAATAGTAACATAGAAAACAGAGTTGTCATAAATTTAAAAAAAAAAAAAAAGCCCACCCTAGGTAGTTTAAGATTTTTATAGAAATTTGAACACCTAAGAGAAATGCCATCAACAAATGGATATAAAATCTATCTTTACAGATGGTATCAAAAAGCTAATGTAACACACTAAATTTGTACAGCTTATTACAACTGTCAGACATAATTGACAAAATTTAAACTAACTGTATAGTTTATCAAAAAGTTCATCTCAAAATTGATGATTTGAGCAAGAGTGTATCAGTTTGGAAGCTGTATTAAAACATCTCTATTCTGAACAGATAGCTTTGTCTGTTTCCTCATTAGCCCTGTAGCATTCAAATGGATCTATGGAGGTCTGCTGGAGACCCTAATCCTCAGATGGGGAATTTTGATTAATGTTGCTTCTAGGCCATTAGAATCCTGCCTGAGGGATCATGGAGTTCATAGATAGAGATGGACAGATAGATTAAAAGATCTATCTCTATATTTTACGAGAGAGATGCGTATCTCTGTTTCTATAGGCTTTAAAGTTCAAGAGAAACTTTTGAGGAGAGATTTTCCTGCTGAAGTCTGGTAACTTGTGTCTCAGTTGTCAGGGGACTTTCTTGAATTTCCGTGTCTGCTCAGATGTTCAGACATGTAGTCAGTGCTACTCTCTTTTTCCTTACTTTAAGAATTAAGCCCTTGTGGTTTTATTCTTTAGGTTCTTTGCCATCTCTGTAGGTTTTCAGGAAATTTTTTACCTATATCTCCTTGGATATGTTTTTATAAACATTGTTTTATTTTTCTGCCTTTTCACATCTTTTGCACAGCTCTCCAGTTGTCTCTACCGCTGTAGTACAATATGAATTTTAGTCCCATGTTATTTTATCCTTGTCTGTAATTTTGTCCCAGCTTTTGAAGCCTGTCTTCCCTAGTTGATAAATTCTTCATTGAGGCTATACTCAAAAATTCTTTACTGGGGTTAGCTAAAGTCAACTGTCCCTTTTCCATATTCCAGTTCAGGTGATGGCTTCTAGTAGTGAGCAGCATTTACACATTTATTCTGATGCTTGGTAGTAGATGTAGTTAAGTTCTTTTCTCGAAGGAAATGAGTAGCTCTAATATTAAACATGACCCATTTCACCTATCACTTGAGGAAGGTTGAGGTGCTTTTAAAATAAATTATTTTAAAATAAATAAAATAAAATCTAAATAAATTAAACTTTTATTGGGGTACTCCTTAGGATAAACTTTTTTACTTTCACTAAGGTAGAACACCTCTACTTTGAGTGTATGTTCTAAAAAAGATTTAGACTTAGTTACAAAAGAAAATAAAATGTCTATAGGACATATTACTAGGAACAAAAACATGTCATCCTTTTCAGTACACTCAGTACCGAATATAAGATGTTCTTATATATAAGACGTTCTCTGATAGGGCTTTTTAGGTTACTGAGCAGTACACTTACAGAGTGTTTATAAAATCCAGTGGAATCAGTAAACAATTTAAACTGATGTAAATGTAGATTGTATGTCCCCAGCAAAATTGGGAGTATGACAAAATATACAGCTATAGGAGGTTATCTGGGTAGTTATTCATTAAGATGAAGTAAAGTTTTCCTCTAAGATTACTGTAAAATGTTGACTCCTTGATCATGTATGTGAATAAACAGACTTTCAAAAACTCTATTAGTGACTGTAAGCAAATGAATTTCTTTATTTATAGTGAAGGTGCTTTTTGCTTTAAGCCCATTTAAAAAAAAAAATATTTCCAATAGAGTTAACACACATAAAATGGTTGCAATTTTTATTATAAGTGTTACATTTCAGAAGCAGTTTTCTCCTCCAAGTATAAATATTAATATTATGACTTATCATTTGTATTAGGCTGTAGAGTTATTACTAAAATCAGACTAAGAAATACTTGCAAATCTAATTAAAAAGGAGCTGATATTCCTTTTAATCATGCTTACGGTTTTGAATTTTGTAAATGAAGTTAAAGATTGTTAGGCAGTCATTTCTTATACCACAGCACAGACTAGTGGATCCTCTCATAGTACACTGAAGAGATCCTCTTGGAACTAAATATTTGGATCTCAGGTTTTCAAGATGGGTTACATATGTAGCAAATAACAAGGTCAGACAATATACTTGTGTAGATGCAGTGACACTTCCTTTTACAAATGTAGGATATTAAAATTTAGATATAGTTAATCATCCATTATTGATTACGGTCTTTGAAACAGATTATGTAAATCACTTTTCCTGCTTAATAGTTTATACCTTGTATAAACATAAAATTATAACTTTGCAAGAACAAGCTGGGAGAAAAAAAAGGCAAAGATGTAAGCAGTTAGCATTTTAGTACCCATTCCTTTATGAAGGAATTATCAGTAACACTTGATATAGATCAATTATAATCAGATGGGCCTGGAGGTTTTCATTATTACTTGTATAAGGTAAATAAAGTAGCTTAGTTAAACTAATGCCAGTTTTGAGTTTGGGAAGGGCATCAGAAAGAAGAATGGTTGCTCTGTTTCTTCTGTAATTCCACAACTCAGATTTTAATAAAAGTCACATTTTCCTTTCCTGTTTTTCAATATTCACTTAAAAAAACACACACACACACTTACAGGAGAGACTAGAGGAGTGGTATCTGTGCGGAGAGGGGATCATTTAATTTTTATGTTCCTCTATATTTTGAGGGAGTAAGAACATGATAGGATTCTAAATAATATTTTCATCTATTTAAACATTTTACTTCATTTCATAAAATTAGTTTTATTTTTCTGTATACAGAAAGGAATTTCTCACACATAATTTAAGAGAGTGGGATTAAATTACTGGAAAATAAGAACTAATTTTAAAGGCACTATACATGGAATTATTGTTCTAATCTGAACATCTGTATCTTTATTTAGAGATAAAACTCTAAAGACTTATGTGAGGAGATCATTATGCTCTCCCTAATTCACGTCAAACTTTATTAAGACTACTTATTGCACATATTATAAAGACTTAATACTTCTGCAGAGAATCAGTGCCTGATTTTACATCTGCCTCTCATCCTTGGTCAATGAAGAAAATATACTATTTTAATCTTTCTATGTTATCACACAGGGATAAGGAAAAAAATGACTTTCTATGTCTGGCATTTGGAAAGATTTATTTTTCTCTCCCTCTGACTACAAGTCACCTTTGTTTTTTATGCCCACAGATTCCATTCTGATTGGTGTTCACCTTCAAACTGCGATGAGATCCATGATCGGGTAAAAAATGTCTTGAAATCACATCAGGCTCATCAAAGACATTTATATGTTAGTTTCTAAAATTTTCTCTTGAAGGCCTTTTCTAATTGGGCAAGAAAACCAGTGAAGATGCTTAAAGCTTATAATAGTAAATCACTGGAAAGAGAAGAATGAAAGATACAACCTCCATTCCATGGAAGTCATGGTTTTGCTAAAGGCAACTTCTCTAACTTCCTGCTTGACCTGAGTCATTATGCAAAATGTTTGACATCATCTGAACTCTAAACAATGTTACTAATAATTGTCTCAGGGTCAGTAAGTAGAGACTTTATGATAATTATTTTATAGCCTTCAAAGTGTGGAGACTCTTTTGTGGCCCAGTATAAAACAATTCCATTTCCCACAAATATTTTATTTTAAATGGTAGAATGAGGGGAGGTGGGGTGAGAAATAATTATTTTGAAGCAGCTTCCCAACTGATTTTTATGTTAATTAAATATTTAAAAGAGGAAAAGAGCAGGTCAGGTTTACTGGGTTTAATATTAGAGAACATCAATATGAGAATATTTTCTGAGGTAAGGCAAATAAACATATATATGAAGGACAGCTGGGGAATAATTACAGTGTATTCTTCTTGTGTTTGATTTTTTGTTTGTTTGTTTCATTCAGTAGTTTAAAAAACAATCATTTATCATGAGTGTCATGTTGGGTACTAGGCTTGGTCCTGACGATATAACTGGATTATGTGACATTCCATCAGTTTGTACAGTTTTAAGTTGCTATATGCGTACTGTTTTTAAATTAAGCTTGTTTTCAAAGTACAGTGTATATATATGTAGAAAATGCACAAATCATAAGTAACAAGTTTATGAATTATAATAAATCAGCACACTCTTTTGTAAACTATTTACCAAATCAAGAAATAAACTATTATCAGCTCTGCAGAAGCTTCTCTTCTTTCCTCTCAGCTACTGCCACTCCAGGGGTAAAAGTTATCCTAATTTCTAATAGCAAGATTAGTATTGTGTGTTTTAATCTTTATATAAATGAAATCCTACAGTATCTACTTTTTTCTCTGACTTATTTCACTTTGACTTTGCAATTCAGACTTCTTTGTACTGCAGACATCTTGTATTTAGCAATAGTTCTTCACTTTTGCTGCTGTATGGTATTTTATTATATGAAAATACTACTGTTCATTTATTCATTTCTCTGTTGATGGACATTTGGGTTGTTTCTGGTTTGGACTATTACAGAGCTGCTATAAGCATTTTATGCATACTTTGGGTATCATTGTATTCTTATTAAGATATGTATGTATTCTTCTTTGGATATGTATGTATTCTTCCTATTTGGAATTGCCCAGTCATAGGTATGTGTACATTCAGCTTTAGAAGGTGCTGGCAAAGAATTTTTCAAGTGATTTTAACTACCTGTGTATGAGAGTTATACTTGCTCCGCATCCTTTCTGGTATTTAATTGGCGTGTGTGTGTGTGTGTGTGTGTGTGTGCGTGCGTGCGCCTGTGTGTGTTTTCATTTTGGCCTTTTGGTAAGAAGTAGTTTATCATATGATGGTTTCAATTTGCTATTTCCTGATGACTAATGAGTATACTTATTGGCCATTGGATATTCTCCTTTGTGAGCACTTGTTCAAGTCATTTGCCAATTTTTGTACTGAATTGTCTCCTTTTGGTTTTTTGTTGAGAGTTCCATATAGATCCTTGATATGAATTTTTAGGTATATGTTTTGTAATTGTCTTTTCTCACTCTGTGCCTTGCCTTTTTATTCTCTTAATGACATCTTTGATGAAAAGAAGTTCTTAATCCTAAGGAATTCAATTCATTATAGTTTTTTGTTGTTGATTAACATTTTTAGAAATTTTGTGTACTTCAAGACTTTCTCCTATGTTTTCCTCTAAAGGCTTTCTGTTTTATTTCCCATTTAAATATATGATCTGATTAAAATAATTTTTTCTGTATCATGATAGATAGATATCAAGTCCCAAGAAAGGTTTAAGCCTCAAGATTTCTTTCTTGTTTTGTTAATTTTATATATTTTGAAGCTATGTCATTGGTGGGATACAGAACCTTTTATTGTGAAGGTTCTTCATCTCTAGTAATATTCTTTGCTTCGCGGTGTGTTTTATCTGATATTTGTAGTTACGATGGCTTTCTTTTGGCTAGTCTATGCATGGTATGTATTTTTCCATTTTTTTTTCTTTTTATCATTATATTTAAAGTGCATATCTTGTGAGTAGCACAAGGTTTTTTTTGAAGAATTAAAATCTAGAATTTTTATGTAGATTGATGTGGCTTTGGTTTGGATTGGTAAGTATTTTTTATAACTTACTTTCCTTTTTATTAATTTGTTATTCATTTTTAACTTTTTTTTATTGGTTCCTCTACAGATTTCAAAATGCATACATGACAAATTATTTTTTCGTTGACCTCTCTAACAATAATGGGGCCCTAAAACATTTAACCCTTTTTAACCTGCCCCCTTTTCTTGCACATTTTTGTCATGCGTTTTAATTCTACATATATAAAACACACAAGAAATTAATTTTATTTATATAGTAATGTTTATTCATGTTCTTTCATTTTATTCATTATCCTTTCTATTATTCTTTCTTCTTTCCTGTAATTCCATGTTCCCATATGGATTCTAGAGTCATTTTCCTTCTGCCTTTAATACTTCTTTTATAACATTCTCCTGGCTGTGAATTCTGATTTTGTTTGAAAACATCTTGGTTTTAGTTTTATGTGGGATGGTTTTATTGGATATAAAACTCTAGGTTGGTAAAGTTATTTTCTTTGGTATTTTAAAGAAGGTATTACATTGTCTTCTGGCTTTTTTGTGTGTCTTGAAAAGTAAGCTATTACACCTTTGAAGTAATGTGGGAATTTTTCCCCACTTTGTTGCATTTAAGATTTACTCCTCAACTTTGTGTTTAGTAATTTACTCTTATATACCTAGATGTGGTATTCTTGGATTGATTCTATGTTAAATTTTCAGGGCTTCCTAAATTTGTAGGTTGATATTTTTCATTAGTTTTGGAAAACCTATAGCCATTCTTTCTTTAAACAGTACTTATGCCCCATTATCTGTTTTTCTGGATTTCCCAATTATACTTATATTAGATTTTTAGACTTGTATAAGATTTTTTAGATTTTTAGACTCATGTATCTTGTGCTTATTTTGATATTTTTAATTCTTTTTTTTTTCCTCTCTCTCTAATTTGGATACTTTCATTAGAAATGTCCTCTAGTCTGCTAATCCTGTCTTATGTGTTTACATTGATGTTAAAACTATTTGAAACTTTATGAAAGACATAACTTTCAAAAATTTTTTGAAAGACATAAAGTACCAAAACTAACTCAAGAAGAAGTTGATAAACTCAATAGCTGTATATCTATTAAAGAAATTGAATTTGAAGTTAAGAATCTTACATAAAAGAAAACACCAGGCCCAGATGGTTTCTCTGGTTAATTCTACCAAACCTTTAAGAAAAACCTAATGGCAGTTTTACCAGACAGAAAGTAGAAGAAAAACTTCCTAAGTTCATTTTATGACATCAGTATTTTCCCTAATGTCAAAGCCAGACAATGACATTATAAGAAAAGAAAAATACAGAGCCAAAACCCTCATGAACATATATGCAGAAATCCTCAACAACATACTAGCAAATCAAATCCAGCAGTATATAAAAATGAAAGTATATCATAATCAAGGGTCTCATTCTAGAAATGCAATATAAATTCATCTTATTGACAGGTTAAATAAAAAGCATATTTCTTCTGTATGTCATTTCAATAAGCACAGAACAAGTATCTAACAAAATCCAACTCTATTCTTGATAAACATTCTTAGTAAAGTTGAGGTCAGAAGGGAACTTTATCAACCTAATGAAGAACATCTTTGAAAACCTACAGCTAACACTTTGTAGTTAATGGTGAAAGACTGAATATTTTCCCCTAAATTCAGAAACAAGGATGCCCTCTCTTAACATTCCTTTAACATCATATTGGGAGTCTTAGACAATGCAGGAAGATAAGAAAAAGAAATAAGAGGGATACAGGTTGGAAAATAAGAAAAAAAAACACTTATATTTGCAGAGGATATTATTTTGCAGAAAATTCCACAGGATCTCCAGAAAAGCTCCCAGAACTAGTAAGTGAGGTTAGCAAGGTCACAAAATATGAAGAAAGTCAATTTTTTCCTATATATCTGAAATGAATAGTTGGAATTTTAAATTAGGAAATCCATACCATTTACAATAGCACCAGAAATTGAAATCCTTAGGTATAATCCTAATAAAATATGTGCAGCGTTTGCATTTTGAGAACTACAAAATGCTGTTGAAAACAATCAAAGAAGATAGAACTAAATGAAGAACTACATCATGTTCACAGATTGGAGGACTCAGTATGAAGATGTCAGTTTTCCCCAATTTGATGTCTAGATTCAGTGCAATCATAATTAAAACCCTATCAAACTTTTTAATAGAAATTGACAAGCTGATTCTAAAAGTATATGGAAAGGGCAAAGGAAATTGAAAAACCAAAAACAATTCTGAAAAAGAACAAAGTTGGAGGACCCAGTAACCAATTTTAAGACTTACTATAAAGCACAACAATGAAGACAGTGTGTTGTTGACTAAAGCATAGACACATATGTCAAAGGAATAGAATAGATACCTCAGAGATAGACCCACATCAATACTGTCAACTGAGTTTTGACAAAAGTACAAAGTCAATTAAACAGAGACTTTGCATTTGTTGTCTTTTCAATGCATAGTTCTGGATTTTTAAAAATGCACATTTAAAAATAGATCATAGACCTAAAACATAGTAGAAAATCTATTTAATTTATATTTGTAAATTACTTTTTTTTTTTTTTAAGATTTTATTTATTTATTCATTAGAGACAGAGAGAGAGAGGCAGAGGGAGAAGCAGGCTCCCAAGAAGCAGGGAGCCCGATGCGGGACTCGATCCCAGGACCCTGAGATCATGACCTGAGCCGAAGGCAGACGCCTAACCATCTGAGCCACCCAGGCACCCCTGTAAATTACTTTTAAGATATGACACCAAACACATGATCCGTAAAAAAATTGATAAATTGAACTTCATTAAAATTAAAAACTTTTGGTCTGTGAAAGACAATGTTAAGAGAATAGAATGACAAGTCATAGTCTGGATGAAAATATCTGCAAATCACATATATGATTAAGGATTTGTATCCAGAATTGAAAAAAAAAATCCTCTTCAACTCAATAATAAGAAAATAAAGAACCCAATTAAAAATGGGCAATATAGGGGTGCCTGGGTGGCTCAGTCGGTTAAACGTCTGCCTTCAGCTCAGGTCGTGGTCCCAGGGTCCTGGGATCGAGCCCTGCATCGGACTCCCTGCTCAGCGGAAAGCCTGCTTCTCTCTCTCCCTCTGCTGCTCCCCCTTGCTTGTGTGCTCACTCTCGCTCTCTCTCTCTCTGTCAAATTAAAAAAAAAAAAAAAGGGCAATATATCTGAACAGACATTTCACCAAATAAACATGAAAAGATGCTCAATAATCATTATAGAAATGCAAATTAAAACTGCAATAAGATACCACTGCTACCTATTAGAATTGTTAAACAGAAACAAAAACCCAAAAAATCTTATCCTAGTAAATGCTGTCAAAGATATGGAGCAGTAGGAATTCTCATTCAGTGCTGGTGGGAATGCCCAATGGCACAGCCACAAGACAGCTTGGCAGTTTTGTATAAGGTTAAATACACTTATCATACAACCCAGCAATCCTACTCTTAAGTATTTACCCAAATGAATTAAAACTTATGTTCACACAAAAACCTGTACATGCATGTTTATAGTAAGTTTATTCATAATTGCCCAAAATTAGAAGCAACCAATATACTCTTCAAAGGCAAATGGTGAACAAACTATGGTGTTCAATGGACTATAACTCAGCAATAAAAAAGAGTGAGCTATAGGGGCACTGGATGGCTGTCAGTTAAGCATCTGACTCTTGATTTTGGTTTAGGTCATGATCTCAGTGTCATGGGATCAAACCCTGCATCAGGCTCCGTGCTCAGGGGGAATATGCTTGAGATTCTCTCTCTCCCTCTCCTTTTGCCCCTCCCCCCCCAAAATAATACATAAATCTTTTTTTAAAAAGTGAGCTATAAATTCATACAACAACATGTTTAGTCTTAAATTCAGTTTGCTAAATGAAAGAAGCTAGAACTCCAAAGCTACATATTGTATGATTTTTTTTTTACATGATGTTGAAATAGCAAAGCATAGGGGAGGCAGAAGAGGTTGATTACAAAGAAACCAGTCTCACAGGGAGATTTTTAGGGTGTTGGAGCTGATGGGTACTGAAGTTGTTGATATGTGACATTATGCATTTGTCAAAACTACCAGAAATGTACATCAGAAAGAGAGAACTTTACTGAATGAAAAATAAAAGAAAAAAATATCAAGTGTGATGTTTGGGCTTCTGAGGATTTAATGCAGATTATAACAAATAAATCTAAAGGTACTAAAAATACAAGATACAGTTTTAAATTAGCTTACCTAAATAACTTTGGAGTATAGTGTTTTGGCTGGATACTGTGAGGCTAAAGACAAAAAGAATGATTTAATCACTATATTCTTTTGCAGGGATTTGCAAACATTTTCTGTAAAGAGCCAGAGAGTAAATATTTTTTGTGCCATAGGGTCCCTGTCACACTACTCAGCTCTGCCGTTATAGCACTAAAGCAGACATAGACAATAGGTAAAGAGATGAGTATGTATGTATTACAATAAAACTTTATCCGTATGCACTAAAATGTGAATTTCATGTGATTTTCATGGAACCTTTTCCCCCCATCTTTTAAATGTAAAAAGATAAAAATTACTTTTACCTATCGGGCCATACCAAAATAGGCAAAGGGCCAGAATTACCCTGGGAGTTGAAGTTTGCCAACCCCTGTTCTAGTAGCTAAGTGTGTTTCGTACAGGGGTATGGATTAGCAATTCTGAACATAATTTATATGAGAGTTGAACAAATAAGAAATCATAGATAAGTACAACCAGGTTTTTCATTGTCAGAAAAGAAGTGACAAAGAAACAGGGTGAACCTTATGATGTTAGAATAGTGTCTAAAATAACAGTTTAATTCATGTTTATTTTAATATATATACAGATAGATTGACTCAAATATAGATATGAGTGTATTTGGGTTAGTACACATCCATATTTCCTACTTTTGGTCCTCCAAAAGGCCTAAGAGGAGTGACAACCCAATAGCAATGAGCACACCCAGCTCCCAGATCTTGGTTTCTAAATACCTATATTCAGTAAAAGTTACCAGGACTCCTGGAGCAATTGCTGATCCTGGGGCTGGGGCAGGGAAGACAAAGATTAGGATGGAAGAACATCTTGTAGTATGAAAAGTGAAGAATTGCTTTAAAAAAGGGGGGGGGGAGTGAGGAGGACAGGGGCATATCAAAAGAACACAGGAACCAATCTGAAGTCCCAGTGGCCATTGCTGGAATAATTTGAGCAACAAAATAAATAGCAATATTTGGATTATAACCCAAAGAATAAAATAAAATCCATGAGTACATATTGATATAAGTGAAACAATGAATGACTAAGAATGAGAATGGATACATCTTCCTTACAGAAGAATTGTAAGTAATAATTGTGGGTATTGACCCTTCCATGACATGGAGCATAATTATTCTTCCCTTGAGTGTGGGCTAGACTTAGTGATTTGTTTCTGATGAATAGAGCATGGAAAGGAGAAATTGTAACTTGGAGAAATCTGGCAGACACCAACCTTACAAAGTGATCAAGGTTAACATCACTAATGATAACTCATGCTGACATCCTGTATTCCTTGATATCAGGTGATATGAAGGGCACTGCTCTGTGACATTGTTCCCCAAAGCCCATAACCCTAGTCTAAACATGAAAAAATATCAGACAAAATCAAATTGAGAAACTTTCTACAAAATACCTGACTAGTACTCTTCCAAACTGTCAAGGTCATAAGAAACAAGGAAGGACAGAAACTTGTCACAGATTGGAGACTAAGGAGAAATGATTTAAAAGCACCATGGTATCCTGTATTGGATCCTGGAATAGAAGTGCATTGCCGGAAAAACTGGTGCAATCCAAGTAAAGTCTGCAATGTAGATAATTACTGTACTAATGTTAATTTCTTTGTTTTGCAAAATGAACTGTGGCTATATAAGATATTAACATGAAGAACCTGGGTGAAGGGTGAAGTTCCTGTGTACAAGAACTCTTTCATCTTTGCAACTGTTTTGTAAATCTAAATATTCAAAAATAAAAAGTTAAACTACCATTGACCCTTGAACAATATGGATATTAGAGGCTCCACACACCCCTTGCAGTCAGAAATCTGCATATAACTTTTGACCCCCCCAAAACTTAACTACTAATAGCCTACTGTTGACCAGAAGCCTAACCAATAACATAAAACAGTTGATTAACACATATTTTGTGTATGTATTCTATGCTGTATTCTTACAATAAAGTAAGTTAGAGAAAAGAAAATGTTATTAAGAAAATTATAAGGGAGAGAAAATATATTTATAGTACTGTAAAAAATCTGCATTGTAAGTGGACCTGCTCAGCTCAAACCCATGTTCAAGGTCAACTGTTCTAAGTTCTTAATTTCAGCTCTTTGGGCTTTTAACTGAGAGCTGGTGTGATTATACGCTCCTTCCCTCCCATAGGGTACTATGTATAATTCTTCTTAGGTAAGACAGCAGCAAATCCCTTCTGCTTTTCAAATACTTTCTGTTTAGGTTTTTGTCCCTTCACCCTGTACTGATTCAGACATTCTGCCAGTATCTTGAGGGAACAGTTAGCTCAGTTTTGCACCCATCATGTCTCATTGGATTTTGGCCTCTCAGGTTTTTAATTTTGTACATCTAGTATAGTAAGACTGCCAAAACCCTGCTGATTTCTTTGTCTTCCAGCAGTGGACCTGTGGTTGAATAAAGCATAGATTCCCAACATTTTGTTCTATGCTCAGTATACAAATGCCCCCAGGAAAACACCAGTTGCAGACCTTTAGTTACACCTCTTCTCTCAGAAATGCTGGCGCCCCTAGTACTACTGTTTAAGCAGCTTCCTTGTGCCCTTAAACAAAAACAAACTACACACACACACATAGACACACACACACACACACACACACACACACATATACATACATACATGCAGTTGGCTTAAACTGGGCACTAATCTCAGTATCTTAAATTGGTTTACACTAAGAGCAGCCTGAACACAGGCTATTAAAATTAGTCATATTTTTCTGCCTACATTAATTCATATATATTGAGCATTCTCCATCAAATATCTGCATGCTCTGTATCTGGCACTATGCACAGCACTGGAGATCTTTTCATATAATCAAATTTCCGGCCCATAAGGAACTTACATAATCCAATGATTTAATAAACCAATAAATAAATATAAAAGAGTAAAAAAACAGTGTGGCACACTATATGATTAAGTATAATAATAAAAAGCATAAACAAGTAATGTCATTGTTTTTCCAGAGAAAAACAAATTGATTACATAGAAATAATAACTGTTTATTAAGTGTTAACTACATCTCAGGCACTGTGTATATGTTACTCCATTTTATCATTGCAGTAATCTTATAAAGTAATTACTATTAAGGAGTACTATTTTAAAGATGAACTGAGGCTCAGAAAAGTTAAATGGCTTGTATAAGGTCATGTAGCTATTTAAGATGATTGGAGCAAAGATTTGAATCTAGATTAATACTTTTTTTTTAATTTTAGCATGTTTTTATTGTTTTTCTTTTTTTTCATTTAAATTCAATTAGCCAACATATAATACATCATTAGCTTCAGATGTAGTGTTTAATAATTCATCAGTTGTGTATAACACCCAGTGCTCATATGTGTATAACATACACATATATATGTATAACATATACGTATATAACATAACATGCGTATAACACCCAGTGCTCATACAAGTGCCCTCCTTATTCTTTATGATCTTAACCACTAAGATCTACAGAAATAAACACACAAAGTACAATCTGATACACATAAGTTAGAAAATATAAATGCCTAAACATAAACATGTGAAAACATGCAAACATAAGATCCATCAACAGAATACATGTTCAGAAACAGAAATAAACACTAACATACTAGAGATAGACATTGTTATCTGCACACTCAAACACACTCTCTGGACACAGGTCAGATCAAAGTACAGGTTGGTCCTCCTTGAAGGATACTCATAGACAAAGATATATCATCTTAAATATAAACACCAGGGTTTTTAAAATTTACTTTATACCTTACAAAGAATTTTACAAAGTAAAAAAAAAAAAATTTTTTTTTTTTTTACTTCACAAAGATTTTATTTAAATATCAAACTCTTCTGAGACAGTGAAAAAGTCCTTTATGAATCATTAAACATTTGACTAGTATAGAGGAGAATAAAACATAATATGTTGAAAGTTTGATAATCATTAAAAAATGAAGAGAACCCATTTCAAACAAGCTAATGAAAGTCAGTGATCAGGAAAGATTCAGTTGAAAATAAAATCCAGGTGAAAAGGGAGCAAATGATTTTCACATTTATTCAAGAAAATGTAAGATCACTTCAACAAAGACCCCAGTCCTTTTGCTATTATGTCTAAATCCCAGACTCTGGTGCCTTCTGGCAGAAATAAGGAAATAGAGGGAAACACAGAATATAGAATAGGCAGGATAAATAGAAAACACTAAATTTATACCCAACCATATCAGTTAGGTACATTAAATACAAACAGAATAAACATTATAATTGAACACAATGATTGTCATATTGAGTAAAAATGCCAATATATGGTTATTTCAAAACACCTCTTAAATATGAACAGAAAGGTTGAGTTATGCTCTGTCTTTCATCAGTAGGCACATAATGCCTGATTAGTTCATATTCTCTCTCTCTCACTCACTTGCTCTATGTAGCAATTCCAATGCCTAGATGCTTTATTTATTTATTTATTTTTGCCTAGATGCTTTAAATAGCAGAAATAAAAGTAAATGTGACTTAATCCTACCAGCCTATCCTGTACAGAAATGCGTGTTTTTAGGTAAAACTCCTTGTGGAGATAATCCAGGTAAAGCAGAAGGTCATTGTTGGGCCAGATCATGGAAAACCAGGCTAAGCTGTGTAGACTTTATCCTGGAATCCAGGAGTCATGAATACAGATGCATTCAAGGTGATAAAATTAGAACATAATCCAAGTCCTCATTTGCTTTGTTAACAAAATGATCTCAGAACAAAAATAGCAAACTACCATTGAAGATACAATTATTGAAGAATGATAAAGAATTTTTTTCTCTTTTCCACTTTTTCATAACTGTACTCAGCTACATTTTCAGAGCATATACCATTATATGCTATAATACTGTACTCTCTCCTTTATATTCTTCATTTAAAGTTCTACATGTAAATACTTAATGTTTTTTATTTTATGTCAATGTCTTCTCCAGTCATTTCAGTTGTCTGAAGCTCTTTCCCTAGTAGATTCCTAAGGAGGCTCATGGGACAAATATTCCCAGAGTTGCATGATAATGATATTTTGTCTGTAGTCTTTATGCCTGAAAGTTACTTTGGCTGGATATAAAAATCCTTGGCTTACATTTTCTTTATTTTATTTTTGTTTAATTTTTTATTTTTTTTAAAGATTTTATTTATTTATTTGACAGAGAGACACAGCGAGAGAGGGAACACAAGCAGGGGGAGTGGGAGAGGGAGAAGCAGGCTTCCCGCAGAGCGGGGAGCCCGATGCGGGGCTCAATCCCAGGACCCCGGGATCATGACCTGGGCCGAAGGCAGATGCTTAATGGCTGAGCCACCCAGGCGCCCCACATTTTCTTTATTTTAAATATGTTTCTTAGTTTTGACACAGGATGTTGCTGTCGAAATCCGCTTAAAATCCAGTTTTCTTTCGCTTGTGAGTGACTTGCTCTTTTAGCCTGGAAATCCAATTGTGGGGCTTTTTTCCCCTTCATTTTTAAAGTTTAGTAATAATACCAGAATACATCATGTGTTGATTATTCTGGATTGATTTTTTTCCCAATGTATGTCATGTGTCTTTCATTATTTTGTGAATATTTTCTCTTTTTATTTTTTAATTAAATTTTTCTTTTTTAATTTAAATTTTACTTAGTTAACATAAAGTGAAATATTGGTTTCTGGAATAGAATTCAGTGATTCATCACCTACATTCAACACCCAGTGCTCATCACAAGAAGTGCCTTCTTTAATCCCCATAACCCATTTAGACCATCCCCCACTCACCTCCCTCCATCAACCCTCAGTTTGTCCCCTATCATTAAGAGTATCTTATGGTTTGTTTTCCTCTCTCCTTTTTACCCCCTTCCCATATGTTCATCTGTTTTCTTTCATAAATTCCACATATAAGTGAGATCATATGGTATTTGTCTTTCTCTGGCTGACTTATTTCACTTAGCATAATACACTCTAGCTCCATCCATGTTGTTGCAAATGGCAAGATTTCATTATTTTTGATGAATGAGTAATATTCCATTGTGTGTGAGAAGAATAGGTATTAACTCTTCTTTAAATGTTTTAGAGTTCCCCTGGGAAGCCATCTAGCCCAGGACTTCCATTTGTTGGGAGATTTTGATTATTGATTCAGTTTCTTTGCTGGTTAAGGGTCTGTTCAAATTTTCTATTTCTTCCTGTTTCAGTTTGGTAGTTTGTAAGTTCCTAAGAATTTGCCTATTTCTTCCAGATTGCCCAGTTTGTTGCATATAATTTTTCATAGTATTCTCTTGTAATTGTTTGTATTTCTGTGGTATTGGTTATGCTCTCTCCTCTTTCATTTGTGATTTTATCTATTTGGGTCCTTTCTGTTTTGGTAAATTTGGCTAGGGGCTTATCAATTTTAATAATTCTTTTGAAGAACCAGCTCTTAGTTTCATTGATCTGTTCTACTGGGTTTTTTGTTTGTTTGTTTCTATATCATTTATTTCTGCTCTAATCTTTATTATTTCCCTCTTCTGATGGCTTTAGGCTTCATTTGCTGTTCTTTTCTAGCTCCATTACGTGTAAGGTTAGGTTGTGTATTTGAGACTTTTCTTGCTTCTTGAGATAAGCCTGTATTGCAATATACTTCCCTCTTGGGCCTGCCTTTGCTGCATCCCAAAAGTCTTGGACTGTCATGTTTTCATTTGCTTCCATGTATTTTTTTAATTTCTTCTTTAATTTCGTGGTTAACCCACTCATTCGTTAGTAGGATTTTCTTTAACCTCCATGTATTTGAGGTCTCTCCGAATTTTTTCTTGTGGTTTTATAGTGTTGTGGTCTGAAAATATGCATGGTATGATCTTGATCTTTTTGTACTTGTTGAAGGCTGATTTGTGAACCAGTATGTGATCTGTTCTGGAGATTGTTCCATGTGCACCCAAAAAGAATGTGTACTCTGCTGCTTTAGGATGAAATGCTCTGAATATATCTGTTAAGTCCATCTGGTGCAGTGTGTCATTCAAAGCCATTGTTTCCTTGTTGATTTTCTGCTTAGATGATCTGTCCATTGCTGTAAGTGGGCTGTTAAAGTCCCCTGCTATTATTGTATTATTATCAGTGAGTTTTCTTTATGTTTATTATTAATTGATTTATATATTTGGGTGCTCCCAAGTTGGGAGCATAAATATTTACAATTGTTAGATCTTCTTGATGGATAGACCTCTTAATTATGATATAATGCCCTTCTTTATCTCTTGTTACACTCTGTTTTAAAATCTAGTTTGTCTGATATAAGTATGGATATTCCAGCTTTCTTTTGATATCCATTAGCATGATAGATGGTTCTTCTTCCCCTCACTTTCAATCTGCAGGTGTCTTGAGGTCTAAAATGAATCTCTTGTAGACAGCATATTGATGGATCTTCTTTTTTTATCCATTCTGCTACTCTCTGTCTTTTGATTGGAGCATTTAGTCCATTTACATTAAGAGTGATTATTGAAAGATATGAATTTAGTGTCATTGTGTTACCTGTAGTGTTGGTGTTTCTGGTGATGTTCTCTGGTCCTTTCTAGTCTTTGTTGCTTTTGTTCTTTTTCCCCACTCACAGAGTCCCCCTTAATATTTCTACAGGGCTGGTTTAGTGATTATGAACTCCTTTAGTTTTTGTTTGTTTGGGAAACTCTTTCTCTCTCCTATTCTGAATGACAGCCTGGATGGATAAAGTATTCTTGGCTGCATATTTTTCCCATTCAGCACATTGAATATATCCTGCCACCCTCTTCTGGCCTGCCAGGTTGCTGTGGATAGATCTGCTGTGAACCTGATCTGTCTTCCCTCTAGGTTAAGGACTTTTTTTTCCCTTGCTGCTTTCAGGATTCTTTAGTTGCCTCTGTATTTTGTGAATTTGACAATGATATGCCTTGGCAATGGCCAGCTTTTGTTGAATTTAATGGGGGTTCTCTGTGATTCTTGGATTTTGATGCCTGTATCCTTCCCCAGATTAGGGAAGTTTTCAGCTATAATTTGCTCAAATAAACCTTCTGCCCCTTTTCCTCTGTTTTCATCTTCTGGGACTCCTATGATACGAATGTTTTTCCATTTTAATAAGTCGCCGAGTTCCCTAAGTCTATCTTCATGATCCATTACCTTTGTTTTCATCTTCTTTTTAGCTTCTTTATTTTCCATAATTTATTTGTTCCTCTGATTTGTCCATCCTCATTTTTATGGCATCCATTGGGTTTGCATCTCAGTTATAGCATTTTTAATTTTGGCCTGACTAGATTTTAGTTTATCTCTATAGTAAGGGATTCTCTAGTGTCATCTATGCTTTTTTCAAGCCCAGTTAGTATCCTTATAATTGTTTTAAATTCTTTTAAATTTGTTCTTTTACTATTGGGGTAAAAGATGGCTACCAGTGATTTTTTGCCTACTAGTATTCTCACGCCTGTGTAGTTTCTTCCCACCACACGTGAATAGGGCTGATCTGTGCAAACAATAGACTGTTGAAGAAATAACAGTGTATGACTTCTGAGGCTAGATCAAAAAGACATTAAAGCTTCTTTCTTGTTCCCTCATAAGAACATTTACTCTTGGGAAGACAAATTGTCAGGCCATGAAGACATAGGTAATATATTTTCCATCTGTTTTGTGAGCATGACTTTTCTGGCATGCTTTCATTGAGGGCTCCTTACTTGGTCTTTTTTTTTCCCCTCTTAAAACTTTTTATGAAATTTAACCCATTTATGATTACTTTATAAAATTATTTTTTCCTAAACTTTTAAAAAGGCACATAGGATTTAGATTAATTTTTCTAAATGTGTAGTTTGAGGGCTCTTTTTTCTGTCTTCATCATTTGTTCCAAAAGTATGGCAGCTTAGTTTCTGACATTTCCTGGCTTGCTTTTTCTACCCAATTTTTATGTAGAAATTTTCTTTCCTTTGTTTTTACTTCCCTGTTCAATTTGTATTCTTTTTCCAGATGTTTATACTCAGTGTAAAGTTTTATCTTGGAAGATGACTTTGGCGTGTTAGTTTTGAGAGTTAATGGGTCCCAGACTGCTCTAGCTCCTTCAGAATTCATTGTAAATCCTTTGTATTCATTACTATGAGAGTGGGAAAACCTCTTCTGGCTTCACTTTCTGAATTGGCCCACCAGCCTTTTGAGTGAATACTCTCTTTTGTTACTTTGAAGTTATTTGGTTTATCAGATGCTTCAATGTTTTCCTCTGATTTGTCCTCCACAGATGGTGTTACCATCTCATGTACCTACTGGGGGTTTACAAATGTCTCCTGATATTTTGGAGTTCATGGGAATATCTTGTCACTTAATTTTCTTGCAGATGTTTCCCATGGATTTTTTAATACTGCTATTCTAGGTAATTAAAAAAGTTATTTCAGTATAATTTACTTTAATCCTAAGTTCTACAGCACAGTGAGTTTTTAAAAAGTGAACCCCTGGGTAAACAGCATCCAGGTCAGACACATGAGATTACCAGCACCCCAGAAATGCCTCTGGTGCCTCTTTTCAGTCACTACACAACCTACATTCTAATATCTAACAACATATAGACTAGTTTTACGTGTTTTTGAACATTTCATAAATGGAATCATATGGTATTTATCCTTTTGTATTTAGTTTCTTTTGCTGATCATTATGTTTGTGACATGCATGTGCTTCATTTTTATTATTATATGCTGGGAATCAGCAAACTACAGTCCACAGACAAATTCCAGACTTTTAAATTTTAAATAAAGTTTTATTGGAACATGAATAGACCCATTTGTTTATATATTATATATGGCTGTTCTCAAGTTACAATAGCAGAGATGAGCAGTTGTAACAAAGAGCACATAAGTTGCAAAGCTGAACATATATACTATTTGGCCCTTGAAAGAATAGTTTGCCAACCTTTGCTTTATAGTATTCCAATAAGAATAGCAAAATTTATCAGTTAATTCTTTTTATTTGGGGCTAATACTAATAGTACTGCTATCATTATTATATATGTTCTTTGATGAACATATATATGTATTCCTGTTGGATATATACCTAAAATGGAGTTGCTGGGTCATAAGGAAGGAATGTAGAATATACTGCCAAAGAGTTTTTTCAAAGTGTTCCAGTATCAGTGGTTGAGAGTTCTAGTTTTCTATATCCTTGCTAACACACTGTATTGTCTGGGTTTTATTTCCCCATTATAGATATTCCAGAGAATATGAATTGATAATGCATTATGGTTTTGCTTTGCATATTCTGAAACTGTGTTGTTGGATGCATACAGGTTTAAATTGTGGGATTGTTGTTTTTTTTTTCTGATTAATTGACCTGTTTGTCATTGTGAAATGTCTTTACCTCTAGGAAAGCTTCTTGCCTTCAAATATAGTTTGTCTGATATTATTATAGGCATATCAACTTTCTTTTGGTTAGTGTTGATCGGTACTTTTCATTCTTTTACTTTTACCCCTTCTGTGTCCTTATATTTAAGATGTGTGTCTTATGTAGTTGGGTTTTGTATTATTCAGTATTTACCTTTATTTAGTGTAATCATTTAATTACTGATATTGTTGGGTTTATACCATCTTCTGTTTTTTTATCTGATAGATCTATTCATGTTTGTTTTTTAAATCTCCTGCGTATCTCCTTTAACTAAGATATTTTTATTCCCTCTCCTCCCTCTTTTAACTCATAGGGTATATATTTGCTTATTATTCTTTTAATGTTGCCCTATAAAATATATGTATCCTCTATTACAATCTAATACAATTTTTTTCTTTACCAGTTTTTTGATAATGCTAGAATTTTAGAACACTTATACTCCTTTTAAACGCCTTTCTTTTTTAAAGTTATTGTCATACATTTTAATTCTGTATGTATTTTGGATTCCACAATGCATTGATACTATTGTTTTGTATAATAATATTTATTTATATTTGCCTACATATTTTGTATAGTAATATTTATATTTGCCTACATATTCATTTTTTTTGGTGCTTTTTAGTTTTGAATTCTCTTTTCATTTTGGATCATTTCCCATTTGCCTGAAGAATTCCCCTTAGTGTTTTTTTGTACAGTCTGCTTTTGGAAATTTTTCTCTTTTTTATTTACTTATTTTTATTACTTATGTGTTTATTTATGTATCCACTAAATCTGTGAAGACTTTTTCCTCACTGGATATAGATGTATATGTTGACAGATGTTTTTCTTCCTGTACTTTAAAAATATCATTTTGTTATCTTATGACTTCCATTATTTCCTTGATAAGCCTGTTGTCAGTCTTAACCCTTTCTGCTTGTATGTCTTTTATCTCTGGCTTCTTTTAGTATTTTCTCTTGTCCTTAGTTTTGAAAGATTTGGTTTTATTTATTATTATTAACCCTGTCCAGAGTTTCTTGAATCTGTGAATTCATTACTTAAATTAGTTTGGGGAATTCCAGCCCTTTATTTCTTCAAATATGCTATATGACTTTACCTTTATTCCTTACTTCTTGGGTGTCCAATTACATCTATTAGACCTTTTGATTATCTCCCACAGTTTCTTGCACTTCTTTCTGTATTTATCATTCTACTTTCTCTTTTATTAGCATTTCCTATGAACCTATATTCTACTTCACTGATCTTGTCTTCTACTGTTTCCAATATACTGTTAAACCCATCTATTAAGTTCTTTATTTCTATTTAATGTTTAGATATAAAATGTCTCTTTGATTAATTCTTATAAATGCCAATGTTTCTGGAAAATCTTAACCTTTATGTGTATTTTGTCCAACTTTTCATCTGTTTTCTTGAACATATTGATCATAGTTAGTATAAAGTGCTTATCTCCTAATTCTGACACCTGGGTTGCACTTGTGATCTGCTTCCTTTGTCTTTTTTATTCTTGTGTACTGTCCTGACTGTACTGTCTTGACTGTACTACTTATTTCATAATTAAATTCTAGACATTATTTCTAAAAGAACTTTAGATCTTTCCAGATGATGAGAGGGTTCCCTCTTTCCTCTATTAGGCAAGTAGCATCAAATCTTTCACCTTTTAACCTTGATTCAAAAGAAACCAAACTAATTTGAGGCTATATTGATGTTTTGGTAAATCTCAGTTTATCCTTAATCAGACTTTCATTAAATCTCACTTCAGCTGTCTTTTTTTGGTAATTAGCCTCCAGTGCTTTCAAGCCAGAGTTTTTTGGGTCTTTGTCTTCTCAGTACCAAGAAACTGAGGCAATTTCTCTCCTACTTCTCAGAGAGTTTAGGTTTAGTTCCTTACATTTCCATACCAGGAACCTTCAGAAAATATTCATATATTTGAGTCCCCCTCTCATCTCTGTTTTTATGACATCAGCTCTGCATAATCATCAAAATGTCTGCTGGTTTCTCTGTCTGCCAGCACCAGCTCTACAACCAGTTCTAGCTGCTCCCAGAAATCAGGTACCCTCAGGTAAATGTGATTGCAACCGGTCAAGTATCAATTCACTACATTTCAAGGCTTTCAGCTGTCACCTGCTTTGTTACCAAAGTCTTTTTTTCCTGACAGATGTTTGTCTTTTAATTACCATCTAATTATATGGCATGGATCTTTTGCTTTTCAGTCATTTTTTGGATTAATTTGTTGCCCCCCAACCTGGCATAGCTTCAGAATTTGGCAAATATTGTGACAAGACACTTTTATGTGTTTGAGGCTCTTCCAGCTCTCAGTTTTACTTCTCAAGTGTGGTGTGATTCACAAAAAATTCTGCTGGGTACTCCCTCCCCAGAAATAGCCTTTGCCTGAGCCAAGACCAGATATTTTAGCCTAGCTAGTCCCAGATTGTCAAGTCTTTCCAGTTTAAAAACAGTTACAGGTCCTTAAGTGTCAATACTATCTCCAGGGTTTTTGCCTCTTGTGTTTTGAGGGCCTCTAGCTCTAGTAGATATTTATCTCTTAAGTACCATGAAACTGTAGGAACATTTGGATACTTTTGGGTTATCTCTATACTCTCTAGTCCCATGCAGCTCCATAAATCAATAAAGGTCATAACTGAGAAACTGGTTGTACATCTTAGGCCTCATAATATTCCAGTTACATTACTCCACTCTTTTACAACCATCAAAAACTTTGTTGGTTTGTCTGGGTCGCAGCAATGACCTTTGTTCTAATAGAAGCTCTGGTTCTTAGCCTGTGCTCAGGATATGCAAATGCTTTGAGGAAAAATGGTGGTGCAGATCATCAGTCCACCGTTGAAAGTTTCTCTCCTCTGAAATGTTAGTATCACTGGTGTTCATTTTTTTTTCATCTTTCTAATAGCTTAAAATATATAAATTTATATTTGTTTCTGGCTTTTCTAGTTTTCAACAGGAGTATTGGTCTGCCGTGAATTATTCCATCTAACCCCAGAACAATTTCTGCATGTTTTTATGAGGGGATTTGTGCCTTTAAATATTATTTGTTTTTTATTGCTACCATAACAAATTACCACAAGCTTAGTAGATCAAATTGATTATCTTACATTTCTATAGACCTGGCATGGCTCTCACTGGGCTAAAATCAAGGTGTCAGCAGAGCTGTTTTCTTTACAGAGTTTCCAGGGAAGGATCAATTCCCTTGCCTTTTCCAGCTCCTGATGACCACCCACGTTCCTTGGCATGTGGCCACTTTCCTCCATTTGCAAAGGCAGCAGCGTTGCATCTCCTTGACCCTTATTCTTTTTTAAAAAGATTTATTTTTTTGAGACAGAGAGAAAGAGAGAGCAAGTACACGTGGGGCAAGGGACAGAGGGAAAGAATCTTCAAGCAGACTCCCCACTGAGTGAGGAGCCCTATATGGGGCTCGATCTCATGATCCATGAGATCATGACCTGAGCCGAAACCAAGAGTTGGATGCTCAACCAACTGAACTGCCCAGGTGCCCCTTGATCCTAATTCTTAATCACATCTCCCTCTGTCTGACCACAGCCATGAAAGGTTTTTCTGTTTTTAAGAACTCATTTGATTAAATTGGGCTCAGACAGATAATCCAAGGTAATTCTCCCTTGTCAAGATCCTTAACCTTAGTCAAATCTGCAAAATTCCCTACTGCTATGTAAGGTAACATATTCATTGGTTCTGAGAATCAAGGCTTAGACATCTTTGGGCACCCTTATTCTGCCTACCACACGCTGTCACTAACATCTTCCTAGAATTCCCTTCTCTGGCAATTTTTAAGATTTTTTCATTGTTATTTCTTTTCAGCACTTTAATATTGTACACTTAGCTGTGATTTTCTCTTATTTTTATCCAGTTTGGCCTTTGTAGTACTTCTCAAAAAGCACATGTTAGACTTGTTCCCTGTGTACCATATGCCTCTTAAGGTCTTTTCATTCCTGGACATTTTCTGATGGGTATGTTTTATATTATGAATATATTCCAATCTGTGACATACATGTTTGTTTTTTTAATAAGAGTCCTTTTGTGAATAGAAGTTCTTAATTTAATTTAGCCCAATTTTCCTCTCCTTTTGGTTAGTGTTTTAGTTAGTGCTTTCTTTACATCCATACAGGAAAACTTCAGTTAACCATGATTCTGAAGATATTCCATTAAAAAAATATTTTATCATGTTGCCTTTCACATTAGATCTACAATGCATGTGGATTTGATTTGTATGTATAATGTGAGACTTGGATGAAGGTTTATTTTTTTCCCCTATGTTTATGATCCACCATCTTTTTTTCAAATGGCCATTCTTTTCCTTACTCTGTTTACATGGAGATGGTCCTGGATTCTGTTCTTTTCCATTGGGACTGTATATATGTGAGTCTCTTTCTGGATTTTCTTCTGTTTCTTTGGCTTCTTCATTTTGTACTAAATCATACTTTCTCAATTGCTATAGGTTTATAGTAACTCTTGATATCTAATGGCAGAGGTTCTTCAGCTTTGTTCTTGCTTGCAGATTGCTATGGTTATTCTTTATTCTTTGAATTTTCATCTGCATTCCAAAACCAGCTTGTCTGTTTTAAAAAAACATGCTATGATTTTGACTGAGATTACATTAAATCTGTGCTTTAACTAGGGGAGAACTGACATCTTACCAATATTGAGTCTTACAATCCATGAAAATGGTGTCTTTTAAAATTAATTTAGATATTTAATTTCTCCCAATTATGTCATAATTATCATAGTTGCATTTCTTTCAGTAGATTTATTCCTAGATGTTGGATATTTTAATGCTATTATAAATTGTATATTTTAAAATTGTATCTTCTATTTGGTTTTAGTATAATGGCTGTAATAGATTTTTGTATAATGACCTTGTATCCAGTGACTTTACATTCACATATTAATGTTAATATATGGTAGTTCTTTCGTGTTTGTATGTATAATATAATCTGTAAAGAATGACAGTTTTATTTCTCCCTCTTTAATCTATTATTTATAAAAAAAAAGATTTGGAAAATATTCCCAATCATTCTCTGGAAGAGTTTGTGTAAGATTATTTATTTCTTAAATGTTTTTAAATAAGCCCATCTTTGTAGGAGAATTTTCAATAAAGATTTAATTTGCTAATTTTATTTCACTGCAGCCAGATAACATACTTTGTATGATTTCAGTCCTTTTAAATTTATTGAAACTCATTTTATGGTTTAATGTATGGTCTCTGCTGAAAAATTTGTCATGTATACTTGAGAAGAATGTATATTCTGCTATTGTCTAGAGTGTGTTCTGTAGATGTTAGATCTAGTTCATTTATAGTGTTGTTCAAGTCTTCCATTTCCTTGTTGATCCATTGTTGGAAGTGAAGTACTGAAGTCTCCAACTAATTTATTGTATGAGTTTTTCATTCTCATATTGTGTGAGTCAGGATTCTCCAAGGAAACAGAAGCAAAAGAACGTGTGTATGTATGTGTGTGTATTTATATACATATACACATATATGGAGAGAGAGAAATTTTAAAGAGCTGGCTCATGCAATTCTGGAAGCTTGGTAAGTCCAAAATCTGATGAGGTAGGCTGGATACTTAGGGGAGAGTTGTAGTTCAAATCCAAAAGCAGTCTACTGGCAGAATTCCTTCTTCCTTGGGGGAGGTCAGCCTTTGGTCCCTTAAGGCCTTCAACTGACTGGATGAGGCATGCCCACATTATGAAAGTCAGTCTCTTTTACTCAAAGTCCATTCATGTAAATGTTAATCTCATCCATAAAAGCCTTATGGAAATGGCCAGAATAATGTCCAACCAAATATCTAGGCACCATGGCTGAACCAAGTTGACATATATAATTAACCATCACACGTACTTTTTCACACTCTGCCTCTAGCAATTTGTCAAAGTTACCATTTAAGTATTCTTTAAGTGGTCTTCCCTTCAGACTTTATTATTCTCTATTACACTTATAATATAAACCAGGTTATAGAATTAGAAAAACCTCAGGGTGCCTCGGTGGCTCAGTTGGTTAAGTCTCGGACTCTTGGTTTCAGCTCAGGTCATGATCTCACAGTCGTGAGATAGAGCCCCGCATGGAGCTCCACACTCAGGACAGAGTCTGCTTCAGATTCTCTCTTCCTCTCCCTCCCACTCACTCTCTCGCTCTCTCAAATAAAGAAAGAAAGAAAGAATTAGAAAAACCTCAATTCAAAGTTAGTCCTTCAGCTTCTTTTCCTTTTGTCTTTAAGCAAGCAAGTCTACCTAAATTTTCTCTATGTTATGAATTAAGAAATTAAAGCCATTAAGGCTAACTGATTTGTCCAGGGTGATAATGCATATTAGAACTAATGATCAAATTCTATTTGAATTCTTGTCTTGCACACAATTCACTATAAATAATGTATTGAATTTGATAGCAATAAAATACACCTTATGGGTATTTTAACTATATATGAGAATTTCATGTGTTTGAGAATGACAGGTGTATATTTTATTTAAACACTATGTAATTAGTGAGATTGCTGCCTTTTAGTTCTGGATGTGTTTTAGACTAACCACTTTTGTCCCTAAATTTTTCAGTTTGCAAGCATGAGTAGATACCTTTTATTTCTTTGTCCCAGGGGTAGTCTAAGTAAGATGTCAATCACATGCAAAAGGTGTAGTGATCATTGATGAAAGGAATCTTTTTTTAAAAAAAAGATTTTATTTATTTATCTGCCAGAGAGAGGGAGAGAGAGAGAGGGAGAGTACAAGCAGGGGAAGTGGCAGGCAGAGGGAGAAGCAGGCTCCTTGCTAAGGAAGGAGCCCGATGTGGGACTCAATCCCAGGACCCTGAGATCATGACCTGAGCCGAAGGCAGACGCTTAACCATCTGAGCCACGCAGGTGCCCTGATGAAAGGAATCTTAAGAGGACATTTAACTTAGTGCCAGTTTCGGGGAAGGAAATCCCACAGCTTCTTTTAATAATGTTCATTAATGACTTTTGCTGAAAGAAAAATGTTTCTTCGTGGAAATCCTGAGAAAGTTTCTTCTGGACTATATTATTTCGGAACACCCTCATAAAAAAACAAGTAGATATTAGCTGAAAAATATAGCTGAAAGTTTGAGCCTAATTTTCATATAGGAGAGTAATCTAATGGCTTGGGATGGAGGTTTTGATTTCATTTGCATTGTAGGAGGCAGTATAATGTAAATCAAGTTAGATCTGAGTTTCCCCAGCTCTACCAGTTAATAATGTATGACTCTGGCCAAGTTATTTAATTTTTTGGATTTCAGTACCTCCTATTTCATAAGGTTATTAAAGGCTTAAATGATACCCATGTAAAGAGGACCTAACACAGTCCTAGAATACCTTACAGGAACTCAGCAAATATTGGTGTCATCCATTTTTCTGTATTTACATGTTGGCAAATGGGAATGTTGATAAGGAATAAGAGGGGAATCATTTTTCCTTGCCCCAGGAATGTATTTCCTGGCACTAATGAGAATGATACATCTCTTCAAATGCTTGTTTTACTGATAGTTAATAGCTTATAATAAAGTGTGATTTTTTTTGTTTTGCCTCTTTGCTTTTATATAATTTGACCTTTAAAAGAAAGACTATAACAGGACTCCTACAAGAGATATGTATATGTATTGAATATATATAAAATGTCACAAAATATAGTCTTAAAATTTGAAGGGAATAACCATGAAGATCATCTGGTCCTTTGTGTTTCTTGGGGCAGAATTCCCTTTCATGAACTTCTTGATCTAGATGTGTATCAATGCTCTGCATGAACAGTTTCAGTAATTGTGGTCTTACTTCCTCTAAAGGCAGTCATTCTGATTTTAGAATGCTCCATTAATTAGAACATTCTTCCCTATTTTGTCCTTTACTCTGTCTCCTAATAATTCTGCCCTTGCTCCTTTTTATTACCTGTGGAACTTCATAGAATAAACAACTTTGTTCCACAGGTATACGGGAACCATATCTTGGTCATTTTTTTATCTCATAGGATAGTAAGTACCCAACTCAAAATAGGGATTTATTTAATAAGGTTCAGATTTTTTAAGGTACTTTTATATATTTTTTCATATGTAAACTTTAAAATTTAGTCAATGTTTTTTATTACTCTTGGTCAAAAATTAATTTTTTCAACTGTATTGACAAAATTAAACAAGGAATATTGATTTATGCTTATGTGTGATATCACTTATATAATCCAGGAGTGAATAGCTTTTTCCAAGGAAAGAATTAAAAATTAGGTATTATTTACATCTCTTTCATTCAGCGCTTCTTGTAGCATAATCTTTCTGAAGGTTGAAAACATATTAGATTTTTTAAAATTTCTTACACTTTATTTTGTAGTGTCTTTTGCACTCATTACAGACAATTACATTTTCTGTAATGTTAATGCTCCACTTCACTGACTCATCAGACTGGACAAAAATAACCAACATCCAGCTATATGATATTTAAGAAGATCTAAAACCTAATAATAAGGAAAGATGGAAAATAGAAGGATAAATGCCATCCAAACACTAACTAAGAAAGCTATTGTAGTTATAGTAACAGTAAATCAAAAAAAGTTAAGGGAAAAAAAGCATTAATAGAAATAAGTGGAGTTACTTCATAATTTAAAGGGTTCAGTTTCACCTAGAAGCTATAACAATTCTAAATATATATTCACATTTTCTGTGATTTTTTAGACTTGCTCTATATTTTATTGCTTCCATTTTTTTAACTGAATGCTCCCTTCCCAATTTCATGCCATCAGCAAATTTTTTTAGAAACATTTTTCTTCATAATCTTTGTTCAGCAGATTTCTCACATAAAGTAAATGACTCCCTTATTAATACTAATCCTTATAGCAATCTGTTTGTGCTTACTAGCTTCTTTTGTTACCTAGTTGTCTTTATGTCTTTTCCTGTCCCACTAAGGGACAAGGGTTTTGGCTAGTAGTCGTGAAAGATATTTGATACTAAATTATACAGAATTACCATACATAAGAACATAGTTGCAGTGGATGATATAGTTTACAATCTATCTCTTTAGAATTCTATTTCTTATGTCCTGGAATGTGTCTTTTAGAAGTTAAGAACAGGCTGCCCATAAGAGGAGTAGCCATGTATTTTCATACCAACTACCTTGCCTTTCATTTTTGTTTCTTGTGGCTTATTGTTGCATTTTAGCTTATGAATAATAGGTACATGTTAGAATGCTTACATTTGCATAAGTTTCCCAGGTACTTATTCTTCAGAGTGCAGGAACAATCTTTTAGGAGTTCACATAACAATGTGTAAGGTATTACTATATATCTTACTACATATCATACAGTAACCATTCCTGTTCATTTACTGATGCAGGAAACATCTACCAGGTGTCTCGTCTTTGATAAGCCTTATTAGAAAAATATAATAAAACTATATTTTATTGAACAGAATAATGAATTCTCACCTACTCTTTTTTTCTTTCCTAAGAAATCCAAGCATTTAATTCATTTCTTATAATGGGGGAGAGGGAGAACATTTCCCAAAGAAACAGGCATCATTTTAATTATAAAATGAATTAATGGAAATCTTTAAATTTTTCAGGATGAGAGAGACCCAGAGAAAGAAGATGAACTGGAACTGAAAAGAGGTCTTTTATACAGAGACTCTGCCTATGACAGTGACCCAGAGTATAGGTATGAGCTAGATTAATGCAGCGTGTTGAGATCTTTCTCACAGCTGGCATACATGTAACCTGCTTTTTAATCTGCTGGATTTGTGGGAGATTTAGACTCAAATTAATAATTAGTTATTAATAGGTTTTATTTTTAACTATATAAAATCCTATTAAAATACTTCAATGATTGCATTACTGCAACTTTTCAATGAAAACAAATATAGTCAATTAACGGTGATACTTTTCATTTTACTTAAGATTTTTTTTTTTTTTAATTTTATTTATTTATTTGAAGAGAGAGACATAGCGAGAGAGGGAACACAAGCAGGGGGAGTGGGAGAGGGAGAAGCAGGCTTCCCGCTGAGCGGGGAGCCCGATGCGGGGCTCGATCCCAGGACCCTGGGATCAGGCCTGAGCCGAAGGCAGACGCTTAACGACTGAGCCACCCAGGCGCCCCCATTTTACTTAAGATTTATAGTGTATTTGGCTGTCCTGCCAATCCACATATCCGGGGCTTATTTTCAGGCATATTTATTCTCATTCAAACAACAGTTTCCGTAATTTTAGACCATGAGTAAGCTTTTTTTTAATAACATAAGAAAAACTGTTCTTCTAGCCTAACATTTCATAAATGTTAGTAATAACAAAATTTTTGCAAGATTATGCTAGCAAATGTCATGAAGATTTTTAAAAGGTCTATGTCAGTTGCCATAGAATGTGGTATTAAAAGTAATATAAATTGTGAGTTTATGTAACTGACGGTTCTCTGAATTCTTTGGTGCTTATTACTACATGGCTTCCACCTTCCTGGGTTTCCTGAAAAACAAGTATAAGAAAAAAGCTCCAGATAATGGAATATGTTTTATTGCTAACTTGAGTTTTAGACTGAATTTTCTGATCTTTACCTGATAAGTTAGGCTAGGTATTCTGTGAACATGTGAGGACTTCTTTTGTCCCTTACACAGAGTATAAATGTGAACTCCTTTCCCAAAGCTACTGCTTCCCAACCAACAGGCAACCTGGGCCTCCCATCAAGGGAAGTAGCATATTACAGGTGAGTTTGAAGAAGCAATCCAAACAGGAAAAAGGAGATCCAAGAAAGTCCACACCCTGAGGAAGAAGACTTTTTACCTTTATTATTATTATTTACTTAAAGCTCTATTCTCCAGATTGCTACTATATGGATTAACATCTCAATTTTGGTTCTTAATCCATATAATTGATTCTAATATGGGTAAGAATGGATAGGGTTGATAAAGGAAAGTGTCTGATTTTCAACTTTTGTATGCATAATAATTACCTGGGTTGCATCTTAAAAATATAGAGTTCTTCTTCCTACCCCCTTAGATGCTAAATCTTTACCTAGAAGGTGAGTCCTAGAAATCTGCATTTTAAGAAATATCATGGATGCTTCTAATGCAGCTAGTGTAAGGACCACATTTTGAAAAGCACTGGTCTGTATTTAAAGTTTGCTGTAAACCTCAGTATTGGTTCTTTTTCCAGTTCACCAAGCAATGTTAATGGCTTACCTGGGACTATTTTGGTACCCCTCAAGTAAGAGTTAAGCAGAGTATCAGAAAAGTTCTGCTTATACATTTTTTTTGAGATTTCTTTATATTCCTTGCCACTTGTCTTATATATACATTTAGACTGATAGGACCAAGTGGTCAGAACTTCAAGACCTTTTATAAGAGTATATTTGATATTAGCTCCAGAAGCTACTGAGATGATCAGGATATTATTTTAGTTTTATCCCTAAGTCATATTAAATATTAGGACAAGGAGTCACTCTCGTTCTACTTTCCATCTCAAAGATGAGAGAACCTACACGCGAAGGCTTCCATCAGCAGAAATCGAGGGGGTTTCGGGTCTTGGCTTAATATCACCCCTCTCAGACACACATTGACACAGAGGTCCTGAGGAAGTCTGCATGGACCCCTGAATGGCTGAGTGAGGAGCTCAGCAAATCCTCTTCCACAAAGCAACAACTAGACAGAATTGTCAAAAACACCAATTTTAAGACTCTAGAAATTGACCAAAGGCATATAACAAATCAAGAAGCATTTATTGAGAAAATCTACTGAGCCTCAATAAGGGCAGTGGGAATCTGGCATTTTGCCCAGAACTCCCAGTGCCCAGCTTCTTAGGGCAGTCATGCTGAGAGAGTGTCAGCCAGAAGAGACTGGCTATATGGAGCAGAGCATGAGAAATCCCATGTACATGGAGATTAGTAGAAACAATAATGATCCCACTGGCAACCAATAAGAGAAGGCTAGAGGTCTAACTACTTGTTGGGACAGATAACAAAGATCCAGGGTCCAGGTAGCCAAAGTTGGTCTTGATAAAGTTGTACTTACCCCTAGTAGTCTGGAACATTATGTGTATCTGTAAGGTTGTAAATATGTTCAGGAAAAACTGGAGAGGCCCTTAGGGAGCCATTAGTCCATGGCTGAATGTGAGGCCTTGTGAAGGCAGAAAGTAATATTCAGGGCAGGCTTGCAAACTGGATAAACTTTGAACGTATATTCCAAGTCACACATAGATCCATTGGCAAAAGATGGAAGAAGCCTTTCTGACCAGTCATTTGCTGGTCACTAACCTATGCTGACCCAGGGGCAGCCCCTATGAGTCCGACTTAAAAGTAGAAATAATAATTTTTTTTAAAAAAAGAAAGGAACAGGAGACATCAGAAACTATACAGGGCAAGGGAAACAGACTTCAGGCATTAGTGCAGGCAGGACACTAAACAAATAATCAAAAACAAAACCCTGGTAAGGTCAAAATCAAGAGTTGTTGCAGTTTTTATCTAAAATATTGTTTTCAACAAAAACTTATGAGACATGCAAGAAATAGGAAAATCTAACCCATACGATTGAAGAATGAATTACTATAAACTGTCTTTGAGGAGGCCCAGATATTGGATTTAGCAGCTGTGTTCAAAGAACTAAAGGAAATCCTGTTTAAAGAATTAAAAGCATATATAATGGCAATGACTCATCAAATAGAGAATATTGATAAAGAGATAAAAATTATTGGGGCGCCTGGGTGGCTCAGTCGTTAAGCATCTGCCTTCAGCTCAGGTCATGATCCCAGGGTCCTGGGATCGAGCCCCACATCAGGCTCCCTGCTCAGCAGGAAGCCTGCTTCTCCCTCTCCCACTCCCCCTGCTTGTGTTCCCTCTCTTGCTGTGTCTCTCTGTCAAATAAATAAATAAAATCTTTAAAAAAAAAAAAAGATAAAAATTATTTCTTTCATGCTTTGCATCAAAATTATGCCTAGGATTCAATACTTGATCCTACAATCTAGATGTGCACTGTGGTTATCATTCATGGAGTGTAGCAGAGAGTCCGTGCTTTCTGCAGGAAGAGCAGAATGGGAAATTGGAGTGCCTGTTACTGTACATGGCAGCCTATGCATGCTAGCTGGCCTAGGTCTTCTGTCCTCTGACTATAAGATTCATTTGGAAGAAATCTCTTATCAAGGAGTTGTTAAGTGACCTTTTACTTGAAGTGTTTTGGGATCTGGAGCTGGAGTTTGGGAAGAATCTATTACCCATGCCAACCTCCCTCTCTCTTACATGTTGCCTATCTTTTAGGAAATTTTAGGCCTTTGCAGTGGTATCCTTGCCAGTGCCCAGGGTCCTGGCGGGCTTTTTAGTACCTGCTCTGTATAGTTCAGATTTCTTCAGTTTTCAGGATGTTTAAATTTCTCCATATTGTTGTGTACTTCTGGCATAACTATCTTATTTGAACATTGGTCCTAATTAAAGACTAGGCATGAGTGATGCTTCATATAGATGGGAGTTGGTCACAAAAAGAGAGAAGTAAGGATAAAAATAATTTTCAGTTCATCATTAGAATGTGAATTGACCTTTTATGACTATTGCCTAAAATTTTTAACCATATTCTTTTATGGAACTAGCTAATAATATAAACTGTTTTCTATTTACTATTATACTGAATATTTTTCAGGTTACTAACAGTAGAAATATGCTCAATGTACTGTTTTATTGTGAAATTATTTGGAACAGAACTGAGTAATTAAAATTTTGACTATATATTTTTGTTTGTTTTTATAGATTCCAGTATAGTTAACATACAGTGTTATCTTAGTTTCAGGTGTACGGTATAGTGATTCAGTAATTCCGTGCTTCACCTGGTGCTCATCACAAGTGCACTCCTTCATCCCATCACCTACTTCACCCATCCTCCCACCCCCTCCCCTCTGGTACCCAGCAGCTGAATATTTTTGAATAACACAGGCTTGACTGTAGTTTTCATCTCTTCCCTACTGATCACTATCTGATTAATCTGATGAATCTACTAAGATGTAATAAATAGCCAAAAGGCTGTCTTTAATATTAACAAGTGGAAGAAAAAAATCTAAATAATATACAGACTAAAAATCTCTTAAATAAGAATAAGCTTTCATTTTTAAGTGAGAAAAATGTTACTTGATTCTAATTTGAATTCATTGGATCTTGTGTTATTAACTCAAGTATCTTAAAATCCTTTTTCATTAAATACTTAAGATTTAATTTTTTTAAACAAATTTTGTCTAGAAGGTATGTTGATATTCAGAAATATTGGGGGTGCTGCATATTTATGTGATTTTTCAAAGTGTTGTAAAAATTGTAGCTGAGGGGTCTAGAAAAGTCTCTGATGATTAGGACAGGGCAGTGTTGTATTCATTTTTTAAAACAAAAATATGACCTTGGTAGTTAGACTTAATATTGACACCAGGGCATGTCCAATGTTCCAACTTGTTGTCCGCTTAAAAAAATACTACTAAGCAACCAGAATGGTTTTAGGACTACCAAGTCTTGCAGACTAATTTAATTTTCTAAATAGATCATGAGAAAATAATACATTAAATATAACTTTCAGTAAGAATTGTGATTTTATGACATTCTCATAAACAAGTAGGCGATTATGGTCTGAACTAGTGTTAGGTGAACTGCCGATTGGATGATGACATGGAAGACACTATTACAGCAATCCCAAGTGAGATTCGAGAGCCATAATAACTAGTAGTTCATGATGATATGCTTGAACTATAGTTGTGTAAGCTTTAGTGATAACTGCATTTAGGAATAAAAAATATGTTTCTTATTTTATTTAACCAGGGCAAAACATGCAAATACTCCTAAAGTATCACAGCTGTGCTCTATATTAGATCAGTTTTATGTCTAGTTCTCTTTACTCAAAGTATGGGAGGGAAGTCAGAAAAGAATAATAAAAATAAATGAGATGTTCTTTAGGGACCTGTTAATGATACTGAGTTTAACCTGCATTCATGAAACCGGAGGGAGGACTTAAAATGTCAGTTTAAAATACTATTTTTTTGTGTTTAAATAAAGACCACTTGTCCCCTATATACATATTATTAAAAATAATGCTGGAGGCTAAGGAGATTTTAGAGTAATCTTGATTCAATCTCCCACTCAATAGAAATCCCTTCTGTGTCCTCCTATTGTAGGCTCATTATTCACTCCAAGATAAAATTCTGTTTGACTCCTAACAGTTAAATCTTACTTTATTCTTACCTCTCCAGATATACCTGGTATTTCATGATACTCCAAACTGTCCCATGCCTTGATTCTGTTATAATATGATGCCTGGAATAATGTCTGTCTTCTTCTTTACCTAGTGAATGCCTACTTATTCTCTAGGACTAAAGTCAGGTTTTTCCCTCTTGTGAGATCCTTTCATGACCTCAACAGACTGTTAGGCATTTTTCTCCTTTATCTAGCCACTTCCTCTCGTGTATTTCAACTCAATTAGGAACATTTTTCTCATAATAACTATTTCATTATGTGTCTATCTTGTCTTCTTCTATTAAATGTGAGCTCCTTGAAGGCACAGATATGTTACTTATCTTTGTTTTTGACTGCCCATCAAGGTCTTTGACATGTAATAGCTCAATTTAGAAAAATAGTTCCAATGTTAAAATTAGGTTCTTTATTAATAATGATCAGTTACATTGCTAAAACTCTGTCATTTAAGTAAACTCATATTTTGATTGTGATATTTAGTAACATGTCTAGATAAGGAATCAAGAAAGGAATTAATAATAATGAAAGCTGTTAGACTTTATTTGTTGTCAGTGGCTCATTTCTACACATTCTTAGTCATGGAAGAGAAAAAAAATGACCTATAAGTAACCAGTCTTCAATAAATTTCTCTGAATATACTTCTTTTAAAGTTTACTATATAGTTTCTGCTAATGGTAAAAGAAGATAAATGACAAGATGTAATTTTTTCCCTAAGCTTTTTTGTTCCCATAGAAAACAAAGTCTCTAATTCAGTGCTTTCTAAAGGATAGTTTCTAGACCCAGTGACATCAGCATCACCCTGGTATTTGTTAGAGATCCAAATTCTTGGACTCTACCTCAGTAACTCTGGAGGTGAGACTCAGTAATCTGAGTCGTAATAAGCCTTCCAGATGTCTCTGATGCATATTATAGTTTGAGAACTACTGCTGTAATTTATCAGTAAATTTTTATGTCTTTAATGACATTTTATCTTTATATGGTATCTTTAAAAATACAAAATACTTTTCAGATTTTATTAAACCATAATATATCCTCTTCCTATTATGTATTCTGAACTCCAAGACTTGTGAGTACTTCCATTCCTATTTTTCATCCATACATCCATCCATACATACATCTACCCACCTATCCATCCATCCATCCATCCAGTGCCTCTAAAGCATACATCACATCCTCAAAAATATTTTATGTGTTTTGTCAGTCAAAGTTTTGCTTGATAGGAACCTTTGTTGAGTATTATGGAAAGGAACTTATCTCTTGTATTATATAAGCATGTTTATATTGACTCTTAGATCACAATTTTGAAATATAAAATATGTATCATCTTTAAAGTCACTTTCAACTCTGGTTCTTTGAGTACAAATGGCAAGTGGCCAATTTTATAATTCTCATGGCCTTTCAATTATTTCTTAGAATTAATATTTTGGGGGTAGCATATCCATCTTACCTTCTGACCTTCTTTTCAGTGGGTATCACCTTAGAGATATTTTGTCTGAAGACTATGTATAGAGTAGTGTATGCTTGGGCTTCATTTGACACTGATATAGGAAACATCAGGGTTTCAAGTGAGTTCATTCTTTTCGAAGCAAAAAATTAGTAATGTCCTTTGTCTCCTAGTTCATGCTAAACTGCCTAAGACCTTTCTCTTCTTTGCTTATATGCTAGGCCTTTTCAACACTTAGGATTTGAAGCTGTGCAGTTCTTGGATATTATCCTGGTCTGTTCTTTTTTGTCTTTTTTTTCTTAATAGCATTATCATGATTAAATACAGGGCTCCCTATTTAAGCAAGAGTAAGTTAATTAAAACAAAATGCACTGCATTAATAAAATATCATCCCCACTTTGAAAGTAACCATTTAATGGTATATAGCATTGATGCAGTATTTTTTAGAGTTTAGTAGGAATTCACTAAAATGCTTTGAGTGTAGGAATGCTGGAGATACTCATGGTAAAATAGAGAAGTATAATTTTTAAAAGCCTATTACTATAATAAAACTTTTTAGTGTCACTTACACATTTTAAACTTATTAATATACTCAGTAATGAGAAATCAGAATTGACTCAATATGTCCACAGTTCATTAGAGAGTTAATGCTTTCATGTTTGGAAGTAAATACCATTTTTAGGATTATGATACTCTTTGTTTGCACCTATCTGTGGACCATATTAGGACCTGTTCTGTGTTCACATCTCTGTTTTGCAATTCAGACTTCCAGGCTGAACTAATTCCTAAATTCTCTCCAGAGAATTACAACATTGTTTACTAAATTGAAGAATTTTGCAATTTTAAATAGAAATAAACTCGCTGCCAAATTTTACAAGATCTAAAAGCATCAGGATGTGTATTTTGGCCGCTTTAGCTCTTCTTTACAGAACCTTATCAGGTTCATGTTTGCTTCCAAAAAGCTTTCTGAATTTTATTTATTCATTGCAAGCCACTGAGGTGATACTTTAAGATAGCTTTGAGACATGAAAAAAAAAATGTATTGTCTAATGGAAGCAAAGCAGTAGCAAATCTATGCCAGGTAATATTAAATATTTTAATTGATGATAGGGGTAGCAATTTGGTTTACACTCTCAGAAGAAATCTACACAATGATTTTTAAAGTTAACAGCTCTACTGCTGCTTTACCTCTCTGAGAGCAAGGTAGAGGTGTGTGTTAGAAATTCAGACTTCTCTTGAGTAGGTTTATCATGGAACTAGCCTGGCAACTAAACAAAATGTAGAATTCAGAAAAGAACATTATTTTTTTTTATTTTTTATTGTTATGTTAATCCCCATACATTACATCATTAGTTTTAGATATAGTGTTGCGTGATTCATTGTTTGTGCATAACACCCAGTGCTCCATGCAGAATGTGCCCTCCTCAATATCCATCACCAGGCTAACCCATCCTCCCACCCCCCTCCCCTCTAGAACCCTCAGTTTGTTTTTCAGAGTCCATCGTCTCTCATGGTTCGTCTACCCCTCCGATTTCCCCCCCTTCATTCTTCCCCTCCTGCTACATTCTTCTTTTTTTTTTTCTTTCTTAACATATATTGCATTATTTGTTTCAGAGGTACAGATCTGAGATTCAACAGTCTTGCACAATTCACAGCGCTTACCAGAGCACATACCCTCCCCAGTGTCAGAAAAGAACATTATTATCTGGCCATCAGCATGTAGTAAAGTTGATGATTGTGGACAAGAAGATAAGGACAAATCTGTGTTTTGTGAAATTTTAATTAGTTCATGACTTGTTGCAAAACAAGTCAACAAATAAACAAAAAACAACCAACCAAGCAAAACACAACATGGTGGGATTCCTAAAGTAGTATGAAGGGAACACAGGCAAATGTGGGGACCTAGGCTGGTAGATACGGTTGCAGAGGCACAAAAGATGTAGAAATGTTTCTGTTAATATATTTGTGAGTGTGTGATTTCCCTATCATTTGACTCAAACTGTCAAAAAAAAAAAAGTTGTAAGTGACAACAGGAGTTAAGCTTGGTGAAAAAAATCTATGAAATCAGAAATTGTATTCAGTGGCTAGACTATTTCTTCAGCAAAGCTAATGAAAGAAATGTAACTATATCAAAGCAAGAGCACTGAGACTTGGCTAAGGCCTTTTGAACAATTTTAAATATTATACTGACATTATTAGAAATTGTCTTAATTATCCCTCCTTAACTGAATGGACAAGATAGAAGTAATGATAATCATGTTTTAAGACACCTTTGTTATCCCAGAGACTACCATTTTCAAAATTTTCCAGTGTGAAAGAGGCAGCACCAAGTGTAAAGAAAGTTTGACAGGATCTAGTAAATATTACTAGAAAATATGAGGTAAAATTTCATCTTAGCAAAGCCATGAGGAAGTAGAGAGACCTCTTGTCATGGTTCACAAAAGTGAATTTTGAAAAACATATCACATATATTACTTGTAACGGGGATATATTTAAGGTTTGTGCGTCCTAAGTAATAATAATAATGATAATAATATAATAAATGAATACCCATTTACTCACCATCCAACTTAATAGAACATTAGCCATACCTCCAAAGCCACCTTATGCTCTGAAATTGCATCTCTTTCCATGGAGATAGCTGTTATTATAGCTTTTCTATTAATCCTTTTTTCTTTATAGTTATACCACACGTGAATCTATCCTTCAGCAATAAGTTGTTAAATTTTCCTTGTTTTAGACTTACATAAATGTAAGTATAACTGTGTATTGTTTGGAATTTGCTATTTTTCCACTCCGTTGGTTTTTCAGTTTCATCCACATTGATGCATGTGGCTATAGATCATTAATTTTCCCTGCTGCATATTATATCATTGTATGCACATACCATTTTATGCATATCTGATCTAACGTAGATGGATATTTAGGTAGCTTCCAGTCCTTAGCTTTTTTACAAAGGGTATCGTTATGAACATGTCTGTACGTGTGTCCTGGTACATATGTGTAAGAATTTTGCTGGGGTACCCAGGAGTGGGATTACTGGCTTGAAATTGCATATTCAACCTTATTGGGTTATGCCAAACTCTTCCAAAGTGAGTGTATAATTGTTCTCATGACTTTACATCCTCACTGACACCATGTCAAGCTCCAAGAATGATAACCCAGCCTACTCCATGCCTTTTTTTGTGATCTCTTTTATTGTGTTCAGGTGTTAGGTTGACTTCAGGTCAAATAGCAAATTCTTCTTACAGATATACGGCCCTAAGAGTTTCTGTTTCACAATTGACAGTAGAGGTAACATCATTGGACTGATAAGTCAAGGAGGAAATTGTTTGAAGTGAGATTCCAAATGTATGAATAAAATATTTGTGGCATTTAATAACCAGAACATACAGTTTTATATGACACAAACTTCGTAATCTCTAACATGCCTTGAGAGTCTTATCTATAACAAGTAATTAATTTCTTGAAGTAGGTCAGTTATTTATTAAAAAAATAAAATAAACTCAGTCCTTGAAAAAGTCAACATTTTGTTTCTAGCAAGTAATATATTAAGCCCAGAACTTAATATTTATGATAGTAAAATTGTAACTTTGGTATGTTTTTTAAAGTACTATCAAACCTTTAAAAGGAGTTGCCTTTTCTTCTCTATTCTCATTATAATTAGCCTAGTCCTGGTCTGTTTCATAGTTTCCTATCCATTCTCTCTTTTTTCTTCATGACCCTCAAAATTGGATCCCTGTCACTTCAAATACAGACTTTTTTGCCTTGTTTTCCATTTTCCAGAAGTGGTTCACATTCAGGCTAATTCTTAGCTACTCCTTCTTGAGGACAATAGCAGTGTGCCATAGCGGAAGGGGCCTCAAGGCCACAGACATGGTATCTCTTTCTCTTCTGCCAGTCACTAGCTGAGTGGCATAGGCAAGTCGACTTCACTGAGCCTCAGTTTCCACAGCTACCAACTTCAGAGCATCCTCAGATTTTTAGATAAATATCTATAAAATACCTAGTAGTTTAGTGCCTCGTGGTTAATAACTTCTGTGTGCAGAGTAAGCACTGTACCATATACTTTACACATATTGTCTTTGATTTTTAAAACAATAGTGCAGAAAATACAGTAAAGGAAGCTGAGACTCAGGATGATTAAATAAATTGCCCCAGGGTTCACAGCTTATAAAGGATTGAGCTGTTACTTAGTTCCGTGTCTGCCTGACTTGAGAGGCCCAGAGCTCTCATGACTGGCCTTCCCACAGCATTTGCGCCCTGCTTTTACCACATCACACACATCTCCCTTCTCTGAATTCTTCATAACTCTCTCTCTCAGACACAATTTTCATTTTACTGTTTTGTAATAGTTTCATATGAATAGGGTCACTCTCTGAAGGCACAGACCTTATTGTCTTTTATTTCTCACAGCCCAGAGTATCACATACCCATAAAGTACTCAGTAATATTTGATTTATATAATACTACCTTTCATTGAGTTTCACCAGTTTTAATATTTTATATCCTTTTTTTATAGCTCATTTCAGCGGCCACGTGGCACTCTCCATTTGGATGATGGTGAATACTGGTCCAACAGGGCAGCCTCTTATAAAGGAAAATCCCACCGACCCATCTTTGAGAACAGCATGGACAAGATGTACAGGAACTTGTACAAAAAGGCCTGTAGTTCTGTTTCGCATACACAGGAAAGCTTCTGAGACCACCCATGATAAACTGTATGGGTGTCTGTGCCAACTTCTCAATGAAAATGTTTGATGTGATCAATATCTGTATTCTTTTTTTTTTTAGCAGGTGATTCTGGGTACAGTAGTTAAATGTGAATAAGTTTATTGCTTCAAATGGTAAATTATCATAGGCAGTCCTTTTTTTTTTTTTTAATCCCAGAAGAGAGTGCTGTATTCCAAAAGTCAAAGCTCTGCACCACAATCACAACTTCCAGTCTGATTATGAGCAGGATGTTCTGCCACATGTATCTCATATCTCCATCTACAAATCCAAGAATAGATTCTCTCTAGAAATGGTCTTCAGCCTTAATCACCTTGTGATTTTCTTTTCATCTGCTTGATTGGTTATCTTGTCTAAGATTAATATGAACTCCTTTTTCTTGGTAATGGGCAAAACAATAAATAGTACAGAAATGAATTTCCTAAGTTTAAACCCTGTTTTGACTAGTATTTTCTACTTATTTATCCCCCCTAAAAAAGGTTACTTGTACTTCTTAGCTAATAAGAAATAGGTGTTTTTAAAGTTTATATAATCATTCACTTCCTCTTCTGTCAAAGAACTAAGTTACCTACAATATGGTTAGCTAGAAATAGCAGTGGCCATGTGTGACCCAAAATGTGAATAACTGATTTTTAAAAATAGAATTCTTTGCATGATCTTAAGGCCATATCTTTTGGTGCAACCAGAATCAGAACATAGTTTTCGTTAGTAAGCATGTAGAAAGTCAGAAAGAATAAAGGGATTATATTGTAATTTTAAATTCTTTGGAGTTTTCATAGGTGTACCGAATGGCCCAGGAAAGTAGTATCTTTTTTTAATTATTATGTTAGTCACCATACAGTACATCATTAGTTTTTGATGTAGTGTTCATGATTCATTGGAAAGTAGTATCTTTACTTAAAGGACACTTGGAACCATAAAGAGGAGTAAAATATTATACAGAATGCTTTGTACTGGAAAATCCGATAGTTGATAAAATTAGCTCCTCTCCACCCGCCTTATCCATACCTGAGAGGCCAGTGAGTCTTTGGAGATATGAAGAAATCCGTCACCTCATATTTACCAGAGTAAGTGGAGGGAAAGCAAAGAATAGAAAATAAGCAAACTTGGCTTACAAGCTTGAAGAGTTGACTATGAGGTGCTGTTCTCTCACTGACTGTACCTTTGGTTAATTCTACAGTTATGATTTAAAAAGAAAAAAAAATGAACTCCATTTAAGTTGAAATTAACATGTAAAATTGAGTGACATGTTTTTGTATTAAGAGAAAATATGTAATACTTGTTATCTAATAATAGGATTTTTAAACTCCATGTTAAGAGTGTTCTGGTATGACAATCAGTGATGTGTGGGAACGTGCATCAGAGAAAGGGGCCAGGAGGCCTAGGCTCTGCCGTTCTCCCGCTGAGTCTCTTTAACTCTCTGGGCCTGACTTTCCTCAGCTATCACATGGAGAGAATGAAGTGGATCAGCATTTCCCGAACCGTATTCTGTGGATTTCTATTTTAAGAGATGGCTGTAGGAATGTAGATACAGGAGTTTCATTAGTCATATAAGTTGAGGAAAATCTATACACTAGATTCACACTCCCGAACTTAGAGAGTCACAGGTAGGATGGCAGGAACGAAAGGCAGTGCTATTGATCCTGGAACAGCCGTTCCAAACGGGCTGTCCGGGCAAACTGGTGTGTATGGCTGATAAAGTCATAGTCAACCCTAGCCTGGTGGAGGCACTGAGAAATCCTGGCATACACCTGTTTCGCTCTAGCATCTGGTCTGGAGTCTGACACATAGTGCTCATTAAATATTTTTTGAATTAGCCCAGAATTTCCTAAAGTGAGTGTGTAGCAATATTTGTCATTACGGCCATCGTTCCCCTTCCATCCCACCCCCTCAGCTCCCCACACTCCCTTTCAAATGTGCCGTCCTCGGATACATGTAGACACCAGTCAGGGAAATAGGACACTATACAATCACTGAGTTACCCTCTGGCTGTAAGTTGTAGGATGATGTTTTGTACAATGAGCTTTTGAAGGTCAACGTTGACTAATGCTTTTTTTTTTAACAAAAAATATTATCAGTGAAACTTAGTATGTTTTGTTTTTATTTTTGTTTTACATGTGGAAACAAATGAAAAATTCTTCCATTTAAAAGGTCCTGCTTGGTGAAAAGAACAATTTTGAACTTCAAAGAAAATTTCACTGTCGTAGAAAATCTCCTGAGTGAATAACTACATCAAAAGTTACCTATTACACCTATTTCTGCCATTGGCTATACAAAGACCACAAAAAATGGGTCTCAGAGGGGAACTTCAGAATATGATATTCGGAAAGATATTTTCCTGTGTATTACATTTGACTTCTCTCTGAAGGATCAGGTGCAAATTTCCAGATATGTAGTGTATTAGCTAAGTGTCTATTTCCATTTCCTGGGGGGAAGAAGTGGTCTTTGTTGCTATCCCTAAGTATTACTATAAAATCTTATGTTATGTTATTTTTAAGGAGTAAAACCTTTAAATACTAATAGTTGTCTTTTCTCATTGTAAGAAGCAGAAAGATGTAATTATTACAATTCTTACAATGAAGCAGAAAGATGTAGCTATTTCCTTAGCCTTTTAAAAATATTTCTTACAATCTAGTAATAGTTATTAGACTTAATATGAAAGATAAATTGATCTTACTTCTTCCTTTTAAGGTATTTTTGTCCTTTAAATAAAAAAAAAAAAACCCTGGGAATTTCAGGAAGAAAGATGTCAATTCAACTAAGAAAAAAGACGTGTGATTGGACAGAGAGTGAGGTCTTCATGGTCCCACCATTAGCTATACAACCTTGTTCAAGTCATTTATCCTTCTTGGAGCTCAGTTTTCTTATCTATAAGGTGATGAAGGGGTTAATTTAGAAGGGTCTTTTAATGTTCCAACATTTCTATAATTGTATAATTGATTAAGATGGAAGATAAACAAGTTCTAGGAAGCAGAGTTGTATTGTAACTTCAAAGATTAAGCCCCTGATTAAAAATCTGGAGCAGATAGAGCATTCTCATTATTGTCTTCATTTTCCAGTAATAGCTTTATTGAGATAAAACTCATATACTGTAAAGTTTACCCTTTAAAAGTATACAGTTGCATGGTTTTTAGTATATTCACAGAGTTGTGCAGCTATAACCACTAGCTAATTATAAAATATTTCATGACTCCGGAAAGAAATCCTGAACCCATCAGCAATCACTCCCCATTCCCTTCTGCCCTCACCTCCGGGCAACCAGCAGTCTGCTTTCTGTCTCTGTGCCTGTTCTGGTGTTTCACATAAATGGGGTCATACAGTACGTGATCTTTGGTGTCTGGCTTCTTTGACTTAGCATAATGTTTTCATAGTTCATCTGTGTTGTAATGCACATCAGTACTTTATTCCTTTGATGATTAAGTAATATTCATAATGTGGATGTGCAACAGTCAGTTGATGAGCATTTTTATTATTTCCCCTTTTGTGATATTATGAAAAGAACTGGCATGAATATTTGTGTATGAGTTTTTGTGAGAACATATCTTTTCATTTCTTTCAAGTGTAAACCTAGAGGTGGAATTGCTGAGTCATATGGAAACACTATGTTTGACATTTTGAGGAACAGCCAAACTGTTTTTCAAAGTGACCCCACCATTTTACAATTTTTGTGTTTTTTAAATTTTACCTTAGGATCTTAGGCTAGTTATACATTTAAGCATCATCCACCCATTCGTCACATGTTTATTGAGCACTGTATTAGATATAGAGGGTATAAATTTGTTAAATGTACCTTCCCACAAGTGTGAAGAGTCGACTGAAAAAAACAACAGTGTATTTCAACATTTACAGTGGTTTGGTAACTTCTTCAGTGGACGACTACAGGAATGGGGATAGAGCATTGTAGCTTGGTGCAGAATTTGCAAAAGCATGAAAATGGGGGAGAGCATGGATGTTCAGGAAACTCCCAAGTGCTTTCACTGGAGATGGTGTGCAGGGATGCAAAAGCTTTGGGAGGATGTGTTGAATGCAATAAGAGAACTGCAAAGAGAATGACAGGCCTGGAGTAGCATTGGAAGAGATGACCTTTGAGATGGACATTGAAAGATGGGAACGACTTTTGAGAAAAGGAAACCAAGATGGAGTAAACAAATATTGATCAGGTTTTATGAGGGTAGAGGTGGGATAGAGGGAAATATCTAGTAATCAGTTAAAAATAAAGATCTAGAACTTTGGAGAAGTCAAAAGTAGAAAATGGATTTTTGGAATCAGATAAAAATAATGAAGTGAGAGAAAAACAAATGAAAGCTCTCTGCTGTTCTTGTCCTAATTTGTACATGACCATTGTAGACGCCCTGACAGGAGTGAACCTCAAGCAATTGCACTTTTTGCTTATTGTTGAGGCCTTGGTGTTTAGCATGTTAGAGAGCCACCCTTTTAGAAATTAGGAATAATAATAGAATTATAGTCCCATTATAATTAGGAAAATAGCTAGAAATTCATGTACAAAATGAAGAGGTAAGAGAGGAAACCCATTTTTTTGTTATGAGTTATTATGAGTATATTATTTATCTCTGAGTGATACACTTAGTTTAATAATATAAAGTTTCTTAGACAACCAGAACTGGTAAATATTCATCCATTTGTCAAATATTATTGAAGGTCTTCTCTGTTCCAGGCAATCTGCACAGCACTGACTAAGCATCCAGAGATAAACAAAAACACAGTTCCTGACCTGAGTTTGTTGGGGGGGAGACTGACATTTACTTATTACAGTGAGAAAAGTACTGTAATAGATGATAGAAATGCTATAAAGATGAAACGGAAGTCCTAATTAATTCTTAAAGGTGTCATATACCTCAGAAATTAGTAATTAATGATAACTGAAATTAGCTGGTATTCTATCTAGATGGCCTGGATATCATAAGCCTTAGAAAATCACTAGAATTTTTAAAGTAGGAAGGAAATAACCCAAAACAGAACAGATATGAGTGTATATGCTGCCACACCTACCTTGTTCTCTACAGGTTAATATTAGTTAAGTCCTTATTCTCTTTACCAAAAATAACTCTACTTTTGAGGGGAAAAAGGTGTGTGTGTGAGTGTGTGTATAAGATATTCAAGAAAGTACATTTTGCTGTATTTCTACAGATCACCTCCGCAAAAGTGTACTGAACATGAGTTAGTGAAATAAATCAGGTTCTTGAACCCAAGGAGCTCATTTTGACTATTGATGGAGGGTCAGACAAATAATGATAGTATAGTGTCCATGGGTTTCCTTATTTTTACTCTTTTCTAGCTCAGGAGTATTTCCTCATCTTTGTGTTTCCAGCACTACAATCTGGGCATATCTTTATTATAGCACTTAACAAACTGAGTTATCAATGCCTTTCTTGTGTGTCTTTTTCTGCTGGTCTAGGGCCCTGTTTACTTCTGTATCTGTGGCACAGAGTAGATGTACAATGTTGGTTGAATGACTGCATGAAAGAAGAATACATGAAGGGTCACTAAAAACAATACAAAGCCTAACTATCTGGACATAAGAAATAAGAAGACCTGATAAGACTTGCTTTCAGCTAGTTTATCTATACCGGTAGCCAAAAGCGAAAACAAAGGAAAAGATAAGAGAGAAATCCTAGTTGTACCATGGTCCTCAAGAAGAAAGAAATGGCTCATCAGTTGAGAGAGTTAGTGTTTATGTAGTGCAATCTATTTTTTCAAAAAAGTACTCTCAAATTAAGAAAAAAGAAATCATATGATGGCCTGTCTTTTTGTCTGTCTGTTACTCGACTCACCAACTGAGATGTACAGCGTTCAGGTGACGAGGGTCAGCTCCTACTCTGTTGCTGCAAGGGGTGATAAGTACAGGGGAGGCAGTGGACCAAGCAAGCAATTGCCTGCAATTGTTTCCAGCATCTTCTTTTCCAATGGAGTTTAATTAAATCCCTTCTATGAAATGCAAATTTCATGGTTCCCAAGAACAGCCTAAAATGTTCTTTCCCAATGTTATGTGTTTTGTCATTCACAAAGCAGTACATTTTTGACTGAAGGATTGAAAAATTCTCCATCTTCTATCCTTCAGATGTAACTAAGCTACTCAATCTAGAAACTGTGGCGCTCATGATTAATTAAGAGTTAGCATATTAAGTATTTATACGAATATTTAAGCAAAACTGTCTCAATGAAATAGTTTTTTTAAACTAATATCTTAAACCTTAGTGTGTTGCATTCAAGTTATGCTAATTGAAGTAAATGAACCTGATGGAAGAGAATGCACTCTGCTCTAATTTGTATACTATATGAATGTTTGCAGAGTATTTGGGGGTGGGGTGGTGAGGGTAATTTTTTGGTTTTTTACTTCTCGTCCCCATCTAAGCGTCATCTTTAAAGTTCTTAAAACAAGGGAATTAAAGTAATACTTATTTAGGGCCACCATCTGTACTTGGTGATTTACATACATTATATTATTTGATCTTCCCAACAACCCTGTGAGCTAGGGTAGGTATAAGTAATCTCAGTTTTACAGACTAGATAACCAAGGATCAAACTGCTATGATTGGCTAGTGATGAACACAGCCAGTATGTGGTAAAGCTCAAATTTGAATCTAAACCCAATTCTGCCTCTCAACAAGTAAGTGGTTACAAAAACTCAGCTTATTACAGTTAATAACATTTTTAAATGGTGGGGCTAGTGTCTCTTCAGAAAACTGTTGTAGATTATGACCCCAATTTGATTAACACTGCAGTAAAACCTAGGGCAAATTTCCAACATCCAAACACTAATAGTGAATAAAGAGATAATTTCATGAGCTAAGGTAGAAGTTGGTAGAAGTGTATGAAAGGAGCATCACTGGAGATTTATTTTAACCCAAGATTTCATGGTAACCAGAGTTGATGTATGGGATAGTTCCAGGTAAAAAGACAATGTGCTTTCTGTGGAGCACTAGTTACCCTCTTTGAATGAGTAACTACATTCAAACATCACTAACATTTCTCTTTTTTAAAATAGCTTTATTGAGGTATAATTGATATACAAAGAACTGCACCTCTTTAATATGTACAGTTTGATAAGTTTGGACCTATGCAAACACCTGTGATACTGTCATCACAATCAAGGTAATAGACGTGTTCAACACATTCCAGTTTCCTCGTGGCCCTTTCTTTATGTGTTAACTATAGACACCATGCCATACAGTAGTTCTTTAGGACTTAGTCATCTTAGAGAACTGAAACTTTGTTATTATTAACAAAGATATTATCCAGATACCTGGTTTGCAAATATTTTCTCCCATTCCATAGGTTGCCTTTTTCATTCTGTTGTTTCCTTTACCATGCAGACGATTTTTAATTTGACATGGTTCCACTTGTCTATTTTTACTTTTGTTTCCTTTGCTTTTGGTGTGATATCTAAGAAATCATTGCCAAGACCAATGTCAAGAAGCTTTTTCCCTGTTTTCTATTAAGAGTTTTACAGTTTCAGGTCTTAGGTTTAAATCTTTGATCCATCTTTTTTTTGTGTGTATGGTGTAAGGTAGGAACTTCCTTCATTTCTGCATGTGGATATCCAGTTTTCCCAGCACCACTTATTGAAGAAACTGTCCTTTCCCCATTGTGTGTTCTTGGCACCCTTGTCAAAGATCAGTTGACTATATATGTGTTGCTTTATGTCTGGGTTCTCCATTCCATTGCTATAGGTCTGTCTTTATGTTAGTGTCATAATATTTTAATTACTGTAGCTTTGTAATTTAGTTTGAAATCAGGAAGTGTGATGCCTCCAGCTTCTTTGTTCTTTCTTAAGATCACTTCAGCTATTCTGGGCCTAAAGGTTCCATATGAATTTTATGATGATTATTCTATTTCTGTAAAAAAATGCCATTAGGATTTTCATGGATATAGCAATAAATTTGTAGATCACTTTGGGTGGTATGGACATTTTAACAAGTCACATGGTAACCAAAAACATACACACAAAAAACATATAGAAGATACGTAAAATACAAAGAGAAAGGAATAAAGCATACCCCTACCAAAAATCAACAAAACACAAAGGAAGACAACAAGAGAGGAATAAAGGAACAAAAGAACTACAATACAGAAAACAACAAAATGGCAAAGTAAGTCCTTTCCTATCAACAATTACCTTAAACGTAAATGTATTAAACTCTTGAATCAAAAGACATAGAATGGCTGAGTGGACAGTAAAACAAGACCCAACTATATGCTATCTACAACAGACCCTCTTTATATTTAAGGACACAGTCAGGCTAAAAGTGAAAGAATGGAAAAATGGTATTCCAAGCAAATACTAAATAAAATAGAGCATAGGTGGCTCTATTAATATCAGAAAAAAAAATAGTCTTTAAGTCAAAAACTGTCACAAGCATCACTATATTTCTGTTGCCGAAGTTTAAAGATGTTTAGTGTATGATATAGTTCAGAAATAAGGTGAGAGAAAACCTTTAATGTTTTTGAACATATGTAATAGAATTGAGAGTAAGTATTCTATTGGAGACTTTTATCAATGAAACTCATTATGCACTGGAGTTTTTGTGTTTTTTAGTAAAATTAGTGATCTATGCAAACGAAGGATTTATATATATAGCTTTTCAGAAAGTTCTACTTCCAGGAGACGGACACCAACATTGCGTAGTAGAAAAAGCACTTTCTCCACAACTTTTCTGAACCTCATTTTTTCTACCTGTGAAATAATAAATATTGCCCTCCATTCCTCAGAGAAGTGTTAGAAATAAATAGGAAAAACAAGTGTGGAGATTCTTTGACATATATGAAGCGCTATCATAACTGCTTTTTGGAAATGATCTGGGAAAATGAATTTGCAATTTCAAAAATATTCCATCTAGCACAATAGCAATGCTGTTGGTTTTAAAGTTGAACAGACCTCAGATTTCTTTCTCTGATTTTGTCACCTCTGGGTTACTTAACTTCTCTGAACTTGTATTCTCACTTGTAAAATGGAAGATATTTTCATAGAGTTATAACCATTTATTTTTTAAGTAATCTCCATGCCCAATGTGGAGCTCAAACTCACAACCCCAAGACTGAGTCACATGCTCTACTGACTGAGCCAGCCAGGTGCCCCTAGTTGTTATGATAATTTAAAGAGTAAATGCCTGTAGAGCACCTCATACAATGCATGGTGTTCAATAAAGAGTAACTATAATAACTAAAATTCCAAGCCAATATAAAGGTAGTATTTTGAAAAATCTTGATCTGATTGGAGAGCAAAAATTGAATATGAGCTATGTGAATAAATGCAAAAAATATTCAAAAATATTTTAAGACATGAAACCACATTACTCAGATTTTTGGTATAACTTTCAGATTTACTAGTTACTTAATTTATGTAGGTTGTACAGCATATGGAAAGAGCCATATATACCTGGGTTTGAATTCTGTACTGTGGTGCTATCTGGAGGTATTAAACCTTATTTTTATTATTAATAAAATGGGAATGATACCTATCTGGGATAGTTATTATGAAGAATACATTAGGTAAATGAGGCAAATATTTTAGGTAAATGATGCAAAGTGACTAGCATTGTACTTGACGAGCAGTAGATTCTCAAAAATGATTTAGTTCCTTTTCCCTGTCATTAGTTTCATTGTTTTGTGCATAAATCCACCCAGGCATAGACAGCTGCCTAAGCGTCATTATTTCTATTTTTAAAAATCCTATTAACCTTGTATACAAGTGTGCATTTTGGTAAAGGTTTTATGTGGCTTTTACAAGTGAAACTAAACACATGACTTCAGTCTCTGACAATATTGTCCATTTCAACTCTGTATGTAGGTTCTCTTACTTGTGAAGGTATTATTTTTGAAATAAAAATAAATTTAGTTTGAGTGTATGTCCTATAAAACCAGTTTTGATCCTTGGAGGTTTATTTTCTCCTTCATTTGTTTTAGAATTAGCACAGATATGTTTTATAAATTAACCACATACGTATTTTTCAACTTGGGGGATGTTAGAGGTAGAACTTAGAGTAAATTACTCTAATTCAACAGAAGTAGCCAGATGAACATCTCTATAGCTCTTAAGAATTTGTAATGAATGTGATTGAGCACTTACCTTTTTGAGAAGACACACTGTCTGATACCAGAGAGGTGTATGTATACACACACATACGCATGCACACATGCATACATATACATACACCCTTCTTAAGAAGACCAATCTCAGGTTCACCAGGTAATTCTTTAGAAATTTTAGATTTAAAATTTTTTAATTACAAAGGTTTCCTTTAGAGATCTCAACATAAGAGATAGACAAAGTAAAATTTTAAATATACTTAAATATTTTTGGAAATTGCTGGCTAGTGAATATTTTAGCTGTTGATCTTACTGCATATGAATTACCCACTGCCCAGAAAAATAGTCTTGTGGCTAGATACACAGTCTCTGGAATCATGCGGCTACATTTGCAATTCCACCTCAATCACCTAATACTGTGTTACCTTAGAAAAGTTAACTGATTTCTTTACATCTTAGTTTTCTCATCTGTAAAGTGAAGATAAAATTACCAATCTCATGGGGTCATTATGAAGATTAAATTAGTTAACAAATATAAAGGGCTTAAAACATGCCTAGCACATGGTAAGGGCTCTGTAAATGATATTTACAATGATGATAATGATGATGTAGCTAACTATGGAACTCATCTGAAACATGTTTTCTGAAACATTACTTAGTAGAGCTTCCTTCTGCCTGTTTTTAATAATATGTTGCTGTTAAATAAAAAGTTATATTGAAAAGAATCTACCACTGGACATGAACATATTTAAAATATTTCACATTTTCCTAAAGGATAGAAAAAATATGCTATTCTGATTCTTCTTTGTGGTCCAGCAGTTGTTCACATATGATATATTCCTACAACTGTGCTGCATAAAGAATGTGTTTTGGCATAGAAACTGCATAATTTGGAGAGGTTTTTGTTGATAATCTTAAACAAAAACAGTCAAACTCATTTCAGTTCCACTGGAAACCCAGGGGGGGAAATGTTTTTGCCAAATGAGAAACAAAGATGCCAGCTTTTGAATTAGGAAGTATTTTCAAGTGTTTGTGTTGGGAAAATGGAAAAAAAAAAATTTGACTTCAGTGAATTTTTATCTACCAAACAGTCAAAGCCTTGGAAAACTATTTCCACTAAACTTTTACGATAAATAATAGCTTGTATTTTATGTAGCCTGTTATCGTTTTCACACATTTTTATGTATTATTGTATCTCCCCATAGCATGTTTATGAATTAGGTAGGGCTGGGATGATAATGCCCATTTTTGGCAAATGAAAAGACTCAGGTTTGGGTTAAGCGTCTCTTGTAGTGCACAGTGGAAGTGGAAGAGGCTGAATTAGGATTTAAGCCCAGATACTAGTGTTCTCTTATAAATATCCTATAGAACTTTTCCCCACTATTGTTTGATTTTCCTTAAGTATTGGATTTAATATTAGACTTTAAGAGAGATTTGATTCATTTGTACTTTTGGAGAAGGCCTGTTGTCCCTTATTCAGATTTGTTTATATGTTGGTGAATATCTGCAAATATTTGCCTTTCCTGCTCCCTAATCTGCTTTTACCTGTTGGCCAATTCACCTGCTTATTATCACACCTCTGTTCCCTTGAACAGCAAGGGAAATTAAATTAGCCAACTTGTAACTTGTTAGCAGGTCTACTAAAAAGTTCTGTGGGATTTAAAGAATTCAGTGATCTAGTTACCATGAATAATTAGAAATTATCATAATTTGGAAATAACTTTTCCTTAGGTATAGGATTCAGAAGTAGAATATCTGAGACATACCTAATACTCATCTCAGTAGTGGAATATGCATGACAATATGCATGACAATATAGTCAAAAGCTGGTGAAACTTTTTTTTAAAATATTTTATTTATTTATTTGTCAGAGAGCACAAGCAGGGGGAGTAGCAGGCAGAGGGAGAAGCAGGCTTCCTGCTGAGCAGGGAGCCCGATTCAGGACTCGATCCCAGGACCCTGGGATCATGACCTGAGCCGAAGGCAGACACTTAACCTACTGAGCCACCCAGGCATCCCGCTGGTGAAACTTTTGGTTATGTTCCAGTTCAGTGGTTCCAAATCCTGACTGATCAGAATCACCTTAAAAATAGTTTCCTCATCTCAGTCTTTGGAGATCCAGATGCAGTAAATTTAACTATTTTTAAGAGTCTCTTTAGGTGATTGTGATGCTTGCCCAGGTTGGAGGGTCTTGCACCTATTCACCTATTCCTCTGTAGTAAGAGTTGCATGCTCTACCAACTGAGCCAGCCAAGCACCCCCCTCCTCCTTTTAAAATGTTTTCATTTTGCTAACCTCTTCATCCTCTGAATGGTTTGTTTGTTTGTTTGTTTGTTTGTTTGTTTTTAGGCACAAAATGTTTTGAGCTCCAAGAAGGAAAAAGGCTGGCTCTCGATTCCTATATGAATGATACACCTTTTGGGTTATCCATGGCTAACTTTTAAATACCAGGTTTTTTTCTCCCTTCATCTAAAGAGTTAGCAAGGTCATTCATTTATCTATGTATGCATTAGCAAAAGCATTGGATACCTATTGTGAACTAGTTATTGTGAGTGGCATTGGACAAATATAAGTAAGATACATCTTGACCTCTCACAAACACATTATAAACACAGCATGTTCTAAAATGTGAAGTGTAGTGGAAACACACAATATAAATAGATGAAAGAGATGTTTGGGTAGGTGCTTTAGGAGCATGAAAGAGGAAGCCATTAATGAGTAAAGGAAGACACTGCAAAGGAATACCCTTTTATCTCAGTCATTTAATGGATGATTTTATCGGAAGAGGAGAGGCAGGGCATCAGAACTTGCAGGGGCATGAAAAAAGCACAGCATATTCGGGACCTGCAGGAAGTTTAGTATGGTGAGCGTATAAGGGTCCATGGTAAAATTGGGGCCCAAGATGAAGATGAGATGTATATGGAAATCACATCAAGGCCCTTCTTCCTATGCTTTACTAGAGATTGTGAATTGTGTCCTCGTACCAGAAAAGATCGTTAGGTGCTTAAATAATGCCATTTCCTTCTCCTAGTATCATTAAGCAGATGTAGCTGACATCCCAAAGGCCATAAGACAGACAAGAGTCAGGGTTTTGTAGTCTGTTTTTCTGGCTGTTTTCATCTTTCAGCTTATTTATTGCACTTGCACGGTAAACACTATAGATGACAAAAAAATAAAAATAATTCTCAAACGTTCCCACTGAATTTTCAGTCTACTTTAGCAGATGGCATAAATACTTGTAAAGATCACAATAAGAGATATCACAAAGGAATCTATAATTGCTGAAGAGTCCATCAATAGTAAGAGTTCAAAAGATGGAGGAACCAGTGCCCTTGCTCTGAAAAGGCTTCATGAATACAGAGGAGGGATGTGAGTTCAGCCTGAAGGATGGGTCGGGTTGGAAGAGGTAGGAAAGGAGAAAAGTCTGTAAGTGGGAAAATACTGAGCAGCAGCAGGACGGTGTGGAAATGAAGGTTAAATACTGTTTGGGGGCAGCATTTGGTCACTTGCCTGGAGCTAGAGTTTGTGCAGGGAGAACATCAGTAAATAGTGGCAATAAATAAACGTGTCTTCTACATGAAACGAAGTCTTCAGAAAACCTAGTAAGAAAGGCTATTGCTGAATTTACTTTTGGTCCATCTTAAAGATCTCACATAAAACTCTTCAGCTGAACTTTAAAAAATAAGTATTTTGTAATAGAAGAGCATTTTCTGGCATCAAGACACTTTCAAACACTAAAGTCATTGCCAGAGATTTTTCAGCTTAAACTCATGCTGTTTAAATGCATTAGAAAGAGATTTAGATAGCCTTTTGTTTAATTTAGGCTTTTTTTTTCAAGGAAAAAATAGAAAAGTCTAACCATTGACCCTGTGCACACAGAGAGAGCATAATTGTCACATCTTCAATCTGTTCGATGCCTGCGTGTGGTTCATTGTTTGCCTATAGCCAGTGAACTTTAGGAATAATTCCTCCTTGCCTCAGACAAGAATAAAACTATCCCGGTAAGGGCCACCATTGCTCAGGCATCAGAGATTAATATAAAAACATTTTCTGATAAACTTAGAACATTTTCTAGGTAGATATTTCAGCTTTAACTGGACTTCTCAAACATTATTTCCTGATTTTAAAAAAGCAGTACTGCATAAAAATTAGATTTATAGAAGTATTTGCTCACATAAAAGTAAAAATTTGAGATAACTTGGTAATATTTTTGTATGTTCTATTGTGATATTCTATGCAATTTCTACAAAGTTGTTAGTTTTTTACAAATATTGTATCTTACTACAATGTTAATACGTACATTTTAATTTTTCTAAAATGATGCATAATTGTATTTTTAATGGTTATCTAACATTGCATTGATATACTCTGAAGCAATTTAACCATTCCTTTATGGTTGGACACATAGGTTGTTTCTCAGTAGTATGTGTCTGTTACACATTTAAACTGAGGAGAAACGTGTTTGCACCAAAGGCAGGTTATATGGTCTACTTACGCAATGTGCGAGCAGAAAATAGATGACAGAAGGGTTGTTCTTCCCTCCTTGTTTGTTTGTACCAGAACACTCTATTATTTACATACATTTTAGCCTCTGTGCCATTTTCAGAAGCTTTATTTGTCTCACTTACTTTTTGGTTTGGGTAAGGCTTAAATAGAAAATCCATCTGTGAAGCATATTGTATATTCACATTGAAGGCTAAAAATCCATTTTTAATTAAAACTTTATTCAGCACTCATGGTTCACTTTGTCCTGTTTTTATTATGAAACACTTCAGTCTTCTTCCTCAAACACATATGTCTTGTACATTTCAAGATGTTCCTCGTTGCTCATGTGGAACTAGCTGCTTTATGTGTCAGCTCACTGCCATATGTTCCGGCTGTTCATTTTGCTTCCTTTCTGGCATTTGTGTAGGCAACATCTTGTATGTAATGCAAGTTCGTTTCATTCCCTTCGCTTTTATAAAACTTGTCAGAAGGTAAAATAGCAAACTGGAAACACTGAATGATTCTCTGGCTTGTTAGGTTATACATGAGTATAAAGGACGTAGCCTTTCTTAAGTTCCTAATGTTTGTAAGATATGAAGAGAAAATGTGTCCAGTTAGACCTGAAGTCTTGCCAGATGTGAATAATTAAAATTAAGGTATGATTGATGCTACTTGGCAAAGACACACATTATATAAATTGCAATTCTTTATATTGATTATTAAACCAAATGTGAAGACTGGAAAGGGAAGGAAGCATAAAAATCAGATTATCCTTTTTATCTTCAGCAACACACCATCATGCTCTCATCTGAAGTCTCTTTGTAGGATTGTCCACACCATGTAAATGATTTTTAAGGTGGCGGGGGGGAGGGGGGGGAGAGAGGAGCAGGAGAGAGCGATGGAGAGAGAGAGAATCTTAAGCAGACTCCACGCCCAGCACAGAGCCCGACATGGGGCTCAATCTCATGACACTGAGATCATGACTTGAGCCGAAGTCACAACTGACTGAGCCACCCAGGCGCCCCTCCATGTAAATGATTTTTGAGATAAATTGTGTTGTACTTCGAGTTAAGTATATTGAGATGAACTAATTTAAAAAGTAGTGATGTTTAAGTTAAATCTGAATTAGAAAAGGCAGTGATATCTGATGGTATTAGAAAGTTTGCCTTTAAAAGAAAATTATGTCAGGATGGGCTTTACATTCTCTAAACCTCAGCTACTTGAACCCTAATGAGTTCTGAATATTTGAATTTCTCAAATAGTTCTGTTATACTTCCATTAAAATATTTGTTCTTTTAACTATTGACTGCAGTATCTAAACTTATCATATATTTCCTAACCTCCTTGAACTAGAAGATAGTATATTCTAATGCGTTCATGATGATTCTGGCTCACCAGTATGAACAGCAGGTATTGTATCGGCCCGCACGGACGCAGGGCTATTGAGGTGGAGGGGAGCCTTTGTGGCCCGCAGTGACTGCCTCCACGTGATTACGGCTCTTCGTTTTGTTTTATTTTTAGCATTGATGCTGCTTTGGTGTCTCTGTCCTGTCCTTGCTGACAATTGGCACATCTCATTATTTCAGAATTTGTTTTTCCTCTTCAAATTTTCTGTTTCTGACGGCTTGGAGACCCGGTCACCAACGTGAAATGATCGCGTAAAACAAGAACAAAAATGTCCTGTCAGCGACCTCTTAAGTATTGATGTTATGTCATCAGCTCTGACTAGTATGAGTTTTCATGTGCCTCTAGTTCCTTCTAGATAGATGAACTTGCTGTGTCCAAAGAGTTTAGCAGTCAGTGTAAATGTGAGTCTGTCTCTCCAAATTAGGAGATAAAATTACTTTGGCCTAATGTTCTAATTTGATATAAATTTTAACATGAGAGAAGCACAGGTACATTTAGACTACCCTGAGTCCTTTATATGATAACTTAGTATATCATACACCTTCACCTCCATTGATTAGAATGCATATCTTTAAATATCATCTTGCACAACCTATAATGCAAGACTTAGCATTAGCCCAGGACGGACATTATGGCATATTTAATTTAAGCACATGGTGGTTTCCCTCTGAAATGGAAACCTTTCTTCAATCATAGCACAAATGAAAGAGCTAACATACAGGGTTTTTTATGTTCTGTGCTGCCATTTTGAAATGGGCTAATAAATTCTTTATTCCATCAGTAACAGTTGAACTTAACATTCTGAATTATGTCCTATAGATTTATATATTTGATCAGCGCTTTGCTGTCGCTGAACTAAGACATAGAGAAATATGCATCAAGCACACAGGAGCATTTCTTGAACTCTGTTGAGCACTTGTGTGCTGGGCCCAGTACTAGGTGCCAAGGAAAGAGGATACAGAGATCAATGAAGCTCCATCCCTGCTTTTGAGGAACTTCGAGTCCTAAGGAGAACGAGACAACAAGGTGGGTTAGACTTCAACGTGGAAAATGTGATAGTAAGTATAAACAAATCCAGTTGTGAACTCTGGAGGCTGAAGGAAGAGGAAAATTAAAAAAAAAGAGAGAGAGAGAGAGAGAGAGATGGGGGCTGGAGGGCAAGTAAAACGGCAGGAGAAAATGCTTCTTTCCTGTCTCCAGGACCAAGAGAAATACCTGTCCCCAAACCCACCGTCAGGAATACCAGAGGTGCATTCATTAACATTTTGAATGCTGTTACCCTTCTATCGTGGAAAAACAAAATATCTAGGTACAGAGTACTGTGAAGGCAAAGGGAGAATCTGGTTAAGTCTGCTACAAGAAGAAACAGTCCAGGGAAAATTCTGACATTTGAGCTGGGCCTTATAGGATGCGTGGGTTTTGAGCAGGCAGAGATGTGCAGCAGGATAGCACAGGCAGAGAGAATGGCTAGGACAAGGAGGACGTCATAACAGAGACTACACTACCTGGCCTACCTAGCCTGCCGCAGTGAGCTCTGTGCGTTCTAGCAGAGGGGGGAGTGCAGGGTAGTGTGGTAGGAGCCCTGGCTTAGTCAAGTCAGCCTGCTTCCCGTCCTGGCGGAATCACGCACCGATGGTGTGCGTTGGTGGCAAGGGGACAAGTTATTTTTTTGCCTCCATTTTCTCATCCGAAAAAGAGAAAGTAATGCCTGGCCCAGGGTTGCATGTTGCCCAACTGTAGGAGGGAGGCATCCTTCACATTGCACACCGAGGTCCTACCTATCTCAGGTGGGTTGGGAGGATTCAACAAGGTAATACCTAAACACTCAGCCTAGCGGCTGGCACTATGTGCTCAGCAAACATGAGCTATTGTTAAGCAGGCTGCTGCAATTTTAAGGAATGAATCTCTTTGAAGTCTTTTTTATTTATAAAGGTTTATACATCCCTATCCTTGTTAAGCCAGCTATGTGTTCTGAGATTTATTTGAGTACAATGCAAGATGCACTTTGCCTAATATTCTGGGCTTCAACCAAGAGCAAAACAAAACAAAAAATTAAATCCCTCTAAGAGGCTTTGAATGATCAATCTTTTGTCCCCAGTCTTTGTTCATTTGATTCATGCGAATGTATAGAAGTGTCAAAATATATTTTTATTAATAAAACCTGTCTTCTGTGACCATCCAGTGTTTCCTTTGGGAACTTTTTCTAGTGTAATTTTGGACCCTGAGATTTAAAGATGTTTGTTTTTATCATTTCCTTTTATATCCAGAAGCAAGGCTGTTTAGAATGGATTAGTTGATTAGAACATCCGACTCAGAAAATGGGACAGCCATGAATTTGCCTGAAGATTCAGAAACATGGCTAGGGGACAATGATTATTACCAGACTTCAAATGTCAGCAAACACTTCAGGGTTGCTGGAGAGAGAAAATAAAACACACAAGGTTTAATGGCTTTTGCTGTGGGGGTGTTTGGGGCATCTAGGATGGAATTATTTGCTGAACACCTGATAGTCTTTCTGTTACTTGTCCAACTGGATTAATTGAAGCCTGTTAACAGTCTGTCTTGTAAAATAGAACACAGCCCTTAGCTACTCACCAGTCCACATAGAGAAGGCAGAGGTTAGGGTCTGTCTTCAGAGATGGAGTCAGCAGAGTTTGTGATTATAGCAAGGACCACGACTAGGTAAAGTCAAAGGAGCTTGGTCAGGGGGGCCTGGGTAGCTCAGTCACTTAAGCATCCGACTCTTGGTTTCGGCTCAGGTCATGATCCCAGGGTTGTGAGAACAAGCCCGCCCTGCATTGGGCTCTGTGCTCAGTGGGAAATCTGCTTGAAGATTCTCTCCCTCTGCCCCTCCCCCCACTCACTTTCTCTCTCTTGCTCTCTCTCTTTAAAATAAATAAATCTTTTAAAAAAAAAAAAGGAAAGCAAAGAAAAAAAGGAGCTTGATTAGTCACAGGTTGGAATCAAACTCTGAGCCTGGCATTCAGAGTGCAAGATGTTTAATAGGGAGTGCCCTGGGTCCACACCAGTGGAAGGAAGGACACAGGATTGGGCTAGGGAGAGGCTGAGCTGCGATGTGGGCCTGGTAGCAGCCTTGGCCAACCCCAAGGGGCTATTGAGCTAACATGACCCGTCAGGTCTCACATTAGGCCAAAATGACTGTGCCTTTATACCTATTAGTCATTGGATGTGGGCTGCCCCCCAGAAGGGTGGGACCTCGGACAAGGTGGCTCTGCAGCTGGGCCAATCCCTGGTGAGGCTGAAGGTTGAAGGCTGCCTGCCTCCCCACAGAACTGCCAGCAGCTGGGGCATATCCTTCCTGTCCTCACCTCTCCCCACCTCCAAATTCGGTTGTCACATACGCGATCCAAACCAGTTCCAGAAGCCTCACTGGACAGAGAGAAGCTCTACCCTCTCCCGTTCCCAGTTTACCCCAACAAAATAAAGTCTCAAGTGACTCACTACCCAAAAATTCCTTAACCACTGGGCAGCATCTTCTCCCACCCCCCAACATGAAAGCATAGATCCGATACTAGCTCTGTGAGGCGGGCTGTGTTTTCCCCAAGCAGGAATTATAAGGACGTCTTACAGCTCGGATCTCCTGCAGGCTCCAGACCCACAGACACGAAGAGCTGTCAGGCAGTTCCGACGGGACAGCTCACGGGTACCGTACTCAGCAACAGCATGCTCAAATCTGAACTCTTCGCTTTACTGTATTTGCTTTAGCATATATCCACCCATCCACCAATCCTTATTTTTATTGTGTAAATATGTATAACAATATAATTTTAGCCATTCGTAACTGTACAATTCAGTGACATTAGGTACATTCGCAATGCTGGGTACCCGTCCCCACCATCTATACCCCAAACTTTTTCATCGTCCTCAACATAAACTCCGTATCCATTAAACAATATTCTTTCCTTCCCCCCTCTCCCCACCCCCGGGGAACCTCTAGTCTACTTTGTGGCTCTGTGAATCTGCGTATTCTAGGCATCTCATATACGTGAAATCGTACATTTGTCCTTGTGTGACTGGCTTATCTCACTAAGCATAATGTTTTCAAGGTCCATCCATGTTGTAGTATATATCAGAGTTTCATACCTTTTTATGTTAAATGGTATTCCATTGTGTGTATAGACATTTTGTTTATCCATTCATCTGCTGGGGACTCTTCCTTATTTCTTTCCTTTCTTGCATTGGTACGGCAATAATCCCACAAACAGCCATCCCTTAGCAGCCTCTGATCCTTTAATTTCTTCTCTTTCTTCCGAAACAAACAATAAGATGCTCCTTCGATATATTCATTGCCCTTTCCTCACCCTCCCTGACCCTATCCCATTCTCGGCTACATCATGGCACTCAATTTATAGTGGTATTATAGTGGCCTTAGCATTGCCTCTACCTGTTTCTCCAAGCTGGTCTGCTTTATACTCCTTCACATCTGATGCTTCAGCCACACCAAGCACCTCACTCTACCCCAAACATGCTGTGACCTATTACTAACTTGTCTTGTTTTGTGCTGTTTCTTCTGCCTGAAATATAATACATTCCGTTTTTCTGCACTGAAATCTCTACTCACCATTCAAAATCCAAATTAAATGTCATATCTGTGAACATACCTCCCCAACTCTGCCAGGTAATTTGTTTCTCCTTTCTCTATTTTCCCAAAGTATTCTGTTCCTACCTCTACTTTCAGTCCTTACTGCAATGTACTGCAATAACTTACTTGCCCGCCTTTTTTATTAGATTGACCTCTGCTTGGACTGTCAATTCTTTGCACATCTATTCCGTGTGCCTGGAAGCTAGTACCATCCACAAAGAATGTTGCATATGTGAGCAGGGTGGTGGGGTGATGCAGCAGAGTCCCATCTCTGGGCTCGAAGACCACTGCCACTACTGAGTGACGGGGCTGGGCCACCTCACTCTCCCTCTGAGTTTGCTTCTTCATTTGTAAATAATTCAACATCCTAGAGTGGTACTGAGAGCTACACGAAGTGATTGATGTGGAATCGTCTTTATAAAACGATGGTGAGCAGTCTAAAATGGCCGGTTTCTTTAGTCTTCATGTACTTCTCCTTCCAGATTATTCTGCCCTTCTACAGGAAGTTCCCAGTTTTGTGAATTATTCTTTTAAAAATAAATCACCAATAGTGAGGATGTAATTTTGGAGTAAATGATTCGAGTTATTTTCAGTGTTGGGTTTGTTTGTGTACGTGGTTGGAAATGCAGGGATGCAGAGTTTAGGCAGTAAAAGAAAGAACTTTCCAATTGTCCGTGCTGTCCAATGGCGGCTTCTGGCTCAGAGGTAGACAGTTCCCCATCACTGGAGGCATACAAGCAGAGGCTGGTGAGCCTTACTCCTAGAGAAGGCTGATCAGAGAAAGTATGACCTGGCCTGAGGGGCAAAGGCAAAGGAGGGCTGAGCTAGCTGATGCCTGAGGATCCTTCTCTTTCTGAAGGGACATGATTCTAAAATTTACACACAAACCACTCAGACAGACGGATCAGGCTTTTGTATTCTATTCAGGGGACAGGGTAAAATGGTGGGGGTTTTCCTTCCTCTTTAAGTGAAAGTTGTGGATTTTATGTAAGACCACAGTAACAAATCTGACATTTCTACTTTGTGAGTCTGAGCTAAAGCTGAGATTTGGTTTTGAAATATGAAAGTAAACTGTTACTAGCTCAATTTAAGTCTCCAGGATTTATATTTATATATAACCTTTAAAGTTCTCCCAACTTTTCACCCTGGAGAAAAGAAGAAATTACAGTCATCTTACTTAGGGCTGGAAGTCGAGAGAGACACTAGTTATAGGTTAATGGAACACTGACCCTGTTTTGCCTGGGCTCCCAGCAGTTTCCACCGCCTTCTAACTGATGTGAACTCTCACACCCAGGGACATAGTTATGAGCCTCACATATTAAATTGAATGCTTTTGTGGTCCAAGCTCAATTACAAATCACTTTTAAAAATGTTTCTTCATGGTATTTTTAAGAGTATGATTTGTTTTTAAACATCACCCTTTTACAGTCCAAAGCAGCAACTTCATGTCGTTATTGCTCATGGCAAACCCATTTCAATTCTCCAAAAGCTACTTTTCAGTGTTTCTCTTTGTGCTGTTTCCGCTCCAGTGTGCGCAGCAGCTTGCTTTCCCTGTACCCCTCCTCCACCGCCCGCCTGCTCCCTGCCCCCCCACCCCCCACCCCCCGGACAGAGCTGGGCTTGAGTCAGAAGCATGCCATGTTAGCATTAGAGGACTCCTGATTTCATCTCAGCTACTTCAAATCTCTGCAGCTCCCCCCCCCCACTCTTACTAAGGATGAAGAAACAGAGGTATGGTGGGGACAGGGGGTGCTCACAAAGCACATAGTAGCAAAATTAAGCTTGGTCACAAGGACTTTCGAGTCTCAAAAGACTGAGTTTGGTTTCCCAGAAGTAGCACATAAAAGCAGGTGCAAGGAGGTTATTTGTCAGGTGATCCCAGGATCCCAGCAGGAAGGTGAGGAAATGAGACAGCATTTCCTCACAGGGAAGGCAGCTATTTATTCATGGGCAGGTTAACGCTGTGGGCAACTGGGGCTCAAGCCCCTGAGAAGCTCTGGAGATGGTTCACAACAAGCCTCATGGCTCTTTCACCAACTCTTGTTTGTCATTGGTTGAGCGCTGTTCCCAAGCTCTTAACTACCCCCCTGCCCCCGCCACTTCCAGCCTGCTCTGTGCAGGCGGCAAAGCATTTTTCTGCAGCCAGAGAAAGCCCTCAGCACAGAGCCGTAGGGCTTTCTGCAGAAAGTCACCCAGCAAACAGCGCTGGTGCAGACCTGGGAGACGTGAGCGGGGCTGGGCAGCCTCTGCGTCAGTGGTCAGATGCAGATTTCGCTCCTGTCTCTGCGCAATAAACCGCAGAGCTCTCTGCCTTCGAGCTGAGAGGCTGAAATGAAACGTGATTTATAAAGGGAGATTAAATGTGTAGGGTCAGTATTTGCAAATGAGCACATAGTATCCCTATTTTATGGGAACGTCCCATGCACTTTTGCCCCTTACCGCCTTTGCTCATGCAGTCCCTCTGCCCTGCATGACTTGTCCTAGAAAACTCCGACTCATCTTCCAAAGTCCAGCTCCAATATGAACTTTTCTGTTATGCCCTTTCCTGATTCCTCAGGAAAAATTAATCACTCCCCTGCTTTGTTCTGACAGCATGTTGTGCGAGCTCTGAAATAATAGGATCACGTAGTGTCGAGCCTCCTGTGCGTCCATCGCAGCTCTACTATTAGTAGTTATAATAGCTAATGTTTACTGAGTTTAATTATGACTTTATGTGCCAGGCACTGTTTAGATACTTTATATTAATTACCTCCTTGAATCCCCTCAACAGCTCTATGCAGTAGCTGTAATTAATATCTCCAATTTGTCGAAAGGAATCAGAGAGGTTAAGCAACTTTCCTGGGATCATGTAGTTAGCAAGGGGCAGAACCAGAAGGTTCCAGAAGGTCAGGCTTCCAAGTCCCCGCTCTTAACCACCGTACAGAACAGCCTCTCTTTGGCTGCAGTAGAGAAGGAGTCCCAAGGACTAAACCCTGAGGGTATTGCTAGCAGTTTTTATAGGGCCTCCTGCTGGGCTAGGAAACACCGTAGAGAATCTTACACGGATGGGCAACACAAGATTTACATTTTACAAAGATCATTCTTGCTCTGGTAATAGGGTGAATTGGAAGAGAGCTTGAACACAGAGATGGATGGCCGTCAAGAGGCTGGTGCAGTGATCCGGGAAAGAAAGAATGAAGTTCCAGGTTTAGCACAAGCTAGCCCCCGCTTACCTCCCTCGCTGCTCCCCGACACAGCGGGGCTACGTCATCTGGAAGTGCAGGTGGCGCCCTGCACAAGTGCATCTGGCCAGGAGGGCGTGTAGGGCAGAAACGCAGCCACCCATGAGCCCTGGCAAGGGGTCACACACCAAGAAGGAAAGGCACTTTTTGCTCACTTGCATGCAGAAGCCAGATGGGTTAGTGGGGACCTTGCCAATGCAGACATTTTAAACTACTTTTTGTTTCCTGATTGTGTCATGGTTTTCCCCCACCTCTGTGTTTTGAACATTTGGTTTCCTCTGCTAAGGATGCTCTTTCTCTCATTCATTAATTTATTCTTTCGCTTACTCATACACCACATTGCATTTGGGTGCAAATGGTGACTCGGTTGGGGAGCTTACAATCTGGGAGATGAGATGAATATTCATGACATCATTATACAGATGGGTCACTCTGACATTTTCTTCAAAGGTAAAGTCAGGGGACCATGAGACTCTATGCTGGGTGCTGGGGACTTAGCTGCTTTGGAAGGCAGCTGACCATAGTAAGGTCACCACTGGGAAATATGGCTTCCCTTAGGATGTGTAGAATTTTTACGTCCAGGTAAGGAATAAGTAGGAACCAACCAGGCAAAGAGGGCAGAGAAGGAGAGTGGCTACCTTTCTCATGGCCCTACTACCTTTGATAGCATGCTCATGCATCTCTGGCTGAAAGGACAGAGGTCTGGACCCAGACAGGCTCGCATCACAAAGAGAGGGGACACTGAGGAGGAGGCCCTGCAGGACAGTAGAGTCTGAGGAGGGGAGTGAGCACCGAGTGCAGACGGCAGGAGGTTAGAGACTCAGAGGCCTGTGGGGAACTCTCATAGGCTGCTAGAAGCTTTCGAACATAGGGATGTTCAATACTTAATTTTAAATTGTGCTTCTGTGGTTTAAGATTCTTTCCCTCCCCAAACCTTCGGTACATTTGGTTGCACACAAATGCTTCAAGGGAATGGTTTTGGGGAAAATGAGGGGGAAAAGCTGAGTTCCCGGTAACGGTCAGTAGGGAACAGTGAGGAAAGCACGGCCTGGTGAGGTCAAAGGTCAGGGGACACGGAAATGTGGAGGCAGCAGCACCAGGAGGTGTTCATAGAATCAGCTGTGTTTAAGCCTTAAGGGACGAGAATTTTATTTGTAGTCACTTACGGTGAGTGATCAGTACAGAGTGATGATCAGAGGCCGCATCGAAGAGGGTCAGGTGAGAGTAGGGGCAGCCTAGACACGAGAGAGAAAGGAACGGACCTTCTCACTGTGTCCTTGGCAATGGGACAGGACTGTGGTCCCTTTCCAGACATCTGAGGCATGGCATGGTGTGCACACTCCAGCTGAAGGAGGCTCCTCCCCACCAGCTGGCTCCCCAAGTCACGACACAGCCAGCCACCATGCGAAGCCTTCCGGGACCTTAGAGAATTACTAATTCACCATTTATTGGACACTGTTACTTTCTGGGTACAAAGTCACTTGGGATGTGGCCCTTGGTCTTTGGTCCTTGCCCCTTGGAGTACGCAGCCTAGCTGGGGAGATAAACATCACAGGACAGTGATCGGTACGGCCACAGAGGCAGGTCCAGAGGGCGTGGGAGCAGGAGTGGGATCCTGACCCAGTTGTGGCAAGTACATTAAATGCCTCAAGGCCGTGGAACTCCACGTGTTTGGAAGTGACCGTGGGAAGGGGCAGAATTTGAGTGGCACCAAGGAGAGCCCCCCAGAGCTCCCTGCCCAAACACCATCTGTCACCATGCTTACATTCCACCCTGGTCCCTCACTCCCTGGGGTCTGGCAGTGGAAGTAAAGGCCCTCCTGGGTCGATGCCTGCCGGAAATAGATGACTAGGGGTTGGGAACTAGGGAGGGAGGGGAGGACAAAGGGTGGAGGGAAGGGATACGGGTGAGCAAAGATGCACTTGGACTTTTGCAATGTTCTTGCAACCCTTTTCTTATATCTTCCACTTTTTTAAGCCTCAAAATACATGTATAGTAAAAGCTCCTAAATAGAAGCACCAAGACGGTGGAGACTGTGTTTCTGAGGGTAGGAACATAAGGCAGTATAATGGAAAAAGAGCTGGAGTCAGAAGACCTGGGTGCGAGTTCTGCTGTGTGGCCCTGAGCAAACCCAGAGCCCTCTCTGGTCTCCCTTTCCCCACATGGCCAGTGTGCAGGTTGGGCCAGGGGCTCCTGCCGGCTCAGCCTCAGTGGTCCCCGGTTTTCACAGCAAGATGAACTGGCCCGGCTCCAGTCCAGTTTACTCTGTCTCCACTGAAGCCAGGTCTGCGGAGTCAGGCAAAATAGCCCCAGAGGAAGATGTTGATGGCCAGCAGCAGGATGGCATTGACGTCGCAGACGCTTCTCCAGAGCGGCTCCTCGGCAATGCTGGTCAGCTCCCGCTGGTGTGCGGCCATCTCCTCGGGGCTCAGCGTGGGCTCGGGGTGGCCGGCCAGCCCGCAGAACCAGTCCCACAGCAGCCGGCCCCACCGCCTGCGCGGGGCTGAAGACCGCAGTGTGGGGGGGGGGAAGCAGAAGGGGAGGGGGAGGTGAGGCCAGGTGGCAGACAGGGGAGTGACAGGGGGCAGGGGAGGGGGAGCTGGTGAGACACGGAAGGCCGGGTGGTGGGGAGAGCACAGAAAGAAAGGCAGGTGGCACTGGGCCTTGCTGGGAGCTTACAGACTGGGCGCACACCTGGGACTGGGACAGAGCTCTGGCCCCAGCGTCCAGTCGTCCAGCGGAGCCTCTCAGTGATGCAGGTAGTGGGGACGGGGTGAGGATGGTGAGGCTCATCCTAATTCAGAGCACAAGGATGGAGCGGGGCGCGATCTCTCCCAGGACGGCTGGGAACCACTTTCCCGCTCCGTGCTGGCCTGCCTGAGGTCCTGTGCAAGTCACCCACTCGGCTTCTCCGAGCTGCAGCTTCTCTCTCAAACAAGTTAACCGTGATGCTCGGTTCTTCTCCAGGTTGCTTTGAGCATCAGATGAGAATGGACATTTGCTAGCATTTTGAAAAGTGACCCATGCTGGAGCAGCAGGAAGAGGCTCTGGGGACTATAAGGTTCTAAACATGCATGAGACTGAGCCTGTGCGGACCTGGCTCCCCAGCACCAGGATGGGGCTGTTTTGAGGTTAAAGGGTAGCTCAGTTCTTTAAAAACTAAGCTTAAAGGAAGTAATAAAGTATTTTTAAAGTTGGGGGTTTTTTGCATTAGCAGACAGCATATTAAAATAAAATTAATATTTCATTGAGGTTGGACAGAACCCACTGGAAATGCTTTATCATCTTAATGACTTTGGAACTTGGTACCTGGTAAGCTCAGTGTGAGGACAGAGTGCAATCTCTGGTCCCATCAAGAGACCATCTGGTCCTGCTCCCTCCTTACCCAGGAGGGAAAAGGCTCAGAGAAAGGAAGGGACCTGCTTGAGGTCACACAGCGACAAGGCTGCACTAAGCAATACCAGGCGTGTGGGATTTCAAGTGTACTAGGTCTTAGTATTTTACAAGCCTATCCAAGAACTCTCTTCTGATTCTCAGGGCTGCCCTCAGAAGCAGATGATGCACAGGGCGTCACATGCCAATTCCGAGGCTCAGAAGTCACTAGGTGGTTATTGGTGATCCAGTCCATCTAAGTCAGTCTACAACCTGGATGTGTACACTTCTTTCAGATCTATTCGGCTGTCCTTAAAATTTTTTTCTTTTCTTCTTCTTTTTTTTTTTTTTAGGACACAAAACTACACTGTCATTTTGCTGTTTAACCTGAGGACAACACAGATGAGACTTCATCTGCCTGTGGGCCTTTTGAGAGGGGGATTCCAGAGGCTGCCTTGTAGGAGTGGGAAGTGCTCCTTCGTCTTGTGGGGAGAAAGCCCCCCACAGGGAGCAGATGTTTCTCTGCTTCTCAAGGGACAGGCCCTGCCCTGTGGCACGGGGCCAGCCAGGGAAAGCCGCAACGATCGTGTCCGTCTATCTCGTGCTGGGGTTCTGCCGGGAGTGTGCGAGTGGTGCCCTTCCTCCTCCCACTGAAGCTACCTTCCTAGCTTCTCCCCATCCCTTTCTTCTCTTGGATCTACCTCCCTAGAAGGGCCTGCGATTCCTCCCTGCCATACATTTTATAGGGGCAAGACCTGGTTCTTGCCATGATGGGGGGAGAAACTGTTTTGAGACCCCATCTGGTACATGGACCACAAAGCTTGAAAAAGAGACAAGGGGTCACATTGTGCAAAGCAAAACACACTGGAACTATTAGGGCAACTGATTAGACAAGGGGGCGGGGGAGGATGTTGACTTTGAGCTTTAGTGGTGCTTTCTGAAGTCAGCCTATGTGGGTTTTGACCTTGGAATTTTGTAAAGGGTTACATTCTCCATTACGCATAGCTTTTTATAGTGGACCACTGGCTTTTAACTGCTGCAGCTGGGGCAAGAAGATGGGAGTGTTCGATCTTGGTGGGATGCTGGAGCTTATGATGTCATTAACTCTAGGCACCTGGCTGCTTCTCTAGGCAGGGCCTTAGCAAAGTGGAGGGAGTCAAGAAAGGTGGGCAATTTCTCAGGCCTCAGGGGAGCAAAAGCCGTCCCCCCACCCCGCGAACCTGGCAAAGATGAGGGACCTGTTCAGGTCCGACAACCGGCACTTTGACGATCTTACCTATGCTCTTGACTCACATGAGTTATTAAAGGTGTGGACACCAGAGACTGGGAATGGAACTAAGACATTGTTGAGGCCCTGAAGGAGAAGGCAGCTGACAAAGGCACCCCAACTCCACCCAGGTGGTGGGGTTCCCTCTAGCTGAGGCAGGAAGTAAATTTAGGACTTAAATGTCATTAAGTTATTAATTCCTGAGGGCAAGAGGAATTGATTTGGGGCTTTAACTTGCAACCTGATTTAACTTTTTTGACTATAATTTTCCCTTAGGAATTTTATAATTTAGGAAATCTCTATAATGTCATTATATCAGACTATTCTAACATGGTTATTTCATCACGCTGTAGGAAGGCTATAGTTGCATTATGTCTAAAGTAGCAACATCATGTCTTATGCCAATTTTCAACTTTAGAGACTGTGTGACCTTGGAGTACATCTCACTAAGGTACTATTCTAACACATGTAAGAACCTCTACGAGGCAAAACGTATATGGCCCATCAGCAGCTCAAGGACGATATCCATAGGAACGGCTGTCAGGCTGGAGGAACCTTATGAAGATGGACAGAACTGTATGGACCCAGGGCTGCTCTTATCCCATGAGGGACAGCCATGCGTCTCTGTGACTTTAGGCAGAATTTTTAAGCCCCGTGGGAAATAAGTAAATAATAAAGTGGGGCCAGTTTCTTTGATGTGCCTCATGTTTCCTTCCATCTGGAGGGAACTCAGCGTAACACTCTTTGATTTTTCTGCCCTTAGACTCATTCAACCCAGGGGAAGAGAGGGGACTCCCCTCCTGGTAGATTTGGGAAGCATGGAGGGGGCATGCTTGGTTGTGTCCCTCCCTCCTCCTTGTCAATGTTGGGCTCACAGGGGTAGGAGGCTGATGGGCACCTCCGTCTAACTCCGGGCTTCACCATAAGGAAATGCACCTCCCCACAGATACAAACAAAATCTTTCTACCTATATTTTGGCTCCTATCTGCCTTCCTTATTTGTCTTATTTCTCAAATAGTTTAATAGCCATGCGGGAAGGGAGGAATGGTCATTTTTTTTGGCATCCCTCAGAGACCCCATCCCCAGGGAACCCCAAAGGAGGGTCTCTGGGGCCCCATGACATGGCATCCCCATTACTCCTCTGTGATATGTGCCCCCCAGCATGCCCCCAGCCTACCTCCATGCTGGTCCTGGCCCTGGTTGGAGCTCTCTCTCCCTCCACCTCCTGGAGGGCTCACCCCAGATGGCATCTCTGATGTCCCAGGCGTGCCCTCCGGGGCCTCCTTCTCCAGCTCAGGGTGGGGACTGTTCCGTGTCCACCACGTCAGGCGAGCAAGCTGGAGGGAAAGAAAATACTGCTTGACTCGGATACCCTTGGGTGTAGTCTTACTGTGGAACAAGAGGACTCCCCTTCACGGGAGGCCGGCAGAGTGGTGAGGAGCATGAGGAACAGGCACAGGACCGAGTCAGGATGCCTGGCTCTCAGCCCGAATGCCCTTTCCTTTGAAAAGCTGCGCCCCCTGAGCACCTGCTCCCCCTGAGCACTTGCTCCAGGCTCCACGCTCATAGCCTGGGAGGAAAGAAACCAGACAGGGAGGCAGGTGCCCCATGACAGAAGGCTTCCAAGGTAGGGTTGTGGAGCTGATACTCTTAAAAAGAAACTCATAGGCAATGGAGAGCCCCTGCAGACTTTAGACAAAAGGAAGAGACTCTAAGTTGTGGGATTTAGAAAGATCTCTCGGAGTGAATTGAAGGGATTCAGGCTGTAGCAGAGCAAGAAATACAGAGCATCTGGGGGAGGAGAAGGGGGTGGTCTTCGGGTGAGGGAGCAGCGAACATGGCTCTTAGGTTCCTGCCTTGGACCATCAGGTAGGTGGCGGACGAGCTCAAAGAGCCTGCCTACAGAGTACCTGCAGAGGCTGCTGCCACAGAGCAGAGATGTCCAGGGACGGAGCAGCAAGCCCGCGTCCCCTGGACAGCCCTGGGGGCTTTCTCTCTTCTCCCTTTTTGGTGGCGCAGCAGAAAATCCAGCAAGTTCTCTAGCTGAAGTTGGTTGGACCCAACCAGGACTATCTGAGCTCTGTACTGTCTCCTTTCCAAAAAGCTCTTTTCCTGGCTCAGCAGCTCTTGGTTACATATTGGCCCTGGTAAACCCTGCCCTGCTGCCAAATTCCTACAGGCACGTCCAGCAGCCCGGGGTGAGCGACCATCCTCCAAGACCCTTCCGCTGGCTTCCAGCTACGTCTTTGTACGGTCTCAGGAGAGCCCGGACTGCTTCTCCACTTGAAAGTACCTCTTAGCAAATGTGACTTCATACTTACACAATGTGTCATTAGCCGTGTATGGGTGGTGTCTCTTTATGTCATGGGAGGCAGCTGGATTTGGGTTTGAATCTTGGGCGAGAGAGAGAGAATGGAGTTTCATCTTCCTGTAGAGGATTGTTGAGTTCCCGGGTATGGATAGGACAGCTCAGTGACAGTGTGGGGTGAGAAGGGTTTTAGGTCATAGGTGGGACCCTACGGGACACTGAAAACCAAACTGGAGGGGCATGTGTCATGGACGTGAGCATAAGAGAGGTCTTCAGGACACAGGAAGTGGTCCGTGGTGGCTGGTTCTCCTCAGAACTCACTGAGGACGAAGATGGGGGAATGATCGTTAATTTCTAGCAACAACAAGGTTATTGGGGTCTTGGCGAGAGCAATTTTGGGGGAAGGGGGGTATCAGCCAGACTGGATGAGAAGGAGACAAGAGGTGGGAAGTGAAGGCTGCGAGTGATCACCCTGCAAAGTCGGCTGTTGAGGAGCCCAGCAGGAGGCAGCGTACCTAGGGAGGGCCGGGGTCTGGGGAGGGGGTTTCGAGTGGGGGACACTTCTGTGTGGGAGTGAGGCAGCAGACAACGGAGAAGCTGAAGATTCAAGCAGTGGGGAGAGATCACTTCTGGAGTGAGCCACCAGAGAGACCCGCCTCTCTTGGCTCCTCTGTTTGTAGGAGGAATTAGTGACATCAAGGGTCTAAAGTGGTTTTGCAAACTCTCCAGCATCATACAGATAAAGGATGTTAGTAATGCCTTCCATCCAGTGTTTCAGGGACTAGCTTCTGGCACGGGCTCTGTTATGGGCTGAATTCTACCCCCCTCCGGGACTTCAGAATGTGACTGTATGTGCAGATAAGGCCTTTAAAGTGGTCATTAAGGTTAAATGAGGACATTAGAGTGACCCTAATCCAATACAACTGGCATCCTTTTAAGAAGAGGAGATTAGGACACAGACACTCAGGGGAAGACAGGGTGACGACAGAGAGGCGAAGACAGACATCTGCAAGCCAAGGAGGGGGGCCTCGGCGGAAAGAACTCTGCCAACACCTTGATCTCAGACTTCTTGCCTCCAGAACTGTGAGAAAATAAACTTCAGTTGTTGAAGCCCCACAGATGGCGGTGCCGTGTCATGACCGCCCATGATGTAAAGATGAAAGGTTTCAAAAGACAGCTTCCATGACTGAGGACTGGAAAATCTGTCAGCATGCGAGAGGGGAGCGCTTGCTCTGGGAGACTCTGTGTCTTTTCTCATCTACCTGTTTCTTGACTGGCCAACCAATCCTTCCTCCTTCTTCTAGGGCCAGCTCCAAGTGACCCTGTTGGGGAACCCTCTGCAGCCCCGCAGGGGTGACTGCCCCCACCCCCGGTGCTCAGCCCCTCCCTTTGAGCTTGGTCCTTCTGCACTTTCTCGTGGTAGACTAACTGTTGGCGTTGGTGTCTGTCCCCAAAAGTCACTGGCAGGGACCATTCGTCTTTGTAACCCTAACACAGTGCCTGGCACACGAGGTGCTCCCGGAGTAATTTTCCAATTGAATGAATTCCTTTTCACCTGGGATTGAATAATCCAGTGAGCTCCCCGTCCCAAGGACGTGTGTATGGCCACAGAGGAGACAACCCACTGGAATGAAATTCAGGGGTCGAATCCCAGGCTGCAGGGGTAGGGACAGCATTTTGAGGAGCCCCAGCGCAAGCACTCCACTTGCCTTTTCCTCAGGGATGGGAGTGGTACAGAGGCTGACGGCGACGATGACGACGGCAGTGAGCCCACAGAGCAGGAGGGCAAAGTAGAGGTAGTGGAAGTCCTTCAGCACGGCCGGCCTCTGGTCCACCTCCCCACAGGCTGGCACGGGGTATGAGAACTCCAGGATCATGCGCAGAAGCCCCACAACCAGGCCAAACATGAGGCCCCAGAAGGCTCCCTGTGGAGAGAGGGTAGACATGGGAGGCCCGAGCAAGCCCAAGCCACGGTCTGTTACAGTGTTTGTAGGCCCACCTTAGCGAGCTCCCTGTTAATGCTGAGGCTTTGTCTGAACTTAAAGGCAGGCAGAGTGGTGCCCCGGGGAGGGCGCAGGCTCCAGAGTCAGATAGACGAGGATTTGGATCCTGGCTCTGTTCCAGAATGATTGAAATAGTGACTCAACCTCACTGGCTTGGAGTTTTCTCATGCGCAATGGTAAGAGAAATTAGTATATACTAAGTATAGATGCTTAGTATTCAACTAGAATGGAATATGCTTTTGTAATGAGCAGGGAAAACCAGGATCCCCCATCCTGATTTTCTGTTATAATAAATAAAAAATCAGAATAGAGCTCTTCTAGAAAGAAAGAAAGAAAGAGAAACAAAGCAAAGTAAAGCAAAGCAAAGCAAAGCTCTGGCACCTCGCCTATCTTGTTTATAACACCACTTGACCCAAACCTATACCTGTTCCCTGTATGTGAGGGTCAGAGGGCTCATATTTTCAAAAATGAGATGCCAATCCTGATACCAAGAATTCTGGAATGAGGGGCACCTGGGTGGCTCAGTCATTAAGCATCTGCCTTTGGCTCAGGTCATGATCCCAGGGTCCTGGGATCGAGACCCGCATCGGGCTCCCTGCTCAGCGGGGAGCCTGCTTCTCCCTCTCCCACTCCCCCTGCTTGTGTTCCTTCTTTCACTTTGTCTCTCTCTGTCAAATCAATAAATAAAATCTTAAAAAAAAAAATTCTGGAATGAGCATAAACACCCCGAATTCAGCCGAGCCGAGCCGTGCTGTGCACCATCGTGATCAGCAGGGAGGTTAGACGTCCAGAAACAGTCGACAAGTGGCCTGGGTACTCCCTGGGGAAAGGGGCTTCTGAGATGTCCTTTGCAATGACTTTGAGCTCTCCTGTGGCCCCTGCGGAGTTGTGTCCATGACATCCCTTAGCCCCCAAAGCACAGCCGGCAGAATCGGGCCCCTCTTTTCTAGGCTCTCCTGGGGGTAACCAAGGCAATGGTCCTGGCCCCTCTAGCTCCTCCCAGGCCTTTCAGCAGTTGCGTGAATGAAGCATGTGCGGGGTCATCTGTGGCTGGTATTTTGCCTACATACAGAACCTTACGGGGTTAGAGAGGGAACAGACCCCAGAGATCCTCCCGTCTGTCCTGGCCTTTTGCACACACTTCCACATGTCAGGAACATTCTTCTCTTCCCCATTAATCCGGTCTAGGATCAGATGTCACTTCCTCCAGGAAGGCTTCCCTGGCCCACTCCCAGGAATCCCATGGGTTAGGTACCCCTGACCCCCACTCTCACAGCAGCCACTAGACTTTATTCTTATTTCTTATTGAGTCATCTTTCCTCCCATCTGGCCCAGTGATGGTGGACCTACATGAACCTCATAAACCATTGCATCTAGAAGCCTCCATAATAGGATCAATGAATGTTTGTCAAGTGAATGAATGAATCAAAACCCGACGCTATGGATGGGGAGACGGAAGCCTAAAGGAGGCAGTGTGTGTGTCTGATATGTCCCAGAGAGACACCAGGCTACAGACAGACCGGACCTCCTGACCCTCGGGTGTACAGGGAGAGACAGGTGCCCTGTTGCACTCACAGGCTCTGTGACCCTCTTGCAGAAAATGGCCAGCAGGAAGAGGGCGGTGATAGGCGGGGCCAGGTAGCTGGTGACAGACTGGATGTAGTCGAAGAGCTGCCCGCTGTTGGAGCTTTGGATGATGGGGATCCAGAGGATGCTGATGACAACCAGGAACACCACAAACACTCTGTAAGGAGGGCACGGGGCACTGTGAGGAACGCTCAGGGCGGCATAGGCATGGGATGGGGGGAAAAGCAGGGACACAGAAACCGGGAAGGGAAAAGGGAAAGGAATGCATGGTCACTGAATCAGAGAATGCTAGGAGACTGGAAATGCTAAGGTTCCAGAAATTTAGGCCTCTAAAATCCCAGAATAGTAGAATTCCAGAATCCAAGAAACCCAGGATTTTTGAATTGGGGTCTGTGAGGTCTTGTAGGCCACCTGCTCTTCAGGGAGAAAGCCATACTTTTTACAACACCCCCCACTTCAGTAAATGGCCTCTGGTCTTGGCTTGGATGCCTTTCTTTCTCTTTTGCATCCAAAACCGATGCAAGACAGCCCCCTTCCCTAGGATGGCTTTAGTTCCAGAGACTTTTCCCTTCTTTGTGCTCCTCCAGTTCTAACCCACTGCTCCCTTACATTGGCATTTAGCTCAGAGTGGGGACCCCACCTTGTCCTCCTGACTCCCCCTCAACTGATCCTGGCTCAGGCCCAAGTACCCTAAAGCACTCTCTTATGATTTTGTGTGAACAAGTTGAAAACTTTTCTTGGATGCAATAATGCACATGGCCAGGAGATGGTGCTCAAACCCCACTGATGGATGAAATAAACGGCCGTGGAACCGGCTGAGTACAAGAACGAAGGAGGGGTCTTTGGAAATGCCTCTGCGCACTTGTCCTCGCCTCTCCTTTCCCTCCCACATTTTCCCCATCAGGCCCCACTAGAGAGGCAGCTACCCAAGTGGTAGCTGCTCATCCCTCCCCTCGCAGATCCTTAAATGCTCGGGCCCTGCGTGTTTAGCAGCAGGAAGAGGGCGGTGATAGGCGGGGCCAGGTAGCTGGTGACAGACTGGATGTAGTCGAAGAGCTGCCCGCTGTTGGAGCTTTGGATGATGGGGATCCAGAGGATGCTGATGACAACCAGGAACACCACAAACACTCTGTAAGGAGGGCACGGGGCACTGTGAGGAACGCTCAGGGCGGCATAGGCATGGGATGGGGGGAAAAGCAGGGACACAGAACAGAGTCACGAAACCTTAAATTATGAAGCAAAGAGTTCGGAAAGTGCCCCTTAACCCAGTGTAAACTACAAGCCCAGGGAGAAAAAGAAAATAAGCCACCAAGTGATACTTTGAAAAGCACAAAATCAAAACCAAGGAGATAAAGTTCAAGTTCTCCAGCTTGCTGTTCAAGGCTCTGCGTCCACTGGAGACAGCCTTCCTGCGGACTTCCCGGCTGAGGCAGCCCCACGCTGCATTACCTGAGCTCCTGTTGCCAGGAGCAGCCCTCAGGGCAGGCTAGTGCCAGGCGCCCCGCTGTCCCCCGCACAAGCTGTGATGCAAGGGGGATGCTCAGGGTGAGTCTGATGGAGTAAATTAACAGGCTTTCTGTTTTCCTGGGATAAAGACTGGGCTGATCTAAAGCTCCTGGGGGTGAGCTGCTTGCTAACTACCCGCCCCCCCATACAGTTCACCTTCCCTTTCTTAAATGCTTTGTCAGCTTCTCTCACTTACTCTGTTAATCAGAGAAAGAGAAAGTTGAACAGACCGGGAAGAGACTTTTTTTTTTCCTCCTTATTTTGGAAGCAGAGGAATGTCCAAAGTTGGGAAGGGACTCACCTGAGGTCATGTAGGAAGTTGGTGCTAGAACCAGGTGCTCTGACTGCCAGTCCGGGCCCAGACCCCGCCTCATCCCCCCTCCCCCCCAGGGCAGCCCAGGACAAGGAGGAGAGGGGAGAGGGGTTCTGCCTGCAGGGAGGGGGCGCTCCAGAAGGAGGGGCCAGCGCACCTGCCCACCACCATCAGCTCCTGCTCTGTAGCCTTCCTTCGGAGGCGCAGCCACACGTCGATGGCAAACAAGGTGCCGCTGCTGTTGAAGATGGAGGTGAGTGAGCTCATGAGGGCGGCCAGGATCACGGCGATCATCAGGCCCCGCAGACCTGGGGAGAGGCGAGGTCTCCATGGGCAGCCGGCCTGGGAAGGCCAGCTCTGCCAGGGGCCACGGAGGCTACAGAGTCCAGCAGAGCCAGGGCTGTGGGGGTGGGGATGCTATTGCATGAGGTTCCCATCCGTGCGGATGAGGAATCCGGAAGACTGGATGAGCGCCACAGCCCTGAATGAGTCCCCTGCACCGCCCCTGCCCAGGCCCAGCCTCCTCATCTGCATCACTAAGAGCGGTGGGCCTAGGTGACCCTGCAGTTTTGACTCCTCAGTCTGGGCTTCAGAGCTTGTAGACACTTGGTTAGGGGCCCCTGGTGGGGAGGAGGGTGCCTGTTAAGAATGGAGTGTTTTCAGTCTGTGTGCCTTTTCATGGACACGGTGGTGCCAGGTTAAGGCCCCGGCCTGGGAGACAGAAGGCCTGGGTTTGTTTCCTGGTTCTGCAAGCAACTAGCTGTGTGATCTTTAAACTATTTCCTTCCTTTCTGGACCTATTCTCCCCCTGCATAGCAGGGGAGGATGGAACCCACTGATATTTGAGGTCTCTATGACTCTAATGATCAAGCTTATAGAAACAACCACTCATGTGTCCCTGGGGAGACCACTCTCTGTCAGCCCTACCTCGGCCCTCTTTCCTCCCAGTCCAAGTATTTAATCACCTCCTGGAGGTCTCCCTGAAAGACTCAAGGCGTTCCAAACAAACCTAGGCCAGCACCTTCCTCCGGGGCCTTCTGTTGCTTCCTTTGGTTAGCAAACTCCAATCTCCATAGCAGACACTCAGTTATCCCAGACCCCCTCCTCTGCTGCCCTTCCTTCCCACCTCCCTCAATCAGCCCCCACTGTGGACGGCCTGTCCTAGCCAGGCCTCCCACCATCTCTACTATTTCTCTGATTCATTTCTTGTTCTACTGGAGGGAGGGGAGAGCTCAAATTAAGGACTTCCCTCATAAACCTGGGTTTTTCCCTATGTCCCCACTCTCAATATCATTGTAAACCCAGGACCTGGGAGCCCTCTCTAGATCCCTCTGTCTTTCTCCTCCCTCAAATGTAATCAGTCACCAAATCCTGCCACCTCTACCACACGAAGATCTTTTAAACCCCTTCTGTCCACCCCTGAAACCACAGACCTGGCCCGGCCACCAGCACCCCGTCCCTCTGCCTCCTGCAAAGTGAACCCTCCATCACACTGGTCCTTTGGAAGCTCAAATCTCCTCATATGCTCTGGCCTAAAACCCAGAGGAAAGGCTCTGCTCCACGGTGAGGTGTGGCCACGGCCTCCTCTCTACCACTGTGGTCCATTCCTCTGCAGGTGAGCCCCGCGGGGCTGCTTCAGACCCTGCTCTCTGTCAGCCCTCAGCCTTCGCACACATAGTCCCTCCTCCCCGAATGACATTTCCCACCTGCAGCTGGCTTCATCTGCCTGATGTTCCTTGGGATTCAGCTCCATTTCCTCTCCTCTGGGAAACCTTCTCCAACATTCCCCTGGGCCAGGTCAGGTGTCTCCTTAGGGCTCCCTCAGCCCCACTGTGTCCCCACACTGGTGACGTAGCATTGTATCCTCAGTGAGCCCAGGTGTCCTGGGGATGGCATGAAGCCCGAGCTCGGGCCTGCCTTTCATCCCTGCATCTCTACAATTAAAGCCAGAGTGGGTGCTTTATAGACACTTGTGAGAATGTGTGTGTGTGCACGCGTGCATGCACATGTGTGTGTGTGTGTGTACGCTCACGTGTGTTGGGGGAAGGAGGTGTGGCGGTGAAGGTTCTTATTCCCTATTCCTGTCCATGCCCACCGTTAATGCAACCCCTCCTGGGCAGTGGGGATTGGAGGAAGCCGGGGGATGGCGTGAAGGGTGGCGTGGGGAGACAGGACTCACCGACGGGCATGAGGGCTATGACCAGCTTGGGGTAGGCGATGTTGGAGCAGCCCACTCGGGCCCCGCAGATTCTTTGGCAAACGTCAGGGTCTACACAGCCCACCTCATCTATAGAAGAAGTGATGGCCATCAGAGCCGAGTCTTCCTGTGCCTCCTTGGGTTGGCCCAATATTTGCTTTCCAACAGGAAAAAAACTACAGGAAAGTGTATCCTGGTGACTCTGGCAGGAACCAGCATCTCTTGCAGGAGCCAGAGGGTCAAGGGGCAGGCAGATGTCTGGGTACACGATTTAGCCGTCTCCAGTAAATCTCTTGACCACATACTACCCTGCAAAGCCTGACAGACTCCTGTGGGTTTTAGGCCTTATATCTTGCTAAAAGGCAAAAATCCTTGGAAGGTACCGAGAATGCCTTCTTTGGTCTTTCCCTTATAAAGGGAGCATAGGATTTTAAAATGACATTTAGATACAATTTCTTCTTCTGAAATACTTATTGTATGTTTGGCCCACAAAGCCTAACGCATATGTATCTTAATAGAAACAGCATGGGGCACCCCCTCCCCACCCCTCACCCCCACCACCAGTGCAGCATCGTCTAGCTCTTACCTGGGTACAGGGCCCGGCTGATCATGCCAGGCATGACGATGAAGAACATGGGCAGGATCTTCAGGTAGCCCCCCAGCACGGAGCCCCCCTTGGCATGGGACAGATTCTTGGCAGAGAGAGACCTCTGCACAATGACCTGGAAAGGGAGGGGTGGAGGCAGGCCACTCAGGTCAGGTGGGGCTCAGCTCAGTCACAGGCGGGCCCTGAGGTGGTCCCGAAACAAGCCCCGACCCTCTCTGCATCTAGGTGCATGGTTTTCCCGCAGGGAGCACCCCCAGGTTGTGACGGGCTGGGCCAAGCCTGGCTGGGGCATCACCTGGTCCGTGCACCAGCACCATGTGGCCAGCACTGTGAGCCCGAAAACGAGGCCTGGCCAAGGAATGTCCCCGCTCACAGGGTCCCGGAGCATATGGAAGGCATCAGACCGGGGGAGATGGCAGGTGGTATTGGGGACTGTGGCATTGGGGATGGCCTGTCTGTACCGCTGCTCCAGGCCTGGGTACCAGCCTACCTCCTGAAAGCCTGTGGAGAGAGACCACAGTTAGTGACACAGCCCTGAGACCCACTGGGGGTCTCCTGCCCCTACCCTAGCTTCCAGTCCCATGTGGGGCCCTGGGGCTTGGAACTGGTATGGGACTTGGGAATGGGGGAGATATGTGGGGCTCAGACCCTTAGTTGGTGTAGTGAGAACTCTGCTCTTTGGTAACCCCATCCTGGCGGTGGGGGTGGTGGGATGCTCTGGAAAGTTCCAATCAAACCACAGAGGTGAAAGCCCAAGATAGATCAGAGAGTAATTTCTACATGATGGTGGGGTGTATTCAGGTCTCTTCCTTACCCAGAAACATGAGGACCAGGGCGCCCCCCACCATGATCACCGTCTGCAGAGCATCTGTGTAGATCACGGCCGTGAGGCCCCCTGCAGACCCAAGGAGAGGGCTCATCAGTCGGCACCAACAGGGGGTTCCTCTCTGGGTGTCTGCCCTATGCTTGGCCACACCAGGGAGCCCTCTCAGCAGGTGGGTTCCGGCCGCCTGCCTTCCCCCGACTGGCCGGTCCCAGCCGCAGGCACTCCGGTCTAGCTCCTTCTTTCCCCAGCGGCCCCTGAGTGCGGCCACTGAGCCTCAGTTAGCTCTTGTTTTTAACATCCCAGGGCTGTTCTCCTGCTGTGCTGGAGCTCCACCGGGAAGCCTCCCTCCCTCCCCTCCCAACACCATGGAAATTCCCCATCTTTGCGGGCTGACTTAGCCACAAGCCAGGGTCCCATGTGCCCAAGCCTGCGAGAGGTGCTCTGGGGGACACAGGGGAAGGAGGGCTGGTGGCTTTGTCTGGAGCAGTCCCTGGTGACTCCAGTCCTATTGACGGTCTCCTAGCTGCACCCCTGCTCACTGTCGCATCCCTAGGCATCCCTCTCCACCTCTCCCTGTCTTTCGGTCTCTGCTCCCGGTGCCCGCACCCCGACACGACCTGTCCTCGGCCCTACCGGCAATGGTGTAGACGGCTGTCACCACCAGGAGCATCGCCGTGGAGAGGTAAAGGTCCCAGCCCAAGGCCATCTGGATGAAGAGAGCTCCAGAGAAGATGTCAGTCTGCAGAGAGCCGGGACCCAGGAGGCCAGGTCACCTGAGGCCCTCGCTGTGGCCACCAGGGTATGTCGCCTCCCGCTCAGCGATATCAAGTGCTGTCAGTCCTCATCACATGATGAGGGTGAGCCTCAAGTGCCGTGCTGAGGAGGATGGGCTTGACCTTGCAGACGCTGAGGGGCCATAGGGATTGTCAAGCAAAGAGCACCGCATGAAACTTTGAAACCGGGAGCAATGTCAGCTGGTGGCGCAGATAGGAGAGTCTGTTGCCCTGAAGGCAGGGGTGAAGGAGTGAAGACAGAGGAGCTGAAGCGGGGAGCAGGGGTCAGAGAAGAGAGAGCAGGCACCCAGAGGCTCGCTGCCTGCTCCCCAGCAGAGCAGAGGCCCGTGCAGCTGCAGGCGGGCCCTGGCTGACAGGCCGGGCCGGGAGCCCAGTGAGAAGACTTCCGGACGCTCTGCATGCTCGGGTTTATTAGAGGACTCGGAGAGCGTCCTTTGCCTGAGCTGACTTGGGCTCATTTTCAAGCATTGGTGGACAAGCCGCTGTACAGTTTTCCCGACTCTTGACCTGGAAGCTCACGGACTCGGCCCCTTTCAGTGCTTGCTTGCTGACCCCACTGCACGGTTGTTTCATGAACCCATCCCAGGGCTACAACAGGACAGTGTGCAAGGACCCCTGGCCCGGGGCACGGGACCCAAACTTCAGTTCCAGTCCTACGGCTACATTCTGTGTGAACATGGGCAAGCCATTTGCCCTAGGTTTGTTTTCTGGGTGTAGGTCAGCGGAGGAAGAACAAGGACCTTTCTAACTGTAACATTCTAGGTAATCAGTGCATGGTGCTGAATGGAGAATCAATTAACGGAAAGATAAATGAATGAATGTGCTCTAGATGATGAACTCTTTGAATAGAGGGACGTCATTTACGCAACAGACATTTCTCATTCATCTGTGATCACTCCACTGCTGAGCGAGGGCTTGCATTGAAGGTATGTGGATTCATCCCTTCTTCCTCCCTCCCTCCCTGCCTTCCTTCCTTCTTTCTACCTATTATCTATCTATCTATCTATCTATCTATCTATCTATCTATCCATCCATCCATCCATCCCTACATCCAGCAATAAGCCATGACGTAAACTCAGCATTTTTGGGTACCTGGGTGTCTCAGTTGGTTAAGCATCTGCCTTCGGCTCAGGTCATGATCCCAGGGTCCTGGGATCGAGTCCTGCATCGGGCTCCCTGCTCAGCGGGGAGTCTGCTTCTCCCTCTCCCTCTGCCCCTTGCCCTGCTCGTGCTCTCTCTCTCTCTAATAAATAAACTCTTAAAAAAAATAAACTCAGCATTTTCAGAGAGACAAGATGGCCACACTGGAGTGGGTACTCACGGAAATCTTGGTAAAGATGTAGAGGATAAGAGACAGGACAGACATGTACACCTGGATCCTCTGGCCCCCGAATCGCTTCTTCAGGTACTGCGGCATTGTGACCACGCCAGCGGCGATGTACACGGGGACGAAGATCCAGCCCAGGGCCAGAAGCAGCCAGGTTGCCTTGGAGAGTGGAGAGAAGTAGGTATCCATGTCCTAGATGCAGATGGAGGGGCAGCCCCCTCCCCCACATCATGATGTCGGGGAGCACTGAGCTGGGAAGCAAGGGACCTGGGACCTAATCTTAGTGCTGTGTGACCTCTGATGAGTCCCTCTGCATCCTCCGGGCCTTGATTTCCTCATCTGTAAAATGGGTTCTGTATTTACCATGCAGCCTCCCCAGGCACCTCCGAGGTTCCCCTCAGCACTAAAGCCTGGGATGGGGGGGCAGGGGGGCTTCAGACCTCCATTATCCCTGAGAAGCCTCCAGGCCAGCTTCCTTACGTTCCATTCGAAGCCGCCCACAGCGAGGCCTCCAGCGGCTCCTGTCCCAGCCAGGCCAATGAACAAGCCACTGCCCACATTGCTGGACATCAGAGAGGCTCCAATCTGCAGGGCACAAGTGGGGTCAAGGGTCAGGGTCAGTTTTAATCCAAATCAGCCTGGAGCCAGGACCACGGGCTTCAGGAGCTGTGGACAGAGCAGGAGCCGGGCTCAGGAAATCTGAGATCAGAGGAAGGAGGGGACGTGAGGGAGCACAGAGGAGGAGGGATGGACCTGACATTTACTCGGTACCTACTGTATGCGGACACTGTGCAAGGCATTTAATATGCACCAATACACTTAATCTGCATAAACATTTCGAGAGATGAGCATTAATCTTTTCAATTTACAGAGGAAGGAAATAATGTTGGGAAAAACAAAGCCACTGCCCTCAGGCCATGCAGTGAGTGGCCAAGTGGGAAAAAGGGAAAGCCATGGAGAGCAGGGTCATGTAGGGAGGAGAAGGCTCTGCACTGGAGCCGTCCATCTAGGGGCCTCCAGAGACGAGGATGCTGAGGGGAGGAGGGGAAGTCCCCACGAGAGGGATTGGGGAGGCCCCCTGCCACCCCAGTGCCTCCAGGCTCCAGGGCAAGGCAGGCGGAGGGAGGAGCCGAGGGGCTGAACACAGGCTGGGCCAGCCTCCGAGTTGAGTCATGTTTCTCCAGGAGGCAGCCAACTACTCTGAGGCCATAGAGACACTGATAGAAGGACATCACGGTTAGTACGGAAGCGGCGTCGCCAAGTGTCGGGCGCTGTTCTAGGTTTCCTCAGGCAGCCCTCACCACAGCTCTGGGCCCGGTGTCCCGTCATTATCCCCATTTGACTGAGGAGGGAACCGAGGCACAGATAAATGGCTTGCCCGAGCTCCAGAACTTGTGAGTGACAGAACCTTTGAACCCTGGCTGTCTGACTCCATTAACTAGTGCATGATTATTGCTGGGCACCTAATAAGCACTCATTACTGTCATCTTTGATTATTTGATGGGATCCTTCATTGGGCAGGGAAGGGGGCAGAGGGAGGCGCTCTGGGGCCTGGGCGGAGGTGAGGCCTTGGGGACACGACCGGGGCCAGAGGGGAAGAGCTCGGCTCTGGGCTTGTTCCCTGTATCACCCTAATAAAATCACTTCCTCTTGCAAATCCTCAGATTCTCCACTTGTAAAATGTGGGGACTCACCTGTTCCCACTGCCTGTTCTGGGGGTGCTGGGCGGTAGAAAGTGAAAAGAAAGGAAAGGTACTGAGACATTCAGAGAACAGATCGCCTAGAACATAAAGGCCCAGAGATTACAACCAGCCGACGTTGCTCATTGCTGAAGCCACAGCCTGCTGCCACACACACTCACACACACACTCACTCACACACACACACTCACTCACACACACTCACACCCACACACACTCACACACACTCACACACACACACTCACACACACACACTCACACGCTCACACTCAGGTGGTCCTGGGGACGCTGGCGGGGCTGGGCTGGAGCTCCTAGCCAGAGCACAGAGCACTGGGCCCTCCCCGAGGCTGCTCTCGGAGCGGGGAGGGGCCTCGGCCCCGCTCAGCGCAGGGCTCCCAGCTCATGACTCAAGGAGACATCGGCCATCAGGGCTGGCAAGGGGACGAGACGGGGCCCTCTGGAGCAGGGATGCTGTTGCTCCTTCTGCTTTTGGCTTCCCAGCCACACACTCTCTTTGGGGTACAGGGAGGGGAGTGAGGCACTTCTCAGGACTGGCCTAGTAGGGAGGGGCACAAAGCTATGGGACTTCTGTCACAGACACCCGGACACCTAGACATGCAAGCTCCAGGGCTGCAAATGGGACGGAGACCCCCCTAAGCAGGGCTGGTTCTGCTCAGGCTTCAGCAGTGCAGGAGGCCCAGCTCACGGGCCCACCCACGGGGGCTGCCCGGCTCCACAGCCTACTCATCTTGGGAGCACCCTCCTCCTGCTTCCTCACCCCTACAGGGAGACGCAGAGTTTCACACGGAGCAGGGAGATCTGCTCTCTGCAGGACTGGCGGGCACCCAGGCCAGCCCCTGGTCACCCTCCCGGAATGGACCAGAGAGGTACTCCCTCCTGCTTCTTGTCCCTCCTACTGACTCATCTCCAGAGCTGTGGTGGGGGACGGTGGGGAGAGGACGTATCAGCTGAGCAGAATGGCCTCCGAGTGGCTTGCTGTCTCCTGTTGAGGGACGCAGTGTCACCGTCCCTGTGAGCTGCCAGGCCCTCCGCTCCCTGCACTCCTGGGGATTCTATCATGCTGAAGGCATGAGAGCTCCCTGCCCCTACCTCCTCCTGTCCCAGATACTCGAACCTTCCAGAGAGCTCTGTCAGCGTCCTGGACCTCCTCTTCTCTTCAGGGAGTCTGTCACCAGCGCAGGTGGGGAAAGTGGTGAGAACCAGGACGGGGTGTAGGGGTGGCTGGTGGTGTGGGAGTGCATGCATACACGTGTGTGTGAGCCGGGCGTGACTGGGCGTGTCACGGCCTCAGCACCACAGGGGCTGACAATCTCACAATTCGATTTCCAGGCAGGGCGTACCTCCCTCCGTGCTATTTCAGGAAGAGGAAATCAGTTTTGAGGACCAAGAGGAACAAGTGACGTGGGCAGATAGAAGAGACTGGGGTTTGCAAAGGTGTCAGGATCGATTCCCTGAGGTTGCTGGGGATTGATGTCTGTGATCCCCCTCACCTCACTGCTCCACGGTACTGAGCAGATATGTCTCCTTCCCACCTCCCCTGGCTGAGGTCAGAGGCTTCCCAGAGGCACTCACAGCCCCTCTGCTTCCCTCCTGTTGTCTGTGAGTCTGTCTGCCCAGCTAATCTGAGCTTCTCTGGGACAGGAACATTCTAGGTTATTTCTGTAGGTGCAGTGTCCAGCTGAGGGCGCACACTTAGGAAGCACTTACCCGAGGTGTGCATTAGCAAGATCTCTTGGGTTGTGGGGTGCCTGGGAGCCACAGAGAAGGAGCCCAGAGAGCCAGGAAACCCACTCAGGGGGCTGCCACCTTGGTCCAGGTGAGAGAAGACAAGACGAGGATCCAGGGGTGGGAGGGGACAGGGAGGACGATCGACTCACCGGCCACCAGCTCATGGACCTCCCCGCCAGGAAATAGCCACCAATGGTGCCTCGGCTTGCACGAATGGATGACTGGCAAGGAAGGAGAGAGAGGTGAGGGTCTCCTGAGCTCCCCCACCTCTGCCCCGCCTCAGCTCCCTGTTCCTGGGCTCAGGTGCTGGGGGGACCCAGACCATGAGAACCAGATGGGCAGTTTCACTGGTTTTACTCTACCCGCCTTTGGGAGGGACACAGCCTCTCTCTGGGCTTCACTGTTCGTCCCCTGGGGCTGGTGTGAAGAGCCAAGGGGCCAACAGAGGTTAAAGCCTTCGCGAACAGCACTGTGCTGGACGTGTGTGCAAGATACGGTTATTGTCCCCCTAGCCCTCCCTCTGTCCAAACTTCGTTTCAGGAAATGATTTGTATCTGATTCTCAGGCTTGCATGGAGGCCGCCCCCTCCCTCCTTTCTGCAGGACTCCCGCGCTGGGGCCCGACGGCAGAAAGCCCCGCAGCCCCAGGCAGAGGGAGGGCTCCGTCTGGGGCTTCTCCTGCCCAGGCCTGAAGTGGGACCACGCTGTGAAGCCTGTGCAGGAGCCCGCACAGACCCCTCCTCTGAAGAACAAGAGGAGAGTGGACGTGAATGAACTTCCTCTGGGGCCTCAAGGGCTGGGAGCCAGGAAGCAGAAACTTGAAGACTTTATTAAGATGCTAAAGCTCAGGATGCCTGGGTGGCTCAGTTGGTTAAGCGTCTGCCTTGGGCTCAGGTCATGATCCCAGAGTCTTGGGATCGAGTCCGGCATCGGGCTCCCTGCTCAGTGCGGAGCATGCTTCTCCCTCTGCCTGCCGCTCCCCCTCCTTGTGTGCTCGCTCTCTCTGTCTCTCTCTGACAAATAAATAAATAAAATCTTAAAAAAAAAAAAAAAGATGCTGAAGCCAACAGGTCTCTGACTGGGTCTAGAGATGGGAGAGATACCTGAAGGAGAAGGGAAAAGAGAAATGTAAAAGGGGCTTCTTTGCCCCCAAGGAAATGTCCCTAGTCACTAGGGTGTGATGAGGGGGAGGGGCTGGTGCTTGTGAAGCCTTTGCTTGAACTTCACCTGTCACCTCCGGCTCTCAGGCAGGCCAGATGAGCAGAAGGAATTCTTCTCACACATGAGGAAATTGAGGCCTGAGTCAGGGAGCAACTTGTACAAAGTCACTGAGGAGCTGGTGCCTTTCCTGCCAGGAGTCGGTGATCAGCTGTGTGCCCATTTCTTCCTCACACCAGCCTTGGGAGGCAGGGACTGTTCACCCCGCTGAACGGCTGAGGGAACTGAGGCCCAGTGAGGGTTCATGACCCTGCCACCGTAACGGGGTCACGACGGGCTGGGACTCGAATCACTGCTGCCTAGCAGCATCTGAGGCGGCTGGCCCGTCTCCCGAAGGGGCCGTGATGACACCTGCCGGGTATTGTTGCCCGCAATGCAGGGCACTGGGCCAGGTGCTTCGATGTGTCATGTTACTCAGGGCCATGACCTCTCTGTGGGGCAGTCTTTATCGTTCTCACTGTCCACACAAGAAAACGGAGGCTCACCGAGCATTTGCATGTTCCCAGGGCTCCATGGCCCTGTCAGAGCCAGGATCTGAACTCAGGGCTCCATGACCTCAGAGCCTGGCCCTTGCCCCAGGGCTGAGGCTCTGGTGAACAATGGAGAGCAGAAGGACCTTTGGACTCGCCTAGCTTCCTTCCCATGAGCACACGAACCCCAGCTTCGTTAGAAAGCACTACTCCTTGCCAAGACACCCACCTGTGGAGGGTGGGGTAGGCCAAGAGTGGAGCATTCACAGAGTTGGCAATCTTGGTACGGGAAAGAGGGCAGGGTTGGGGATTGGGCTGCCAGGGACGGGTGGGGCCCAAGGCAGCAGATGCATAGAAACAGGGAGTTGGGAGATGGGGGTTCCAGCCTGGGCTGGCCTCAGCTTGCTGTGTGCCCTCAGGCAAGTCACACCCCTCTCTGGGCCTCAGTCTGCCCATCTATAAAAGAAGGGCCTGGAGAGATGGATTTCTGAAGGCCTCTGCATCTTAGCCCTGTGCTTCCCTGATCTGCCTTCCTTCTGCCCACCCTGCCCCCAGCTCCACCACCAGCCAGAGATGAGAGCCTGCCCCACCTGCCCTGTCAGGCCCCAACCTCTGGGACTACTCACCCAGACCCCCACACCGATGACAAAGACGAAGTAGACAACCAGGACCGTGATGTCGTAGGCGTGCAGGGTGACTCCGGAGCCCAGGGCTGAGCGTGGAGCTGTCACAGTCCTGACCCCATTTCCTGACGCTCCAGGCCCCACTGTTGCCAGCTCCATGCTCCTCCGTTAGTCACTCACCACCGGCTGGACTTTGAGGCGCTCCTGGCTTCGTTCCTTCCCTTTAATGATTAAACAGCCCCAAGTGCCATTAGCTGCTGAGAAAGCTCTGAGCTCCACTGGCACGGGAAGTCCTGGTCCCCTTTTCTCCTAACTGCCACCCCATCTTCTGCAGGACTCTCCCTTTCCCTGCCCCCAGTACACACACACACACACACACACGTACATGCACACACACGTGCATACACATGCACACACACACACACGGGCACACTCCCACCCCTGAGAGGAGCAGGAGGAGGAAGAGGAGGAGGAAAGAAGGAGAATGCTGGAATTCTGGAGCTGGGAGGGACCTCAGAAGTCGAGCTGTTCAAGCTCCTGCTTATGTGGAGGGGAAACTGAGGCCCAGGGAGGGAAAGGTCACACGGGGAAGTAAGGTGGAGCTGGGAGTAGAGTCCAGGTTTCTCAGTAGTGAGTTCAATGCAATTTTCCTTATTCCCGGAAGGAAGACAAGGGAGGAGAGGGGGAAAGAGTGCCATGACCCTTGCAAAGCCTCTACCACGTTGCGTGCTCCTGCCTCCACTCCCCCACCCCCAGGTGTCACTTTTCCTTTTTTTTACAGCATAGGACACTGAGGCCTGGGAAGAGACCTGTTTATTCCAAGCCACAGTGGGGGGCCAAAATTCACACCTGCCTGGTGCTGGGATAAATGAATGGTCCTGGAAAGGACAGACAGCACGCTGGGTCCCGGCAAGACCAGCCACCCCAGGACCAGGGCGGCCTGCTTTCCCGAGCCAGCAGCACATCTCACTGAGCTGCAGAGTGACCGTGGACAGACCGCCTGGCCCCCCAGCCCCATCGTCCCAGATGCCCGATGCTGAGCCCCTCCCCACACATTTTACCTGGCCCTAAGCCAGCCGCCTGGGCCCGCCGCAGCCCCTCCTCTGATGCACCTGAGACCCATCGGTTAGCCAGCCGGGCATTTTAGCAGCCCAGAGTCCAGAGGGGGCCAGGAAGGGAGCAAGAGAAATTTTGAAACCTTCAAAATAGATACTGTGAAGCTTGTAACACAAAGCCCAATGTTTGACCTATCAGTGAGTGATCCCCCCTCAGGGCCTGTCTAGTTTTGCTCTGCCCAGAGCTGCGTTATTTGTGCTCACAACAAATTAGAAACAACAACTTAACGGCGGCAGCGGGTCTGCCAGAGGCGGGCAGGGCCATGCAGGGCCGCGGGGGAGCCCGGCCGCCGATGGCCGCACAGCGCATGCGCGTCCTGCCAACCAGGTAACGTAGGAAGGATTAGGCGAAAAGACGGGCCAACCCGGAGCGAACAAACCGACAAATTAGGCTCCATCAGCTCTCAACCGAGGGCGTTCTTGCACAGCAGCTGGGGATTCGTGTGCATACTGATGGCCCAGAGTCACTGAGGAAAGATTGCATTGCGACCCTTATGGCTTTTCTATTTAGCGCGGATTATGAAATCCAGACAGGAAGAGTTGCATCCAAAATGGTTTAACAGTGTAGGCAGGTGTTGGCATTCAAGGACGAGGCCACACATATGCAGGAAATCCTCTCGGAGAGCTCCCGAGACAGAGGATGTGGTCACGCTGTCGCTCTTGCAGGAGGCGCGCACCTGCGCTGCACCTGGCTGGGGGGGGGGGGGGGGGGGACACCGGTGCGCGTGCTTGTGGCTCCCAGGCTGGCGGGAAGACAGCCGCTCACGCAGGATTCGCCCACGCCCTTCCTTCTAGCTGAGGAGCTCAGGGAAGGAGCAACAGAGTCCAGTCCGGGAGGCTGGGCGGACTTACAGGGAAAGGCCTTCACACCAAGTGCAGCAGAGGTGTGGCGGGCGGGGAGATGGAGAGACACGGGACCGGCTGACAATAGCCCCTTCCCCCCTCCCCCAGACACGCAGGTCCTGCAGCCCGCCCTGGAAGGTGGGGGACCTGCAAGGAGAGTGGTTAACTTTCAATGAAGATACAGGTGAATAACATATGGTGCGGGACATTATAATTTCTGAGTAATATCTGCAGGGAGACTGTGTTCTCGGAGTTACAGCCACAGCGGGGATGGCTATGGCTCACTGGTCATGGGGACACACATGGAACTGGGTGGGTTCCAGTCTAGGGCGGACAGAAGAACCATACTTGAGAAGGCTGCTTTTCGGCTCCCCTTCCCTGCATCCTCTTTATTCCGTGTGTAGTTCGCAGTAACTAGAAGCCCAGGAGCCTGACTTCTGGTGTTCACTGCCCATGTCTCCCTTAGGCTTTAGGCTGTGCCATCATTGAAGATTCTGGAAACCAGAGTTCTTCTTGGAATACCGGAGCCAGTGACTTCGTCCAGACTTACGGCCTTGTCTTGGGAGGTCACCACCCAAAATATCAGTCCCTTTGGACAGCCCAGCTGCCCCCTCCCTATCCTCCGGAGGCTGTGTTTGCCCTGCCCCTCCCCCACCCTCCTGCTGGCTGCTCATATCCAGCCATGCCCAGGGCCCAGGGCCTATGGCCTCTCCATCCTCCTGCTCCTCACTGGCAGGCTGTCCACAGCTGTCACAGTGTCCAGGTTGTCCCCCAGGCAGCCTGCTCATGTGAGGCTCCTCCTTCCCTCGTGTCCTCAGAGTTCGGGTCAGAATCCTTGCACTTCTTTGCTGCTACGTGCCTGGAAGGGCCACACACCCCCTCACCTCCAGTTCTCCTCTGTGCTGTGTCCTCCTCCACCAACCCTTCCCAGAAAACTTCTCTCCTCTAGCCTGGGGAAGGTCCCCAACCCCCCCCCCCATTCCGCCCCCCATTTATCTCACTGCTGTGGCCTTACTAGATGTGAGCCCCTCCAGGGACCTAAGTAGCTCATTCCTGTTCCTGTCCCCGGCGACTGGAGCCAGGTGGGCACTTAAAGAGTGGAGGGCATTTCTGACGGACTGTGCTGGGCTGAGAGAGGCAGTGGGCGGTGGCAGGAGCAGACGGGGGCTCTGCAGGAGCATAAGCACGTGTGGTGTGTTCAGGGAATGACTGGTGGAAGGGGGGGGGCTGCAGCCTAGGGTCTGGAGGGAGAATGTGGGGGCAGAAGGCACGAGAAGAAGGGGGTGGTGAGACTGGCATTCTAGAAAATCCCTCTGGGGGCCGGGATGGGGGTTGGATGAGGATGAGGAAGTAGCACAACAGGTTTGGTGAGATTGGCGCCTAGTAGAAAGGATGGAGAGGAGAGGGTCCCGGCTGTTCTTACTGAGCTGGAAGTGTGTCTATCTTTGCGGCTTCCTCTCCCCTGGGGTCCCTGCTCCGACCGTGGTGCCAGGGCCAGGATCCTCCATGGCAGGTGCCCCACCCCTTGGTGGTCCTTCCTTTCAACTCCCAGTGCCTACAGGCGCTGAGCCGCTCCACAGAGCCACGAGTGAGCAGCGTTGGGATTGTTCCATTCCCAAAAGGACCGAACCTGTAGCCAGTGCAGGTGGGAAGCCTTTGGCCAAGGGAATGAGTCACTATTGGCAAGATCTTGAACACGAGGCATGAAATGCTGATGATACAAAGTAGGCTAGGGCCCCCTGAATCCACAGTGGAATCGATGTTTTCCACGTGGAAGGAAACTGCCTGGGTATCCCTGTCTCCTCCAGCACCCCGGCACCCCAGCCTGAGGAAGAACCCCGAGCAGGCTCAGTTGTAGCCCTGGCTGGCCTCGCCCTGCCTTCTCACAAGTTCTTCCTGAAAAACCACTCGAAGCCAACCTCCCTGAACTTCCTCTTCCAGAACAATGAGGGGTAAGGACTAAGTTTGCCAGCACTTGCCAGAAGTATTGGGTAGGTCACAGCCCACATGTGATCGAAATTGTGACATTAACTGTAGGGTTGGCTTCATGATTCCCATTTTGCTAGGCGAGGAGAGGAGCTCATTGGTGATGTCCCACAGTTATGGTTTATTTGGATTTTGAATTCAGGCTTGGTTCACTCTAACGGCTGTGCTATACCACCCGTCCTTTTTCTCCTAATCCTATGTCTCTGGGGAGAGAACACAGAAGGTGGATCGGTCTAAGGAGGGGGAGCAATCAGCTCCGCTTGGCTTCCTCTGGTGGGAACCCTGAGCAGGGCACAAAGATGGCTGGGCTGGGGTCTGGATCTGGTTCCAGAGACCTCGGCCCCTCTCCTGCCTCCCCAGCCCTCAGCCACCCTTCCTTCCCTGGCCGCCTCTGCCCTGCACCCACCACTGCTCTAGCTCTCAGCTCCCATGGCTGATGATACCCCCCCCCCCCCCCCCCCCCGCACCAGGTGCCTTATCATCAGATCAATTCAAACCCGAATGCAATTCCATTTGATTGATCCCAGCCACTCCCTGAGCACACTGCACTAGGCTTTGTCAGGCCTGTGCCATCGCACAACTCCGGGGGCGCCTTTCCCCAAGAATGTGTCAGTGGTGCCCTGGCAGAGCGGAAGGCTGTGCTCTCTGCAGTGGGGGGAGAGAGGTAAGCACGGCCTGGTCCCGGAGAAGCTCCGCAGAGGAGGGAACCACAGTGTCTGTGGAGGCCAGTGGGGGCACTGGCTTCTTCATGGCGCCGCCTCACCCCCAGCCCCCAAAGGGCCAAGGCTTCTGTAGTACTCCCAGGTCAGGATCGCACAGTGGGGAAGGGGGGAGGCCCCAGGGGGGCAGGCTAGATGCTAAATTCCAAAAAAGAAAGGATTATTACATAGGAGGAGCAGCCTGAGAAAGACAGTGACAGAGCCCCAGGGATGGGGACAAGAGAGGAAAGGAAAAGAAGAGGGTTATAAGCTCTAGTCACTACAAACACATCCCCGTCAGACCCGCCGGCCCCTACCTGTGCCGCCCGGCCTGGACAGAACCTCCTGCGGCCGCTGTCAGCCTCGGGCTCCCGGTCCGGCGGCTCTGGCCTGGCCTCCGAGAGTTCAAGCTGCGGCGGATGAGCCCTGGGGGAGGGCGTGGGGGGGGCCCGAAAGCTCCCTCCAGCCCACGGGGCCCGGTTCTGAGGGGCCGCACCTGTCCTTGCTTCGTGACCTTGTCTTGGGGAAAAGAGAATTTATTCTGTGCTCAGGGTTCTCCAGGACCCCAGGGTCAGGCCGAGAAGACCGCAGCTCCCAGTCAGCTGCTGTGACTGTGGGGACAGCCCGTCCCCATCTGGGCAGACGGGTTTCCCTGGGCAGACAGGTTTCCCAAGGCATTGTTTGGAGCTTAGGAGAAGGTCTGGGCTTGGGCCACAGCTGCACAGGTGTGACTGGCACGTGCACACACACGTGCATGTGTACATACATGTGTACATACACTTAACCAGCAGCTTTTCTAAGCAACGCTGTGAAGTCATCATGAATACGCAGAATCTCAAGTCAGATGAGCGCAAGTTCATTTAGGGGCCTACATGCACCAGCTGGGTGGTGGGGGCAAAGCCCTTCACCTTTCTTAGTCCTCTTTTCTCTTCTGTTCTCTAAAATGGAGAGAGTAACTATCTCACAAGTGGTTGGAAGAATGAGTTTGAGTTAACACAGTGGATCTGGAAACGTTTTATAAATTGCCAAGTACAGTGACTGGGAGGCATGGTCATTAGCTGAGCCCCTGCAGGATTTCAACCTCCATCGTGAGTCCCCGTGGCCAGATTGGGATGGCTGATCGGTAAAGTAGGAGAGCTACAGATGGGGTAGGAATTTGAGTCCTGGCTCTGCTGCTCACTAGCTACACTGTGATGGAAGAATTATTTAACCCACTAAGCACAAAATTTTGCATCTGTAAAATGAGGTAATAATACATTGGGAAAATGTATTATTACATTTTATATATATTACATTTTACATATTATAAAATAGAGAGTTGGGAAAATGAAATAAGATAACGTGTATATAATGAGATGCTGAACTATGAGATGCCAGACTATTTCTGTTTTGGGTTTGGCTGAGGTCCAAAGGGTGAGAATGATCTAACAGGTGCCTGGCCCAGCACCCCCCCACACACACCCCTAAATGTGAGATGGAACTCCTAGCGAGCCTTGCCGAGGTGGCCTTGGCAGTGGTGTGCTCAGCGTGCCCGTGTCCACCCCCCCACCCCTCAGCATTGAACACTGTGCTCACCCTGAAGTCCACTGGCCCCAGCCTCTCTTGGCGACAGAGGCTGAGTGTGGCTGACACCATGCATGCCATGCATGCCCTTTCCTGCAGGAAGTGTGGCTCATCGAATGGGCATCTCTGGCTGGAGGACTCTCCCCAGGCCAGCAGAAACCTTCTTAGAACTGCCTAGAATCTCTCTGTCCTTCCCTCCTTTCCTCCCGGTTATCCCTGCTTCCTCCCTTTTGTCCTCTAGTTGTTTCCCCCAGCTAATCTCTTGCCTGTCTGATGTAGTCTCTGTGATAGCTGTGAGGAGCTGTGTGTGTACCATCCCTCTCCTGAATTCTGGGTTATGTGACACCCCGTGGCTGCCTGTGTGTGCCCCACTATAACTCCCATCAGTTGTGTTATAACTGCTCTTAGGGGTGAATTCCTGGAAGGCACAGGTTTGTTGGATTCATTTCTGGCCCTAGTGCACAGCCCAGGGCCTGGTACACCATGCATCACTGTTACATTGTCATCAAATAAATGAACGAATACATAAGGCATCAGTTTCCTCCTTTCCCCTGAGAGCTCTTTATAAAGTATAAAACTCAAAACCATGCAAACTAACATCCATCAGCTGGGACTAAGTTTGGCTATAACACATACCCAAGTGAAAAGCAGCTTAAACAAGAAAGATCTTTTTTCACATAAAAGTCTGGAGATGGACAGAACAAGACTGGTAAGATAGTCCCAAATTTCTTAAGCAAACCGAACTTCTTTTATCTTGTTGCCCTACCATCTTCCATCTCATTGTTTAAAATGGCTGCTCCAAGTCCAGCCATTGCCTTGACATTCCAGTGTACATTTCCTAGAACTGCACACAACACTTCCGCTACTATCCTGTTGTCCAGAACTCAGTCACGTCGCCACGTCTAGGCTGCAGGGAAGGATGGGAAATGCCTTCATGATTTTGGGTGGTCTGTGCCCCAGCAAGAATCTGCATTACTTATTTACTCATGAACAGAGAGGAATGGATGCTGGGGGAATACTAGGAGTCCCGCACTTTATAGTCTAAATAGCACACCATTTTCTTATTATCACTGTCCACTGGCCCTGATTTAAAATGTATACCCCAAGATGAAAAGCTATACGTTTGGAATGATTGGATTATTATTTTTTAATTCCACACAATGCCAGCCACAAATTTTTCATTTTCTAATTTCTACATAATAGACAAAGAAATGAAGATAACGTTACTACATATAAACCCATAAGAGCCAGGACTTTGACATGCTGGTTCAGAAACCATCCCTATGGAAAGGAGATGCTCACGAGTAAAGCCTAAATGGTTCTGCCCAATTAAATGTCCTTACTCTGAAGTATCATTTTTCAATTTTACCACATAAAATAAGGAATAGGTGCATTGTCCTCACTTGACAGTGGAAGGAACGAAGGCCCTGAGAAGTCAGCACGTTTCCCAGGACCACAGGGTCTTGGGCAGAGTTTACAGCAAGACAGAGATGGACACCCAAAGCCACCAGCTACAGGGTCAGTGCTCTGTCCTCTTTGTCACCCTGGCCCAGGGCTTCTTGGAAAGGGTGGTGGTTGGGCTCCTTCCTCCCAATTCCCCCAAGAAGCTGTGCGTTCAGTCAGCACTGGGGAGGAGGCTGGTGAGCACTAAGCTGAGAGACACGCGACACACCATTTTAGGCTTATTGCAGACTCGGGAGTATTCCCTCTGGGACAGGAGATGGGGCTGGAGAACTTGCGCTGAGCTCCAGACCATAGGCGAAGGACACGGATGCTGATATTTGGTGTGGTGATGCAACACAGCTGCTCTGGGATCCGGAAATGTTCGTTCTCTTTTCAAGGCAAGTTATGACCTTCAGTTTTCTGGTGGGAAAACGGAGGCTCAGAGAGTTCCGGTCGCTCCTCCAAGGTCCAGAGGCAGGTGAGTGGCAGAGCAAGAGTTGAGCACAGGTCTCCTGAGGGCTCTGCTGGACCCCCTCCCTCCTCAGGCCACTCCCACTGCTCTGACCCCTGGCCAGCACTCCCAGCCCACCAGGCCAGACCAGGCTCACCACCCGGATTATTCTGCAGCTAGAAGCCTGATAGCCTGTGAGGACCTGTTGGACTCAGGTCCCATCAACTGGAAAGAGGAAAGCTCGCCAAGAGAGAGACTTGCCCCTTGTCAGGCTTGTGGTGCCTGCTCGGCTAGACTCCACTGCATGTCCTTTGCCTTCCCTGCAGGAATGATCTGAGGACGTTCCCTCATTTCTGTTGGGTTCCTGGCTCCCCTGCATCCCAATGTGGCAAATGTGATGGGCAGAATACGGCCTCTGTCCCCTGCAGCAAATAGGGTGTACTCTAGCTCACTGACCTCAGCAAACCTAGTAGGGCTTGAGGAGAATCATCTGGCGTGTCCTGGGATGGCTTTCTAGCCAGTCACTGGCTCCGGTTAGACATTGATCCCTAATGATCAATAAATGGTCAATCAGTAACTCATCAATCAATCATCAATTAGTTTGTACTCATCAGCATTCACAGCTTCTACTGTGTATCCAATCCTGTGCTTGGCCTGTGACTAGAGAAAATAAAGTGGAGAATGACCCTTCCTTTAAAAAGACTGAGCTGGAGAGCTTAGAGGTAGGAAGAGAGAAAGGAATAGGGGATTTGAGGTAAGACAAACATAGGGTCGAACGACACCAGCTTATTAACTGTGTGACCCTAGGCACATGGCCTCACCTCTTGTAGGCTCCCTCTTCCAAGACCTGGCTTGGCTGGTGTGAATGCGAAAGGAGAGGCTATAAAACCCTTTGCCCATGGTTTGCCCTGAGTTGGTGATAGCTGGCAAATGCAGGATGAAGGCGCACAACTATAATTATTTACAGTCATATCGGAATTCAGAGAAGGGAGAGAGTCATCTGTGGGTTCTCTTAAAAGACCCTGGCTTGCAGAGCAGGTCATTCTGACCCCTGTGGGTCTGAGGCCACGGAAAATTTACCCTTTTCAGAACATGCAGTACAAGAGATGGGCACTGGGGGGAGGAATAGGACAAATTTTGGCCTCTTCCAGCTGGCTGTCCCAGGGCGCAGGGAAACCACTAGGTGACTGCCCTTTCCTCACTCCCCCCTCCTCCACCTTTCACCTTGTATTTGAAACTCAACTTCCACATACAATATCCGTAGTTAGCTGGGGACTCACTGGGCTTTTCGTGTTGCAGTAAGATGTCAAAAGTTCCGAGAGACATTCCTGGCATGTGGGAGCCAGCGTGGCAGAAAAATCTCTTGATTCCATTTTCTCTACTCTCAATCCTGCTCTAATACTTTTTCCCAGTTGTCTGTGTCGTTCTCCCGATATAACTCTGAAAATATGCAAATATCTGCAGTTTTCTGTATTTCTCTGAACTTTTGGAAACTTTCTCTGGAATGCTATGACTATCTCTCTGAAATATTCTGAAGCTCCTTGAAATACTTTCTGTAAGTCTCTGAGATCCAAAATCTCTATGTGGATGTCTTTTTCTGGATTTCTCTAGTCTTTGAAACCACACATTCTCTCTGAATCTCAGTGACTCTCAGTCCATCTGTCTACCATAGCTCATTATCATCTCGCAAATGGATGTTGGGCAAAACAAGGGCTGTTTGTGACAAACCCTCCTCACTCACCAGCTTTGGAAGCTGCTTGCCCCCTAGCTCAGGGCTACACCTTCACTAGTTCGGAGGAAGGTGGAGATCAGATGCCTTCCCACCAGGGAAGTTTCAGCAAGCATCAGAGCCAGAGAAAAGAACCAGGCATTTGGAGTCCGTCAAAAGAGGCTCAATTCCCTGGTCCTTATCGTACTATTTGTGTGACCTTGAGAATGTTGCTTCTGCCTCTCCAACTCTCTCCTAATCCAGTGAAAATAAGGGTGCAGACTGCAAGGTAGAGACTGTAAGAGGTAGTCAGGCATAAATGCCTGGTGAACGCCTGCTACTGTCATGACTTCAAGTAAGTGGGAGTTCAGAGGATGGAGAGGTTTGCGTGTGTGTTTCCTAAACCCTTGGCAGGGAGAGGAAGTGTTCAGAGTCCCTTGCACTTCAGAAATTGCTTCGTGTTAGCCCATGATATTGCCTTCTCTGCAGATTTGGTGGGACTGTGGACCTGCAAGAGTTACTCTTTTTTTTTTTTTTCCAGCTTTGAGGTATAATTGTTAAATAAACTTGTAATATATTGAAAGTATACAACGTGATCATTTCATATATATTTACATTGTGAAATGAGTTCCACAATCAGGTTAATTAACACATCTATCACTTCACATAGTTCCCTTTTTTTTGTTGAGAATGCTTAATATCTATTCTCTTAGCAAATTTCAAGTATACAGTATTATTGACTATAGTCACCAAGCTGTATGTCAGACACTCAGAACTCATTCATTATACAACTGTAAGTTTGTACCTTTAGCAGACAGACCTCTCCCCATTTCCTCTATCCCCCAGCCCCTGGCAACCACCATTCTATTCTCTGTTTCTATGAGTTTGAGTTCTTTTGGGGTCCACATACAAGTGACACCATACAGTATTTTTCATTCTCTGTCTGGCTTATTACACTTAGCAAAATGCCCTTTGGTTCATCCCTGTGGTCACAAATGCTAAGAGTTCCTTCTATTTTTAAGGCTGAATAATATTACCATATATATTTTTATATAATATATATTTATATATTATGTAATATATAGTGTTAACACAATATAGTGATATTAATATTACATTAATATTTATATAATGTATAATAAATATATAAGTCACTTTGGGTGGTATGGACATTTTAACAATATTAATTCTTCCAGTCCATAAATACAGTGTATCTTCCCATTTGCTTGTGTCTTTTTCAATTTCTTTCATCAATGTTTTACAATTTTCTTTGTACAGATCTTTCACCTCGTTGGTTAAATTTATTCCTAAGTATTTTATTCTTTTTGATACTGTTGTAAATGGGATCATTTTCATAGTTTATTTTTCAGATAGTTCATTTTTAATGTATAAAAATGTGGCTAATTTTTATATGCTGATTTTGTATCCTGAAACTTTATTGAATTTGCTTATTAGTTTTAACAGTTTTTTGGTAGAATCTTTAGGGTTTTCTTTATATAAGATCACATAATTTGCAGAGATATTTTACTTCCTCCTCTCTGATTTGGATATCTTTTATTTCTTTTTTTACCTAGTTGCTTTGGCTAGGACTTCCAGTGCTATATGAATAGGCATGGTTGGAATGGACAACTGTGTTTTGCTCCTGATCTTAGGGGGAAAAGAGATTTCAGCTTTCCACCATTGAGTATGATGTTAGCTGTGTGCTAAGTTCAAGATCTTTACTATGTTGAGATGCATTTCATCTATACCTAATTTGTTAAGATATATTCTATTTATAGCTAATTTCTGAAGAATTTTTTTAAAGATTTTATTTATTTGACAGACAGAGAGAGGGAACACAAGCAGGTGGAGTGTCAGGCAGAGGCAGAGGGAGAAGCAGGCTCCCCACCGAGCAGAGAGCCTGACCTGGGTCTCGATCCCAGGACCGCAGGGATCTGAGGTGACCTGAGCTGAAGGCAGACACTTAACCGACTGAGCCACCCAGGCGTCCCTGAAGAATTTTATCATGAAAGAATGTTGAGGTATATTCCATCTATACTTAATTTGTTCAACTTTTGTTGTCATAAGATGTTGAATTTGTCAAATGCTTTCTCTACGTTTAGTGAGATCATATGATTTTAATTCATTTTGTAAAATGTGCATCATATTTATTGATTTGTATTTGTTGGACCATCCTTGCATCCCAAGGGTAAATCCCACTTGATCATGGTGAATGGACCTCTTAATGTGCTGTGCAATTTGGTTTGCTAGGATTTTGTTGTAGATTTTTACATTTATGTTCATCAGGAATATTGGCCTATAACCTTCTGTTCTTGTAGTGCCCTGCCTGACTTCGGTATCAGGGTAATGAAGGCCTCAGAAAATGCCTTTGGAAGTGTTCCCTCCTATTCAATTTCTTGGGAAGAGTTTGAGAAGAATCAGTATTAATTTTTTACATATATTTGGTAGAACTCACCAGTGAAGCCATCTGGTCCAGGGGTTCTTTGTTGGGAGATTTTTGATTATTGATGCAATGTCCTTACCTATTAGTGATTTGTTCATATGTTCTATTTCCCTGCTTCAGTCTCCATGAGTTGTATGTTTTTAGGAATTTACCCATTTCTTCTTGGTTTATCTAATTTGTCGGTGTATAATTGTCCATAGTTACCTTTTATAATCACATGTATTTCTGTCCTATCAGGATGAAAATCTGCCTCTTTTGTTACTGATTTAATTTATTTGAGTCTTCTCTCTTTTTTCTCAGTCTAGCAAAAGGTTTGCCAATTTTTGTTTATCTTTTCAAAAAAACCGACTCTTGGTTTGGTTGACTTTTTCTATTATCTTTCTAGTCTCCGTTTTATTTATTTCCATTCTGGTTTTTGTTATTGCCTTTCTTCTAACACCTTTGTGCTTAGTTTGTTCTTCTTTTTCTAGTTACTTGCAGTGCGACTCTAGATTGTTTAGTTGAAATCTTTCTTTTTTTCTTAAGGCAGGCATTTATTTGTTGCTATGAATGGCTTGCTTTGAACATGCAGTATCAGGAGTTGGACACCAGGTGAGGCAAGAGAGCAGATCTCAGCCTCCTCCCCAGCTGCTCGCCTTTAGCTACTGGGACCCCATCTGCCTGCAGTGTTCAGCGTTGGTGGGGACTGCTTGGGCAGCTGGAAATCTGAGCTGCTGCGGGACGGTATGTCTCTGTGTTTAGCCTTGAGGCTGGTGTGGCCCAATAGAACATTCCGCTGTGATGGAAATATTCCAAACCTGTGCTGTCTAGAATGGTAGCTATTGACTGCATGTGGTTATAGAGCACTTGAAATGTGCAATCGAGGAACAAAAATCTTAATCAAATTAATTTAAATATAAATAGCTACATATATCTTAAATGCCTTGAGATCATTACCTCACGATCCAGCATTCATGAATTCAGGGTCATGGGTCCAGAGGGGCATTACCAAGGAAACTTGGAGAGGATTCCCCTCTGTTCCTACCCTTAGAACCATGGTGGCCTCTTCACGGGTGTTATGCTCTTTAAACAAGCAGTGGCACTGATCAAAAACACTGATGTTGTGAATTTTGAGGGTCATTTTGCCTTCTCCCAGGGTGTCCTTCAGGAAAACGGTGCAATTCATATCATAGTGAGTGCTTTGTCCAGAGAGTTCCCTCCTCTCCTCCTACAAGTAAACCAGTTGGGACTGTGATCTTGGGGTCAGCCCGCTTCCATATCCTCTGCTCGCTGTGGTGGGGAAGCTGGTAGCGGAGCTCGGCCTGTTGGCTCACTGTGACCACCTGGAAACTTCTGGAGTTGCCCACAGCCAACTGCTCTGCAGAGGAAGTCAGAGACCACAGATCTAGTCTGTAGGCCACAGAAAACGCTTTGCCTCCCTCTGCCCTGGTCCCATTAGCCCTCTTTCTGATTCTCGATGCCAAGTCCTTCCCGACTTTAGAACTTTGCTCTCTGACCTCAGCATTATTGTCTTCAGACCCTCCCATCATCACTGCCTCCTCCTTACCTCTCAGGTCCCAGCTTAAGTGTCAACTTCTTGGACTTCAGCTTCTTATGACCATCCCATTCAACATTTCCCTGGATCATACCGAACTATCTTCACGACACGTATCACCACCTGATATTTTTAATTCCTGTCCTTATTTTCTCTCATGGTCCACTAATATGTGAGCCCTGCCACGGCAGCGTCTCTGTTTTATTTCCTTTTAAAATTTCTCTTTATTATCCCCAGGGCATAAAACATTGCCGGAACAGAGTACACACTCTGTAAATATTTAACAAAGGAGCACAGGATACTCCCATTGTCTAGAGGTGGGATGTGGACCACTGAGCTGAACAACGGCCGAGACTTATCAGATATACCAGTTGCTTTTCTCAGTGTCTGTGTTTGGCGGATTAAATACGGCCACAGACTTTTTTTGATGCTCCTTCCAGAAACAGAAGGAATACCCTCTCCTCTTAAAAGTCTCTGTTCTGTGATTGCTTTGCTCAGTAAAATATGGCAGAAGATGGGCTGCAAACTTTCCTGGGCCTGTTTTAAGGAATGAACAGCTTTCATTTCTCAGCTCTTTGTTTTTTGTTGTTGTTGTTGGTGGTGGTGGTGGTGTGTTCTGTTTGTTTGTTTGTTTGTTTTTGTTTCATGTTATTTTTTGTGACATTCTTTCTGGAAGCCCTGAACTGCCATATTTGAAGTCTGACTGCCTTGAGACCACCACAGCAGAAAGGTTATGTATAGACAATCTAGTTGACAGCCCTGGCCGACCCCAGTCTTCCAATGTACTCCCCCAAAGTATGAGACATGTGAGTGAAGCCTCCTTGGGCCCTTTGGGCCACCCCACTAGCTGAAGACACCAAGGTACCTCAGTCTTTGTTACGTGGAACAGAAGAATTGCCCCCTGAGCACTGGCAAGAATTCCTGACCCAAAGTTTTGAGATATAGTAGAATGGTTGTCATTTTAAATCACTAACATACGGACAATTTGTTCTGAAGCTGTAAATAACTATGACCCACGCCTCCCAGCCTCTTAATTTTTGCTCCTTTCAACCATGCCACATTCATTCCTGACGCTGCCAAGAATGTTGATCCTTCTCACCATAAGGAACCTGAATTATTAGACTTAAGGCCCGCTGTGCTCAGGAAAATTTGTGGATGGTTCAAGCTCACAACAACTCCTTTATCTGAGGTCCTACTAAACTTATAATTCATATCGTCATGTAAACGATTGTGGTTTGCTCTTAAGTATAAGGGATATATTCATTATGATTTGCCAGTGAGAATATGAGATTCCCAAGGGAAGATGTTAGACATTCATCTCTCTTTTCTCTCGGGCCCATCGTGGCAGTGCTGTGGCATGGAGCTGGGGCTGAGAAAGACACAGTAATTGAAATGACATTTCTTAATCATAAGTTGTTTTAACACTCGTTTCTATCCTCACAACTAGAACAGAAGGGTAAACTCTGAAGATCAGCAGTGAGAATGCTTTCTCATTTCCCTCAGTGTCATTTACCTTCATTCTTTTTCTTTTTTTAAAAAAAGATTTATTTATTTTAGAGAGAGAGAGAAAATGCAAGTGGAGGGAGGGCAGAGGGAGAGAATCTTTAAGCAGACTCCCTGCTGAGCACAGAGCCCAATGATCCCATAACTCATGAGATCAGGACCTGAGCCAAAATCAGGAGTTGGAAGTTTTACCAACTGAACCACCCAGGCACCCCCGTTATTTTTCTTTACAGACGTGACACAGGAATAGATACTGAACCTGAAGTGAGTACTATTATCTGTAAGAGAAGAATGGCCATGAAGTATCCAGGTACAGAGGACAATGGGGGCTCCATCGACCTCAAAAATGAAGTCATAATCGTGGCATCAGGCAGCAAGAATCATTGTAACATGGGGGAAAAAAAACAGAATTTAGAAATCCTGCCTTTTGAGAGAATTCCCTTTGATGTGTCACCAAATGACTTAGTCAAACAACAGGTGTCAGACCCACTGAGATTATCTCTTTTCCTCTTTCCTTCCTGTGCTTTTACTGTGGCTCAGTACCTTCCTCAGATGACTATTCTGAAGGGCAGCTGCGGTGGACAAGAGCATAAAAGGTGTGCAGAACCCAGCTCTGCCCATCCCCGTGCTCACTTGGCCCCATCTGCCCTTGGCCTAGGCCACTTGCCAGACAGAGAGCCTGGTTGCTGCCTCTGATGTTGTCTCATTTCCTAACGGGAACACCTGTGTGCCTTCTCCTTGGCAGGGGCAAATAGGCCAGCTCTCACCAAACCTCCATAACCCCGCTGTCACGGCCAGGGTCTGACCTGCCTGGGTCCATGACCTTCGGGTTCCACTCACTACTTGCACATTCAAATGAAACACCACATCATGGAGGTGGCATCTAGATTCCCCAGGGGCTCCCCAGAGGGCCTGGGTGAAATGACTCCGATGCAAAGGTGTGTTAAATGCTTGTGAGATCATCGTGGATCAATCAGATACAGGAAATAAGAAGAAGCAAGCAGATGACGGCTTCTCCTTTTCTAATTTCCCCTTCACTTTTGCTGCTTATAATTGCAGCCTCCTTCCAATCAACTGTTAGTAATAAGTTTTGGCATAGGCTTTTTTTCTAGGTATCCTAGACAGAGAAAAAACGATACTGTTAAGATATGGAGTATATATTAGCCTGCTGGATTGGGGAACATATATATATTTGGTTGTGTATACTCAACAGTTAAGCTAGGTCTGATTTGTGAAGGATCTCAAGCATGCCAATAAATAGAATTCTACTTGCTAGAAAAAATGGAATGTTTAAATGGAAAATATAAATGGTATAATCTATGGTGAAGTTTCTGTTTTATAATACAAGACTATCAAATAAGGTATTGAAAAAGAAGTTACAGGTCCCATGTCTCTTGCCAGAGTCTAATTTACCCATTGAAAAGAGAGTGGGGTTGGAGAGACTACAACAGACGAAAGCAGTACCACGGGCAGTGGGGAGTAGATATTTGCAAAGCTTCACCTAATGAAGGACTCTTCCTGAATACATATATTTTAAATTTTAATTATGCAAATTATTTTTAAGGCAGATAAGCCAAAAGAAAAATAGGCCAGGGACGTGAACAGTCTCAGCATAAAAAATATCCAAATAGCAGTAAAGATAAGAAAAAGTGTAGAGCCCAGTAGTAGAATTGCTGGGTCGTAGGCTATGTTTATTTTTAACTTTGGGAGAAGATACTCAAGTGCTTTCAAATGTCACTACTTATTTCAATAGAAATATACGTACGTATGCACAAGAGATACGTACAATAAATTTCATGATTCCGTTACTGGCAATGACTAAACTGGGATCAATACAAACATCCTTAACGATAAGCCTACACATATAACCCCAAATAATATCAACATCCATCCAATCATTTCACAAACATAATGTTAATAATTGATTTTTTTAAAGATTTTATTTATTTGAGAGAGAAAGAGAGCACGAACAGGGGCGAAGGGGTATGAGGGGCAGAGGGAAAGGGAGAAGCAGACTCCCTGCTGAGCAGGGAGACTGACCTGGGGCTCGATCCCAGGATCCTGAGATCATGACCTGAGCCAAAGGCAGATGCTAACTGACTGAGCCACCCCGGCGCCTCAATAACTGATTTTTTTATTAATCAATTTGTTAAAATCTCTTATCATTTACAATTGTTTAGCTGCATATTCTTTCAGGTTTTTACACAGAAATTATATTTTTAAAATGATACTTACTTTGTTTTTTTTTATTACAAAGTCACTTACATTTCTGCCAGCAACAGAGTTAGCACATACAGCTTTTCAAAACCACCATTTATTAATAATTGCAACAAAAATATAAAGTCTTCAGGAATAAATGTAACAAAAATGCAAAACTTTTATTCAAGAGATTATGAGCTTTCCATTCTTCCCCCCACTATAGACTCCACAGATGAATCTACAGCTTCAGCGCAATCCCAATCAAAATCTCAGCCAGCTATTTTGTGGATATTGATAAACTGACTCTAAGGTTTATCTAGCAAGACAGAAGACAGAACTGCCAACAAATACTGAAGAACAAAGTCAGAGGATTGACACGACCTGACTTCAAGACTTACTATAAAGCGACAGTAATTAAGACCACATAGTGTTTTTTTAAGACCACATAGTTGAGTGAAAGAACAGATTCATAGAGATTAATACATCAACTGAAAAGAACAGAGAGCCCAGAAATAGTCTCATACAAATAATCAAGAGATCATTGACAAGGAAGTAAAAGCAATTCAATGGGGGGAAGGATTTTTTTTTAACAAACATTGTTTGAACAATTGGATGTCCATATATATATAAAAAAAAAATACACACACACGCTCCTCAAAACCAAAACAGACAAACAAAAACCTATACACAGACCTGACACCATTCACAAAATTAACTCAAAATGGATCATAGACCAAATGTAAGTCGCAATACTATAAAATTTCTAGAAGAGAAAAATCTATGTGACCTTGAGTTTAGCAAAGAGTTTTTAGATACAATGCCAAAAGCATGACCCATGAAAGAAAATGTGATAAATTGGGATTTATTGAAATTTAAAACGTCTTCTTTGCAATAGATGCTGTTAAGAGAATGAACGACAAGTCACAGCATAGGAGAAAATAGTTGAAAAGCACATATCTGATAAAACACTTGTATCTACATATTAAAATTAAAGATAGAAAGCAAACACCCAATCAAAAAATAGGCAAAAGTTCTGGACATCTCATCAAAGAAGACATACAAGTGGCGAATGTGCACAAATTCTTTATTTGTTATTAAGGAATTACAAATTAAAACAATAATGAGATACCATTACTCACCCAAGAGAATGGCTGACGCCTCCCAAACCGACACCATCATAAGCCGGTGAGGATGTGGCAGCCGCGGGAAGTCTCATTCATCGCTCGGGAGAATGTCCAATGGAACATCCACTTTGGAAGACAGTTAGGAGGTTTCTTACAAACCTAGATGCAGTCTTAACCATATAATCCAGCAACTGCACTCCTAGATATTTACCTAACCCATCTGAAAATTTATGTCTGCCTAAAAACCTGCACATACATGTTTGTAGCAGCTTTATTCATAATTGCCAAGAACTGGAGTCACCAAGACATTTTTCAATAGGTGAGCAGATAAACAAATGGTGGTCCACCCGTAAAATGGAATACTATTCAGCGACCAAAGGAAATGAGCTAACAAGCCATGGAAAGACATGAAGAGATCCTAAATGTATATTGTTAAGTGAAAGAAACCACTCTGAAAAAGCTACTGTTTGATGTTAATTATATGATATTCTAGAAAAGGCAGAACTATACTGGCAGTAAAATAATCAGTGGTCACTGAAAGTTCGGGGGGGGGGAAGAGAAGAGGGATGTATGAGTGAAGCACCGGGGACTTTTAGGGGAGTATCACTATTCTGTACGATTCTTCAGTGACAGATACATGGCATTACGCATTTGACGAAACCCATAGAACTTTATAACACAAACAAATTGTAATGTATGCAAATTTGAAAGAAATTTAGGAGGTCAGATAATCCAAGGAAGGACTGAAGTGTGACAGGGGAATCTAAGTGTATCCCAAATGTCTGAAACAAGGAGATGGGTGGGCCAGGGGCTGACCTGAGTAACTTTGCAAATGAATGGAGCCTATAAGCCCAAATGCAGAAGGAACTGCTCCTAAGCATGGTGCTGTCATTGATAAAATTGTTTCCCAGTGGGGTAAGGGTTAAAAATTCTGAATAGTGCTATCCGTGTATACTGCAATTGAACAATTAGGTACACGGGTGGACCATGGTGGGAACCAAGTGCCTCACTGTTGGAGCAGGATTTACAGAGAAGCAAGGGGAGAAGGCTGGAAAGATTCCTGCAGTCATGGATGAGCTTTGGAAGTAGCAGTATGAATTCCTGCTGAGCTTCATATAGATACGGATGGTTATATACAGAAATATTTATAGATAGGAGTCTACCTGGGGTAATACACATACATATATTTCTTTGCCCTATCACTTGAGAGGACCTACAGGAAACATTTCCAGTGGCAGTGAGCTCAGCTAGAGCCCGGCTCTCAGTTTCTAGTACCATCCACCAATAAAGGAACTCAGGTTCTTTGGAGAAATGATCTATCCCAGGACTGGGGCTAGGAATATACCAGATGACCCTGGAGAATCTTGTAGGGCCAGGAAATGAAGTGTAAATATATATATATATATATATATATATATATATATATATATATATATTTATATTTATATTTATATTTATATACACACACGTGGCCTTTATCAAAACTTAAAACTCCTCTTCAAAAGACACTTTAAAAACTGAAAAGACAAACTACAGATGGGTAGAAAATATTTACAAAGCATATAGATCATAAAGGACAGAGTATGTGAAGAAGTCCCTAAATAATAACTAAAGAATGAGAAAACCCAATAAAAAAAATGGACAAAAGAACTGAACAGACACTTCACTAAATGAGCAATGAAGGTATGCTCAACATCACTAGTCGTTTCAGAAATGTCCATTAAAACCACAATGAGATACCACCACAAATGTATTAAAAAGGTTAAAATTAAAAACATTGACCGTACCAAGTTTTGGCAAGAAAGTGGAGGATTCCCACACCGCTGATGGAAAATGTAAACATCAGAAAAGAAGAGAAAATAGCTGGGAATTTTCTAAAACTTTATATAAATGGAATTGTACAATATGCACTCTTCTTTGGTTTGGCTTATTTCACTCAGCATGATTATTCTGAGATCCATCCATGTTCTTTTGTGTATCAATAGTTTATTTCTTTCATTACCCAGCTGACAATTGCAGGTGCAAAATTTCAGCTAATCTCCCTGTTTTCTTTCCCACTTTCCATCCCCAATCTTTATCATGCATAACGCCTCAAGCCTTTCTAGCATCTTACTGAGGAGGTCTACTGCCTTTAGCTGCAGCATCCTTGGAACAAAGAATACCGATACAGAGCCGGTTCTTTCTCATTGGTCAGGTTTCAGCTCCAATGTCACCCCAGAAAAGTCTACCATGACCACCTTAGCTGAACAAACCCCAACTCTAATCGCTTTCTCTCCTGGCTCCCAATGTTGTCATCCTCGTAGCATTTGTCACCATCTGATCTTGTTACATATTACTTATTTCCCCTAATTACTAAAATGTCTTCTTCGTAGCTATATCCTCCCTCTACCAATACCTATAACATGAGAGGTGCTCAGGTATTTATGGGATAAAGGCGTAGCCATGGGATACTAGGCAGGTGGGAGAAGGGGAGATGTTTCCATTCCAGCTCAAAGTTCAGCTGGCCCAGGCTGAGCCCTGTTCCCACACTTTCCTCGTCCCAGATCAAAGGCACTCACTGCTTCCCAAGGCTGGTGAGTCAAGGATGACTGGCCCCCCATCCCCTCCTGTTCCTGTCCAACTAGCTTGTTTGTTACGTCTCTTTGGTGCTTTTCAGATTCACTGTTTCTCACAGCCTCTACAAACACAGGGCTTTTGGTTGTGCTCTTGACCCTGCCTTATCTTTGACCTGTCTGCCTCTCTGTGCAGAGTAGGTAAGAGCAAACACCAGGTGATAAATGTGGAATTGAAGAAGACAAATGTCCTCTGCTTGTCACTTGAGACAAAACATGCACTTTGCCCCGGAACACGGCTAGGCCAGGGTTTTGTCCCCTCATAGACCCGTGGCCCAAGGCCTGACCGTCTGCAAGGATCCAGAGGGGATGGGAGTGACACTGCATCTGAGACAGAAGGACCGTGTCAAGGGAATCTGTGTCATCTGCCTCAGATATGTATGATTCGGGATGCCAGGCTGTTTGGCCTCAAAACTTTCTAGGCTGAGAAGAGGTATACATGGACGAATTAATAATAAATAAGATAAAAACGTGTGTGCCTTCTGGCATTTTATTAACCATAAGTAGACGCCCTGTCCTAGAGGAACACAGTGTTGGACACCAAGCTGGAGAGACTTTGCACAGGGCCACTGCCTGAGTTCCTCGGAAATCTAAGCTGTAAAAGCGATAAAGGTACACAAGTGCCATCTAGAGGTAAAACGAGTATTGCAGCCTTTCTGAAGGCGCCTCCTACGGAAAGGGTCACGGAAATTTGCTCCGAGATCCCTAATCCTATCACAGCTTGGTGGCGGTCATTACTATAGGCAACGAGGGAAGGAAGCAAGATATTTTCACATGTTGGGTCAAAATCTGCCTTCACCGCAGACCTGACCACGGCAGACCACGGAACCTCCTCTTCCCTGATTGTTCTTAGTGTATTTTCTTTACATTAATTCAGTCCCACAGGAGAGCACTTTCTATCTTTAACAGTATTTTTTAACATTTGTGTGTGTGTGTGCCAGATTGTGCTTGGCAATGGAACTACCAGCTCCTTCACGACAAGTCAGTCCCTGGGCTGGAAGAGACATAGTGCAGCCCCTCCTATCCTCGGCAGGAACACTTGGTACATCTTTACCTGTTCCCTGCCTTTGTTAAGACAGGATTCCCGGGAAGAGCAGATCCCAGCATCTCCAGGACAATTAACATTTGCTGGCGGGTCCCTATGCAGTGCAAATCGTGGGTTTGGTCGTCAGTAAGATGGGCCACCGAATCCTAGCTCGGCCACTTGTGGAACGTGCCAAATATGGAACTTCAGGCAAAGTACTTCTCTGAGATTTGATTTCATAGTTTGCTAAGTAGAATGATAATACCCACATCATGGTCTTATGATTCGAATTAGCAATAGTATTGATTATTTATACATGACCTAGCATGATTCCTGAAACCAAGAAGGTACTAAGAAAATATTAGCTTTTACTATCATTCCGATAATAATTCTAACTAGGAGAGTAACCGAGCTACCTTGCAAGATTGTTGAGGGTTAAATTATGTATACACATGTATGATAGACTGCCAAGTGAGACAAAACTTAACTTTTTTTTTTTTCAAGAGAAGCTGCCCATGGCTTCTATCTGACAAACACTGCAAGTTTTATCACCTTGAAGTGGATCTTTGGTTTTTCTCTGAACACTTCAGTGGCACCTCTTAGCTCTTGCAAACAAAAGCCCACAAAGTACACACTGAGATATGGAATAGGTGTAATAAGATTCTTTGACACTTACAAAGATTGTCCTTTGCGAAATCTCCTCAAATGTGGCTGCTTTGGAGAAGGGGCTAATTTTGCACAGAGCTGAGGCATCCCCTGGAAGAAAAAGGCTTAAAGCCAATCTCTTCCCTTCTGAGAACCAACAAGGTCACAATCTCTCCGACAGACTGAGTGCACTTGGAAGCCTCACCAAACCCTCTGTACTACATGATGCCCTTGAAAAAGTCAAGGAAGGTAGCCTTAGAGACGGGTAGGCCTTGAACAATTAAATGAGAAGTAAAAGCCTTGTAACATTTTTTTTTTTAATGCCTCCAACTGGTGAAGGAGGTCATTCAAGCCCTGCATCTGGAATAGGGTAGCACTCAGTCAATGGTGGTTCTTATTACTGATATTGTTCCACGTGGTTTCTCAATAATCCAAGCCAGAGCTCATGTCATCTGGCAGCAGCCTCATCTGGGCCCCGTTAGCAACCTTGCCATGAATGCTTTCTCAGTGGCTAGGCCAGAGCGCTTGGGGATGGAGGGAGAGACTTCAGGGCAGCGGGGGCAGAGCGGGGCGGCCAGACCCAGACGCGGCTCAGAATTCCAACTCTTCTCCGCATCCTTCTCTCTTTGGGTACATGGTTTTCCCTAGCAGGGAGACATTCGAGGAATGCCCTCAAATAATGCTTGCCTTTCGGACATTTCTGAAAAGAACTACTTGCTCTTAGTGGTGTACCTGAGCCTAATTGTGCACCCTGCAGATTGTTTTTCGTTGTCCTTCTTGCTCACCAGTGTAATGTTTCTTGCCCTGTTCAGCACAGGATCCAGGGAGAACAAACAGAGGGAGGGATGAAGTAATAGTTCCCTTGGATGTGATGAAGTCCAGAGGCCTCAGACCATCTCTTGAGCGAGTTGCACTTTCTCTCCCGGAGGACTTCCTGTGTTTGCTACATGAATAATGCACTTTTAAGCACTTTTAAGCAAACCCACAATGCACTTTTAAGCACTTTTAAGCAAACCCACGATGGTAACCTCGACAAAATGACAATCCCAAGGTAAACTGCCATTACGAATTTGCATCTCAATAGTGCAAATTTCTTTGTAATGCATACTTAATTACATTAGAGGCGTGGGGAATAAATCATATTCCTGCTGCCGATTGTTGGGATTACCTTATGGATACAAGCTTCGAGATCCATCTTTAGGTTTATTGGTGACAAATATCAGCCCATTGTCCTAATGGTGCAATAACATCATTTACTACCACAGGATACAAATTCAATTTAGGGAAATTTCTCAAAAACAATCTCTGAATCACCAGCAATGGGAGCTGGAGGGAATGGGAAAAATAACCCGCGCCTTCCTCAGCCTTGGCGGCATCACCTGGGAGAGATTTCAAAAACAGCACTGCGCAGGCCCCACCTCAGACCTATTAAGCTGGAGTCTCTAGGGATCGGGCCCCCTTAGCAGGATGTTTTAAAACTTCCCTGGTGATTAATAAGTGCAGCCTAGAATGAACACCAGGAACACCACTGATATAAATCAGCCCCGCATTTGCACCGGCAGAGGTTTGAGGCCCCGCAGCAGAGGGTGCTGTGTGCAGGACTCCCAGGGGGACCGGGGTGACCGGCATGACCGGGCAGCTGCCTCTGGGGCCCTGTGCCCTGCCCGGTCGCTCTTCCCACCCAGCTGCCAGGCCTTCCCACCTCTTTGCTCTGGTTCCCTCCTCTGCTTCCGGGTGTCTGTTCCACTCAGTGATTGACCAGACCTGTGTGCCTACTGTGTGCCCAGAACCCCATTCCTCTGAGTTGGGCCAAACCTTGTTCTTCGCGGTGCTTTTCTCAGCATCCCTGAAAGGCATGGCCTCCCGCGATCAGCATCTCCTGACTAATGCAACCACAAGAGGGAGCCCAGTGCCCCCACTCTTTTTGGTGTAGACTCGCAGGCTGGCCGAAGCAAGGGAGGGCGCCCGGATGGCAGGAGGTAGGCCCTCCAGGCAGGGGGTGAGGGCTTCAGGAAATGACCTCTGATGACCTTCAGGTGCCAGGTGCTGCTTCCCACCCTGAAGAAGGCCCTGGGCTACCCAGAATAGAGCAGGCTTTGCAGCCTGGGGTCTTGGGGCCTTACTGGCTGGTGGCACACCGAAGGCAGTCCTCCGGAAACCAGTCACAGGAGGTTGTGTGAGAATCGAGTGGGACCACTATGTGAGGGTGCCCGGTAAAGAGTGGATTCGATCTTCTGATATCCCTTCTCCTGCCTTCTCCCACCTCTTCCTTTCATCCTCATCTGCTGGACACCGAATGTTTACGTTTGAGATTCCTATGTTGGGATTCTTACCTCCCGTGTGACGGTATTAGAAGGTGGGGCTTTGGGAAGTGATGGGGTCAGGGGGTGGGGCTCTCAGGAGTGGGATTAGTGCCCTCATCAAAAAGACCCCAGAGAAACGCCTTCCCCCATCAGCTGTGTGAAGACCCAGCGAGAAGGCGGCTGCCCACCAACCAGGAAGCGGGTTCTCATCAGACATGGAATCTGCTGCCACCGGGATCTGGGACTTCCAGACTCCAGAACTGTGAGAAATGCATTTCGGTTGTTTGTAAGCTAGCCAGTCTGTGATGTTTTGTTAGAGCATCTGGAAGGGGCTAAGACACCATCCTTTTCTCCTTTTCCTGAAAGCCTAAGTCACAGAGAATCCACATCTCACTGTGGATTAGAAATCATTTTGTGGCCTCTCCTGAAGGACTGTCCTATAAACTGTGAACTTTCTACCCTCCAATTATGAGAGGAATAAGGTCTCAGATGGCCTTGTTTGTCACCAATCCTTCCAGCGTATAACTCCTCCGTCAGGGGATCTGTGACATCACAGCTCTGCCCTCCCCATCCCTCCCTGGCTGCCCAGCCCCACTGATGAGCAGTCCTCGGCCTCCGGTCTCTGTTGAACACTCCCAGCTTTGGAACTCACGGCCTCACAAGGCAGTCCTGTCAGAACAGCGGCCCCTGTTTTTTTTTTTTTTTTTAAAGACTTTATTTATCTGAGAGAGAGAGAATGAGAGAGAGAACACAAGAGGAGAGAGGGTCAAAGGCAGAAGCAGACTCCCCGCTGAGCGGGGAGCCTGATGCGGGACTCGATCCTGGGACTCCAGGATCATGACCTGAGCCGAAGGCAGTCGCCCAACCAACTGAGCCACCCAGGCACCCCACAGTGGACCCTGTTTTAAGCTAAAGCTTGGCTTTCCACCAAAGCTTCTGCACTGGGCCCTTCAGGGATCTGGAGTCAGAGATACAGTCCCAAGAATCTTCTTCAGACTTTAACCAACAAATCCCTCCCTCCCCAATCTGGTAAAATCTCCCCCAGTTTGTGGATGGCTGGTTCAGTGTGTTCTGACCAGGGCTGATGGCCTGCATACTACATAATACCCTTGTCGCTGGCGGCCAGGCTCGAACCTGAGAGCAGCCGGTCAGCCGGCTACTTCCGGTTCACCTGGTGGCCGCCTCAGGGTCTCAGCTTGCTCTCTTGCATGTGAACAACGGTACAAGACTGGGCTCCCAAAGACCAGATATTTATAGTTGGGGATTTGGACATGATGCAGGACCAGTTCCTCCAGGCCCTTCTTCCTGGTCCCCTTTCCTTCTCCCTGTTCCCTATCTTTCTCCCCAGCACACAGATGGGTATCTGTCTGTTAACCCACACCCACAGAGCTCAGCTCTCTCCATCTCAAAGACCTCAATCTCCACTCTTAGATTCGTTTCTGGGCAAATACAAACCAGTTCCCAAATGAAAAGTTATCTGCCCCCTCTCAGCCCAGTGCTACCAGAGCTGGTTCTGACCAGCAGGAGTGACTCGTTCCTCCCAGAGTTGTAAATATGAACGTGCCTCTTATGCAGATGCATGAGGCCTTCTCCTTCTTTCTCCCTTACTCCCAACACACACACACACACACACACACACACTCACTCACTCACACATGCTGTCTTTCCACCTAGCTGCAGAGAGTTGAAAATCTTAAACAAGGGACGGTGCCTGTTGCATCCCTGTAGCCCCAGAAAGTGCCATGCCGCCCAGTACACTCTCAATAAATTAGAGCTGGATTGAAGATAGCCCCTGCGGGGCCACTCCCTGCTGGCCGCCCAGAGCAGCGTTGAGAAAAATGAGTCCTGTCTGGATTTCTTGCTGATTCAATCGTGCATCCAAAGTTCTAACTGGAAGATTTTAAACTGCAAAAATATTTGTGAGACCCTCCTCCTTTCCTTTCCCACACAACTCAGGCTCTATCTCGGAGTCCAGAGATGTAGCCCCTTAGCTCTTGGCTGCAGCCTCTCAGATGCAATTGGCCAGAGGGTTTCAAGCTCCTTCTTGGCCTACCTGTACATCCTAAGAAACCTGGGATCTTGGGGAACCCCATCATTGGTAGCTGTTTCACCAAGAGTCCTAGAGACCAAGGGTTTCCTGAACAATATCGTACCCCAGGCTTGTTCAACTCCCGCACCTGCTAGAAGCCGCCGAGCCACACGGCCTCCAGCGCTGTCTGTCTGCAGGTAGTGGTGCCCTCTGGTGAAGGCCACGTTCACCAGCCAGGCCAGCAGCTTCGTGCCCTGCAGCAGGAAGTCATGGGGAGGGAATAAACCTAGCCTCAAGAAAAGGCGATTATCGTTGTCAGAAAACCTCAGAGGCTGCAGGACTCTCTGTAAGCACATTCATTCATTCCTTCACTCATTCCTTCACTCATTCATTCCTAGAAAAGAAGCATTATGGAATGTTGTCAAAACAAAGGTTTTTTTTTTTTAAAACAAAGTTTCTAAAATCAGATACAACTGGGTTTAAATCTCAGCTTTGCCACTAAAAACCTATGTCACCTCGAGCAAGCCACCTGAACCCCTCACACACTCAATCGTAAATCTGAGAATAATGATATCCTTATTTCAAAGGTCGTTGGCAAAGGTTAAAGGAGGTAATGTGCACACCGTAGTGATTTCATCCTCCTGGCAGCCTGGTCAGAGAGATACTGTTATCCTCGTTTTACAGATAAGGAAGCTGAGGCACTGGGACGGGAAGGCAATCTTCCAAGTTCGCATAGCTTATCACTGGCAGAGTGGGACACAGCACACGGTTCTGTCTGCCTGGTTGGAATGTGTGGGGTCTCCCGCCATCTGGGTATCGACCCCAGGCCTCATCATGGCCCAGAAAAACCATCCTTGATGCCCTCAGATTCCACAGTAGCTTTCTTCCCCAGAGACCCATGCAGCACCAAAACTGGGCTTGTCCCTGCCCCTGCTCCTTGCTGGTTTGGAGATCAGAGTCCCACAGCCTGCCGACAGCACGTATGTCAATAAAGGCCGCCGTGCTCCCCGTCTGTGGTGGGTGGAAGGTGCTGCCTCCCTGCTAAAGCTCTCTCCAACTTCAAGAAACCACCTCTCCAGCTCTCCTCGGTTCCAGAAGCCCCTGTTCAGGGGCTGTGTAAGGGGAGAGGCCTAGTGCTCAAAGCAGGTGCCAATCCGTCTCTGCCTCTGGGCCTGGAGACACTCATCCCAGCATGAGCTCATCAGGCCACTTTCAAGGGGTCCTGGCCCACCTCACTTTCTCTTTCTGTCTCTCACATCTCAGGACAAGAGGGCTCCTTGGTTCCACAGTTCTCTTGTCCCCTTATCTAGAGGACAAGCTTCCCCACCCTAAGCCCCTTGTCTGGGAACAGTCATCTCAATGTCCAGAACGAAAGGTAGATTCGTATGAGTCTAACAGATGGTGAGAGCCTAACAGTCATCTTAGATGGTTGTTCAAAATGATCCCCCTGCAAGAGATTTTGATTTGGAAGAGCCTGAGGGGAAGCCTAAGAAGCTGCAGTTTTCACTGTGGGGACTCCCGACACCAGCCCTGGGGAGCACGCTGCTTTAATGCCCCTGACTCGGGGTCCCCGGGCAGGACACCAGCCATTAAAACTCAGCCAGGACCTCCGAGGTGAAGCTGACAAAACACAGGCTTCCGCGTCCGACAAGCCCCGTTCACATCCCAGCTGCACCGCTTGCCAGCTATGTAGTGTGGGTCTAATGACTTAACATCTGTGAGCCTCCATCCCTCTGTCGCTGGGTCCCCCTCCCTCATGCCTATTTTTAGAGTTATCATGAGGATTAAGTGAGGCATTAGACATCAACTGAATGGCCCAGAGCACGTGAAATCAGATTTCCTTCAGTCTCTGCTTGCACCTCGACCAGGGGGATCTCACTCCAGTGTCCCAGCTTAGCATTTGTTAGAACAGATTGAGAACGTCTGGGGATCTCTCTCCCCCCAGTAATCTGTGGGCTCTGTGAGCACAGGGGCTGTGATTCAACACTCCTTCGATTTCTAGGAGCTAGTGCAGAGCCTTGCACACAACAGGGTCTCTGTGAGGTAGAAACTATTAAACTAGAGAGAAGACCTTCAGTGTGTTCTTCTACCCTGGGCCCTCAGTCAGTTCATCCAAGAATAACAGAAACTACCAGCATTCATTTTACTTTATTTTTTAGCAGGGAGGGGCAGAGGGAGAGGGAAATAGAGAATCTCAAGCAGACTTCACGCCCAGCATGGAGCCTGATGCAGGGCTTGATCTCACAACCTTGAGATCCTGACCTGAGCCGAAATCAAGAGTTGGAGGCTTAACTGACTGAGCCACCAGGTAGGTGCCCCCCTACCAACATTTATTGACTAACTACTTGGTGCCCGGTGTGCTAGGGGTTTGGTACACCTCACTCCTGATCCTTATGAAATCCTCGAGGATATGGATTACTAACCCTGATCCACTCCTTTTTTTGTTTTTAAACTTAGGAGGTGACTGTGGTTTGAAAAGATAAGGCATCTCATCCAAGGTCACGTAGCTAGAGGACGCCAGAGCCAGGACTAGACTCTAAATCCATCTAAGCCCAAAGCTTCTGCCCTTCTCAGGCAGCAACAGCCTCTCCTCCACAATCAAGAATCAACCCCTTTGCCTACAGCTGCCTTCCCATCCCCAAGACTCATGGAGGTCATGGTGAAAGGCACAACAGAAGCCAAGCGAACCCTGGGGTCCACAGCGTGCCTTAATGCCCATCTAATATGTACTCATCTAAAATCCTCGGCAGACTGAAACCATAAAATCACAGCCTTATTTAGTGTCTCCAAGGCTAGCTCAGAGGCAGCTTCATAACTCTTGGCCAGGAATATTATTTCAAATAACTCATACGGACAGCTGTGTAACCAAGAGGAGAGATAGATGGGTCCCAGAATGCCCCTTTGCTGTAGATCATAGCCCCCCACTCCCGTACCCTCCCCCAAGCTGCCTGGACAGAAAGGGTCAATGATTCATTATGCTAAGATAAACAGAGTTAATTTTCTTCCTGGATAAAACTAATTACAACTGTGTTTGTTTTGGTAGGACAAGGAATTACTGTCCCCGGTGACAAATCTTCCTAATTGAAAAGAGTGTTTATTTTAAAGGGGTGGGGGTTGGGGTCACTAAACAACAGTTAGCTAGTGTTTTCCCCATTTTTCATTTGAAGAGGGACAGTGATTAGGTGTTGGCCTCAAAAGAACATGCAAAATCTCTTTCTCTGGGTCCATCTCCCTCAGGCTTGCTGAGAGCCTCAGCAACAGCATGTGTGTATGGGGGGGGATGCTGGGGTGGGGGGAAGCAATGTTTAGCAGTGTGGAGGAAGTTTCCTAGGATTCATGTCTTGTGGTTGATTAGCTCTTAGTCGTGGGCAGAAGCAGGGTGACACCCTCTTTGGCAACCCAGTGAGGAGTGTTTTGAATCCCACCACCCGCCAACCTCAACTATGGGAGAATATGTGACCAAACTCAAATAAATTCTTACAGCATTTTGCTAGGTCAGATGTGGTGCTAAGGCACTGGGGAGATAGAAAAGAGAAAAACAGAGTCCCTGCTCTCGAAGAGTCCATGAAGAAGAGGTGGTGGGCGGGGAGGGGGAGGAGCCTCCTTCCTGCAGAGGGGCAGTGGGAGAGAAGGTGTGCACTTGCGTGGTATGTTTGGAGAGCCGTAAACAACCCACTAAGGCTGCACTAGCAAGGTGAATTGAGGCCCGTGATTGCAGATGAGGCTGGAAAGATAGCTGGTATTTGGATCATGATAGGTCGTATTATTTTGCGAAGGCCGTCCAAAGAAAGTATCACAAACTTGGTGGCTAAGACAACAGATGTTGTCATCTTACAGTTCTGGAGGGTGGAGGTTTGAAATCAAGGTGTTGGCAGAGCCAAGCTCCCTCCAGAACCTCCAGGGGAAGGTCCCTCCCTGCCTTTTCCCATTTCCTGTGGCACCAGGCATTCCTTGGCTCGGATGCATAATGCTAATCTCTGCCTCCGTCTTTAGGTGGCCATCCTCCCTCTGTGCTTGCATCTGCGCCCACATTCCCCCTTTTATAAGGACACCAGTCATATTGGATTAAGGGCCCACCCTCCTCTAGTATGACCTCATCTTAACTAATTACATCTCAACAACCCCATTCCCGAATAAGGTCCTATTCAGAGGTACAGGGGTTAGAACTTCAACTCAACTCATAACACAGGTTACAGAAGGGTACCGTCAGGAGCACGAAGTTTACTCTGCAGGCAGAGGGGAGACACTGAGGGCTGTAAGTGATGGGGTGGTTTTCTTTCTTGGGCAGTTTGTTTTGTTCAAGGAGTCCTCTGGATCCAGTGTGAAGGACGGACTGTGAGCAGACCAAAGCTTGGAAGCCCCATTAGGTCAAAGTTGTTACAATAATCCAGGTGAGTCTTGACCACACCAGAAGTTTGGCAGTAGCAGGAAAGAGTCAGTGGTAGGGCTAGTTAGAGCTCTAAAAGTCTCTGATTCGAACAATGTCATGACTATGGGGGTTGTCGGAGGAACAAGGGGGAGGGAGGGGTCAAGAGCCCCTTCCAGGTTTCTGCCAGCTGGCAGGGAAGTGTGTTGTTTGGGAGAAGTGGCATTGGAGTGGTCTGGTCAGAGATGTTCAAGGGGGTGGATGTGAGGGTCTAAAATTCACCGAGGTGCTTCCCCCCAGGAGATGCGGGTTTAGAAGCCACAAAGACGTAGATGCTCACGGAAGCAGGGAAATGGATGACATAGCAGGAAGCCCATATAGAGTGGGAAGAGCAGAGGGTCCACGACAGAAGCCTGACAAACCTGGCACATAAGGGGTTGAAAGAGGAAGAGTGTCTGGGATTGGCTCGAGAAAGCACCATCACCCATGGGTGCAACAAACAGCAGCTGCAGTCTGATTTCTCCGCCTTCCCAGCCCCAACCTAACTTGCCTCAAACCACTATCGTGCACACAGCACTGATGGGGCCCCTACACCTTTGCTGGGCACTCAGCACACTCACGGGGGGCGCGCGCACACACGTGTGTGTGTGTGTGTGTGTGGACTCTCTTCCCCCACACTCAGATGCCTCCTTGAGGGCTTTACGGATCATGTCCTCTTGGATCTCTCACAGATTCCCTGAAAAGAATTTCACACAAAGCAAGTGCTTATTGCTAAATATGTCATTAACTGTAAGTAGATAAAGCCCCATCAAACCCTTACTTGGTACCTATTACGGATAAAATTCTCTAACAGTGACCTAATACGGGGCCCCAAGTAAAACAGGTACTCACTAAATGTTGACAGAAGGAAAGCAGGAAGAGGTGTGGGAGGAGGCAACCAGCTACATCAGGAATATTTAAAATAGTAACAGGGAGGCTCAGTCGGTTAAGCGTCCGACTCTTGATTTCAGCTCAGGTCATGATCTCAGGATTGTGGGATCGAGTCTCATGTCGGGCTCTGTGCTCAGCATGGAGTCTGCTTGTCCCTCTCCCTCTGCTCCTCCCCCTGCTCACGCTCACTCTCTAAATAAATAAATAAATTAATTAATTAATTAATTAATTAAATAAAATCTTTTAAAAATAAAAATAAACTTAAAAACATAAAATAGTAACAGTAAGAGGCTCCACGGGAGGCTGCAGGCTCTGAGAGCGAGGACAGCTAGATCCTAACCCACCTTGCAGTACCTCATGGTGCACATAACAGCTTCTGAGCCCCATTTGCCTTTCTATAAAGTGGGGAGTTTAGGCTATTGACTTTCTGGGGTTCTTGGCCTCCAGCTGGAGTCCAGCTTGACACTGTTGAAAGTTCAGAGTGGGTAGAGTTTTCTACAACGACACATAGCAATGCCTACATTTTCCCATGCAAATGTTACTGCTGTCTCACAGAGGAGGAAACTGAGGCCCAGAGAAGCTCGAATTGCCCAAAGGGTTCTGAGAAGAGGGCGGCACCCGAGTGGGAGGTAGAGGGGGTTCAGGACCATGGCAGAGGGGCCATGTTGCCATGTAATTCAGCACACGGCCTCTGGAACCCTCTGCTGCCAGGGTGTGAACCCTGATTCAGGCAAAAACACATCCACACGTTTTTGAATTATTTGGGACTTGGAAGTGTTCCCAAAGCAGCTAAAGGCATCGACTCAGGGGAGGGTCCTTCCTGTAGCCCCCCAAAAAATGTTCTCAGATCCCAGGACAAGTGAGGCAATGAGAGTGCCCTGGCCACAGTGAGCTGCGGTGGGGGGACCCCAACCATGGACACGTCCTCCCCGGCCTTACTCTCCTTATTAGTGCTTTGTCAGGGAGCCCCAAGGTCCCTACCAGCTCTGACATGCTGTGAAGTCTCTTACCCTCTGAGCTCCAGGAGTGCAGCAGGGTGACCCGTCCTGCACGTGGATGCACTTCATGCTTGCGTGTGGCTGCCCTTCTCTGGAATTCGCTAAACCAGTGGCTTCCAGAGGGAGGTTCCTGCCACAAGCTGAATCATAATCACCTGCGGAGGTTTCAGAAAACACATGTGCCCAGGCCTCACACCAAACCCAAAGCACCGGGATCTCCAGGACAGGCCCCAGGCATCTGGGTGGTTAGAAATCTGCCAGGGGATTCTCGTGCCACCTGCAGGATGGGTTGTGTGCCTGCCTCACACGCATTTCAGACCAAGCACCTGCCGCCCGGGGAACAGGTCAGGTACCACAGGGACCCTACAGGTCATGAAGCGCATTGTGGAAGCTGAGCTAGGACTCAAGATTTCTAATCTGGGTAACTGGCCATCAGACAGAACTGGGCTTGACTACTTGCCCTGATACCCTCCAGCCATGTATCCAGAGGTGTACCTCCAAACAATGGGCAGGAATCCAGTGTCAAATGTGGGTTCTCTCCAGGAATAGCAAAAAAAATGTTCCCCTCTTTCTCCTGTGAATAGGAAAAGTGGTGTAACTAAGTAAAAATATGTTTCTTGGGAGTGGTGATGGAGATAGGTAACGAGTGAGGAGACAGTGAGGATGTGGAGAAAAAAGAAATGCATGTATTTGGGTTCATTCAGGCTTATTTTTCAGTAGCAGAAAGGAACTACCAAGTAATAGAGGGTGGACAAGAATATGGGAGACTCCTGATAGAGTAGACCATGTGCCAATACTGATAGAGGGCTTTATATTAACACTTGGTTCCTCACAACAGCCCTATGAAGTAGGTACTATTATTGCTATGGTCTAATGTTTGTGTCCCCCCAAAATCCATATGTGGAAATACTAACCCCCAAAGGCGATGGTATTAGTAGGTGGGGCCTTTGGGAAGTGATTAGGTCATAAGGGTGAAGCCCTCATAAATGAACCGTAGAGCCTTCTGCCACGTGAGGATACAGCAAGAAGTCTGCCACCCAGACAGGGGTCCTCACCCGGCAGTGCTGCACCCTGGTCTCAGACTTCCAGCCTCCAGAACTGTGAGCAATGCATTTCTCTTGTTTATAGGCCATCAAGCCTGTGGCATTTCATTAGAGAAGTCTGAACAGACTAAGACCTTTGCTATCCCCATTTTACATAAGGAAGGAAAGCACCAAGAGGTCAAGTGGCTTGTCCAAGGCCACCCACCTGTTTGATGCCTCTCACTTAAACATGGTTCCGTGAGCCTGGATCAACATTTCACCTGCTGATGATTAATGTTTTCCCATGACTCTTTCTTCATCCACCTCCATCCAGCAGGTAAGCTGTCCTAGTCGCACCAGGAGATGGGTTGACAGAAAATAGCCTGGGGAGATGGAAGAAACCCTGAACATAGGTAAAATGTTTGGAAAACATCATGACTAGAACAGTGAAGTGAAGTAGAATGGGTTTTCCCTAGACTGGAGTGATGCATGAAATTGCTCAATCAGTATTTCAGATCTGAAATTTCCAGACGCTGTATTTAGGCAAGTCAATTGTGCCTCAGTGTACCTCCTCTGCAAAGGAAATCTGCTTTCTGTTACTGTAGAATTAGTTTGTATTTTCTAGAGTTTTATTTAAATCGAATCATCTAGTATGCACTCTTTTATGTCTGGCTTCTCTCACTCAGCATCAATATGTTGAGATTCATCCACGAGGCTGTGCCTGTCACTAGTTCATTCTTTTTTACTGCCAAGCGGCTTTCCGTTACATGTGTACGCAACAATTTCTGTATCCATTTACCAGCTGATGGATTTTGGGGTTGTTTCCAGCTTTTAGCTATTACAAAGAAAGCTGTGCTGTCCATTTGTATGGACATACGCTTTCATCTATCTTCAGTGGAATGGTTAGATTGTACGGAAGCTGTACATTTTAAGAACCTGCCAGAGTGTTTTCTGAAGTAGTTCTGCCATTTTACATTCCCCCCAGCAGTGTGTGAGAGCTCCCTTTTCTCCACATCCCAGCCAACCCTTGGCATGATCAGTCTTTTCATAGATGGGTAGTAAGTAGTAGCGCACCGAGGTTTTAAAATCGCTAATGATGATCACCTTTCCATGTCTATTCACCGTCTATCTATCTTCTTTGGTGAAATGTCTTTTCAAATACTTTGTCCATTTTTTATTGGGTTGCTTGTTTTCTTTTTATTGAGTTTTGAGAGTTCTTTATAGATTTTGGACTTAAGTATCAAATATATGCTCTGCAAATACTTTCACCTAGTCTGTTGCTGGTCTTTTCACTCCCTTAAGAGTTTTCTTTTGAGGTGCAGAAATTTTAAGTTTTGAAAAAGTCTAATTTATCAGAATTTTCTTTTATGAGTTGTACTTTGATGTTGAATCTCAGAAACTTTGGGTCTAATGGACCCATTCACTATCTTCATTGTGGTGATGGTTTCATGCTTGTGAGTATTCCTATGTCAACACTTGTGAAACTACACTTTAGCTATGTACAGTAGGTCAATTATACCTCAATAAGGCTGTTGAAGAACAAGAAGAAGCAAGTGTCAATCTTTTGAGCTCATGTGTACCCTCAAATTCCAGGCAGCAGACTTGAAGCTCCTCCTTGAACTTTCCCTCTAAGCTCCCTGCACTCTAACAACCGGTCTGGGATGGCCCTCCATGTTCAGGACCTCGGCAGGCATTGAACCAGGGAGTGAACCTCCAGTCCCCTCTTCCCATAGACATTCTCAGTCTCCAGGGGTCTCTCTTGGAAACTCCTCTCTCAATTAAATTAAGTTAGGGGAGAAGTAGAGTGGAGGGAGTATCCTTTCTATGAACGTTGCACTTCCCACGATGGTTATGGCAAATTTCCCCCTCTCTTTTGACCTATCTTCTTGTGCAAACTTGAGGGATGGGGTGCTTCAAAGGGTAGGGGCGGCTACAGGCCCAGAAAGCTTCAGGCTGCATATTGAGCTAAGTCAACAAGTCTTTAATGACATCTCTCTTGGGGGAATTAAGATCTGGGTCAGCCAGATCTTGAAGTCAGCAGAGTTTTGTCCCAGGCTCTCCTCCCACATTCTTCTTCCCTCTTTCGCTCCTTCCAGCTTTCAGCATTGCTGACTAGGGAGAATAGACAATTCTTTTATGTCTGATGTTTTTCCACCATGTATTCTTTGTAACACATAATTATTTAGCTTTCCAAAAAACAATTTAAATATTCAAATCATGTACATGTCATGGCAATGCAAATAGGTTTTAATGATGCCTGCTGTGTGCCGAGTCCTGTTCCAGATGTCTTGAGAGAGATGAAGAATGAAGAAAAATTTTTGTAAGGATCCCATAAGAAACTCTAGTAAGTGTTCTCTGTGAACCCTACCTTGAGTTTATCCTTTACTCTCCATGCCCACAGACTGACCTCTCACTTCTCGCCTGATCTGAAATTCTCTGCCTCTTCTTTGAGACTCTTCAGCAAGCCTGCATAGATATCTGAGACCTGGCTTCCAGCCAGGCTGGAGTGAATGTAAAACTTGACAAACAAATCTGCCAGAGAGCATTCTTTTGGGCTCCCAACTTCGCCCAAATGGGCCACGTCAATCACGACAGAGACCTTCTTCTGAGGAAGTGAAGCTATGAGCCCAGTTATTTATGACAAACTCCTGAGGACTTCCCTCTGCCAACTGGACTCCCCAGGAGGGGAGATGGTCGTTAAGCTCCCCATTTCTGCTGTGCCCTTCCTTTATAAACAAAATCCCATTCTTCAAGTGCATATTGATGCCAAGAAAGTGGTCAGCTTGGTGGGGTAGGGAGTCTGGGAGAGGGAAATACAAGGGGCAGATAAGCTCACATTAAACCTGATAGCTAGAAGGAAAGTCACCTGGCTCACTTCATACCAAAAACACGAAGGCCCAGAAAGGGAATATGTCTAAGACTACACAGAAGGGGGGGGGGGGGGGGGGACTGAAATGAGGAGTCAAGTGTCCCACCTCCAGGTGGAGGTCTTGTCCCACAGTCATTTTCATTTTCAAAGAACATTTTTTAGAAACTAGGAGATTTCTTAGAATTCTGCTATTGGTAACCATGGATATTGAGACTTCTTGCAAGCTTCCTCCTTCTCCTCTCCTGTAGAACTGAGTTCTGTGATCAGGGTGAAATTTCATTTTCTGGAATGGGGTACATTCAGAACTTGTTTCTGAGTGGAAGAAGGAAGGGTCACTTCTCAGACTCCAGGTAAAGTAGAGCAGGAGGAACCCTCACGACAACCCCCTGAGGTCAGTTTTATTACCTCCATGTTGTGGGTTAGCAACCAGAGGACCAAAGAGTTAAGATAGCTTGCCCTAGTCAGCATTTGAACGCATGGTTGATTCAATCTCAAGGATTTCAGAGATAAAAGAGACTGCAGATAAAGACTAAAATAGCACCTTTATTGGTTAGCATTGGAGACAAATGTGCCTTATGGCAGATACTAGATAGATGCTCAGCAAACCTGCTTCCTCTTCCTCCGGGCCATCAGCTAGACTACTAGACTCCCAGCCTCATTCACTTCCCAGTGTGATCAGGTGACCTACTTCTAGCCAGTGGACTGTGAGCAGAGAGGTACTCCACTTTCATGCAAGACCATAAAATCTTTGCACATATAATTCTGTTTTCCCTCTCCTTCATCTGTTGGTTGAATGCCTGCAGAAGGCCCTAGAACACACTTTTTTATCCTCAACACTACTGGCATTTTGGGCCAGATAATTCTGTTGTGGGGGCTGTCCTGTGCATTGTAGGATATTGAGACACACCCCTGGTCTCTACCTACTAGATGCCAATAGGGTCCTACTCCCCAGCTTGACAACCAAAATGTCCTCAGATACTTCCAAATATCCCTTGAGGGGCAAAATCATCCCTGGTTGAGAACCACTGGTCTAGAAGATGCCAAAGGCACAGAGTGGAAGGAACTTGGGTCCAAAATGTCTACACAGAGCAGAGTACCCTTCCCACATTTGTTAATAACATGCAAGAAATTAACTTTTACTTCATAGAGCCACTGTGATTTGGGAGCTGTTGGTTCAAAAGTTAGCTCACCCTGGCTGATACAGTGCTGCCGAATAATTCCCGTAAAGAGACAGACTTACCAAATCAGGCAGAACATTACTAGCCCAGGGACCACCCCTGCCTACAAGTACCAGGTCCAAGAGGAACATCAGACAGTCACTTCCTATGAGCAGATAGCTTTCAAGATAAGGAAAAGTGTAGGGCTGAGTTCTGCATGAGTCTTGCACGAGCTTCTACAGAAGCTTCTACCCAAATTCACCCAACAGTAAGTCACTTCTCATCCACAGGGGCAGAGAAATCTGAAATATGCTTGGTGGGAGAGTCTTTTTCTTAGAAACCCCTTACTCATGAAACCAGGAGGCTCTGCTCTGGGAAACTCCAGAGCCTACTGCCTTTTCTCTACATCAGAAGATCTAGCTCAGTACAGAAAATGGCCTATATTCTGCTCAGCACAAAACATGGCCTATGTTCTCATTTTCTCACTAAGTGCTTTATCTTATTTTGCTATTGCAGTCAAGGCTCAGTCTTTGGCCAAGGTCAAGGGTTGATCTGAGGCCTCATTTTGTGACCAAGGTCCAGGTTCAGCCCATGAAGGACAGGACTTGGTCTGTGACAGAAAGACAGAATGGGCCATAGAAGGTTAAAACCAATAGCCTTGCCCTGGATTAGCTGGTGAATTTTGTCTACAGCCCCATCATACAATCCATGTCCTTTCTTCATTGTTCTTTATATTCCCATTTACTAACCAGCTCAGTGAGATACTAACTGCTTCCCATAAAGCTGTCAAAGGAGTGAAATGAGTGACTTCAGTCCAGGAGACCAGTGGAAGGGAAGTAACTGGCTGCAAGTGAAAAAAAAACCCCACAAATTCATGTCCAGATCTGATCTGTCACTAACTGATTGTTCCAAACTGGACAAATCACTTTCCTTCTGGAGACCTCTATTTCCTTACCATAAAGTAAGAACACTGGGCATCTCTCTTAATTGTAATGTTCCCTGCACTGAGCAGAATTAGCTGGAGATCCTGTTTATACATCTACTGTTAATGGTAACCATGTGCTGCTGCTTTTCCCTTGCTCATGTCACTATGCCTAGCCCAGGCCCTGGATGTGAAACTCAACAAACGTCACACTGGCCTCCAACAGGTCTTCACTAGCCCAGACTCTCCCCAAAGCTCCACTCTATTCCACTATGGAAGAGACTGAATCAGATGCATTCTTAGGCCCTTTCAAACTATGCCACGCTGGAATTCTAGGATTCTAAGACTCTAATAATCTGTAACACTAATAGTCCAGATTCTAGTCTAAATATTTGAGAGCCTAAAATTCTTGACTCCTTGGAGTTTTAAATTCCAAAGCCATGAGAGCCTAGAATTCTAAGTATAACTTGAATTTCTCTGGGAAATAAATGAAGTTGTACAACAGGACTAATTCAGATTTGCCCTGGTTCCTGCCCCCATGTGCTCCAGATTCCTAGTAGTATCTCCTGTGCCCTGTTTGTGAACACATGTGGAACTACTAGAAGGCAGGACCTTCGGCGCCTCTCACTGGGCCTTTAGTCAATGGAAACATAAAGGACAACCAAGAAAGGAAATGGATTGGCCCGCCCTGCCCTCCTGCCAGGTCTGCCTGATTACTGCTGGACATCTCTGGGTCACCCCCGCTCCTGTCTCTCTCCCCCCGCCACACACACACCAATTAGCTAGACATGTCCAACTTTGTCTAAACCTCAGTGGTAGACAGAGGCCTAGACTCAAACTGAGCTAAGTTCTTAATATTCTTATTATTCAATATTTTATATACTTTAGTACTTCAATACTTTTGTATTTTAGTAGTTCCAAGTAGCTTAGAATTTCATGTTTCTCACAAGTTACAGCCTCAATATTCTTGGATTTTAATAGACTAGGATTTAAAAACTTTTAGATTTCTGGAATACTGATTCGAAGATAGTGGAAGATGCTAGAGTATCTCCTACCTGCTCTTGGAGGCTCTGGGATGAAGACAGGCAGGGAGGCCTTAGCCGGCTCTGAGTGCGGCTGTGGGAGGCAGTCACGGGCCTCAGGTGTGAGCACAAACATATGGAAAGTGTTGCAGGCCCAGGATGGAAGGAAGAGCAATCAAGCTTCTTTGTAGAATGCCCAGAGTCATACCCTAGAGGGCTTCCCAGGCCTTTGGCAGGCAGTGAGAACCAATTTAACAGCCTCCAATCAAATGTGTTATTTATTTTACAAGTAACTATAAATAGCAAAATAAAACTGAGAGTTTATGTCCACGAGTGGGCCCCAGAGTTATTAAAGCTGCTCGAGGCCGTGCATTTGGGAAGCTCTTCTCCCCTGGCCTTCCTCAGGCCTAGTCCTAGCCCCGTGTCTCCTGGGGTTGGGAGTTCTGGAGGTCTGATCCCTCCCGGCTTGGCCGCAGACCCCTCTGGCTGTGGTGAGTGGGGGCGGCGGGGGAGGCTTCGGAGAAGTGGAAGTGATTTAGGCATGTGTCAGGAAACTGGGGCCCGGCCCGAATCTCAGATTTCATAAGAAGCCCAGGGGGCTGGCAGAAATTCTTGGCCCAACACATCCCAGAGCCAGGGGCACAATCTGCGGCCAGAAGCAACAAAGTCCCCGCGTGGAGGAAATTGAGGGCCGAAAGAGAATTTTCTCTGCTGTGGCAGGGCCGGGCCTTCAGGAGAACTGACTCCAATCAATATACGGTCTGGTGCTGTGGAGAAGTTCTGGCAAATGCTTTAATCAACCAGTCAGCTGGTTTTACTAAGCACCTACTAAGTGCCAGTCAACGGGGGGAACAGGAGAGGCTCTTGTTCTCGTACGCCAGTGCCTCAAGGTAAAGCCCCAGTGCTTCACCTGGCCTTCAAGTCTTCTGCCACCTGACCACGTCACTTGCCAGCCCCCCATCTGGCCCTGCCGGTGGTGAAGCCCACTGGTCCCCCCCGTATCTCATGTGGCAGCAGCACATCTCAGCCTGCAAGCCCCTGTCCCCCCCTGGCGTGTCCTCTCCCGCTCCTGGTGCTCAGGACTGTCTCCCGTGTCTCCTCCTCTCTGAATCCTGCTCTGCGCACGCTCGGGTTGCACTTCTCCGGAACGTTGAAAGCACATTCTTATCAGGTTCCATTCAAATGTCAGTCTCCCCATTAGAGCGCACCTTTACTCATATCTGTATCCCCAGCCCCTCGCTGAGGGTCTGGAACAATATTTATTTAGGATATTTGCTGACACGGATGAGTGGGCAGCAGGGTCAAAGCATGTCTGGATAAAGTGGAAGGATCTGTGCAGATTCAGTGAAAGCAAAGAGCCATCTTTAGACAGCAGGGGCAAGGCGAGACAGACACGAGGACAGGTGGTGCCAAGTTTTCATGCCGGCAGGATGTCTGGGCTTTTACGGCTGGTTCCTCCCTTTTCTAACGATGTGGCTCTAAATAGATGACTTAACCTCATTGTTCTCTGTCAAATGGGGGCAGTTGTGAGGACTAACTGAGTTAATACATATAAACTACTTAGAACAGAGCCTAGCACCTGGTAAGCATCCCCCAAATACCAACTTTTGTAGCAGTCATGGTAACAGTAGGAAGAGAAATGGTGGTGGTGGCAGCATCATTGTGGGGGGCATGAAGAAAACCCAAGGACTTGCCAGCCAGCTTGAAATAGGCAATGGGTTGGCTTCTAGGGGAAGTTGAAGCTTCCCCACCTCCACCAGTAAGACTCTGTCCCGTGCCCCCTTGGACAAAGGTCAAGGGCACTGCTGAGCCAGAGTGAAGGTGGAGCTCTCTGTGCTGAAGAAGCATCAGGCTGTCTGTCCTGTGACATGGTCTGTTTGGGATTTAATTCCTTGTCCATCCCAGCCCTGAGCCTCTCTCTCTCTCTCTCTCTCTCTCTCTCTCTCTCTCTCTCTCGATGTGAGCAGGAATGCTTTCTTTCTCTTAGCTCCTCCTTTTCTTAAGCTTGCCTTTTCCTTGCTTCTCTACCTCTCACTTCTCTTCTACTTTCCAAAGCTGACTAGCAGCATAGCATACCACAAAGAACCCCAGCTGGGGACTCAGAAGGCCTGGGGGCCAGCCCCAGCTCCGCCGGAACTTCTGGCCAGTCGTGGGCAAGTCTCCTCTCCTTCCTGAACTGAAGGGCTTCTCAACAGCAAAAACATCAAGCTGCATGCTGTCCTAAGCTCCTTTTGTTCTACACATCGGTGTATCTCTGTGGCAATATTCTCTTCTATGGAAACGGCTTTGTACCCACAGGGATTGTACAGAGAACTTGTTTTTTTTTTTATCATTAGGCAATATTTATTGAGCACAGAGACACAGGTAATATGTGAGGCATTATACCAGGTGCTGTGGATCATGAGGCACCGAACCAGACAGAATTCTTGCCTGCAAAGGGCTCACATTAAAATGGGTCTAGAGAAAGATCAGATAATAAACTCACTACCTCCCAATCGTGGACCACTGAAGAAAAGAGAGAATTCATGGATTCTGGATGCTTCATGGGGACCAGGCAGTGTGCCAGACATTTTGGCCTAGGTCATTTTAGTTGGTCCTCACAATCACTTTGTGAACTAGGTATTGTCATTCCCATTTTAAACGAGAGGGGTACAAGGCTAAGAGACATTCAGCAGCTTTTGGTCAACGTCACCCACCTACGTCCACCACCACACTGAGTGTCCTCTCCACATGAGCATGCCCCTCGGTCCATCATGCTCCTGAACTGTGAGGCCGGGGCACACCAGGAGAACGAACCCCAGGTCCCACTTCCTAGGACCGGTGCCCAAGAAGGTCCTCCAGCCTGGCTCGAGCTTCTTGGGGCGTCTGGGCTTCAGACCCCAGCCGCTCGCTCTCCCGTCCACTCTCTCAGCAGGGAGAGCCGTGAGATTTGTAGCTGCATCCTACCCTCTTGGCTCATAACCCTATAAAATAGCAAGCAGCCTCAAAGGTAGAAAAAAAGGGGGACAGAACTAAAAAGTAAACACTGATGAAGATTAAAAATGACCAGTGAGTCTTGGGGATTTATGTCTCATAAAGGGAGATGGCCAAGGAGGCCAGACAGGGAGCAGACAGCCCTGATGCCTCTGCCTTGTGGATAATTTATTCCAGAAAGTAGAGGCCTCTTGTGCGACTCACACAGGCCAGGGTGGTTCTCCGGGTCCTCACAGTCCACTGTCTGCAGAGCCCGCCTGGCAGGCTGAGTCAGTTTTGTTTTCACAGACCAAACCCACACGTTTGATACTTTTTCATTCCTTTTCACGTCTATGATGTTGTCTGAGGTTCATCTTACACTCCCAGTGAGGCTGACAGGACGGGGACCTTTATCCCCATCGGTCAGATGAGAAAATTGAAGCTGACAGAGGATGACTCATCCGGGGTCTCCCAGGGGGTCAGGACTCCGAGCCGAGCTATTGAGCTATCGTTGGTTGATGTGACAGCCCCCATTGGGCACACATTTCCTTTCATTCCCATCCTCCTTCCTCAACGCCTCACCCACTCACATAAACTGTGCTCGGCCAATAAATTAATTGAACGAACCTCTATTGAGTAGTGGCAAACACAGAGATGAGCAAGCTGAATGCTGATGCTAAAAACAACTTAGTACTTTTTAAATACGTGGTGTTGGTGATGATAAAGGTCATGTTAATAGAGAGCTTCTCTCCGAAGTCACAGTCAGAAGACAAAAATAAATAAAAATAAATAAATAAATAAAATAAAAGCTTTGGAGAGAAGTCGGGAAGAAGGAATCAATGTTAGGGTGAAGCACAGGAGAGCCTGTCTCTTTGCCAGCATCTTCCAAAGCAATTCCCTGGGCATCAGGAAGACTTTTGGTCCTGGTTGACTTCCCATCAGATGAATTTGTGGGTAAGAATGTGTTTCAAGATTAAGAAGTGGTTGACAGCCACCCTGGACTTTGATGCCAATGCCCTCGCTCACATTCTTGCTGTCGGTATGATGGGCTAGCAAGCATTATGCTGGCCCCCACCTGCTGCAGAGGCAAAGAATCAGTCTTCGTGGTACAGTGGAAAGAACTCAGGTTTTGGGATCTGATTAACCCGGTTTTCAATCCTAACTAGTTGTATAGTTTCTCAGCCTCTCTGAACCTGTTTTCTCCACCATTATATGGAGATAGCAATATCTACCTCAAAGTTTTGTTTAAAAAAAAAAAAAGTGGAAAGAGAATCTTAAAATTTAACCATGGTAGTTCAGCCTTCATGTGAGGCCCCAAGATAATGGATAACACACCCCCAAGTGAAACGCAAGACCACCACGCAAAGGCTGTCAAAGGTGGTGTTGAAAACTGCTTTTGTGGTTCTTTGCTGACCACCCACCTCTAGCACATAAAAAAAAAGGTGGGAGAGGCCAAGAACAGAGCCAGGGATTAGATAGGAGATTTCTGGAAAGAGCTGTAAGTGCATTGAGCATCTTTGTCTACTCCCTCCCTTAATTTAAGCCTGGGAAAAGTGGTTTCAATGGGCTAGTTGGAGAGTTTGTGTTTTCCTATATTTGGGGGATCCAGTGGACTGGAATCTGACTCCCACTGCTCAGTGTAAAGGCAAGAGGCTGGCTGACCAGCTCTTCTAACAGCAGAGTCACGGGTACTTGCTGTACTGTGGCAAGCTGCATTCTCAGAGTTCATCAAGCAGAGCTTACGAAGCTGTTTCTCTGAACCCGATCTGGACCACATGAGAGGGAGAAAGTCTAGATCATCCTAGACTCTGTCCGAGGGCCCTGTAGAGAGAGGAAACACCTTAGCAGAAAGAGGCTGATGGTGCTGGCAGAGGCCTATGGGCTGGCCCAGAGTCACAGTCAGCCAGGCTGGAATAGAAATGCATTTACCCACATCAAGGTATCGACTGTATGGGGAGGGGGATAGATTTTCTCCAAAGAACCCACAAAAATGCCTCGTGAGAAAACAAGCAAGGTTCAACGCCTGCCAGGCCCAGAGAATATTGACCTTGATTCTTCAAGTCTATACTAGTCAAGTAAGAACTTTCCTGTCCCCTTTTCCTTCTCTCTCTCCCTCTATCCCTGACAATGGAGAGATAAAAAATCTACAATGGTTAGCAAGATGAAGAAGGAGAAGTGATGTTCCAGGTAGAACAAGAAAGAAGAAACTGACCTCATTCTCACTGAAGGAGATTGGCCAACAGCAGTTCCAGGTCCAAGTGGGTGGTGAGAAAAGCATTTCCTTTGAATGAAGTTTGAAGTTTATTACTACTGTTGTTGCTAATAGTAGTAATAGTAGGACGCTGGATAGGATATGTTAATTATTGAGCCGAAATGATGTTTTGTGAGTTAAAATAAATGGGAAACTTCTTATTACCCAAGAGAAAACAGAAGAGTCATGGATCAATTTCAAGTTTTCATCAAAAAGGGTGGAGGAGATTTAGCCCTGCAGAAGGGCTGGTGAAAGTCATTTCTTGGGTATACCCCCATGAGTCTCACTTGTTCAATATCATACTTACAAGACATGACATATGGCATCCCTTGCACACAGCTGGACTTGAGTACATCTGGATTTGCTTCCACCATTTCTCTGGGCCTGGTTGACCAGGGCAATGGGCAGTATTAATCAGCTAAGTTATCTTTAACCAGCTACTGTATATCTGACCTATGTTCCCCATCTGACCCAGAAGTAGGAATAGGAAGAGAAAGTCCAGTCTTAAGCCTTGGTGAACACACAGTTCACAAGACTGGAAACCTCTTAGGGATATTCAGATGGGATGACAGAGATCCAGAGAGGGGCAAGGGCTTCCCAAATCCATTGTAGAACTAGATGTGGAACCTTGCTCTCTTTCTTTCCTCTTTCATACATGTACCATTACTTCAGACAGTTTCCTCCTAGAAATCTAAGACAGAGGGGAGTCAAGTACTAGATTGTATCATCTGATGGTTTCTACCATTTATCAGAGTCAGCAGACATGTGTCAGGTCCCTTATGAATGTTAATCCTGATTCTTACAATAACCCACCAAGGTAGGAACATCAATAGCCTTTGTAGAGATGAGAAAACTGAGATCTATGAGGTTAAGTGACTTGTCCATAGTCACATGGTCATTAAGGAGTGGAATTGGAATTCAAACAGGTCAGTCTGACTTCAAAGTTAGTGGTCTTGTCATACAACATTACCAACTCTCTTGAGGGCTGCTGGAGTCAGAAAAGAGAAGGATCATCAGGGTTATGGTCAGGTCTGGGTCCCCAAATGGGGCCCCAGCCATCCCACAGTGTCATCTTTATGGGAAAGAACCAGTCCAGACTGACCCACAAACTCACCAACCATCCCGGAAGCCAAGACCACTGGCATAGGTTTACACTTTACCAGTTCCTTCCAAAGAACAAAAAGTAATGCAAATTTAAAAAATCATAAAGCAGGGGTGCCTGGGTGGCACAGTTGGTTGGACATCTGGCTCAGGTCTGGTCTCAGTGTCGGGGGATCGAGCCCCGCAGTGGGCTCCGTGCTGTGTGCGGAGTCCCCTTGGGCTTCTTTCTCCCTCTCTGCCCCTCCCTCTCATGTTCTCTCTCTCTCAAATAAATAAATAAATCTTTAAAAAAAAATCATAAAGCGGTGTGAATAATTTTTTAATTAGTTGGCAAATCATGTGCCTGAGGGTGCTTCAGTCTCTGAAGTAGGTATTAACTTTATTAACATTTATTCCTTTGCAAGTTAAATTGGTTCTTTGTGAAGGTGAGTGCGTGAGAGTGTGGTAAGTTTCATTTCATTTGCCAGGAATCTTGGCTGAGGGCTACAAGGAAAGTTACTTTTAGATTTTTCTTCTGACGGTGAACTTGGCCTCCCTCACTCCCTGCTGAAACCCAACATTTTGCAGGCGGAAACAGGGGATAAAAAAAAAAAAGATAAAGAAAGAAATAAATTAGAGGGGGGAAAACAACTGAAGAATAAATAATCCTCTTAAAACAGTCACTGGGAGAGGCGATGGAGAGGGTCCTGGACAAGGGCAGCATGGTTCTGGTTGGGTGAGTCACGTACTAGCTGGCTTTCTGACCTTGCGCAGATGGCCTACACTCTCTCAGTCTCTGTCTCCCTGGCTGTGACATGGGGAGATAATCCCTGCTCTGAGGCCCCACTCAGGTCCGCTGAGGGTTCACGAGGGATATCATCTGATAAAGTGATTTGACTTTTCAAAGCACTGTCCATATTAAAACTATGGAGTATCCCTGACACCTGGACCAAGGTCCTTGGGGATCTATCCCTGGACCAACCTGACATCAACAAGGGAACCTTCAGGGTGACATATGAGAAAGGGCTCTCTCTTAGCTGAGCTCCTGGAAGGGCCCCCGAGGAGACGTATGGTGTGGGAATGTGGGTAGGAGTGAGTGTGCTGGGTTGGGTCTAACACAGGTCAGCACGCACCAGTGCCCCTGCGTGTGCACATCTGACTACTCGTGTATATGGGCGAATATGAATCCCTGCATCGGTATTGGGGGGGATAGGAATATCTGCTCATTCTGTAGGTGAGTTTTGAGGATTCAATAGGTGCTCTGCTCTAAGCACTGGGGATTCAAATGAGAACAAGATACACCAGTTTCTGCATGTGGCTCAGAATGTATATTAGGCAGTGTGAGTCCTTAAGTGTATGAGGGAGTATTTATGTATGTGTGAGGATATGTGTGTGAACACACACGTCCATGTATATGAGGGAGTATGTATTTGTGTGAGAGTCTGCATGTGAGTGAGTGGGAGTCTGTTTGTGTGTGTATGTGTGTGTGGTGGGAAAAAGAGAGAAAGAATTCTTGGCCACTCTAGAGCGTATCAAATTTTGTTAAAACACCAGAAGGTTTGAAAGGCCCTGTGATTTCATCTCGTCCAGTCCTTGATGTCTAAGATAGAGAATCGAGGCCCAGAGAAAGGAAGTAGTGTGTAGAAGGCCAGCCAGCAGCAAAACAAAGACCAGAATACACATCTGCTGACTCTGAGCCCAAGGGTCTTCCCCACTGAAGATGTGTGAAAATGCAAACGTAAATTAATCGAGGGGTTGGGAGAAGAATCTGGGGGACTGAGCAGAAATGTAGATCGGGCCAGAGAATAGAGGGGAGGGATGGTAAGGAGGCAGGTGTACCTGTCCAGGCGAGGGGGGATGAGGCCTGCTTTAGGGAGGGGCGAAGAAAGGAGAGAACGGACGGCAGGAGGCTTCTCGCCTAGAATCAGTGGCCTTTGCACCCAGTAGGATGTGGAGGGTAGGTTTTCATTTTTTGGATGGTTTTCATGATGAGACAGTTTCCCCTTAACCTGGGAACTAGCAGGAACCTGGGAGTTTATACAAGCATCTCATTAAAACCTGCCAACAGCCCTGTGAAGTGGGCCTTATTTTCTCCACGCTGATGATGACACAACTGTGGCTCAGAATGGGGAGGTAACTGCTCAAAGACCCCCCAGCCTGGCCCCAACAGATCTGAGACCAGAACTCACGTCTTAATTGCTTCAAGCTGAATATTGAGTAAGTCGATAATCATCTACATTGTGCTAGGAACTGGACTTGTCACTTTATGCACCTTACTTCATTCAGCCTTCCAGTGGCCACTTTTACATCTTCCAGATGAGCGGAATGAGACTCAGGGGTGGTAAATAAATGGCCAAGGGTACGGAGCTACTTCAACCCACACCTGAACTCAAGGCATCTGATTCAGATGCCCAGAGTCTTTCAACAGTCTTCCATTTCCCTTCAAAATCAGGGCAGATATGTTTGCAACATAGTTTAGGAAGAAGTGAATTTAGGACCTTCTATCCCTAGAGAATATATAAGCTTAGAATAACGGCCGGTTCATAAAAGTTTTGTCAAATGCCTCGTGGCAGGCCCATGCTGGAGATTAAAGGGTCCCACCCTTGATCATCAAGAACCACATAAAGGAAGTCAGATGGGGCCTCCAAAGTTCTGTTCCTTGCCTCCTTTAGATATTGAGCAAATGTGATCTTTACTGGGTTTCCAAAGATAATCACATGGGGCTGGGGACTGGAAGTCAGGACACTTGGGACACATGGCCCCAGTAATCTCATCGTGAAGCTCAGGCCAAACCTTGTTGGTACAGGTCCTTGCAGCCATATGGGTTTCTATGTCCTTGCACCCATCAGAGATACTGTGCTTTTCCTTCAGCAACAGGAATGTTGGACCTCCGCATCAGTGCCAGTTGGGGCTCCATGACCCTGAATGAGTGCTGGCCCGAGGGCCTTCCCATGGCACACCCAGACCTGCTCCATCACTAAGTCCGTCCTGTCCAGTGCAGAGAGGATGATGACTCCCCCCCACCTAAGAGTGAAATAGAGAATTTGTCTTGTTTTCCTAAGCCTGGTGTCAGATTTAACTGTCCTGAGACTCCCTGGCCCTGCCACTCTTTCTAGATATTTCCTTCCCTCACCTTTATTCCCATTTCCTCAAATTGCTGACTGAAGTCAGGACACCAGAATCTTACTTCCAGAACTGCTGTATGCTTTCCTGAGATTCCCACTGCCAGCCCCAGCTGAGGCCCTGGATGTAGCATCAGAACAACTGGAACCTGGACACCCCACCCCCTCCTGAACTTGGAGTTCCCAAACTGGTCACTATGATGGCCTGGGCTATGCCAGCTCCAACACTAACCTTGCCTTCCTCACCGGCTTGGTTGCCAAGACCCCAACGTGCCTTTGCTCAAGCTGACCCAACTTACCACACTAGAGCTGATTTCTCCTGGCTTTTTGTTCCGAGAGTCTAACCTCACTCCACCTTCATCCCTGAAACTAATTCCTGGCCCCACTTGAGAGGCCTATCCGACTGAGGGAAAATAGCCTTCTGGCCCAAGTGCGTTGACATCTAGACACCACGGGTACTTCCTTCCTGACCAGAAATGCCGTCAGAGAGCCCAGTAAGGGCTTGGCTTGCTGCTCTCATCAAGGTTCCCCCAACATCCTCTCCAAAAACATAGTTGGCAGAAAACACACCCAAGAAAGTTGTCAGGAAGTAACCAGTCGTCCGAATTATTTACTGTCCCCTGGAACATAGCCAACTAGATGCTGGCCATGCAGACGCTGGGAAAATATTTATGTGGGTCCTGATGGATGCTTGGCCAGTGAAGACTGCCCACTGTCATCTTTCTTTCTGCTGATAAGGCAAAACTACACATGTCAGACGGCTCTTAGCAGGGCCTGGCGGCGGGGGCCTGGCATCTGATCAGAGTGAGGTTAATGGCTGCAACCAAAGGACTTGGTTTCAGTCCTCTCTGCCACCAACGAGTTCTTCCCCTCCCTGGGCCTTAGCTCCTCCATCTGTAACATCATGGAGTAGACCAGATGACCTCAATGTCTCTGGGATCCTAGAAGACTGCGACTCAGGAAGAATCAGATCTATTTTCCAGATCTGCCATCGTGATGCCATTGGCTCATCACAGAGCTATTTTTCTTGGCATCCTAGAAACGTTCCTGAAATTCCAACATCCAAGAATTTCTCTTTCCACTGATCCAGTTTCTATAACCATATGGGAGAACTCCATCTGGAGGAGGAAGATCTGAGCTTAAAATAAAAGGGTAAAATGGAAGAGGGGAAATTGAGTTCAAGCAGTGTTTATCATGCATCCAATACTTGCAAAGCTTGATGCTGGGCCCACGAGGACAGAGAAGTGCCCCCATGTCCTGTCCTTTAAGTGAAGACCTCACAATAAGGCAGTGGGGAGGGTGGTCCACAGACTCATCTTTTTCCCAAATTGACCCTCATGTTTCTTCCTCCCCATAAACTTCAGTACCTCTGCCTGCAACCCTCCTCAGCTCTGCAATTCTGTCCTTGTCTGTGATCATCATAGGCTCCTTGCTTCGAGGAGTTTCAGCCTCCCCAGCTCCCGTCTCCCTGTGGACAACCTGACCTCATGGGTCCTTCTCTATTTCAGAGTCTATAGCTACTCCCTTCGAAGACCTACCTGAGATAACAAGATCATGGATAGAGACCCAGGACAAAGGTTCAAGAACCCCCAGAGTTCCTTAAATGCTGTCTCTATTCAGGGCCTCCTGTGACTTCTCTAAGATGCTTGATTACATCTTAGGACTGCCTGCCCACGTCGGTTTCCCTAAATGGGAAACTCAAGAGTAAAGGGGTGAAGAGCTCAGACGTGCCAAGCCAAGGGGGTATCAAAGGTCAGTTTTCTGTGTCTGGGAGGCAGTTGATGGGTAGGGAGAAGCAGGAGAGGCAGCTGAGGAGGGGATGGTGGGTACTACTTGAAGGGCCTTAGGTGCAAGGCAAGGGGGTCCTGACTTTATATTTCAGGCCCCAGGGATATAAAAGTTTTCAAGCAGAGAAGCAAACTGTTGTCATTGAAGACTCTGGGGATGAAGAAGACTCTGGGGATAAAAAAATCCATCCCAGAAACAGGAGCTCATAACAACAACAATGATAATGACAGCTCACACGTGCATATCGTTTCTATAAATCTCAAAACAAAACTTCCAAGCAAACTGATTTATTCCTAACATCAGTCCTGTGAGTGAGGTGGCCTCATCCCACTTTTACAGAAGGGGAAAGCAAGGCCCAAAGTCGCACAGATCTTTCCTTTCCAGGTCCAGGACTGTTCATCACGACGCACCTCTCCAACTGTCAGTGGTGAGCGTCTACACTGAGCCTGGGTTTCTGCCCCAGGTGGGGGTCTGGACTAGCTGCTCTCTGTGTCATCTAGCTTTGAGACTGGAAAATGCTGAGACTCAGAGGCCAGCAGGCTGCCTCGTGGGGCTGCCTGGCTGAGCCGTGGGTGGTCAGGAATGTTTCAGGACTTCCTGGGACCAGTGTTCCAGGTCGGAGTGTCTGGATTAATGATCCGTCTCCAGGCAGAGCCAGCCGAGGCTCCGACACCAGGCACAAGGCATCGATTAGACTTTACACTCTGAGCTTGCTTTCATCTGGGGCTCTCCGGGTGGGCTGGGCCTAATAATTAACATTCTCTCAGCCCCACAACATGAGTGAGCTGGAGGGGGGGAGAAAGAGTCTCTGACCAGGTCCCCATCAGTGGTGGGAGTGGAGAACCCCCCCCCCAAAAAAAAGCCTACGCGTGGCTGCTTGGCAGGGGACCACGTCTTCCAGTTGACACTTCAGTACTACCTGAAGCTTGTATAGTAAGTGGCTTTGGTCTCATCTTTGAGCTTCACAACATATCTATGGTGAGTTGCCACATGGGGAAGTAGCACTAGGACCGTGCACATGGGGAAACTGAGGCCCAGAGAAGGACAGGGGATTGCCCAAGGGCAGAGGGATCAGGATGAGAACTCAGCCCTCCTGCTTGCGTGCCTGGCATCTTCCCAGTGCAGGAGCCTGTCTCTTGCAGGGCTGTTTAGAGCCTCCTTGCACCTTGAGGTGAGGGAGGGTAGGGGTGTGATATGATTTTCTATTTTATAAGAGGGAATCATTACAGAGGTACTCTGTCATTCATTCACGCACTGATTCAGCCAGTACTTACTGAATACCTAGTATGTTCCAGGGTCTGTGCCAGGTGCTAAGGATAGCAGGAAATAGTCCCTGACATTGGAGAGCTTATATAGCCTGGGGCAAGGGGGGCAGTGGGGAGTGTGGCAGGGGAGAGGCAGATATGCAAATTCTAAGTCCAGTGAGGTGCCATGGTGCTTTACGAGTAAATCTATTTGAGAGTACAGAGCATTTTGGCCACAAAGCCCCAGGGAAGACATGATCAGGTCTACCCTGAGGAGCGAAGCATACGCAGTAGTGGGATGTGATCAGAAAAGGCTTCAGAAGGAAAAAAAAAAACCAAAAATGGAACCTTAAAAGAGGGCTAGATGTTCATCGGGCCAATGGGGGGTAGAAAGAGGGCATCGGGGTAGGATCATCCCAAGGAAAAGGCAAGAGCTGACCCAGGCAAAGAGAGACAGAGAGGCAGGGAGTTGCTCAGTCACTGAGAGCAAGGGAGCTGGCTGAAAAGTAGGCTTTGAGGAAGGGATCGTGGGAGGTGAGGTTGGAGAGATACATGAGGAACAGATCAAAAAGGCCTCCGGAGCCAATGAGAGGGGCCTGCACTTTATCCTGAGCGATGCGAGTAAGGAGGCGGTGGTCAGAACTGCATGTTTGGAGGCTCGTCCCGCTGTAGTGTTGAAGCTGCGCTGAAGGGAAGAGAGATCAGAGCAGACACACCCGGGAAGCAGAAGTGATGGTGGCCTGCTTTTACTGGTTTGTGGCCACTGAGGACACCCTTGTCTGGTCTGGAAAAGCCTAGGTCCTGAGGATTTTCTGACATAAAAAAAAGGACTCCCCATGGTTGTCAGCTTATACCCAAGTTCATAGCTCTGGACCCATTCCAGGCTCCTCTGGGCTGAGAAGAAACCACAGCATTCTTTTCTCTCTTCATTTAGGGTTCCCCGTACTACTTTACCCATTCTGCAGGTACACGTCTTCCCATAGTGGGTTCCCCACTGCCTCATCACGGCCACCAGCACACAGAGGCAAAGCTCCAAACCTTCACTGCCTCTGCTTCAAGCCTTAGATGATCCCACATTATCTGGCCACCCCCATTCAGTCAACATCAGGTCTGGGTTAACTGAGCATCTGTAGGTACCAGGCACTGCTAGGCTCTGTGGAGGCGGCTTCTGCTCTTCCTTCCATGGGCCCCTGTGGTTAAAAGCCAGACTCCTTAGCCCAGCATTTTAGAACCTTAGACTGACTCCAGCCAAACTCCATGGCCTCATATTTCCCCTCGCTTCCTCCAACACTCCACACTTGTCACACTGAGCACCATTTAATGTTCTTTAAATATCCTCTATAATTTTTTCCAAATACACATATATTTGGAATAGATAGAAGAGAATGAAATGCTAATCTATACACACTCTAATTGAAATAACACCAAAGATGGAAAGTAGAAAGTAAAAATTTGTCCCCTACCCCTCCCACCCACTACCCTGAAAATCCCATGCCCCAGAGATGAACATTGTTAACATTTGGGGAAATATCCCTCCAGATTCTTTAAAAATTTTTCATGTCCTAGCATACTACCTTTTGCACTCTTTTCTGTCCTTCAGGATTCATTACAATGCCCTGTTCCCTCCTCTGAGCAGTTCTCTATGGTCCCATATGGAGAAGAAGGGACCCAAGGCTTACAACAAACATAGCACTTGCCACCCTATATTGAAATCATCTGTTCCCATGGTGTGCCTCCATCAGGCTAAGTGTGAGACTGTAATCCAGACATGACATCTATGAGCACAGAGTTGTGACCATCTTGTTCTCTGCTGTATTCACAATTCCTTGCACGTAGTAGGCTTTCAGTAAGAATCTATAGAATACATGGTGGATGGATGGATGGATGGATGAGTAGGTGGATACTTGGGAGGACAGATGGAATGATGACAGGTGGGAACCCCTATGGCATGCTCTCAAGAATTAGGGGGAAGGATTGGCACTGAGTCGTGAAAAGGACCCCAGCTGGGGGTTACAGACTTGGATTCCTGCTCTGGCCCCACCTTCTACTGCTATGTAGCTTTATATAAGTTCCTTGCCTTCTCTTAAGCTTCAGTCTCCCTACCTGGACCTGAGTAGTGGGGCTGGGTAGTTCCCAGAACCCTTCCCAACGGATGATCCAGAATGCTCAGCTGGCCCTGGCCCAGCACTCCTATTTCACACCTCTGTAATTACCCACCTGCATGCCTTTATTATAGAAATTGGGGTGGGGGCGGGGGCTCATTAAATAAAGGGCAAAAGGAAATTGCTGGCTTGCCGAAATGACATTGTTGGCGTTAACTAGATTAACTTCTGAAATGAAAAGCCCACAAAAGCAAAACCAAAACAGAGAAGGAGCCATGGCTTCCGCTGGGGGCTCCATGGTTCCCTGCTTCAGCCTGCCTGCCCCCCAGCCCAGGCCTCGCAATCGATCCTCCCTGCTGAGGTCACGGGAGACACTTTCCTACGTTCACACGGACTCCATCTCAATGGTGCCAGGAAAATGGCGCTGGGCACTGAGCCCCAGGCCAGGACTTGGGAACTCCTCTCAGAGCTCTCCGTCTGTAGGAGACAGGAGGGCAACTAGACCCCAGGCAGAGCATGGAAGCTGGTGCAGGGAAGCCACGGGCAGAGGGGCCTGGAGTCGAAGGATCAGGGAAGCAACACCAGAGCTGAGGGATAACCCAGGGAGAAGACACCAAGACAGGAAAGAGGAGGGCGCCTTCAGGCAATTGAGGGCAGCCCCACATGCCTGGAGCAGAGAGGGAGGGGATGACCCTGTTCCACTTAGTGGTCTCATCTGGTCATGATGAGACTTCTCAAGGTGAATCAGGGAGCAGGCCCTACAGGCTGGGCCAGTGACTGATGGATGGAGTCCCCAAGCCGGGGATGCCAACATGCAAGAGCGCCCGGGAAGCAGCACTGTGGGGAGCTGCTGCCGACCCCAGTGCTGGGGCCAGTGGGTGCTAAGAGAGAAAACCAAAAAAGAAACCAGAGGCAAGAGGCTCCGATGGACTCGGACCAAGGCACTTTCTCAGCTCACAAAATTTACAATCATCAGGAGAGGTAGGCAGACCCAGGGAGAAGAGGGAGGTGACCCCAGCACTGCTTAGTGGTTCCAGTGGCTCCAGGGGAAGGAAAAGATGGAGCCCTGATGCCTGGCTAAGTATCCAGTCTCAGAAGGAGAGAACCAGTTCTTGTAAGCATCCCAGAGCACACAAGAAATATCCTCCTCTGCCGATAAACCTGGAATCCTCCCTACCTTCCTGCAGAGGGCCAGCTAAAGCGAGTCCAAGCAGGGAGAAAATGGGGCAGAAACACTATCCAGTGTGTGCCCCCTCCAGATCAGATACTTTCCATGCACTCCCTCTTTCATCCTCTAAGGATTCTAGAGGGAGGAGTTTCTCTTTCTACTTGTTAGACAAAGAAACTGAGGCCCACGGGCTTACACAAGCTCTCACAACCAGTGACTATCGGAGCTAGACTTTGCACTGAGGTCTTTCCAGCTCCAAGTCTCAGAGCTCTCTCCCTGTGTGTCTCTGCTCTGCAGACCCCATCCTTGCCCATAAGAAGCTTATAGTCTGATTTTGCTCTGGATCCTATGCCATCACACTAGCTTTGACTACAAATTGAGAATCCTATAATCCCTCTGAGCTGCAGGGCCTCAGAACTGTCAAATCAACAGCCCAATGAGTATTTTAAACATAATTTGTTTCCTAGCTCCCCTGACCAGGGGAGGTCATTTGGGCCATCCTATCTCTAAGGAGCAACATCTAATGATAGAATTCCAGGCACAGGACAGAAGAGATTCTACTAGGTAGGAAGCCATCCCAGCTCCCCTTGAACCTCACCCAGCTGCACAGCAGCCCACATCTGGACCTGGAGGCCACCAGCGCTCTCATGGGTCAGTCCTGGTCAGGATCACCCGAGGCCAGGCTAGGTCACCGGGTATTAATCATTGCCAAAAGAGAAGTTAAACTGAAAGCCAGTTCATTAAAGATTAAGCTTCATCTCCATAGCCCTCAGGGAAAGGGAGCTTTGGGTGGAGAGCGAGGTCCTGTTGCAGGAGGTCACCTCCCATGAACGCCTTCCGAGTGAGTCTGTGGTGAGGAACTAGGAAGCCTGGGTTCTGGTCTAGTTCTGCCCTCTGCCTGCTGGGGGGCCTTGGGCATGGCACTTATCCATTCTGAGCTCCCATTTCCTCCTTTGATACACAAAGAAAATTCTGTAGGTTTCCTTGTGATGCTCTAGCATATGTTGCCTTAAGAATAGTTTATACATGCTTGCTTTTTCTCAGTCTATGTTTGCTCTGTCCCCCCAGGTTGTCCAGTGCAAGTTCACTTACTGTTCACAATATTTGTGGCCATAGAAAGCTGGTAGTAAATCACAATGTCACCAACACCCGGAGTGCAGGGACTCCCATCTCACTTCCTTGCTCCCACACTAGCCAGATTGCATCTCTGACCCCAGAACACGCCCCGTTGGCTCTCTGGGAACTGGCCCAAGTTGTATGTGGAGGAAGCTCCTCTGAGCCCACTGATCTACAAGAACAGAAATTCCCCATTTGGCTCATTCCTGGTTCTTTCCTTTGGGTCATCCCATCTCAATGGGATCTGCTCAACCAAAACGTCACAGGCCCTTCACAGATCTTGATCTAATACCAAAGCAATTCCACAGTACGTAATGAGCAGTGAAAGAACAGATACCTAATCATTCTGTGCCCTACACAAAGCACGGTGCTGGTGTTGGGGCTCCAGCCCTGATCCCAAAGGAAAATGGCACCATACGCGTCCTGGGGTGAAACCAGAAATTTCTATTAAGGTGGGACATCTGAAAACTACTGTGGTAAATAATGACAGGTTCAAAATATTAGGGTGATAAGATGAGGAAGGTGGTTGGGATGGGCAGCTATATCTCTCATCTCTGCTCTTAACCAAGCTCTTCTTAAAACGAACCTAATCACTTTTCTGTCTGTAGATGGCAGCACTGGTCCCCTTCACTCCCCGAGGGGGACGGGGATTTCACTAGAGAACAAGCGCTCCAAAGTTCAGGGTAGTGCAAAACAAGGACAAAACAAGAGGAAATAGCTTCAGAACAAATATCCTCGCACACTGAAGAAGTGAGCACCTCTGGTGAATTCACAAAATTTCCAAAACCTCACTTAATTTGTAAAATAGCCCCTTCAGGATCTAACTGGACACCCCAGATCACCAATAACTTTCAAGGGAACTGTTGCAGAGTGCATGAAACCAGAGAAAGGCTCCCCAGAAGTCCACGAGGGTCCACAGGACCCAGGTAGGACAGCCCTGGGTGGGAGAACAGCGGCCAGCCCACCGGAGGACCACAAACTGCCCCCTCCGCCTGTTCCGCATCAGCCTGGAGTGTCTCAGCGTGGGGGCTGCTCTCCCCGGGCATTGCCCCAAACTCCTGTGTCCAGGGCTCATTACGTGCTGGGCAGGGAGCTGCTGTTTACTCCTACCACCCCCTCTACAGAGGGGAGACAGCGGATCTAAGAGGTTGACTGCCAGAATATTCAATGCCCACCACCTAGCACAAACTGGAGGGAGGGGAAGACCGGCCTTCGGTGCCACGTGGCAGATGGTGGACAGGCAGGTGAGGACCCTGAGCACACCTTGGAGTGAAAAGCTTACAGAAGCTGCATGATGATGGGGCCATTGAATAGTGTACCCCACCCTCCTCTAAGAAGTCCTGGAGAGGGAGTCGGGGTGGCCCCTCAGATGTGGTGCCGGCTCTGCTCTCAACGAGCTGTGTGGCCTCAGGCAAGTCCCCTCAGCTTTTGGAGCATCCGCACCCTCCTCCAAGCGGGTGGCAACTATCCAATGAGATAGTGGCAAGAAAAAAAAAGCTTTTAAAAGTATAAAAGCCCTCTTGGAGGTATTATTATTAATTATTATTATCATCCTCCTCATCATCTTTCATGGTTATTAATGACCTGTTACCTGCTAGGGATCTGTCATCCAGGAATTTTGGTAAGCCCTCCTGGAATCTGTTTATATTCCCAGTCAGCAGCACCTCTCTTGCTCTTCATCCCCAGCCCCCAGCCCAGGGCGCTGCAGGCAGGCTCCTCTGCCAGGGGGGCCTGGGTTTGAATGGCCTGTCTCAGTCTCTTTTGTGGGGTCCCTTACAGCCAATGGCATTCAGTGAAACACAGCCTTCTTCCCCTGAACCCCATCTGGGCGCTCAGGTCTGTGTCAGGGATTTCAGGAGGAGGGAGAGGAAGGTATAGGCCTTGCCTTCTCAACCATCCTCCTCAAGCCCAGAAGCCCTGAGCAGGACCCCCTCTCAAGTGCCTTGCTAGGGCCAAGAAAACAGAATCCAGGCCCACAGCCCAGAGACCATCCGAGGACCAGGGTGTCCCCTGGCCTCAAAGCCCATTTTCCTATGCACACCAGAGACAAAGTTCTGGGAGTCCTTTCTCAAAGAAATGCACGATCCAAAAACCTAAAGCAAGCCCCACCAACTTTGGTACCTCTTCTGGGATGAGCTCTGCAGATTTCAAGCTGAATCAGACGAGGGATTGTCCTACCCTCAAGAAGTGTACAGTCTGATAGTGAGCCCAAGGCAGGTTAGCTGAAGGCTTGACTAGAGGATTCTAGAACGGCAAAATCTAGGGGTGGGCCTAACTAGCCTTGCCTGGGACAATCAGGAAAGGTTTAATAAACAAGGGTCATCTGAGTTACGTGCTAAGGGATGGATAGGAGTTTGCCTGGGAGAGAAGGTGGTGAGCAAAAGCAGAGAATTTCTGGAGCAGGGAGAGCACAAACATGGGAAGGGAGATGGACTGGTCAGGGGACAGAGGGGTCCACCTGGGTGAGAACTGCTGGCTGTACGGGTCTACCTGTCACCGAGCCTGACGAATGCCCTCATTTCCTGAGCTTCAGGAAAAAAAACCCTGCTGACAAAGTTTGGGACCCATAGGAAAACAAACTCCCTGACTCCCCTTAAGGGAAGGCCTTTGGATTTCTCAGTTTGTGAAGAACCCAGAAGAGTCTGGGCGTCAATATATTCCCAGGCTCGGGCCAGCATTGACTCTACTAACTGTGGGTCTTAGAACGTCCCAGCTGAAAAGGGCTTTTCAGACGTATGTCTCCTCCTTCCCTTAATACCCCTTTCTCTGCAGGTGGGGAAACTGGAGAAAGAAGCCCCTTCCTCAAGAGTCAGGGGCAGGGTGCAAGAGGAACCCGGGCCTCCTGCCCCTCCTCTCCTCCCTGCTCCCATAATGGGGTAAAGCTCACCCAATCCAGCCGGAGGAAAGCGCCAGACAAATTCAAGGTGATTGTAACAGTAGCATTTGCAGGCAAATTATACTCCATGAGCTAATTAGGAAGGGATTGGGGCCTTTAGCCTTAATTAATATCTAGTCCCTAACAACTTAATCCTGGGTGAGATCATAGCAGGGATTGCCCCTGAATGCCGAAATTCTTTCCTTCAACAAATCACCTATATAAATACATATATTTTAATAGCAGCAATTATAAAGTTCTCTGCCAACTTATGGGGCTGTTTAACATTCCTGGATCGAGGCCACCGTTTTTTCTCCTGGGCTCCTCCCTCCCCACAACCAAAGCCTAATGAATAGTAATGCTTTTGTGGCTCTGCGTTCCACTTAACCAGTATCTCCTACCCAGTGGGTCTTCGCAGGCAGTTAATAAGCAGTCTGGGAGGACTGCCTGAGGAGGTCCACGAACCTAATCGTTAACTGCAAGGTCTAATCAGCATCTGCTTCCCACCCAGAGGCCCCCACAGCTACACAGCCCTGGTCCCTCCAGTAATGGATGGAAAATCGGCGATTTCCTGACAGTTAGCAACCAATTTTCCACCAATTAGAAGAGAGATGGTGGTCTCTGGAGGCAGCTGGATGGTTGCGTTGCACGGAACTGGAAGGAAGAGAGATGATCCTCAAAGTACCAGGGAACCCAACTCTGGAACCAAACCCCTCGGCCCCCAGGTCAGCTGTGGCTTGTGTCCGTGGGAGGCAACTGCAGGGGCCAGAGGCTGGCCAGCAGCTCCCAGGGAGCTCTTCTCTCTCCGTGAGCCGTCCTCCTTCACCCCTCCTCGGCCAGCCGACATGGGCTTCTCCTGCTGGGTCTCTCCTCCGTGCCCAGGAAGGTGAAGTTCCTCCAAGGCAGTTGGTGTGGAGGCTTAATGACAGCAAACACTCTGGAGTTGGACCACTGTGCCTCCAAATCCTGGATTTGTCGCTTTTCAGTTGTGTGTGACTTTGGACAAAACATCTAAATTCTCGGGGCCTCCATTTCCTCCTTTGTGATACGGGGCTGGTCATAGCACCTACTTGTTAGGATTTGAGGATTAAAGGGAAAAAAATGTGGATAAAATGCACATCACACATCATGATGCTCAGCAAATGGGTGCTAGTATTATTCTTACTACTATTTTCATAATGAATGATGCTATTATTATTGCACACGAGTAACGAATGTGCGTCAGGCGTCACGCTCAGCACCGTGAGGACCACCACCCTACATCTGGAGATGTGAGTTTGCTGGCCCCGCCCCTCCTCATCCGCACCCACCCCGGGTTAGCGCTCCAGTCCTCTCCGCTCCCGGCCGGCCTCAATCCCCTCCAGGCCCCCCACACCGGGGCCAACATGATCTTTCTAAAATACAGATTTGACTGCATCCATGTCACCAGCTGCATTAAAAGGCTCTAGTGGTTTTTACAGCTTGGATTCCCTCCCGTGCCTCACTGTTTCCTCCTCCTCCACTCCCGACCCTGCTCCTGAGGGTCCTGAAACAGAACCACTCCGTAAGGGCCACAGGCCTTCAGCGTCCACCACCGCCCGGATGCGTGTGAGGATTCTGTGGCAGAAACAGAAAGCTCCGCACATCGTAGGCGCCCAGGAAACGTGGCTCCCCTGTTCCCGGGCCACAGCACAGGGACAAAAGGAGGTGAGTGATGACCTCGCTGACAGGCTTTTGAGTCATGAAAGGCAGAATCAACCTGAACATCATTTCAGCATTTATTAGACTTGATTGTACTCTAAATTCTTGGATAATTAGCCATTCTCATCTGGGAATTATAGCCGCATCAGAAATCAGACAGTCTCCCTCAAGGAGCTCAGTGTGGGAGGGAGCAGCAGTGACTGTGTCATGAGTACTCCCGGGCTCCGGGCTCTGCTAGGGACCTCTTGTGGACTGTCTGGCCGAGCACCTCACCTCATCTTCACGAGAGCGTCCGGCGTAGGGCACGCATGTACTGTGTCATACAGACCGAGACCCTCCCGGGAGTGAAAGGGCGCACTATTAGTCAGTAGCCCAGGACGACAGGCACACCCTGGGGCCGGCCCAGATGGATGGCCTGTCTCAAAGGCATGTATCCTTATTTTAGGAATGAGGCAGGGAGGCTTCAGGAGGTTAAGGACTGTGCCCACATTTGCACTGCTCTCAAGAGCAGGGATTCAAACCGGGCCCTCAGACTCCTATCACATGGGCACAGATAATGAAGATTCAGGGCGAAACAGAGTGTCTCCTAAGTAAGGAAGGGAGACATGGGTCCAGGCTTTAGTTGAAGCGGGAAGAGGGGCTTCAGAGGGGGGAAGGGCTGCCGGCCAGGGGAGGCATGTGAACTGGAGGCGGGTGGGCATTCCGAAGCAGATGGGGAAAGACGCGAGGGAGGGAATGTGGGATGAGTGAACAGGTGCAGGCAGAGAGGGAGGGAGGTGTTTGGAGAAGAGTAAGGAGCTGGAATTGAGGCTGGGGTGAGGAAGGGGAAGCTATGTCAGAGTCGTGGTCACAGACGCTGGTGAGGATGATCGAGGAGCATGGAGAATGCCAAGCTGCAGGAAATAAGGAAGACAGAATGGTCGCGTGGCCTCAGCCCCTGCCTCCTTCACATACCTGCTGCCCCCTCCTTGATCCTGGGACACGTCCCCCCAGAAGCCCACCTTGTGCTTCAGATACCTGTCTTTTTCCAAACATACCTTCCACCCACCTGCCTCTTCCAAAGCAGGCCGCAAAGCCCTGCACCTCAAGTCCTCATCAGGGAAGTGAAAGGGCTGCAGAGCTTCTTGCTCTCCTGCCTTGGACTGCTATCCTCTAAGCTCTCCAGATTTGGGCAGGTTGGGGGTGGTGACCTGGTCATGGTCACTTGGCAGAGCTGGGGTTCAAACATCATCTTCTTCTCTCAGGCTTTGCTTCTCTCGGATTCCCAGTGCCCATCCCTGCTTTCTACCACTGCCAGTCTTGCCTAGCTGAGCCTCCAGCTCCTCTTCCATAGAACCCAGCCACCAGGATGCTACTTTCCAGAAGTTCCTGTGGGAGGAGGCAGGTGTTATGGTGCAGAGCTGCTGACTTGGCAACTCAAGAGGTCCCTGGATTCCGAGCTCTGGAATCAGGAGGGAGCTTATCTCACATCCATATTGGGAGAGACTCCAGCTGCTGCTTCGGACCCGCGGGCTCAGGTCTGGGCAGGTAAGGGTCTTGCCAGTGGAGAAGAAGGCCCACACCCACAAGGGCCAGACTTGAGGAGCACCCAGGGGTGTCTCTGCCTCTGGCACCTCCTCTAGCCACACAGGCAGCTCAGCCCTGTGTCCAGCTCTGCCTTCAAGCCTCACCTGCACCACGGTCTGCCCAGTCCCATCCACTTAGCTCCTAGCTCAAGGCTTGCCACAGGGCGTGACAACACATGTGGCTGATGGTCACCCTGCTCCAGTCTCACCGTCAGAGCCCCATCCTCACCTCTGCCACAGGGATCATTCACCAAATCTGATCATGTCCCTCAATAGCTTTCCATCACCAACAAGAGAAACATCTGAGCATCTTCACATAGAGGCCGCGGGGGCCCTTCAAATCCAGGCCCTGCCCACCTCCCTCCAGTCCCCCACCATCACCCATGCACCTTCATCCAACCACTTATTCATTCGTCAAATACGTGTGCAAGGCCTTCTTCATGCTAAGCCCTGTGCTGGAAGCTAAATCACTCCTCAAATGATTCCCACACCCAATTCCAACCTGTGTGTGTTGGGGGCAAGGGCTAAGGGGGAGTTCCCCACAGCCCCAAACAATTCTCTAACACAGGGTAGGGGGGAGCGCTACAGCTCCACTCAATTCTGACCCTATCGACCTGGAGGCAGCATCCAATTCCACAGGTTAAGGGCTCAGTCCCACAGGACGGCCTCCGTTTCAGAGGCTGATCCCAAGTCCAGATTGTCTCTGTACTTCTGACCGGCCTGCCATAAATCGGAGGCTCCCACCACTCCGTCCTTGGGTTGAATTGATGTGCTAGAGCGGCTCACAAAACTCGGGAAGCCCATTTACTCACTAGATTACTGGTTTATTACAAAGGATATTAAAGGATACGAACCAAGAGCCAGATGAAGAGAGTTGTAGGGCGAGGTCTAGAACAGAGGAGCTTCTGTCCTCATGGGGTTTGGGGCATAGCATGGCGGCACGTGGAAGAGTTTTGCTTCCCCAACCTGGAAGCTCTCTGGAACCTAACCTTTTGGGGTATTTATGGAGGCTTCATTTCATACGAAGGCTTGATTAATCCTTGGCAGTTGGCAGTTGATTCAGCCAGGGGTGGGACTGAAAGTTCCAACCCTCTCTTCTCTTTTGGTTCCCCTGGCAACCATCCCCCATCCTTAAGTGCTGTCCAAAAGTCACCTCATTAACATGAAGCCGGTTGTGGTGGGAAGGGGCTTGTTATGAATAACAAGACACCCATTCACTTTGATGGCTCTGAAGGGATTTCAGAAACTGAGGACAAGAGGCCAAATGTTACGATAAAAGAAGCTCCTCTTGCTCTTATCATTCAGGAAATTCCAAGGGTTTTGAGAGCTGTGGCTGAAGACCAAAATTACAAGAGGAATATCTTTTGGCCATCTGAATGACCAGATATATATTTCTTACTAATCACAATATCGCGTTCCCTGTTCCCCAACATCACATGTTGCTGAGGCTTCCCCTCCGGGCCTCTCCTATCTGCTGTGCTCTGATCCTCCAGCACCCAGAGCTGGAGGCCCCATCCCGACCTCCTCGGGGTTCCTGTGGCGGCCCATCACCATCTGTTGAGATGTTTCCTGAATTCGACTGGAGCTTCTCAAGGAGAGAGGTTGACTTTGAGTCAGTCCTGTAACTCTCACAGCAAAAGAAACTTGTCTCCCTTCCCAGTTCCTATATTCCTGGGCCTACATTTTTTATGATTTCTTCACCCACGCCACCGCCCCCTCGCCTGCTGCTAGGCCTTAAGATGCCTGTGTGTGCCTTAGAAAAAGATGCCCCTTCCTCTGGTTAGCTGCACACCAGGGAGGGTGTCTGGTGAGCAGAGCACTGGCTGGATCTTGGCCCCAACTTGCCCCTTGGCCAGGCACCATGGTGCACAGCACGCCCATACCGTCCTGTGCATCGTTCCCAACCCCCCACCAAGATGCCGCAGGTGTGTTTGGGAGAAATATCTTCAGCTCAGTCACACTAGCATCAGGGGCTCGTGGGCCTCCACCAGCTGACTGTTTGCTTCTTTTAAAAAGAAATGGGAGTAGGAAAACTGACACAGTCATGGGAATTGTGGATGTTCTGCAGGTGGAAGGCATGTGAGTCAGGACCTTCCCAGCCTGCTGCCAGGCAGTCACTTCAGTGACGGCGAGGGCTGGGCTGGTCTCCCTTTGGAAGGACTTTCAGCCACCTCGTTTCCTCTCGTGTTCTTAACTTCTGAGATCCAGCCTCAAAACTCCCTTCCCCACCTCTACACATCTGCACACAGAAGGACACACGCACACGCACGCGCTCACTCCTGTAATCATTCACGGGAATGGGCTCCAGGAAGTGAGCCTCAGAGAAGCTCACCTGCTGGAAAGAACGTGGTCTTGGACCAAGTTAAAAGATAATCAAGGGTGACAGCAGTCCCACTGGGCCCGCCATGGTCAGAGGCACCAAGGCAGCGTATCCGTGCCACAAGGGAAAGCCTGGGTCTGAGAGAAAGCAGCTCAGAGAAGAGCAGGCTTTGGGTGGACCTGGATGTCCCCACCTCTCCCAATCTCTCAGGGCTCTCATGGGAGGAGAGAGCAGATACACCCAGAGAGAACTAGGACCACCAGGGGCTGACAAGAGGCAGATCTGTATTCAACATTAACTTCCCTGGGTGCCTGGGTGACTCAGTCGGTTAAGCAAGCATCTGCCTTCGGCTCAGGTCATGATCCCAGGATCCTGGGATCGAGACCCGCATTGAACTCCCTGCTCAGCGGGAAGCCTGCTTCTCCCTCTCCCTCTGTCCCTACCCCCTGCTCATTCTCTCTCTCTCACTCACTTTCTCTCTCTCTCAAATAAATAAATAAAATCTTAAAAAAGAAAAAAAAAGAACAACTTCCCAGGAGCCAAACTTCAGAGATAGTGGACTCACGGTCATGGAGATATGGGGGCAAAGGTTAGACAGCCAGTGTTGGGCCGACCTTTAAGACCTTAAGATGTGAGCACTATCTTGTGTCATAGACTGGAATGCTGTGAATCAGACTCCACATTGCTAATTAGTATATGATTCCATTAGTACCTTAAGGCTTTTCACCCAGTCACTTGACTATGCTAAGATTTTATTATTCCCTGACTCTAGAACCTGAGAAACTTAGATTTGTAAAATTACCTATGAGACAGCCATTTGTGTCGATTTCTTTTAAAGATGTGCTGAGCACATGCTTTGTGCTTAGGCCCTTTATATATATTATCTTATTTAAGCCTCACAGTGTTCCTGTAAATTCTGTACTATTATTATCCTATATTTTAGACAAGGAAACTGAGGCACAAGAGGTTCAGGGACCTTCCCAACCTCACACAAGTGGTCTGTAGTGGTCCTACAATTGAAACTGAGAGTCCCTATTCTTAGCCACCATCCTAGGCTGCCTCTCTGTGTTGTAAAAGGAATACACTCAGGAGGATAGAAGTGCCCGGGTAGCCCGAGCTGAGTTACGGGTCCTTCTGAGATTCCTGCTCGGCCTGACTCCAGTGGCCCATCTGAGTTCCAGCCCTGGGGCTGGGGGAGCTGTGGCTCTCCTTTCCCCTCCCCACCTTTCCAGGGAGTGTTCCCTCCATGATCTCAGGTCTTGAATTCCCCAGGCAAAGCCAGCCATATTCTTCGGGCTGGGGTCCAAGTTTATTTAAGAGGAGGAAAATGTTATTATGGAAATTACAACAGCTTTACAAAACAGAACGTCTCTGTATCAATCCAGGACCACAAGAATGCTCATCAACTTAATAGCTTCCTGTTGGGAGTCTTTCAAGCTCCGCCTGAAGCTGGCAGGCAGCAGGGCCCAGGATTGAGTCCAAGCAGCTGGGTGACACTGCCCTCAGGATGAGTGGCAGAGCCCACGGAGGGCACCACAGGGGACACCTCCCTGTCTCCTCGGGCCATGCAACCCTGAACAAGACATCAGCTTTAGGTTGCCCCTTCTCAAAAGTGGAGCCGTGGCGGTGGTGTGGTGGTGATGGTGTGCGCGCGCGCGCGTGTGTGTGTGCGTGTGTGTGTGTGTGTGTGTGTGTACCTGTGTATGTGTCTGCCGGAGAGGAGCAGGGAGGACAGGGCTGGGGCTCCTCCTCCCGCCCACCCCATTCCACAACCTCAGCCTAACTCAAGTAGGAACACGGTTGCTGATCCAATCCTCAGACCTTCTCCCCAGACCCAGTGTGGATGGTCTGGATCTCGGCTCCTGGTAAGGAGAGGGCTTTAAGAAAGGGACTGCTTTCTTTACCTCCTAAGGCTAAGGAGAGAGAGGACCAGGCCTTAACTCTTTTTATCTTTTTTTTTTTTTTTTAAGGAAGAAAAGAAAACCATTAAAGTCAAATTCCTGGGGCTGGGAACAGCCAGGAGTCTGGCGCGTGTCTCCTCCTGGATAATTATCTGGCATTTAGCACCCCTCTTCCCAGCGCTTGTAATTAGCAGGGAAATTAAGGTGCTGTCATCCTACCTCCCAGCTTCTCTCTGTTATGCCCAGAGGCCTGTGCAGAGGCCCTGAGAAGGGAGGAGGGTATCAGTGTAGCAAGAACAACTGCAATTAGATACCAGGAAGGACTTTCAGCTGAGAAGGGACACTGGGCAGGAGAGCACTGGAGGGTCCTCTGGGGAACACTTCCTGTCACATCTAGCCACAGACATCTCTCTTGTCTCCAAATTCCTGGACCACATGCATGCTGGACCACGCCTCTCTCCATGGGAGATGTCCTGGCTTGGATGAGCCGGCAGTGTTCCGGTGGGGTCTCATTCCCCCAAATCTTCAGAGAGAGAGGCTTCTTCAGTGCCCGCCTCTGTGCCGAACCCTGACAACAGAGTCAGACCCACCCAGGATTGCAAGTGCTTCCCAGGGAAAAGACAAGGCATTTGGGGAGTATAAACATAACCCAAGGTTGAAAGTGACAAGAGCTGAGGGAGAAGGGACCAGCTACATGATTTGGAAGGACCTAATGAAAAATGAAAATTATTGAGGCACCTGGGTGGCTCAGTCGGTTAAGCGTCTGCCTTCGGCTCAGGTCATGATCCCAGGGTCCTGGGATGAAGCCCGGCATCGGGCTCCCTGCTCAGCGGGGAGTCTGCTTCTCCCTCTCCCTGCCCCTCCCCATCCTCCTGCTCATGCATGCGCGCTCTCTCTCTCTCTCTCTGACAAATAAGTAAAATCTTTAAAAAAATTGAAAATTATTGAAATTATAAATAATTTCAAACCAGCACCAGCAGAGAATTAAACCAAGTGTGGGGCTCTTCTAAGTGTGGGGCCCTATGTGCCGCAATGGCTGTGTGCCCAGGGAGCTGGAGGGAGGGAAGTATAGGTCTTGCAAATTAAGGAAAAACTCTTGGAGGAAGCAGCATTTGAAATGGTCTGGTTCAACAGGTCAGTATTGTTTAATACTGTCAGTTTTGCTTATCTGGCCAGTTTTCTCTTCCTCCAGGACCCCACTCTGCCGCCTCCTCCAGGAAGCCTTCCCTACTAACCCCAGGGTGGGTTAAGACCTCTGAGACTTCCCCGCCCCATCCATCTCATTCCATTACAGGTGGCCTGTTTATGGATCTGCCTCTCCCACCAGCATGGGTTCCTTAAGGGCAAGGCCTGTGCCTTATTCCTGTCCACCTTCTTAGTGTGCCATGGGAGGCCTGGACAAGGCAGGTGCCCAACCGTGGTTGACTGAACGAATGACTGAATGAATGAGCACACCCACAGGGAGCAGCTTGGGCAAAGGCCTCCTTTGACTGCGCTTCGGGAACATGAGGGTGAATTGCTACCAGCCAGGCTGAATAGTTAAATTGGGATTTGATCAGGAAGGCCCTACATGACAAGTCAAGGTCAGGGTGCTCTCTAGGAAGCTTCGAGTTACAGAGTGGTCTGGCTGCTCTGTAGAGCCTGGCTGGGAGTGGATGATGTGGGGTGGGGAGGGGAGAGGAGCAAGAAGCTTGGCAGGGAGCGCCGTCAGAAAGCTGTAACCACGATCCGTGCAAAAGGTTAGGGTGGCTGGGACCAGACAAGAGCCATGGGAATGGAGAGAGAGAGGAAGAGCTGGTTGTGAGCTTTGAAGCTCCAGCCACCCTGGTGGCAGCAACATCGGGTCACCAGCCAGCTATTCCAATTGTTCATAGAAATCAGTCTCCGTCCATGGAGGCTCAGATAATACTCGTGCCCAGTAATGGATGGGGAGCTTAGAGAGAGGAGATAAGAGGAGGCCCACAGCACGCGGTGATCGGGTGGTTTTGCAGGGAGGGGAGGAGTCATCAGAGGTTATCAAAACATCCCTCAAATAGCAAAGGCTCCAAGGATGTCTGCCCAGCGGTGACTGTGGAGGGGCATACCGGCTCATCCCCTGCCTGGGAGACCCAGACCTAGTGGCCCTTCGACATTTCCCCAGCATCAGCGGCAAACAGATTAGTCTGGCTGCCCTGAGATTCATACTGGAGGTCGGGTGCTTTCTGTTGCAGGGTAGGGAGCAAGAGGTAAGGGCATGGAGCAGGTGGGGAGCCTTCTGAGGCCCCTTTCTGCCCTGACTTTGTGGGATCCCAAGTCTATCCCAAGGGGCATTTTGTCTGTAGGATGAAGAAAAGGATGGTCTGGGCAGGTGGGTGGGGGACAGAGTGGCATTACCTACTGGCTCTGAGCTAGGCCAGAAAGGCTGTGTGTCTGGCAGCCTTAAATCCCTCCACACACGCTGGGAAGGGATCCACTGAGCACCCCTCTCCTGAGACGGGAGCAGGAATGTGGGTGGGCGCCAGCTTTGCCCGGGAAGAGCAAGAGAGTAAGAGACACTGGAGCTTCCCAGAGCAGGGAGGGACTAGGAGGGGGAGGCTGGGACACCCAGATCAGCCATCAGAGGGGGAATTCGAGAGTAATGCTACAAATCAATAACGGGGGGGGGGGGGGCGCCTGGGTGGCTCAGTCAGTTAGGCACCTGCCTTGCGCTCAGGTCATGATCCCAGGGTCTTGGGATCCAGCCCCACATCGGGCTCCCTGCTCGGCGGGGAGTTTACTTCTCCCTCTCCCTCTCCCCCTGCTTGTGCTCTCTGGTTCTCTCTCTCTCTCTCTCAAATAAATAAATAAAATCTTTAAAAAAAATCAATAACTGGTACTAACGGGCCCCTGCCACTGTGCCAGGCACTGTCTTAGGAGCTTTATTGGAACTAATCTGTGTCATCCTCACAAACCTCATTTTATAAAAGAGGAAAAGACACTGAGTAGAAGTAAACTTTCCCGAAGTCACAGAAGCTGGAGCGGGGCATGTGAACCCGAGCAACCCAGCTCCGTTTCATCACTACCTTGAAACGATGGTCCATTGGCAAAGGGCTTGCTGTGTGGCAGACGCCAACTTCCCTTGGCCCCTAGGTGAGGTTAGCACTCCCATTCTACAGATGAAGAAGCTGAGGCTCAGAGAAGTGATTTGTTCACCCTCCCATTTTGGGAAAGTGGCCGAGTTGGGACCTAAATCCATACCTGTCTCAGGTCTCCCATACGCTAGGCTTTACTGGTCAGGGGTTGTGCAGGTGAACTCTTAGAAAGCAAGGGATGGGGCATCTCCAGGGAGGGCAGGACCTAAGGGACCCGACCCTCCCACCCTCTCCAGACAGTGGGTGGAGGCAGCCGGAGGTTGGCCCGAGAGGCCCCATCTGCCGACACTCAGGGCTGGGAGGAGATAGCACCTTTTATCTCTGCAGAGAGTTCAAGAGTTTATTCCCACCCAGGGCAGCAGGGAGGCTCGTGCCCATTCTTGGAGGGTGTCCAGTGATAGGACAGATGGGGAGCACTTCCTTCCCTCTTCTCCAACACTCAGTGCCCTCTACACCCCACCAACACCAGAGGCCAGTGCTCAGAGAGACGCTGGGTCTAGTGGAAAGTCCCCAGTTCTGAGCACGGGACTGGGGACGGGGCAGTGGCCAGCAGCAAGGACACAGCTCTGGAACGGGGCACACTGGGGGTGGGGGGTGGCCCTGATTCTACCACCTTCTGACTGTGTGACCTCAGGCATGATGCACCCCACTCTGAGGCTCAGTTTCCTCCTGTGAAAAGCTGAATTATCATTCCTGACTTGGGGGCTCGATTCAGGGTTAAAACAGGAAAGATCATGTATTTCGGTCACCTGGCTCACAGCCTGGCCTATAGCTGGGGCTCTAGAACCACCCCTTTCCAGTATTACCACATGATTTTGACTTTGGCCAATGAAACAAAGTCCAGCCCAGTGTCCCCAAAACAGAGAGAATGAGCTCACCCCCTCCTCGGGACTCCTCTGCGCTCCCCATGCCCTGCAGGGGTGGGCACACCCTCAGCCTGGCATTCGGGGCTCCCGGGGTCTGCTGGCTACCTGTCTCCAGGCCTCATTTGCTACCTCCAGCCTTCCCCAGGTGACTCATTCTTCCTGAACAAAGCAGGCCCTATCTTTGTCTCCCAGCACATCCTTCGAGGCCCGGATCATCTGCTGCCTCCTCTCTGAAGCCACCCCCAGATCCCTGAGGGAGGATGAATCACTGCTCTGCTGTGCTCCCACAGCTCCGAGCTCATTCCGCTTTGTGTCGTGTGTATCTGCCTCCCGGGCAGACTGTGAGCTCCTGCAGGGCAGCAGTGGGGATCCCCATCTTCTTGTAAAATGACTGACACAGAATTTGTGCTCAGTAATTGTTGTTTAGTCGAGTCATTAACTAATCAAATAGAATATTCTAGATTCGGAGATCTCAGAGCTAGCAGAGACTTAAAGGTCACCTAGTCCCAATGCCTCATGTTCTAGATGAAGAGGCCTGGTCATGGGGGCAGGGGTGGGATGTGGGCTGGAGAAGGACAGGCCCAAGGTCACACAGCAAGAGAAGGGAGGAGGCATTAGAATATGGTTCTTTACAGCTGAATGAAGGCACGGGTTGTTAATTTGTTCGCAGGTGGATAGACAAAGACCTATCAGTGTCTCCTGTTGTCTTGTGGATAAAGTTCAAATTCGTTATCCTGACTCCCTAAGTCCTTTGTGATGTGGTCCTAGCCAAGCTCTCTACCCTTACTTCTAGATGCTTCACACTCAGTTCACACTGCGCTGCTCCAGGACCTGGAGCGGGTCCTTCTCTTGCTTCCAGGCCTGCTTTGCTCTTGAAGACCCGCTCCTTTGCACGGGACACTCCCTGCCCCTTTGCCTGCCAAGTCCTATAATCCTACAGGCGTAAGTGTAGATAGCACATCCTCTGAAAAAGCCCCCTTGTCCCCTCTTCTTCAGCCCCCTGTGATCCCCTCTGTGACATGAACCTGCAATTGTCTGTCTACATGTCTCTCTCCAGAGACTGAGAGTCTTGTACCCCCAGTGACCAGCCCAAAAGGAGTAACATATGAATGAATTAATCAAGTGTAAGGACTTGAACGCTGGACCTCAGGCAGAGATCCTATTGATCCCAAATTAACTCCAGGAACCTGTGGCAGGGGAAAGGCACTGAGTTGAGAGGGCAGAAGGAAGGGTGGGCTTTAGGACAACCAGCAGAGGTGGGGCTCGGAGAATGTTCGCAGTGGAGAGAGTGGAGTTCCCCACAACCCAGAGAAACAATATCCACTTTATTGACCTGAGCTTTCTTTCGTTTTCTTTGGTCCAGTGACCTTTATTATTCATGGCAAACCTCTGAATCACCGAGGGAGCATTTGGGACAAAGAAAGCCCTGGAAACAACCAGTCAGCCCTGCAGCCCTAATGAGCCTTCACTGCCCAGCGTTCCTGTCCTCGGGCTCCGTCCGCTGGACTGGAAGGGCATCTGGACTTCGTGAAGCGGGAGGACAGCCGTGGTGGAAGGCACCGCATATGGAAAGGCTTGGAGGCCAGAGGGAGTGTAGCTCCTCCAGCTAACGCTGGAGAATCTGGGGAGAGGAAGAGAGGAGCCCAAATGAGGAGCGGGAGTTGTGGTAGACCTGGAATGCAGGGCTAAGAATCTCAGACATCTACCAGGAGTTCAGTCCCTCTGCCCCACGTTCACTGCCCTCTCCCTACCCAGTCCCCACCCAGATGGACAGCTTACAGCCTGCAGGGGATGGGGTGGGGGGCACTCGGAGTTCAGTGTGAGGGGGATGCCTGACAGCGGGGAGCACAGGGAGGGCTCTAACCCAGCGTGTCTGTCTAGGAAGCCTTTCCTGGGACAGTGGCGACTTAGCTGGAATTTGGACAGGAGATAGAACCCCCCTTTCTTCCTTTCTCTCTCTTTCTCTCTCTCTCTTTTTCTTTCTCTTTTCTTCTTCCATCCTTTCTCTTTTTTTCTCCCTCCCTCTCTCCCACCCTCCCTCCCTTACTTCCTTCCTCTCTTTTTCCTCTGCCACCCACCCCCCATTCCCTTTCTTTCTTTTCCCCAGTTTCCAAAGACTTTATTGGCAAATAGATAGTAGAAAAGAAAGGTTGATCCTACAGCTTCCAAGTCCATGGAAAGAAGAGCTGTGTTAGGGGACACTCCAAGCACTGGCAGAGGGGACTGCTGCTTTGTCCCCCCATTATTCATAGATCTGGTTGAAAGCACAAGACTGGGAGTCACCAGTTCTTTGGGTGACATAAGCTGTAGGCTGATTTCTTTTCAGCACTGTTTCCTGAATCACCACTAAGAACGATGTTCTTCCAACACGAGTGCAGAAGTCCCCGTGAATGTTGCCCAGATTGCATCCCCCTGGACTGGTCTCCCCGGGCATCTGTCTGAACACCTGCAGCCCTTCCCAGACCATGGCCACAACCGGCCCTGTGTTCATGTATGTCTCTAGCCCCATACACAATGGACGGTCCTTCAGGTCAGTGTAGGGCTGCTTCAGGTGTTCCTCGGAGGCCTAAGGAACTTCAGGGCCACAAGGCAGAATCCTTCTGCTCGAAGTGCTTGATGACCTCACCCAGCAGGCCGCGCTGCAGGCCCTCCAGCTTGCTGGCAATGGATGTGTGCTTGAAGTTGGCCATGGCCCTAGAAGCTGCTGGGGGTGGGCAATGGGTGTGCTGTTGGGCCAGAGCCAAAGGCTATTTCTTCCTTATTCGCTGCTACTTCTCGGGGCCCAGCACAAAGCCTGGCATGTGGTAGTTGTTCACAGTATGTTTGCTAATAAGTAAAGGGATCTTGGGAGAACTTAGATGGGAAAATTTTTGGAATATTTGGGCCAATCTCAATGAGAGTCAGAGAGAGCCATCCTTTCCCAAATCCTCTCATGGAGCCTGCCCAGCAAAAAGAAGACAGACAGGAGTGGGCTTCAAACCCCAATCCCATCCCCAGAGCAGAGCTTGGCACCAGGCAGCACGAAGATGCAGACAGATGCTCCCCATTCTTCCCCACCCCCATACAGAGGCCGCACGGCCCCATGCCCCTGCCATCCTGGCTCTTCCCAGGCTGGGGAGGCCCGGCCCTGCCTGGCTGGGCCACAACAGCAGGATGCTGAGAGCTTGCTCCACTTTCTCCACAGGCCAGAGGAGGGTCTGGGGTGCTCCTTCCCCGTCTGCTACAGCCAGACGGAGCCCCAACTGGGCCTGGAGCCAGAGAGATAAGAAGATCCAGTCATTCTCAACTTGCCACAAACTTGACACTCAGTTCCAATTGCAGAAAAAACAAATCACCTTCCACTCTTGAGATACCAGAAAATCACAGTGGCTCAGAGCAATCAGGACCCTAAAAGAGCACTCTGACCTCCCTGTCCTGGGCTCTGCACCCGTTGTGCAAGTGGGGAAACTGAGGCACTGAGACAGACGGGGACATGACCAGGCCCACACTGAGAGTCAATAAGAGAGCTGGGGCTGAAAATCCAGGTCTCCTGCTTTCTGGCTTCATACCCTTTCCAACCCCCCCCCCCATTGGATAAATACCTGAGAATTCACATCCGTACCTACAAGGAGCTTTTGTGATCTCACTCTGCTAGCACACCTCCTATGACAGGGAGCTCAGCACCTCTGAGCAATCTAGATAGTGCTCAGTGTTAGAAAGGGCTTCTCTACCCATAGTCTGAACCTGACTCACTACCCTCTGGGACCTTGTCTGGGAATTCACAGGGCCCGGAGAGATTAACATGGAAGGGAAAAAACAGAAAATTTTTTATTACTTGGAATTCCCTGAAAGAGGGGAAAGCAGACCAGCAGCCCTCTTCCTGCGAGAAAAGCCTTGGATTGGGTCAGGAAGGGGTTGGGGGTGGATGCTCTCTAGACCATGTTTTCCAGAAGGCTGGGGAGGGGCACAGGTCAGGAGCTCGGAGTTGGGATGGTGGGGATTTAGTTCTATGGGGCAGCTTGTAAAAGTTGGCAAACCTGGGAATCTTCCCCTGGGACACCCTCAGAGCATTGCCAAACTGACAAAACATGGCAAAATTCCCAGGGCAATTACATTTTTCTAGAAAAAGGAAAGGGCAAAGTTTTGTGTGTGGGACTGATGGTTTGATGTGGCATGGAGGAGTTCACTCTCTCATGAGCAGGGACAGAGAAACATGACAAACAACTGTGGGACAGCTGAGCTGTCTGAGGTTAGACCAAGCTTTCTCCAATCTCCTAGGAGCATGGGAATCCCAAGGGGCAGATGGATAACATACAAGGATTATCTGTGCCACTCATTCATCTCTTTATGCCTTCATTTGACAGGTATTTATTGACTGCTGACAATGTGCATTAGGCCCTGGAGTCGCTATTATGAACAGACCCAGACCTGGTATCTTGGATGCTCTGCCCTATATTTGTAGTTAATATTTCTTATATGGGTGTCCCGCCTCCCCAGAGAGTTTGCACATTCCTCAAGGGCTGGAGCTTCTATCTGCCTCCTCTCCATCACCCACCCTTCGCACTGAGCCTGTAGTGATCTGTTAAGGGCTCCACGGGTAAGAATGGTTTTATCAGCACATTCGCTGCTCACTCACTGAATCAGGTAAACATAGCAATGGCTCAGTTCTCACGTGCTTCCCAGTCCCTGGAGCTGAATCAGGCAGACCCAGAGGGGCTGATAAACTTGAGGTCATCAAATCTCTCCCTCAGCCTCCAGACCAGGCTAAAACCTAGGCTTGGTCAATATGAGGGGATAGGAAAGAGTAAGGACAAATGTCTGGGAGTCAGGAGACCTGGGTTGGAGCTGGATTCTGCCACTAGCCCGCTGTGTGGTTGGCGACAATGGTAATGCCCACTGACAGCAACTTGAAAACCCTCTTTCCCTTTGATCCTCTCAACAACCCATTAGTTAGACGGGGGGGGGGGGGGGGGGGATTCTCTTATCCCCATTTTTCAGAGGAGGACACTGAGGCTCTGAGAAGTCAAGTCGCTTGCCAGAGGTCACAGAGCTGGTGAGTGGTGGCACCAGGGCTTGAGGCCAGCTCTTCTGGTCCCAGAGGCCCCCTTCTCTCCTCCATAGCTGCCACTGTGTCATGTCCAACTGACAGGAGCACCAGAGCTGAGCTGACTCATGAACTGGTGGCCTGAGCCTCCCTGCTTCCCCTCCCTGATGGATCTGCTGGCTCTTCTGCCCTCAGCACCACTGGCCCATGACTGAGGGGAGAGCAAGGAGGCAGGATTGAAGCTGGAGGGTGAGCAGGGGAGATAGAGCAGACAGCAAGGGATCAGAGCACCCATCACTGGGGCTAGTCCTCCCCAAAATCCGTCGCCGGGGTCTCAGCAGCTGTGTGGTCTGCCCGAGAACCAAGCTCCCACCCAGAGCCGGCCCCCCGACGATCTGTCCATCATTTCCCTAGGTAGCTCCCTTCCCAGGCTCCTGTGGCCTCGAGGCCTGCTGGGATCCCAGCAAACAGGCCATGTGTAGCTGGCCTCTGACAGGGAAGAGAAGCAGCCACTTAGATGCCAACAACAGCCGGATCCATGTCTGAGGAACCAGCCAGATCTGCCTCCTGCTTTTTGGACCGATTCTCTGAGGCCTTTTTTCCAGCCTAAGTTCTTTAAGCTCCTTTCCAAAGCTTCCCTGGGTTTCACTGGGTTTATGAACTGTGACGTCTTGTCAGCCGTGTCTCCCTCCCCTGGCCTTCATCCTCACCTCAGCGTGAGTCAGGAACTCATGGCCTCACCTCCTGGGTTGGACTCCTTGGTCGGACTCAGGTGGCCACCCCACATCCTGCTTGTCACATCCTATTGGCCCCAGAGCACCTGGAACCAGGAAGAAAGGAGGAAGGGAGAGACCCAGGCTAATAAGGTGGGGTCACGCTGCCAAGGCGGAATCCATTGAGAAGGGCAGCTTTCCAAGCACAGACTGCCCGGTTGAGCTGTGCTTCTGAACAACAAGACGTTCACTCGTTCCTCTTCTGTGCCAGACCTGCGCTGGGGCCTGGTCACACACAGGGACCCGATACGGTCCAGCTCCCGAAGGGTTTTTCTAGGCCCGTGGAAACAACAGTTCATAAACAATAAAGAACCAGGTGATAATTGCTCTGAGAGGGGCTGAGGGGAGCCCAGCGTAGATGGAGGGCCTAAGGAAGAGGCAAATTCGTTTTGTGGAAAGAGCTTGGACCCTGCACTTAGAGCTGAATTCAGATGACATCCTGCCATTGTTCGCTGACTTCTCAAAGTCCCACTGCCTGATCTGTGACCTGGGGTGATGATATTACCCACCCCACAGCGTTGTTCCAAGGATGGGGCAGTAAAGTGCTTAGTACAATGGCTTACGGGAGGCCACGTGGAAGCCTGAATAGCTTTCTGGAGGAGGCAGTGCTTGGAGGACAAATGGAAGCTGCCCAACCAGTTGCTCAGGAAGCAGGAGGGCATCTGACCACAAGGAATGTCAGCTGAGGGGACTTTAGAGAAGGTACAGGCAATACATCCCCAGAAGCCATCCCTGGGTCCACTTTCTGTGTGGCATTGTCCTTGTCTGTCCACCCCTGCTATGAGGCTGTAAGTTGTTGGAGAGCCCGGGCCCACTTCATTCACCCCGGCATCCCCAGCACCGGCCGCTAATGGCATTCAGTGAATACACATCAGAATAATCAACAAATGGCTCTGCAGAGCGAGAAACAAGAGAAAAGGGATAGCAGGAGAAGAGATGGAAGGAACTGACATTTTTAGCCCCCACTGTGCGTCAGGCATTGGGCTGGTTACTTATGTGTATGGGCAGGTTAGTGCCCCCAAGACAGCTATGTAGATTATTTCTCCGTTTACAGATAAGGAGATGGAGGCTCACAGAGGCCCAGAGACTTGCTAGAGGTAAGGCAGCTGAGAAGTCTCCCCCCAAAACTCTATGTCCCATTCATGGATCTGCAGGGCCCTTTTCAGCATTCTGGGCTCCTTCCAATTGGCATAAGGATATTTGGCCAGAGCCGCAGGACCCAGAGAGCAGCCTCTCCCCACCCATGCTCTACCCTCACCCCAGCCATGCAAACTGACCCCAGCTGGGGGGTTCCAAGAAGGGCGGGGAGGAGGGTCTGGCAGGTCTGACAGGTCAGGATGAGCTGGGCTTTCCTGAGAAGAGCTCCCATCCCAAGGTGGCCTAGCATACATCCTTCCGCTCAGGACAGGGGCTGAGAGCCTGGCTGGCTGCCTGCAGGTGCTGTGATCTCAGCCAGGAGGATGACTTTAAAAATCATTCCAGGGCAATAGGACCCCTCCCTGGTCAGCCCTGTACGGTCTGAACTCGGTGCAAATCCGAGGTCATGCGCCTTCCACTGCACCACCCCACCACTGGGAGCCATGCAAGGGACAGAATGCACGGAAGCCCCGCTGGCTTGCTCCCCCTGCCTGCCTGCACCCTTTCTCTTTATCCTTTCTGCTCCAGAGTCTTCTCTTTCAGGCACTCGCTTCATCCACCCCTTCTCTCCCTCCGAGGCCCACGCAAGGCCAGAGGTTGTTATCCTAAGGGTCCTGTCACCAGTTCTGCAGAAATCCTTGGCCGGGGGTGGGTGCTAAAAGAAAGACCTCCTGCGAAGAGTAGGTGCAGCATGCTCCCTGTCTGACACCACGTGGGAACTTCCCCGCCGGCCATTGCAGAGGACGAGGTCCCAGAGCTGAGTGATTTTGTTTCTGAAGGACTGGGAGGACATGGGCACGAAGATTGATTCGTTCACACTAAGACAGACGCAGGCTGCACCCACACCCAGCGGTGGCAGGCACGTGTGCTTCCCATCCGCACTCGGCTCTCAGACGGCCCACGCAGGCTTGCACACGCGGCCTAGAGAGCCGGGGATCCACCCTGCCCGGGGGCTGACACCGGCATAAAGGGAAGCAGAACCTGGTCCCGGGATCCCTGCCACGCCTCCCCGGAGGCTGCCGGCAAACTCTCCCCCTTTGAGATCAGGCCACTAGGAGTCGGGAAAGCAGTGTCTGCAGGAGGCAACAGCCTGGCTCAAAAAAGCCACACCCCATCCCTCCCACGGTTGAGGGGCAGGCAGGCAGCCAGGCCAAAGAGGACCCTGGAACGCACGAAGACTTTATCAACCCTCAACAGACATCCGATGCTCACCTACTATGTGCTAGACCCTCACGATGGGAGATAGCGTGGCAGAGGAACCCCAGAGTCCGGGGTCAGAAAACATGGGCCTTGCCACTTCATTACTCCTGTCCCACTGAAGTTCAACCACGAACATTTCTCGCACACCAAGAGTGTGTTGGCCATGTTCACAGGAGTTATTCTATCTTGCTCACTTCTCTATATGATAGATGTAAGAACTGGGATCCAGCGAACATGCCATCAGTCCACAGTGCACAGGACGGCCTCCATTTGCTCATACGTAAAGTGGGTTCATAGGGAGTGGTACCCATCTCACAGGGCTGTTGGGAGGATGTAAAGTTCTTAGAACAGTCCCCGGCACCAAGTAAGCAATCAATACATGTTAGCTGAGAGTTTACATCCTTGTCATAAATTCTGTTCCCAGGAACAGCAGAACCCGAATTCACATAACTCAAACCTTCCCCCACCTCCACTGCCATTCTGAGCTTCTTTCGCATTTTGTTGGTTTATACACATCTCCAACAAATAGCCCCTGGGTGTCAACCGTACAGCAGGGGTAGGGGGGAGTACGAGCAGCTTGAGGTGTGCTGTTCAAAGTCCCCGAAAACTGGGCCAATCTCCCTCCCTACCCCAACTCCTTCTCCTCCCTGCCCTCATGCTGAACAGTAACTACATCTCCACTGAGCTGACCCCTGGTTCTCCTGCTTCCAGGTCTTTGTTCAGACTTCAGACTTTCAATCTCTGTTTCTACGGGGTCTGGAGTTGGAGGAGTTGTATCCAGGGGTCCTTCTGCTGATATAAATCTTAAGATCCATGTGAGGTAAGAGAGATCTGCGGACTTTCAAGTCAGAGCAATGGCACCGAATCCCAGCTCTGCCACTTTGTCTTTGTGGCCTTGAATGAGTTACTTAACCTTCATGAACCCAAGTGTTCTTACATGAGTAGTGTGTGTGATAATCCTCACATGGATTGTATTAAATAAAAGACCATAGAGAGTACTCTTCGCCTTCAAGTTTTCAATTCACATGCATACAAACTACATTAAGAGATACAGTTTTCTCAATTTTTAATTTTTTTATAGCTTTTCATGAACTTTTATGCCCACTCTATCTTAACCATACTGAAACCCAATTTAAGAAGGCATGAATTCAATACCAACCAAGATATTCAGTCATTTTGAATTTTATCTCAAGGTGGCTCATGACATGCTCAGAGCATCTCAGACCTGAACCGCATTGAGAATTCTGCTCAATCTTGTCCTCGGCATGTAGCCACAGCCCCCTCCATCTTTCAGTGCCCATCCCCAAGTTGAATTACCACTGTGACGTCCCAGCCTGTGTATTGCGAGCTCCTTGGGGATGGAGGCTGGGTGTGATTCACTGCGCAGGATCCTAGGAAGCATTCAATAACCTTGAATGGACCACCATCCATTCCTGTCATCCATCCTTCCAGCCATGCAATCATCCACTCATCAAGTGAGTTAAGGACTTGGTCTTATATAGGGAACTCCCCCTTCAAAGGTGAGAGCTTCCACCATCTGTGTCCTCTTGCATTCTTCCCTCTCCTGGGATCCTTCCAGCCAGGTCTGTCACTCTCATGGGATCCTCTGCCTTTCCGATTTCGATCTCCAGTATAGCCTCTTTCATTCCCACCCGAGCAGGGCCTCACACCTTCATGCAGGTGGAAGTTGGGGCTGGCACCTCGGAAGGAACAATGCCCTGCAGTCCACAGCTGGAGGCCTTTAAGGACATCTGGATGGACCATCAGTTGCTCTCGCAGCCTTTCAAGCCCCAGGGTGTCAAATCTGAGCCTAGGCAGATAAGGAAGCTAGATTGTCATGTGCACATTTGGTGTGGGGGTGGGGGGGGAGGCCGGGGGAGGGCCAGATCTCACTTAGCCCAGAAAGCCCTTCTTATCTACAAGTCCTTTGAAGTGGGGGAGGTCCCAGGGACTGGTGGACAGAGGGGGAGCTTTTTCTCTACACCCGAGTCCCCATCATTCCTCTGCTGCAGAGGCCAAGCCCAGTTCTGGAGTAATTCTGGGACCTCAGAAGCTCACAAGCCCTTCATTCCCTCAGCAAGCACTTCTGAACTAGTAAGTGCTAGGTTCTGTGCTAACGGCTAAGGAGGCTAGGATAAATCAGACCCACATGCTTATTTGCAACCACAAATGCTCTCAAATTGCTCCTCACCCAAGAAGGGAGGCAGACATGGAAATAGAGAGAGCGCCCTAGAGTGCTTACAGTCTCCGATCCTGTTCTGGAATTTGGTGCCTGTTGGATGCTTAAACACCCTCTGCAATGTCCAAGCAAGCAACAGGGCTTCAAGACCCTGCTCATACACCTCTCGAGATGGGGGAAACCGTTCTCCCTTCCTTCTTCCCCTCCCTCACCCCAGCAGCCTGCTAGAACACGGGACCCTCTGGCTACCTTCCTTGGAGCTGAAACAGCCTACCCCAGGTGTTCTTCCTCTTCCTAACTCTGACGCCTGGGGCTGCCAGAACCTCTCAGGCTGCACCTGTCCCCGGGCAACCCTGACAAGAACTGGGGGCAATGTCAGGTTTCCACAACGCTCAGTTCCTGAAGACGTTTCGCTGCAGAAAGTCCTCTCTAGCAGCAGTGAGCAGGAAACATGAGCCCAGGAGCCCGGGAGCCCAGGAAAACCAGGTGAGAGATGATTTACCTGAGTCAGGCAGCAGCCAACCTGGGACCAACCAGAAGGCCACTGGAAGGAGACTCAGTGGGAGGTCCTGCTGGGCTTGGGAGAGAAGCCACTGCCTTAGAGAGCTGGCTTGATGGCGCACCCTGGCTAATGAGGGAGCCTTAATCCCTCTCTCTGGCTAGCATGGGAGATAAGACCAGTGAAAATGAGAAAACAGAGAACAGGGGCAGCTTTGAGCTCCCAGCCCCCAGCCCCTTCCCTGCTCTGGCCAGATGTGCACCCCTTCCTCCTCTCCCTTTCCCTAAAGCATGTATTCTCAGGCTGCTAGTGTCCCTGCCTTGGTAGCTGGAGGACAAGGGTGGCACCTGGTCATCTCTGTTCCATCCCAGCCCCGACCCTCCCTATGCCTAGCACATACCATGGAAATGTGCACTGAATGAAACACGCACTGGTTTATGCTGATTGTAACTGGTGCAGAAATTGTGTGTCTGAGGAGTAAGGGTCAGCCAACTTTAAGGTCAAGAGACCCAGGCCTTAGCCCTGGCTCTGCCATTGACTTACTTTGCTCAAGAGTGACCTTGAGCAGGTCTTTTTTTCTTCCATGGGACTCAGTTTCTCCATCTAGGAGAATCACACAAGACAACTCTGAGGCCTCCTAAGCCATAAAATGCCCCACAATGGTCCAGGGGGCCCCCTCCGTATTTATTCAGCACATCTTATGTCCCCTATCGGGGACACCTGAGCTCACCTCCATCCCCCCACCCTCACCAGGCTATTTCCTGGGAACCAAAGGAGGAATGTGTCCAACTGTAAGCTTGGCCAAATCAAGCCAAGTCACCTTTGCTATTTAAAACCTCTCTCTGCAGAAGCAGGCTGTTGAAGCTGGGAGTAGAAGCAAATCCCTGCTCAGTTAGGAGTCCACTTTGCTCTAAATTCCCGGGGATTAAGAGACCTCCAGCACCAGCTTCCCACTGCCCTTTTCTCTAAATTCTCCCCTGAGGCCACTTGGCCGATTGGAATGTTCAGCCCACCCCCTCCGTGGCCAGGCAGGATAAGCACCCTCTCTGGGGACACTCTGCGGGCTGTCGTGTTTCCCAGAACTAATCCACGTTGACAATCCCCGGCCCAGGCATTTCCAAGAGGCCTGAGTTCTGTAGCACAGAAGTCCCGGATCCTCCAGGGATCAGGAGTAGCTGGGGATGAAGCGGGCCAAATCTAGAGCCCACTGAGGAAGGACAAGTCTAGTATTGTGAGCTCTTGTGTCCCAGCATATTCAAGCCACGGGAGACCCTCAGGAGAATGTGTCATGCACCCCCATTGCACAGACAGAAAATCCGAGGCCCCCAGAAGGCATGGCACTTATCCAAAGTCACGCCATCTGTTTGCGGTGAGGGAATGATGCAGATCCAGGTCTCAGTTCTTCATTTATCCTACAGCCTTCTGTTTTGTTTTGTTTTTAAACTATCTCCCAAGTTCCAAGGCTGCCACTTGGGATGCTGAGATAAATGTGTATTCATTTAACAAACATTTACATAAAACTGACTACGGGCCAGCCACGGGTCGAAGCACTTTATAAATATGATTTCATTTAACCTTCCCTGGAAGTAAGTTTTATTATCTCCAATTTGCATCCAGGAGATGAAGGAGCTGTTCCGCCATCGCACAGCTCATGTGACGAATCTAGGTTTGCACCCAGGTCTGTCCTGTACTCCTTCCTCCACTTGGGGTTGTTCTTTTGGAGGCGAGAGAAGCTAAGTCAGGATGCAGGGCCGTGTCACCAGGGCAGGATGCGGGCCCCAGGCCAGAGGTCAGGCAGGCAAGCTCTGAAGGCGGCAGGGAGGCGGCCCCAACCAGGAGCCTGCCCAGCCGCCTCCCTCCTGCCCCACTGTGGCCCTGACGCACACCTCCAGGGAACCCGGTTGCTTTGCCTTCAAGCTGAATTGTGCACCGCCTCCCCCCCCCCCCCCCCCCGGGGTCGTGCTTTGCAGCAGCAGCCCAACCATCACCTGCTCAGGCGACTGCCAGTCAGGTGTGCACCTCAGCTGTTCGGTCAGGGCTGCTGCCGTCGGGGTGGGGACTCCCGAGAATGGAAGAATGGAAGGCCTTGCCAGCCCCAGAGGTAACACGCACCAGCTGCTGCCGCAGCCCCCGCCGGTTCTGCAAGATCACGCCAAGGGCAGCCTGCAGGTCATATGTCTAGACAGTCAGACTGAGAACGGGGCTCAGCATCTTGGTAGAAGTTTCCTGAATTCCTTCCACCTTCGGGAGTGGAAACTGAGCTAACAGGGAATTGGTTCTAATTATAGGGAAATAAGGAGAATTGAAGGAGAGCTCCTCAAGGTAGAAGTCATCTGTAGGGTTTCTCCAGCACTCTCCCTTTGTTCATCTCTCCGGTGAGGAACCCCAGAGCACTGCCTCTGGGCCAGCTCTTGGCGGGGCACTGGGCACAGACAGGGTTAGACTGGGGCCCTGCCCACCAGGAGCACCCATCTAGTGGAGAAGGAGACAGGGAGCCAAGGAGCCCAGCCCACAATGGTAGGGGTGCCATCAACAAGGAAGCTGGGGCGTGGAGGAGGGCGGGTGGGGGGGCACTGGTGCACAGCCTGGAGGTCAGCATGGGCTTCTGGGCAGAGTAGAGGTGGAGGTCGTCGTCCCTCCCTTCTTCCCACACTGCAGGGCCCAGCTGAAACTCCACCTCCTTCAGGAAACTTGACTTCTTCGGGACACGCTGATGGTCGCTCAACACTTACTCCTTCAACAAATATTGATCAAGAATAGCCCAGTGAGAGGACTCGTGGAATCAACGGCTGCCCCCTTCTGCCACAAATCTTGGCACACATGTCACCCAGCACACCATCTTAAGGGGGTATGTGTGTATTTTCTTGTTCTTTAAGCATTCCTTCAGTTTCTTCGAGCAGTAGTCAAGTATGATTGGGAACCTAGTCTCTGGAATCAAGCATTCACATTTGAATCTGGAATCTGTCCCTGTGTAATCTTAAGCAAGCTGCTTAGCCTCTTAGAGTGGCAGTTCCATTTGTCAAATTGGTACAACGATAGTTACTCGAGAAGGCTGTGTGGATTAAATAAAGCAATCCATGTTAATTGCTTAGCCTAGCGCTTGGCCGTTCCTGCTGTTATGAACAAGGACAGTCTCCACTGCTCATCCCGATGGCCCGCAGCGTGTCAGACGGTCCCTGCAATGAGTATTTTATAAATGTCTGGTACTTGATTACTCTTCAGCAGGAAATGGGGGGTATATATGTGTGGTCTTTTTAAAAAAAAATTTTTTTATGCTGGTAAGATATACATAACACAAAATTTGCTATTTTAACCGTTTTTAAGTGCACAATTCAGTAGCGTTAAGTGCAGTCACACTGTTGTGCAACCGTCCCCACCTATTCATCTCCAGAATGTTCTCATCTTCCCAAACAGAAACTCTGTACCCGCTAAACAGTTAACTCCTCACCTTCTTCTCCCCCCAGAGGCTGGTAACCACTGTTCTACTTTCGGTCTCTATAAATTTGCCTGTTCGAGGTACCTAGAAGTGCAATCACTCACTGTTTGCCCTTTTGTGTCTGACTTATTCCACTTAGCATAGTGTTTTCAGGGTTCATCATGTGGTAGCATGTGTCAGAATCTTGTTCCTTTTTAAGGCTGAATGACATCCCATTGTCTGGACACAGCACTTCGTTTATCCATTCCACTGTTGATGGCTGAATGGGTTGCTTCTACCTTTGGGCTCTTGTGAGGAATGCTGCAATGAGCATTAGGGCGCCTTAGTGTTCGAGTCCCTGCTCTCAGTTCTTTTGAGGGTATTCTGACAGGTGGAATTGATGGATCATAGAGTAGTTCTACATTTGATTGTTTTTGAGGAACCACTATGCTGTTTTCCACAGCGACAGTACCATTTTACATTCTCACCAGCCAGGCCATATGGCCTTAAAGTAGGAGTGAAGAGGGTGTGATGGACTCCTAGGGTGGCTGGCGCCCTCCCGGGGAGACTTGCCCCGGTGCAAGGGAAGCAGAGTAGTGACAAAGGGGGGCAAGCCCAGAGGAGGCGCTGAAGGCCGGGCGAGGATTGAAGCGATACCAAGGAGAAAGGGGGCAAGAGCCCAGGGTGTGGGGTCTGGCCAGAAAGCCCGGAGCTGGGGTGGCTGCTCTGTGTGTGGGGGTTGACCGTGCTGCCTGGGGGCAGAGTAGGCAGCATGAAGTCCACTCGGGGTGCTCCAGGGAGACTAGGTCCATCTCAGTGTCAGGAAGACTTTCCGAGAGCCAGAGCTTTCCAGCAACGTGAGTGGGGAGCTCTCTGTCAGTAGAGGTATGCAAGGAGCCACTGGTGACATTTTGAACGGAATGCTAAAGGGCGTTGGAGGTTGGACTGGATAGCCACTGTGAGCCAGAAGAGCAGTGTGTTCTGAAAATCTGTGAGTCAAAGACTCTGCGGCTGGATTCCACTGAGCCCGTTTGCAAGCAAAGACTGTAACTCGCTATCTCGCGCATCCGGATGAATTCTGCCCGGCCTCTCTGAGAGCCTGTATTGGCACGAACATCGCTCTGCCCCAGCATGGGTGAGCTTCATTTCCATTTGCCGTGATATTATGTGACACTCCACGTTCCTGTGGCTCCTGTCTACCTTTTCGACTGCAAGTAATACTGTGTGCATGCAAAGGGAGGCTGCAGGGATTGGATTGGGAAATAGTGCAAAGGTGAGCGAGGAAAAGGGGCTCTCTTGTCTGGCCTGCGAGGGCCTCCAGACTCTGCTCCCCTCCCCCGCTCTAGGCATTCTCTCTCTTGCACTCTTCTCTCTTTCCAACCACTCAACTTACGCTCCTGGCTGGGCCTACCTCCTGGGATGCCAACTCTGATTCTCTCCACCTACGCAAACCCTACCATCTTATTATGGCTCATCCAGGTTTCCATTCCCATAAGAAGTCCACAAAGATCTCCTTCTCCCATAGGCTTTGTATGCTGGGGCACCATTTAAGGCAGTCATTCATAGATGTTTATTACTGAAGTCCCACTCAACACCTGGACTGTTTTCTACACTGGGGACATGTCTATAAAGAGAGGTAACATCTTTGCTATCATTGAGCTTATATCGCAGCCGGAGATATGGAAACAAATAAATACATAAATCACTTGATATGGAGGTGATTGCCGCAAAAAAATAAAACTGGGAGGCTACTTTAGATAGGAGGGTCAGGGAAGGCCTCTCCAAGTTGTGATATTTGAGCCATGACCTGAATTATAAGGATCTGGTGGGGTGGGGAGCCCCGCAGGGACACACAAAGGCAGCAGTCCCTGAATAAGCTTGGTCTGTTCAAGGAACAAGACGGTGGCCACTGTGGCTGGAACATGAAGAATAAGGCAGAACGGATAATGTGACAATAGAGAGACAGGCAGGGGAGTTGTTATAAGCCATGGTAAATTTCGCAATGAGAAGCCATCTGCGGGTTTTAAGCACAGAAGTGATCTGATCTGATTTATGGTGTACAGAACATCACCCTGGCTGCCACATGGAGAACGCTTCGTAGTAGGAAGAGATCCGAAGCAGGGAGACCTGTTAGGAGTGTGCTGAAGCAAAACAGGCAAGAGATGAGGTGGCTGGGACCTGATGGGTAGCAAAGCAGATGGTGAAAAGAGTCAGCTTGGAGATCTATTTTGAAGGTACACCTGCCTGGGGATTGGGAGAAGGAAGACCTGGCAGAGAAGGTGACACTTCTCTGGGCTGATGGGTTGTAGAGAAGGATGAGGAATCTTCCAGAAAGAGAAAGAGAAAAGAACATTACAGAAGTTTTTTGTTTTTTTTTTTTTAAAGATTCAGAGGCAAAAAAATGGATGGTGCTTTCAGCATGAATGGCATGGACTGATGAGTTTACAGAGATAACAAGTGGGAGGTAGGTCAGAGAAGCACAGATGAGCATCGTGGGAGGGGCTTTGTCTCTATTATAGCAATAGGGAGACATTGAAGGTGCTAACACATCTAAGAGTTGCTCAATGTATGTATATATAAGGACCACCCACAGGAGCCCCAGTATTATCAAGGTGTGGAAAATGCTTTTATAGGTCTTTCATGGGACCCTGTAGAAACAGCCTGATGTGTAACAACTGGAGATTCTCCTGTCCCCATGCCAAAGGCAACTTGCTGCCCAGGTTGAGCTCTGATCGGGATGCAGCCTGCATATGAGCTCTCTGGGCATCCGGATCCCTGGGGGACAGACCCATGTGGCCAGAGGCTGGTAGACAGAGCATCTAGCTAGGGATCCCAACCGGTCTTCACTGTCTTTATATACCTCACCAGGACATGCCCAGCATTATCCACAGATAGAATAAGTCCAGTCCCGTGTACCTGTTGTATTTCTACCATCCAATACAAATAGAAGCTTCTGGACACAATTCTTCATGGCCATTTATCACTCACTTTTGCAAGATTTTTGAGAGATATTGATGTGTTCACTCTAGCCATGGCTCAGTCTCCCGGAAGCTGTTTGACTCTAGGCAAACACCTTGCTCTGGGCCTCAATTTGCCCATCTGGAAAGTGAAAGATTGGACTTAGTGACCAAAGGTGTTTGCCAGCTCTGGAACCCTCCGACCTGTTTACTTTGCTCCTTTTCTTTTCAGAACCCATCTGCGTGTCTGCTCTTCATGCAAGGGAACAAAGCCACAGTGTTTGGATGGAGCCAGGTCCATGACCATTCTTGGTCCCCAGAAGCAAGAGGCTCAGCTGGATTCCACCGAACGGAAAAGCAGAATCCTGTAAGGGTCTGCTGTGCCCTGTGCTTTCTGGAAAGTGCTTGCAAGCCTGAATTCCCAGCCCACACGCTGGAGCAAGCCGTCCTCCCTTTGAAACCTAAGAAAGTTGCAGGCGCAGCCATTTACCTGTCACATGGTTTTCATAATTTCCCTGGCACCTTGGCTAGTCATTGAAGGGGATTTCGGTGGGCGGCGGGGCGAGCTCAAGGTCTGACGAGGACTATGCGGACTGCAACTCATTTGGAGGAAGAAAATTGGAGCTGAGATCTTACAGAGCACCCCCCTGAGAGTGTCTGGCCCAGAGGGGTGTGCTCATGAATGTTTGGGGACCTGCTGAAATCTAGCCAGCGGGGTCGCAGAGGGGTAAAACAGATGACACCTAGGAGAGGTGAGTCAGCTAGTACCTGCGAGCCGGGCCCGGGTGGCGTGAGGGAGCGTGAGGAAAGGTGAGGAAGCGTGAGGAAGGGTGGAGTTGGAAGATGCGGAGCTCAGGATTGGCGGGGGATGCCATGCACGTGACCCATCCGTGTAATCTCAAAAATTACATGTCACCCCTTCTCTCAACAGAGATTACTATGTGTGCTCTGCTGCTACTGGGGGCCAAGTGTGGGACCTGGAGCCAGTCCTTTTCCTTCCAAGAAATACAGACGCTTGGGAGAAGAGTGTTGTAGTTCCAATTGTGGACACTCAAGAGAAGGGGAGGTAAGCATGGCCTCGGGAGGTGACCAGGAAGGCTTTCTGGAGGTGGGGACGAGCCACACTAGGAGATCTGCCAAGAGAAATCCACAGCTCTGTGGCACCAGTGGAAAGAGCTTGGACTTCGGACCAGACGGGCTTGGTTTCAAGCTGACTCTCTGAGCCTTTGTTTCCTCATGAGTAAAATGAGAAATGTAATTCTAGCTTTAGGGATGTTATAGAGATGAAGTGAGTTGGTTAAATGAAATGAGCCTGGTTCAAAATAGGGTCTCCAGAAATGGTTGATCGTGGGGCCACTGGCAGGGGTGATGAAGAGTCCGGGGGGAGAATATCTGCAGAATTCCTCCTCAGCCTTGACTGGACTCCTCCCTGCCCGCCCCCACGGCCACGGTTGGATAGGTGGGGTGTGGGCCAGCACCCTAGGTCCTGGTGGTCAGTTTGACCTGAGATTTCTGAGCGCATTGGTACAGCAGGTTTCTGTGGTCCAGTGAATTTCTACAAGCCAGGAGGGCCCCACTCTGAGGCTCACACCTCGGGAACTTGAGATGTTGGCCAAGTTCAAGCCGTGGGAGGGGAAGGCAAGTGCTGCGTCGGCTAGATTTGGTGGGGAAATGGGCCTCCAGGGTGGAAAAGGAAAATAAAGCAAAGGAGTCCTGCTGTAGCTTGCTTGCAGAGAGGTGTAGTTCTCAAAGCCTCCCCCCCCAACCTCCCCCACTGTCCCAGGCCTTTGCTGGAAAACTCGTTTCAGAATCTCGCCTAGCAAAGACCCTCTTCCTCCAGGAAGCCTGCTTGGTTGGCCTGGTCACTTATGAGCTCTCATTCCTCCAACCCTGTGCATTTGAGTGTGGCTTCACGCTCATATGCCAGGGACCTGCAACACACTCAGATTGTAAGCTTGTATCAGGAAAGGCAATAGGGACAGGAGAAAATACACATTTATTGGGCCCCTACTATGTACCTCACTCAGCTGAGCACCTGTCCTATATCGCCTCACTTAAGCCTTTTAAGAGCTCCCAGGGGAAGGACCACTATCTCCATTTTACAGATGAAGAGACAAAGGCTCCAAGGGGTATGAGTTCCAGAATTAGAGCCCAGGTCTTCTGGAATCTGAAGCTTAGCCAGCTCCTTTGTATCAAAGCAAGATCCTCTTAGGAAAAAGTATACATTCTGTGGTGAAATTAGTTTGGGAAATGCTGCTTGTTAAGCATCCTTCCTGGATCTCCACAGTAGCATATTCAAGGCTCTGAGAAGTTCTGCAGAGAAGATTCCTGACTTACTTTGCTTAGCTCAGCACTCTTTGAGTCACATTATAGCTGCTAACGTCCTCCATAGCCCCTGGGCACGCCCTCTGGGGTGCCCTATCTATAAGGCAAAAATGGCTAAAGTGGGAGTACTCAGAACAAGCCCTCTGCAGAACTTGAGGTGGGCTGTGAGGGCTGAAGTAGACATAAATGAGAGGAGGTCGAAGGAAGGGCCCAGGAGGTGGGAGGGAGCACCAGGAGGGGTCTGAACGGGTGGCAACTGCCCCAGCTGAGATCCAGCATCCTAAGGACCTGAACTGTGCTTTGACCACAGAGGTCTGTCTGTGAAGCCACCAAGCACAGCGACTCAGGTCGCTGCACTGCAGGCTGGAAGCAATAGTTGAATGAGTCTGTCTCAGTTGCCTAAGGAAACGCAAAATGCAACGTGAGGGACCACTTTACGTGGAAGATTCTTTAGAAGATTCTAACCAGTCCCCCACAAGCCACAGGCATTATCCCCGTGCCACGCTTTGCTCACGTTCCCTCGTTGCCTCACCGAAGTGTGCTCCTTTCTGCACAGCTCCATCTCAACATCCACCGCACAGCACATCGGTCAAGAAGACTTGGAGGGCTCCACGCTGTCTGATCTGTCTGGAATCGGGGAGCCCCGATCCGTTTCCCCTCCCGAAGGAGCACACCTGGAGTGCTATACACTATCAGGCCACCGCAGCGTGACCAACGTTGTTGTGTCCAAGTGTTGACTGCCCAGATGGGAAACTTCTGGAAACGGTCAGATGAGGCAGGTGAAGGAAAGGGGTGACGGCACATTTATAGATGGGAGAGTAATCAAAATCTTCAAGTAATATCTCACATTTGTTGTCTAGAGCAATGCTTCTTAAAACGTGTCCCTGAACCAACAGCAACACCCCCACCTGAGAATAAGCTTTCTTGCAGGCAGCCCCTCCCAGACCAACTGCGTCAGAAACCTGGGGTGGACCCCAGCAAAGAGTGTTAATAAGGCCTCCTGGTGATTCTGAAGCATGCTAAAGTTTGAGAACCACTGACCTGTAATTATTCCTGTCACAATAATAGCTCCTCAGGAGAAACAGTGTTCTCCTCCTCCGTTGCAGAAGGCGGCCCAGAGAGGACATTTGCTCCATCCTAAGCGCACAGCCGATGAGCTGCAGAGCTGGGGCCACCAACCCCAGCCATTCTCAAGCTTCCCCGCAGCCTTAGCTGTGCGCCCACCGTCCTGAGTGAGCTGCTCGCCTCGGCCCCAGAGAAAGCCTTAATTGGCTCATTAATAGCTGTGATTAGAGAGAATGGGGCAGCCTTTATCTTTGAAGTCCCCGGGCTGTGCTAGAAGCTCTTGCAGGGAGCTTGCTGTGGCTAATTAAAGCTGAGCTGTGTTTCCTGTCAAGGGCCCAGAGTGTTAATGGCTTCAAGCGAGAAAAATTAAGCTTCCATTTCCATTCAGGGGTAATGGATAGAAGCAGCCGAATGGAGATGAGAAGAGGCCTTTTAGAGGGGTAGGGCCCAGGCCTGGGGGCAAAGCTCTAGATCTCTTCTGCAGTATGTGACCAAAAAGATCCAGCTGGCTTTGGGGAAGTTTGGGGGGGGGGGGGGTCTCAAATTCCCAGAGAGGCAGCCCTCGGTCTGGCATCATCTTCATCCTTAGTGTTTTCTGATTTTTGAGCATTTCGGCTTCTTGGCCTCTGATTGCACCTGCTCAGGTGTGTGAATTGGAAGGGGTGAGGGAGGCCTGGATGACAGTCCTTGGTCACAGGATCTCAGGGGCGGTGAAGGTTCTGGTCCCCAAAGTCATCTTAACCGCAGGCTCCCAGTGTTTACACTACTATGACTAATTTCTCAGCCCCGTCTCCTCTGAGTCCTCACCCAGTGACAGATACAAGGCTGAGTGTTTTTACATTATTGCACAGAATGCTCTCAACGGTTTTACAGAAAATGCATGAGACACGGGGTACGTTAGTTTTGACTTGCCCAAAGGTACATGTATCTGTGCAAAGGATCAGACCCAGCTTTAACCAAATCAAAATCCTTTGTTCTTTTTTTTTTTTTTTAAAGATTTTATTTATTTATCTGACAGAGAGAGACACAGCGAGAGAGGGAACACAAGCAAGGGGAGGGGGAGAGGGAGAAGCAGGCTTCCGGGGGAGCAGGGAGCCCGATGCAGGGCTTGATCCCAGGACCCTGGGATCATGACCTGAGCCGAGGGCAGACGCTTAACGACTGAGCCACCCAGGTGCCCCCAAATCCTTTGTTCTTAACCACTGATACAACCAAACCTTCCGGATCCTTGAACTTCCTTTCTCGGTCAGGTCATTTCAAGCCAAAAATGCTATCACCACCCCAACCTTCCACTTGGTGAGGGGACCCAGGAACTTAGATCTTTTCTTACCTTTCTCTCTGCTGCTCACCAACCACTACATTTCAGGAGAAGTGACTGTGGCCATGTCTTTCCTGGGGGCACACTGTGGTTGGGTTAGAGGGTCAACGTAGACCCCAGCTGTGTAGATGTCAGCACACAGATGATGCTTCTGAACCAGAAATCAAGACACGTGGACTGAAAAGGGACATGTTCTTATCTGATTCATTTTTGTCTCTGAAAAGTTGGATCAGAGCAATCAAACCATAGAAAGTTTGTGAGTACAGGTAGCCTTGAGTGAGAAGACAATTACATAAAAATGATCACAAAGGTCAGCCCTGAACTGATAATTTCAGTTGGAATACGACCCAGATACTTTAAATAAGAGCTCTCCCAGGACCTGGGGGTCCTGGTTCAGAAACATCATCTCTGTGCAGGTGGTAAACATGGTTCCACAGGATCCCAGCTTTGTATTTTCAAGTAGTCAAAGGCTTTCCCTTCTTCAAGGCCTAAGTGAATGCCCCCTCTTCCCAGGAGCAGCCCCCACTCTAACCCTGCCCCCCCACCCCCTCGATCCCCTGCCACACTCTCCATAATGGTTGATTTCAAATATGAATGTGTGTCCATCCTCACCCCTCACCAGTTTCAAGGGTCTCAAGAACAGTCTGGGTCATTTCTGCCTCCCCAGGGCCCAGGCTGAGTGAACAGTAAATGAATGAATGAATGACCATTCTGAGGAAGAGGGAACGTTCTGTTTCTTTGGCTAAAACTCATCTCTTGCTCCTGGCCTCTCCCCAGGGCTTGTATCTTTCTCAAGTCCTTCAGCACAGCACTGATTATGTCCCCCGTTCTGTCCCCCCAGAGGTGGTGAGCAGGTCCAGGGCAGGGACAAGGTCTGACTTGCCTCCTTATCCCCCATGCTGAACCCAGGAAACAGCGCTCGAGAGACCTAAGGAAGGGCTTACTGAAAGAAGAAGGATCAAGAGAGTAAAGAACTTGCATCTAACCAAATTACCTCAGAAATATTCCTTGTCTGGCAGAGAAAGGGTTAACCTGTATGGGTACGCCTTTTCTTCCCAGCCCAGGCTCCCTCCCCAGGCTGAGCAAACCAGGCTGGGCCTAGAGGGTAGGGCGGGGTCTGGTCAACCTGGAAGCCCTGGCAGGGTGAAGTGGGTAGGTCAGCAGGGTAGAGAGGAAAAAATATAAAGAAGCCCTGGTTCCTTCACGGCCATTGCTGCCCACCTCCACATATCACCCCCCACCCCCACCCCCACCCCCACCCACCCCCACCATGTGAAATGGGGCAATAATAACGATGCCACTTCCAGGGTGCAGTTGAGATCTGGAGCACATTGGCCAATGAGATGGGCAGTGCGAATGCGGATGGGACACTGTTCGGTGGCCCTTGCCCACAACGGCTCCCAGAAGGCCGGAAAGTGGTGCTGTAGGTAAAGAGGAAAACAGACCAAATCATGCTCTCCTGCCTTCCCCACCGGCTTTCTTCCTCTTCCTGCAGCTAATGGAAGCAGCCTGGTGCCGCAAAAGAGAGAGGGCTCTACCCCCAGCAGGGCCCTGCAAGACTTCCTTCCTGAGCTCGTCCTCCCCCCGCCACGCCCCGGGGCCCGTAGACCCAGGACCAGGCACCACTTCGTTCAGCTCCAGACCCAATGTTCAGAGGAGGGGTTAACCCTGTGGAAAAGATGGGGACACTGAGACCAGAGAGACGCAAAAAGCCCTGTGCCCCCAGTTGGTTCAAATGTCAAGGCTGCGCAAGATTTGAAACTTAGGACTTTCTGACCCCGCATTTTGCCTTCCCCAAACCACAGACCTCCCTTCCCTTTGGGCTCCATCTCTGCACTTGCGCTGCTTCGCTGGGCACGTGCCTCCTGCTGTGCCCGCTAAAGTCCTACCCCTCACCCCTCAAGGTGCTACTCAGTGACGTCTGCTCGGTCCCATGCCCACCTCCTCCACACACCCTCAAACTGGGACTGCTATTTCTGTGGTAGTTGGAATCAGGATACTAGCATGGATTACAGTCTGCCATCTGTTGGAAAGGATCTCATGAGTGGGGTCTCCCCCTCTAGACTGAGATCTTTGGGGCAACAAAACCTATATTCTATTCATCTCCATGCCCGTCTGCACCACCCAGCCACACAGCCTTGTTCAGAGCCCTGTGCCAAAGAGGGACACAGAGTAGATGTGTCTACTCAAGGTCCTTTCTCTGGGCCTGTTTCTTCACGAGATGGTGGGACTAAATCCATGGTTTAAAAAGGCCAGGGGATAAGCCCTACACAACCTGCCTACCCGCACTGTCTCTCTGACTTCATCTCCTACATTTCAGCAGCACTGACCTTATTCTCCCCTCAAGACATCAATTAGCCCTGCTGCAGGACCTTTGCACCTGCTGTTTTCACTTCCTGGAGTGGTCCTCTCCCAGGCTTCCCCATGGCTCTCTCCTTCACTCCTTCAGATCTTCCATGCCCTGACCCACTCTGTTGCAAATTGTGACATCCCCCACCCCGCCCCGCTCAGAATTCTCTGTCTCCCAATTCTGCCCTATTTTTCTCTGGTGCATGTATTGGCATCTTACATTTTTGAGCAATGCTAAGCTGTTAGCTAGCTACCTCAGAATTACCTAGGGAACTGGTTTAAAAATGTAGATTCCCGGCCCCCGCCATGCCAGCGAAATCAGGATCTCAGGGGTAGAAACTGGTTATTTGTGTTTTATGAAAGCTCTCCAGATGTCTCTGAGGCACAGACAGGGTTTGGGAACTGCTGTAAAATATCACTGGAACAAACTTAGGTCCCCCCTAACTGGGACATCGTAGAAGTCCAAGCCTCAGCCTCACTAGACCTTCATCCCCACCCCTCACTCTGCATCCTCCCCTCTAACCACACAGAACTCTGCTGCTCTGTTCTCTGACCAGAGCGCCCCTTTTGTCTTTCTGTTCAGCTTTTGCTCCGCTCTCCCCTCTCCTCTGCTGTCCTCTCTGTACTTCCAACTCACTCTCCAAGACACTGCTGATGCCACCTTCTCTGGGAACCCTGTCCGTGCCCTGTACCGCCTCCCCCCCGCATCAGAGCCCATAACTTCTGCATCTGTACCCAGAGGACCTTGCACATATCTTTGGTAGAGGACTGTCATCAATTTTTCAGATGCGTGTCCTTCTCCGTAGATCATGACTCTGGATAAGGCAACGATTCTGTGGGATTCATTGACATGCCCAGCGCCCCGCGTTATTGGTGTGAGTGGCTAGTGCTTCATAAACACCGAGGATGGAGTGAATGTCATGATGCATGCATGGGTGGTTAGATGCTTGCATGCTTGGCAAGGTCAGAAGTAAGGTTGGTATAATCTGCTTTCAAACTGACCCAACATTTTCCGGTCATCACAGCTGACCATGGTTTCCAGCTCAAGTCTGCTCTTAGGACAGACCCTGACAGGCAACCTCCTACCTGCCTCCCTGTGAGTGACCCGGCTTCGCTGGGAAGCCACCCCTGCTAGAGGACCTTGCTCTGTGGCTGGGGCCACCCAAGCCTTCTGCTACCAAGGTTCCAGACAGCAAAGCAGCCCCTGGGAGATCTTTTGTTCATGGGGAGGACTTTCTGTTAACCACCCCCCAAGTCAGGTGACAGACACAGCCCAGCGCACCACAGGTTATAATGGGATTTATCCCTGAGGGTGCTCCAAGCAGAGGGGAAAACAAGATCCCCCCCACCCAAAGCAACAGGACAGCTCTATGATTGGCATGAACTCTCAGAGATCATTGGGGGCAGCCTCTCACCCCTTCAGAAGTGTGGATGGACACGAGGACCAGCACTATCCGGACGCTTGCTGGGGTCCCAGGGCCACTGCAGGACTCAACCCCTTTCAGTGAGAGGTTCTTACCCTGCCATCCTTCCCCACCTCTCACCCCTTCCCTGCCAGAGAACGGCTGGACTTCCTCTTAATGAGAGCAGAGATTTATGTTGGCTGGGCCCAATTAGGGCCAAGCTCTCTCGGGCCTCCAAGTGCCCCGCCGGCCAGCAGCTGAGGCCTGTCTGGCAGGACATATTTGGATGATGAAGCCATGCTGCGTGCTAAACTCAGCGCAGGAAAGAGCAGTTCGACTTGGATGCCCACCAAAGGCTGCCAGGCTTGGCTCCTGTCCACGCGTTGGGCAACAAGGCTGTCTGGCAGGGGATAAGGGCAGAGCTTCCCTGGCAGGAGGGGTGAGGCTGGCCTGGGAGAGCACCACTCTGGGGCAGGATGCCTTCCCTGGGGCTTGTCGGGGCCCAGCAAGTGGAGGCCGGGGGCGGGGGAGCCTGAGATGGAGCAGGGAATCTGGACTCAGAACCAACCCCTCTATCAACTCCTTGATGACCCTGGGCACACGGTTAATCTTCCTCTCTGTGTCTTCACTTCTCCCCAGTACGGCGGGAAGGAATTCCTCGCCTGTCCCAGGAAGCACATGAGGGACATACAAAGATAGCAAAACTGGTGCCCAACCCTTCCAGCCTCGGTTTTCTCATCCATAAAATGGGACAAGTCTCGCACCTGCCTCACAGAGCTGGCTGGTGGGAGGATTCGAACAGAGCCCCAGGGAACGAGGGCCCCATCGGCCATGACCTACCCCTCCTATCATCAGTGTTGCCCCTGCATGGCTGTTCCATCTCTGATTCTCACTTTTCTAACACGTGTTCTTCGCCTGGGTTGGTATAAAAATCAAGTTTGGAAACTGAGGTTCCGAAAGTAGCCTGTGTAAGCCGGTACAACTAAGAACAGCAGATTGGGGTTCTGAATTTAGGTCTGTGTGACCTAAAGTTCATGTTCCTGCTGTGGTGCCGGGATCCACTCACCACCCACTGGCTTTCAGACCCTGCGTTCAGTGGTGGGTGGGTGTGTGGCTTAGAGCTGGGCCGGAGGGGTCAGGTACGTGTACCCACAGACATGCCCCCCCCAGATCTGCCCTGCCGTGTGGATGGCAGCCCAAGCTGGAGGAGAGAAGACTAAGACAGAAAGTGAGGACTGGCGTGAGCTCCCAGGGAGAGATGTGCAGGCCCTGCAGAGATGGCCCTAGCCCTTGGCCCTGTCCTGGCTGCCCACGTGCATGCCCACCCCACCCCAAAGGGCCGCTCGTCCCCTTCTAAGGCTGCCCTAAGTCCTCACTGCTGTACAGAGTGGAAGCTCAGACTGGGATAAAAAATACATGGATTTTATTCTCACTTCTGTCACTGATTTTCAACAAGACTTTGGGCAAGTGCTTTTAAATGCAGGGGCCTCAAGTGTCCCTTCTGGAAAATGGAAATGCCTTGGAAACTGATTGGTGTGAGTACCCATCTCATGAAAGGATTTTCTGCGCCTATTAATTTTGGGGCAGTGGAAGGGCTGACTCCTCTTGATTTCTGTTTCTTCAACATCTCTTTAAAAAACAAAGCGAACAATCTCCCTTTCAACTATTAATGTCTCTGGGACACCAAGCTGGGGATAAAGAATGCAAGTAAATGAGTGAGGAGCCCAGATACATCTGCAGCTCTTCAACTTCACTTGGAGGAGGCAGACCAAGGCTCCGGCCAAGCGCTGCAAGCACGAGCGCCTGCAATTCCCAGAGAAATCATCACGCTCCAGAGAGGGGAGCCAATGGAAGTCGGTGAGCTCAGAGGGGCTTGAGAGATTTGTGGATCTTTAGGAAGAATATTAATCCATTGGGGGGAACTTATGGGTGCTAGGTCCCAGTCTGGCCTAGATAAATAAAAAGCTGCCCATGAAATGCCTTAAGTTTCTGTCCCAAGCCTGCCACCATCCCCTGCTATCCTCTTTCCTTCTGAGGTACGAGGACCCAGGTCTCTTGATTTATTCCAATTTCACCACACGCTCCCCCACCCCAGGACTGAGCATGCAGAAGGTGCTCCATAGAAGCTCCATCCATGATCCTCGGGCCCTGTGGTCAGGGCCCCAAGCAGAGTCTGTAAAGATGTGATCCTCCAGAGCCACTCCTGTTCTGAGTCAGTGGCAGGTGTCCACCTTGGCTAAATTCACGTACTCTGCAGCCCACGGATTCCAGGAATGATGGTCAGCTCAGATGTGATTCATCCCAGCCACAAAGCCTCTGAGTGTGACTTCAGTAAGTGAGGATGTGGTGGAATGCACAAACATTCAGAACAGGGACATCAAGAGACACCCTCATCCAATCAACTTATAAATGAATACATGTCTGTTTATTAATCAGCAGATGGTGTCTTTCCGATCTCCCAATTACTGGGCGTGGGGCACCCAGAGGAGCTGAGACAGAAGGAGGAGGTATGTGAGAATGGAATGAACACTAGTTTACAAAAAGGTTAGTCACTGGATGGGGAAGAAAGTTCAAAGACAGAAAACAAATTTAACTCTTGATATTATCATAAAGAATTAAAACATGAAGATTTCCTAATTCCATAAAAATTTCCTACTTTCCTAGACCAAATTTCACATTAACCACAGCCTCATCAAATAAACCTTATTATGCCCATTTTATAAATGGGGAAACTGAGGCAATGTGCAATAAGGTGACTTGCTCCAATACCTTGTTAACAAAATCCTTAAAAGCCAATATGCTTTTGAGATCATAGAAGGTCATCAATTTGACCAGTTTTATTCCAGAGGGAAGATGATGTAAAAAGATTCTAAAAGATTGATTTTGAATCATTAATTAAACTTCCTCTGAAAGTGTTTTCATAGGAGATTAAACACCTTTGTCTTATAAAACTAAACCTATGGCTGTTTTCCTCTGAAAATTTTCCTCTCTCTAATTTACTTTAAATGGCTCAGTCCCCAGGTTCTATTCTTAGTCCTCCTTTTTTGTTATTTTATACACTCTTCTCATTCACAGGCTGGCTTTAAGTGTATCTCTCAATTGTCCATTTCTACCATAGATTCTTCTCCTAAGATTCACACCTGAATGTTCTTACTGTGGGCATTTGACCTCACTATCCTGACATCTTAAAACTAGACATGCCAGTTTCCCTTCCCCAGGTAATACTGTTCTTTCTTTCACACTCAGTCATGGAAGGAAGGAAGGAAGGAAGGAAGGAAGGAAGGAAGGAAGGAAGGAAGGAAGGAAGGAAGGAAGGAAGGGATGAGAGAAGGAACAAAGGAAAATGGATGGTGCTAGAAGAGTCCTAAAAGTTTGTCTAGTTCAGCCCTTTGTTCTAAAGATGAACAAACTGGCTAGATAGAATCAGATCTGGGACTGGAAATCCTGGTTTCCTGACATCTGGTCAGGATCTTTGTAAGAGCAGAGATACAGAGCACTGAGAAATGACATAGGGAAGGCAAAGGGCCAGGGTGGAAAGCTGGGCCTTTGCTTTACCACACTCTTCACAATGTGTGGTCATATTTGTCTATTTACTTGTGTTATGTCTGTCTTTGCAGTGTCAGCTCCATGAGACCAGAGACCGTGTCATGTCCACTACTACATCCTTAGCACCCAAAACAGGGCCTGCATATAGAAGGCACTCACTAAATATGGCCATCATTCATAGTAGCAGCAACATAGAAAGTATCTAGGAATTACACCAAAAATACTACATAGAAAAGAATATATAAAAGACTACTATATAAAAGAATATAATACTAATATAAAACATAGAAGATGATCTGAATTAGTTGAGAGACATTCATGTTCACGGACAGGCTGACTTAATATTAAAAACATGTCCCGGGGTGCCCGGGTGGCTCAGTGGGTTAAGCAACCCGACTGTTGATACCAGCTCAGGTCATGATCTCAGGGTCATGGAATCAAGGCCCACGTTGGGCCCATGCTTAGTGGGGAGTCTGCTTGGGAGTCTTTCCCTCTGCCCCTTCCCTCGCTCATGCTCACTCTCTCTCTCTCAAATAAATAAAAATCTTTAAAAAAAATAAAAATAAAAAAAGATTTCTTATCAATGAAGAGCACCATGGAGAAAATAAATAAATAACATGATAAAAGATATTCACAATGTTTAAAACTGACAAAAGATTAACATTTAGGGGCAGTTGGTTAAGTGGCTGCCTTCGACTCAGGTCATGATCTCATGGGTCTTGGGATCGAGCCCCAGGTCGGGCTCCCTGCTCAGTGGAGAGTCTGTTTCTCCCTCTGCCTCTCCCCCACCTTCAAATAAATAAATAAAATCTTTAAAAAAGATTAACATTTAGAAGATACAAGAAATTCCTGCAAATGAACAAGAAAAAGAGAAAACTCAAAGCAAAGATATACATGCAATTTTTGGAAGTGGCAACCTCCCAAAGACAAAAAGTATAGGGAGAGCTGCTTACAAGCATTAGTAATCAGAGAGATTTAAGTTAAACTACAATAAGATATCACTTTCTATAATTTACACCAATAAAAATTAGAAGGCTGGATAATGGCAAGATTTGCAGAGATACAGGATTCCCTAAATCCCTCAGGCTGGCAGGATTATGAAGTGGTAGAGCCATTCTGGAGAACATTCCTTATCATATAGTCAAATTAGGTATATGCACATTTTATAATTCAGCTATTGAGCCCTGAGTATGCATCCCCCCAAAACTTCATCCAGGCGTATAAGAGAATATGTATAAGGATGTTCATTGCAGCATTATTTGTGGAGTCAGGGAGTTGGAAGCAACTTGGAAGACCATCACTCAGAGAGTGAACAGGTAAAATGTATGGGATACCACCATTGCATATTATGTAGCAATCAGAAGAAACAGAAATTGGTTGTAGAGTGTATTCTTTGGTACAAAAAAGCAAAAAAGGAATCAGATTAATAAAACAATACCATTTATATACATTAAAAATACATGCATACAAAACAGCAATGTATATTTTTAAGAACATATACAAATGAAAAATACACATTAAATTGCTAATAACAAGAATGAAGAGGGAATACCATTACAGATCCATATGATCATCTCAATAGATACCCCAAAAAAGAAAAAGCAAAGTTGTGGGAAACAAGAGCAATATACAAAATTCAATTGTATTTTATATATGTGCAAAGTACAGTCATAAATTGAAAATTTTAAAATGTTATTTATAAGAGCATTAAAAACCATGAAATACTTAGGGAAAATTGTTATAAAAGATATGCAGGTTATATACGCTGAAAATCACAAAATATTGCTGGGGGAAGATAAAGAAAATCTAAAAAAAAGATAAGCCAGGGCGCCTGGGTGGCTCAGTTGGTTAAGCAACTGCCTTCGGCTCAGGTCATGATCCTGGAGTCCCAGGATCAAGTCCCACATCGGGCTCCCTGCTCGGCGGGGAGTCTGCTTCTCCCTCTGATCCTCCCCCTCTCATGCTTTCTGTCTCCCATTCTCTCTCAGATAAATAAATAAAATCTTTAAAAAAAAAAAGATAAGCCATGCATATGAATCATAAGATAATATTATCAAAGAGGTAAATTCTCCTCTGATTGATCTGGAGATTCATTGCAATCTCAATCAGAAACTCAGCAGGATTTTGTGTAAAAATTGACAAACTGATTCTAAAATCTGTATGAAAATACAAATGACTTAAGGTAGCCAAAGAAATTTGAAAATGAAGAACAAAGTTGGAAGATGTACACTGCCTAGCTATCACAACTGATTTTAAAGCTATAATATATTTGGGTGTTGCTGTAAATATAGATATATATCAATGGAACAGAATAGAGAGTCCAAAGATAGGCCCACACATAAATAACCAATGATTTCTTATAAAGGTGCAAAGGCAATTCAATACAGAAAGGATACTCTTTTTAACCCATGGTGCTGGGACAATAGATATTCATTTCCAAAAAAAAAGAAGAAGAAGCAGCAGCAGCTCTTGATCCTTACCTCACACTTCATATAAAATTCAACTAAAAATGGATCACTGACCTAACTGTAAAACATAAAACTATAAAACTTCTGGGAGAAAACAAAGGAAAGAAAATCTTAGTGACCATGGGTTAGGCCAAGATTTTTTAAATAAGACACAAAAAGCGCAAATTATAAAACAAACAAAAAACCCTGATAAATTGGATTTCTTAAAAATTAAAAAAAAATTTGCTCTTCAGATGGCACTGTTCAGAAAATGAAAATACAAGCCACGTCCTGGGAGAAAAGATTTATTTGCGAAACTCTGTTTGACAAAAGATTTGTGAACAGAACATTGAAGAAGTTATCACAACTCAGTAAAAAGTCAAACAACCCAGTAGTTAATGAGCAAAAAAATTGAACAAAGGATTCACTAAATAAGAATGTCAAATAAGTACATGAAAAATGCTTACCATCATTAGTCATTGGAGAAATGCACATTAAAACCACAATGAGATGCCACTTCACACCCACAAGGATGACTGTAATCACAAAAATGGGCCAGGTCAAGTGTTGGTGAGGAAATAGAAGAGATGGAGCTCTCCTAACTCTCACATCTTGTTAAATGCCTGACACAGTGGAAGTGCCCCCAATACATTATCAATTAATCGTAGCAGCCATTAAGAATATTTACGATGCCCAAAGTTCAATGAAAAAACACAGACACGGGCTCTACCCTCATGAGGCTTCTGTCTAGCCATATTCTCTCCCTCTAGATGTGACAATCCCTTGAGTTCACTGTCTTTTTTTTTAATTTAATTTTATTATGTTATGTTAGTCACCATACATTACATCATTAGTTTTTGATGTAGTGTTCCATGATTCATTGTTTGCGTATAACACCCAGTGCTCCATGCAGTACGTGCCCTCCTTAATACCCATCACCAGGCTAACCCATCCCCCACCACCCTCCCCTCTAAAACCCTCAGTTTGTTTCTCGGAGTCCATAATCTCTCATGGTTCTCCTGAATTCACTGTCTTAAGAACTCCTGTTTTCCTAGTCCTGAGCTAATGTTTCAGGTTATGGCTGGAAACAGTGATTACTCCAGCTGCGGCATGTCTAGAAGTCTGGAGGAAAAAGGCTCTAGAACTGTGAAGAAACGGTTGGCATTGATTCGGCTAGACCTCTAGCATGAGCTGCTGATTTGACAGGGGAAGAAAGAAGTGGGACTGCTAAACACTCCAGACAGATTAAGGGAAAAGCTCTGAGGCAGAAAATTCAACTAAGTGGGGGCCCTTCTGCCACTTGGAAGGCTGACTGGAGTCAAAGGGCCACTGCTTCTCGCCAGAACAACTGTGGAATAGTGAAAGAGCAGGTCTATAGTCAGAACAGCTTAGCAGCCGGAAGATCCTGGGCAGATCATTTTTTCTCTCTTAGCCTCCAATCCCTGGGCACGTAGATGACAGATGAACGACATAGTAAATCAGCGAATGAGAAAACTGTAGAATGTTGGAAACAACATGGGTTCTAGACACAAGGAATCTTTATTTATTTTTTTATTTGAATTTAATTAACCAAGGTATAGTACATCCTTAGTTTTTGATATAATGTTCAATGATTCATTAGTTGAGTATAACACCCAGTGCTCATCATACCACATGCCCTCCTTAATGCCCATCACCACACAAGGAATCTTTAAAATGGTGATCAGGAGAATAGAAATAGGCTAAGCCTTTTGTATGAAGAAGGGAAGAAAGAACAATGAGACACAGAGTGACCTGGTCTCTGTGAATCTATGAATAGCTGTGGTGAAGACAGTGGAGAAGAGCTGCTCCATGTGATCTTGAGGGTGGGAACCAGCACCTTGTGGGTATAAGGTATGCTTGCGGTGCACACCTCAGGCAGGCAGACTTGATTTACGGAAGTTTCTAAAGGTTAAGAGTTGCTTAAAAGTGGAGTTGGCTACCTCAGAAGGAAGTGAACTTCTTGTCACTAAATGTCATAATCAGTGTCCAGGTAGGATTAATGAAAAGACACATCACACATAACTGAGGAGAATCCAACCCAAATTCTGAATTGAGAAAAATGGAGTTTTGAATTTGGATATGATGAGTTTGAATGGAAAGCAGGGCATGCAAGTAGAGGAGGTACTGGGGGTACATTTGGAACATCATCATGAAAATGTCGACAGCTAAAGAAGGTCAACAGACTCCCCATTACTGGTTTTGGTAAGTAAAGGCCAAGTGATTCTAAATATTTATAGAAGTGTGCTGGTGGAGTCAGAATGGTTAAAATTAACAAGTCAGGAAATGACAGATGTTGGCAGGGATGCGGAGAAAGGGGAACCCTCCTACACTGTTGGTGGGAATGCAAGCTGGTGCAGCCACTCTGAAAAATAGTATGGAGGTTCCTCAAAAAGTTGAAAATAGAGCTACCCTACGACCCAGCAATTGCACTACTGGATATTACCCCAAAGATACAAATGTAGTGATCCAAAGGGGTACGTGCACCCCGATGTTTATAGCAGCAATGTCCACAATAGCCAAACTATAGAAAGAGCCAAGATGTCCATCGACTGATGAATGGATAAAGAAGATGTGGTATATATATACAATGGAATATTATGCAGCCATCAAAAGGAATGAAAGCTTGCCATTTGCAATATGGAACTGGAGGATATTATGCTGAGCGAAATAAGTCATTCAGAGAAAGACATGTATCATATGACCTCACTGATATGAGGAATTCTTAATCTCTCTCTTAATTCTCTCCCTCTAGATGTGACAATCCCTTGAGTTCACTGTCTTTTTTTTTTATTTAATTTTATTATGTTATGTTAGTCACCATACATTACATCATTAGTTTTTGATGTAGTGTTCCATGATTCATTGTTTGCGTATAACACCCAGTGCTATACTATACAATGCTAGGAGTGCTGCATGCTCAAACTGAGGGTTGCTGGAGTGGTGGGGGGTGGGAGGGATGGGGTGGCTGGGTGATAGACACTGGGGAGGGTGTGTGCTATGGTGAGCGCTGTGAATTGTGTAAGACTGTTGAATCACAGACCTGTACCTCTGAAACAAATAATACATTATATGTTAAAAGAAAAAAAAAAGAAGAAGAAGATAGCAGGAAGGGAAAAATGAAGGGGGGGAATAGGAGGGGGAGACTATGGATTCTGAGAAACAAACAGGTTTCTAGAGGGGAAAGGGGTGGGGGGATGGGTGAGCCTGGTGATGGGTATTAAAGAGGACACGTACTGCATGGAGCACTGGGTGTTATACGCAAACAATGAATCATGGAACACTACATCAAAAACTAATGATGTAATGTATGGTGATTAACATAACATTAAAAAAAAAAGTGTGCTGTTGGGTGCCCTCTGAGCCCCTGACAGCTTGTATAGTGCCTAGTGGAATCAAACACAGATGCAGCCCCTTGCCACTGGCTGGATATCACTGGCCCCCACCCCCAACCACCCTCCTCACCCCCCATCCCCCACCCCGCCTCCTCAGCCAAGCACCCTTGTGCACAGTGCGACCTGGCCAACTAGTCAATGCAGGGGCTCTGGAGACCACCATGCCACAGACACTCAAGGCTTCTTCATAAGGTGTCCATGCTGCAGATGACTCGTGCTCTTTTATAACTATTTATTTATTTATTTTTTGAGATAGAGAGAGAGCATGAACAGAGGGTGGGGGAGGAGAAGAGGGAGAGGGAGAGAGAGAATCTTAAGCAGGCTCCATGCCCAGTGCGGAGCCTGACACAGGGCTCCATCTCATGACCCTGAGATCATGACCTGAGCCAACATCGAGAGTTAGACGCTCAACCGACTGAGCCACCCAGGGGTCCCTTATAACTTTTTAGAAGAGCATGACAGTGTTTATCCTAGGCAAGGAGGTACTTTAGAGTCCTCTTCTTATTAGTATTATTAATAATAATCATAAAAGTAATATTCCCAGCCTTGACAGTACACCAGGTGCTTTCACATCCACCAGCTTAATCCCCACAACAAATCCAGGAGCTCCATATTGCTGTTGTTTTCACTTCACAGATGAGGACATGGAGATCTGGAGGGAGTAAGCTAGGAAGTTGTGAAGCTTTTTCTCACACAGCTTGTGTTTGGCAATTACAAACTCTTAATCACTATAGAAATGCATACCTAAGTCATACAAACCACGTTGGTCCTTCAAGAGCCCAAATAAAAGGAGAAAGCTGAAAAGCATGCAGCACTCCTAGATTTAGTTGAACCACCAATAACCCCCCTTAACTATTTATACTTCATTTAGCTCTACTTGAGTCCTTCTGGACAACCTCTGTACTTTCTCTTTCCTGCCTCAGCCTGGCCCTCTCATTCTGATGAATCCCAAATTTTGGCCCCATTTGATAGCCTCCTGTTCTTAACTCCCTCCTATGAAGACACGCTGCGCAAATGGTTCTACTCTGAACGACCACCTCCTCAGAAAGGTCCTGGGAGCTCCCCTCTTTGAGACTGTCTTGAAGGCAGCCCTCGTCTGTTGGTGGGTGCTGGTACTGCCGAACCTCTGCCTCAAAAGCGCTTGTCCGCCGTACAGATGGGTTGTGTTGAGTCAGCCATGGTCTCTCCCAGGGGCTCTCTTATGAACAGAGAGAGATGGTTGATGGCATTAGATATCCAGTCTACGGGGCCGACCTCAGTCTGGATCAGTGGTCAGGGCCAGGGGCTGACCAGTGGCCCAGGTCAGGGTGCTGATGTTCCTCTGAGAAAGTACGAGTACTTACTTGATAAAGGATTTATCCACCATGAATGTCATTCACATGCTCGCTGCCTTCCCTCATGTAAACAACAGCTGAAATGTCCTACCAAGGATTAGCCCATCCTTTGTCTTTGGATCTCAAGTGTCTTGCACTCTCTCGTGCTTCTCAAGGCTCTCTCTGGTGGAGCCCTCTCTCCCTAGGATCCTAAGTTCTTTCCTTCTGCCAGATCCTTCATATCAGCATACAAGTGTGCTATATGACCCATGTTCTAAAAAGTCTCTGCATTGCCCATATGTTCTTATGCCAGTCCACTACTTTACCCTTTCCCACAACCCAAGAAGGAGTTGCTTGGCTATTTGTGCTTCCTCTCCTCCCTCTCGTTCTCAACCTATTGAATCTCTGTCTCCAGCAGTTGACTGAAACGGCTCCTGTCAACCTCCCTGTGGTCACTTCCCTGGTTTCTTTCACTGGATATCTTGCCTTCTCTCTCCTGGGTTTTCTCCTACTTCTGTTGCTTGGGGTGGAGGCTCCTCTCTCAGACTAGAAATGATAAGGTCCTCTGGGCTTAGACACAGGCTTTCTTCAATTCTCAATCTCTTTCAGGTAGGCCCTTAGCTTTAAATAGCATCTCCATGCAATGGAGCCCAAAGGGACCCTTCCAGCCTGGACTGTTCTGCTGAGCCCCACGCTCACGCGTAAGCCATTCCCCTAGCACCTCCACGTGGACCCCAGTAGGCAGCTCGTACTTAACATGACCTAAAACCGGATTCTTGTCACCGCCCCCACCCCCCACCCCCACTCCCTCAGCCTTCCCCTCTCAGTAAATGCAGCCAGTTCCTCAGGACAAAAACCTCAGTGTTCTCCTCGATTCATCTGGCCCCCTCACCCCCACGGCACATCTGCCGCATCTGGCTCTAACTCTGTATGATCCAAATCTGCTCACTTTCCTCATTTTCCTACAACCTCCGTGGTTGGAGCCCCCACCATCCTCACCCCAAGTACTGCCCTAACGACCTTACAGGGCTCCCGAAGGCCTCACTTGCCACCTCACCAGCCTCCACACTACAGTCTGATCCATCTTCTAAAAATGTAAATCAGGTCATGTTACTCTTCTTTAAAACCCTCCTCTAGCTTCTCAGCAAAACTGAAATTCCAGTGTCTTCCTTTGACCTACAAAATCTTACTTCACCTGGCCTCTCTCATCTCTCTGTGATCTCTTAGAATTTTCTCCCTTGTGCCCTACATGTCCAGCTTTGCTGGACTTCTGTTTGTTTCCCAAACACACCAAGGTGGCTTTCTCTTTCAGGGCTTTGCCCTCTGCTGGGAATGCTCTTTCCCCAGATCTCTTCCTGCCAAACTCCTCCTAGTTCACTGGACACTCTATCACTTCCATTGTCTCCACTGGTAATGGTTACTGCTATGTTATTTGTCGTCATTAACTAGGAAGAAAGGTCTGTGTGAGCAAAGACTCTACCTATCTTGTTCACCAATTCTTTAGCACCAAGCATTGAGTAGACTCGCAGCACACATGCGTTGCATTGATGAATGAATGAATTCTCTCATGCTCTTTCAGGAGTCACCATCACTAGCATGCTCCAGGCACGGAAGCAGGCACTTGCTAAGCATGAGCTCCGTCTAGCCCATGGAAGGCTCTGAAGCCACACTGCCTTCTTTCAAACCCTGGCCCCACTTATGACTGGCTATGTGACTCTGAGCAGGTTTTGGGGCTGAGTTTCCTCATCTGTAAAATAAGGATAATAATGGTATCTCCCTCACCAATTTACTATGAACAAGTAAGAGGGTAATGCATTTAAATAAAGTGATAAGAACAGTGCTGGGCACACAGTAAATTCTCAGTAAAAGTTCGTAAAGATTAATAACGCAAAACAGCAACTCTGTAAGACAGGATTCCTCAATCACAGTATGATTGGTATTTTAGATGGGATAATTCTTTGTTGTGGGAACTGCCCTACTCATTGTAAGATGCCTAACAGCATCCGGCCTCTACCCACCAGAGGCCAGCAGCACCTTCCCAGTTGTGATAACCAAAAATGTCTTTAGATATTGCCAAATGTTCCCGTGGGGGCAGAAAGGGCAAAACCATTTTCCGTAAGGCATACGCTTTTACTCCTATTGACAGATGTGAAATTGGAAGTTCTCTGAGTTTAAATAAGTGGCCCAAGGTCTTACTACAACCTCCGTGGATGGAGGCATTACCAGCATCTTTATCCCAAGCACTGCCCTAGTGCCCTTAAGGATGCAAAGAGACAGAGCTAGGATTCACACTCCTGTCTTTCTGGCCCCACAGCACATGCTCTTTTCTCCATGGCTTACTGTGCTTGAGGCCCAAGACCCCCTTCCCTCCCCCTGGTTGGCTCACACACTCACAGATCCGTGCTAATTACATAGCAATGTAAAACGTTATATGTGGTTTGTTATTTTATATCCAGGAACATGGGCTATAGCCTTCATTACATAAAGCAGCTGTGTGTATACTTGGGATCTAAGTGCTACTTAGTGGTCAGCTCAATGGGGTATTTTGTTTCAGGCATCACATTTCTTTTTCCCCTTCCCATACTTCTTTGAATCCTAAAAGGAGGAATGGAGACTGGCACAGCTTGAGCTAGAGTGAAAGGCAAAAGTCTCCTAAAGGACAATCATCCCATGTCCTAATGAGGTTGGGAGAGACCGTCCAGGATGTGCTATATGTGGTGTGAGTGTGTCCCCCAGTGACTGTGTGTGTGTGTGTGTGTGTCCAGAAGCCACACCCAGTCAGCCCACGCTACCTGTGCTACCTCCCCATCTGTCTGAAAGGAAGCAAGTGGTTTCGTAAAAAGAACTAGACAGTACAAGCCTCCAATCATCAACTGTGTGACTTGAATATGCCATGTGTCCCCTCTGTGACTCTGTTTCCTAATCCTTAAAATGGGGGTAAAAATATCTGTCTCACGGTATTGCCAAGACCCGTTAGATAAATGGTCATGCGCAGAATTGGTCTACGACAATCCCTAGCTGCTCTTCCTTCTGCACCTGCCAGTCCTCCGGACTGTGCTACCCAAGCGCACACTCCAGCCCACCCTCTTCTCCAGCTGGGACGTTCTATTCCCAGCCCCACCGCTGTCCCTTGTGCTTTCTCTTTCCATCTATTCAAATGCTACCTTTCCTTCACCACCTAATTCAAATCCCCACTGCTCCTGGAAGAGGTCCTCAACACTCCCATTCTCCCTGACTTCTCCTGGACTCTTACAATATTACATCACTCACCTGGCACTTAAATGCATTATAACTAGACACCTGAGTATTTCCATCTTGTTTCAAAATTGCAAGTAGCCAGAGGTCAGGATTATATTCCTTCATGCCTAACACTATACAGTACACGTGGGGACCCGATAAGCATTCGTGAATTAATGGTCAATGCATAACACTCTTGTTTGTCACTGATGCCAGCACACGTCTCATCTAGAACCTGACATGTAGTCACTCTCAACCAGCACCTGCAATTTATGCAGAGCAAGCTAAGAAGATTATATCCTCTGAATGGTGAGATGAAGGACTTTCCACAATCATGCATGGCCCTTCTTGCTGTACTCTTATTTCCAACCCTTCCCAGTGTTTCTCGAATGCTAGCTCTCCCCCATCATCATTCACAGTTCTCCAGATACGTCAGACACTTACACTCCCATGCCTCCGCACGTGCTGTTCCCACCGTCTGAAATGACCTTTGCTGATTTCCTCTCTCCTAAGGCTGGCTTTCTCTCCTAAAGTTGTTCCCCCAACACATACACACACCCCATGTGTTTCCCAAATCACACGATTTGCATATCCTGTCTCCCTCACTGGATTGCAAGCTCTGTGAGGACAGCATCTGGCTGATTCCTCCCTGTTCTCCACACCTCCACTGAGCTGGACCACAGGTGGGCTTTTTTTTTTTTAATTATTCTTTTTAAGTTGTTTTTTGTTTTGCTTTGTTTTTTGTTTGTTTGTTTGTTTGTTTTAGGAATGCCATCTTGTATAGCAACTCCAATCCATACCCTATGATCCTGTGTCTATTACCCCACTCCAGGAGGGAATGCCCTTTTCTGAATCATCTCAGTGTCTGATATTTTCTAGTTCTTTCCATCACTCTAGACTGTCTTCAGCACTGCTGACGCTGCAGGGTCCTGGAGTCTGCTTTCCTCCCCCCACACCCCCTACCCCCAACGCAGTGCAGTCTTTCAGTCATCAAGGATTAACTTCCAGGCAAGGAAGGCTGGTGTGGAGAAGGCAGAGCTCTGGGTGGGTGAGAGATGGGCACAACTGGGATAGCAGTTGAACTGGAAGTCAGGCCTGGTGGGGCCCATTTGAAAACACCAGGAGGGTCAGTGACCCAGGCAATGGCCAGCCAGAGGGCAGCCCTCTGGCCCAGGGCAAAATGCCTCCTTTGGTTCAGCTGAGCAGGGAGCCCCCTCATCTCCTTCCCTGAGAGACGCCCTTTGGCAGGCCCTGGGGCTCCTGGATCTGCTCAAGAGGCAGATTTTGTTAGTTTAGTTACGCTACAAGGCTTCTGTGTCTGCCCGGGCTGTTACAGCCTACAGATTCCTGGTACCCATCTGATTGAACAACTTCATTAAATTGCAATAAAAGGAAAGTGGGCCGGATGTGCACTGGGAGAGGAAGCGGGTGGCTGAGTCCACTGCCTGCTTCCTGAGCCCGGTGCCTTTCCCATCCTGCCTACAGGCCCCGGGGCAGGCAGTGGCCATGGGATTCTGAACTCTAGTGCTGGACACAGAAGACTCTTAATGGTTATCTGCTCCATGAGCTTGTTCATACTGATGACAGGGAAACTGAGGCCGACAGAACTCCCCGAAGCTGCTCAGTGAGGCATTAGCAGAAGCACAATGAATCTCTAGGATTTTAGGACTGTCCATCCAGGGCTTCTCTCGCTCCACCAGGTGGGAGAGAAAGTTGTTGGAAAACACTAAGACCCTTGTTCTTGAGGAACACCCTCTCCTGGGGCCCCAAATTTGTTTATTCTTTGTTTTTTTGGTAACAGCTTTATGGAAATATAATTCATACACCATACAATTCACCCATTTAAAGTGTATAATTCAGTGGTTTGTAGTATGTTCATAGTGCTGCACAAACTTCACCACAATTAATTCTAGACGATTTTCATTACTCCCCAAAGCAACCCAGTACCATTCAGCCAAGGTCCCTCAAGCTCCCCATTCCTCCTAATGCTAAGCAACTACTAATCTACTTGCTGCCCCTATTATTTGCTGCCTCTGGACCTTTTGTATGAATAAATCATATCATATTTTCATATATGCCCTTCTGTGGCTGGCTTCCTTTATTCAGTGTAATGTTTTCAAGGCTGATCCACATTGTAGCGTGTATCAGTACTTCATTCCTTTTTCTGGACAAATAATATTCCAGCATAAGAATATATCACATTTTGTATGTCCATTCATCTATAGATGGACATTTGGGTTGTTTGTCCCTTTTAGTTATTTTGAACAATACTACTAGTTTGTATGGATGAATGTTTTCAACTCTCTTTCCACCTAGGAGTGGAAAAACCTGTTTGTTCTTGCATCTTATTAACAATATTGGTAACAGTGCTGGTAGAGATTCAAAGTATTATTGCACACATTGACTCAAAAAATAGGACAGGAGGGGAGCCTGGGTGGCTCAGTCGGTTAAGTGTCCATCTATTGATCTCAGCTCAGGTCACGATCTCAGGGTTGTGAGATCCAGCCCCATGTCAGGCTGTGTACTGGGTGTGGAGCCTGCTTAAGATTCTCTCTCTCTGCCCCTCTCCAGCTCAATCTCTCTCTCTCTCTCTCTCTCAAAAAAAAAAAAAAAAAGGACAGGAAGCTGGATGGAGAAAGAGAGGCACAGAGAGGTAACTGTTTTGACCCTGGTCACACAGCCATAGGATAGCGCCATGAAGGAAGAAGTCATAGCTGGTACTCATGACAATTAGCCAATGAAACTTTTATAATTTTAGGGGAAAAAAAGCCTTCGAACATTTTAAAAATCACACACACGCACATATTCACATGTACCATCACTTTAATTATATGGATCCATTTTTAACTTGATAAGGTCCTTTCTTATCCTCTATCTTCTAACTCCCCATGAAGACCATCACACTCCATCTCAGTGGAATGAACTTCTCCTCCCACTTCCCAACTGTTTCACCTCATCCTTACCAAGCACTGTGGGAGCTTTGGAGCCTCAGGGAACAGGGGCTCTTTAAAAGACTTCTCTTCTGTCACAGCTGCAGTTCTCAGAGCTCTGTGTGAGGGAAAGATGGAGCCACTCTGTTGTCTCACCCCATCTGGGCACTCTGGCCTGCTCAGCATCTGTCGCCAGATGTATACTTGGGCTGAGACTGAGGTTGCTCCGAATACCTAGTTGGTTGAACCATATGAAATTGCCAACATTAGTTGGTTTTGGCCTACAAAAATGGCAATCTCGTGTGGTTCAACCTGCAAGTCTCTGGTGTCCCCCTCCTTCCCTTCCGTGTTCTGCCCCAAGGCCCAGATCTTGTGCTCTGGAAGCCTTTCTGCCCCTCCAGCCTGGCCCAGCCCAGTCTTCCTTGCCCAACCTTCTAGAGTGGCCATTCTCCAGCTGTTCAATCTGGTGCCTGAAGACAAGAGTGCTCCAGAGTGCTGGGAAAGCACTGGGCTGGGAGTCAGGTCACCTCTGCACTGACTGCCTACCTGCCCACCGACCTCTCTGCCCCCAACTCACCACCTACAGTCATGCCTCAAAGAACAGGTCAGCTCCAGCTACCCTCTACTTCAAATCTTGCCATGACCCCTCCCTAGCGCCTAGTACATGTAAAGTGCAAACTCTCCAGCATGGCCAGAAGACATGACTTGAGCTCCTGCCACTGGCCTTCTGTTCCAGCCGTGTCCAGCTGCTTGCAGTACCCTGCGGGCACCTATGCCCTCTCCCCTCTGCACCTTGGCACCTGCTCTTCCTTCACCTGGAAGACTTTGTGCAGCCCCTCCACTCAGCTGCCTGTGACTTACCATTCAAGACCACTCCCAGGAGTCTTCCCTGAGCCTCTGAGCTGCGTTAGGAGACCTTCCTCTCTGTTCCCATTTAGCAGTGCTTCCGTCTGGCCTGGCACTCATTGTCTGATTTTAATTGCCTCTTTGCATGACTGTCCTTGTCTGTCTCTCTAGGCTATGGGCTCCTGACAAGTCTACCTAATTCATACTTCAGTCTCTGTTGTCAGCATAGGAGGAATCAGTGAACTTTCATTTAACAGAACTAAGCAAGGGTGCCTGTGACTCAGTTTCCCCACTTGCTGAAAATGGCCCAGAAGTGTGTGCCCTGTCCTTTGGTTTCCTCGAAGCTTCATCTGCCTCTCAGGAACAGAAGGTTGGTTTTAAGGGCTCTCTCAATTCCTATGGTGTAAGGATTTGGGAATATGAATCTTCCCTGTTCCCCGGCCATTTACAGGGATCCTGTGCGGGTCCAAGGAAGTTAATGGGAGAAGACTGTTTAAATGGAAGGTGCCAAGGAGTTGTGAGGAAGATTACTTTGTTGTTTTGTTTTGTTTTAATTCAGCTAGAGTTTGCAGAGCACCTACTAAGCGCTTGCCAGTGTTAGCCAGGAACAGTGTGATACAAAGTTGTAATTACCAGCTTCCCTGGATTTCCGTTGAGCGCTGCCTTCCCAGCCAGTCTGGGAGTGGCTGCCCACTCCTGCCTCCTTCGCTGTTAACTCCCGCCAGGACCTGCGCATCAGATGCTTTAGGCGATGCTGGTCCGTGGCCCCGAATTCATCGCCCAGCGGTGTCCACGGAAGAGCCCACAGAAGTTGGTCGAGCGGGGCTTCGGCCCGGGCGCCCCCTGGTGGCCGCGCCCGGAAGCTACGGCCGGCGGGGAGCCGGCCAGGGGAAGGGGGAGCGATGGGGGAGGAGGAGGCACGGGCAGGGGAGGAGAGGAAAAAGTTGCGCTGGGAAGTTTGGAAAGTGGGGAAGTGGCTGCTGCGGGCTTCGCCTCCCTCCGCGCGTGTGTGAGGGAGCGAGCGAGGGAGCGAGAGAGGAGCGAGCGAGCGCCTGCCATGCCCATCAGACCCCGCCTCGCCGCGCCCGGGCGCGGAGCTCGCCCCGACTCCCTACGGCCCGGCGCGGCCCCGGCCCCCCGCCCCCCGCGCCGGGTCCTCCCCTCCCCCCGCCCCGGCGGCCCCAGCCCCCCGCCCGGCCCGGCTCCGCGCCGCTCTCCCGCCCTCCTCCCTCCCTCCCTCCCGGCCGCGGAGCAGCATGGCGGAGCCCGGGCAGCGGCCGCGCGGCCACCCGCCGCCCCTCTGAGCCCGGCTCTGGGGCAGCCGGGCGCCCCAGACCCGACCCCCGCCCCGCCGCGCCCGCCGCCGCACTTGTCCCACCGCGCGCCCCCTGGAGCGCCGCGCACCCCTGGGACCCTTGCGCGCCCGGCTCCCCCGCGTAACCCGGGACCCCGCGCGCCCTGGGAGCCCGGTACCGCCCCGGGACCCCGCGCGCCCCTGGACCGCGACGCAGCTCCGGGACGTCGGCGCGCCCCGGGACCCGCGCGCTCTCAGAACCCCGGGCTCGGCCAACGGGGCTGCGCGCCTGGGGAGGGGGGCCCCGCCCCAGAGGGTCCCCCCTCCTCCAGCAGACGGAGCCCCGCCCCAGAGGGACCCCCCAGGTCCGGCAGGGACACCCAGCCCCGCCCCAGAGGGCTCCCAGCATCCCGCCGCTGGAGCCCCGCGCCCCAGAGGAACCTCCGTGCCCAGCTGGGGGCTCCCCGCCCCGCCGAGGGGGCGCCGCCCAGGAGGGTCCCCGCGCCCCGCGGGCCCCGGCAGGATGCACGCCGCCCTGGCGGGGCCGCTGCTCGCCGCCCTCCTCGCCACCGCCCGCGCCCGCCCGCAGCCCCCGGACGGAGGACAGTGCCGGCCGCCCGGATCGGTGAGCGAGCGCCTGCCCGGCCACTCTCCCGGCCGCCCAGCCACTCCAACCCGCGGGGACGAGGGCTGCTGGTGGTGGGGCGGGGGGGTCCCTGCCTTCCGCACCCACCTCAGCCCACCCGCTCCATCTCCGCTCGCCGGGCGCTGCTGCCTCGGGCGCCCTTCCCCGGCTCCTGCCTCCCGCCCGGCTCCAGCTCCGTGCGGAGAGCCGAGATGGGGCGCTCCCTCTCCAGCTCCTTCTCCACACGCTGACGCTCTCGGGCTCTCCTCGCCTTTCGGTCCTGGTCCTGCTTGGACGTTTCCTCCCTGTGCCCCTTTGACTCGCTTCTTTCTTACTTTGTCCTTGTCTCTACCCTTCTGCTTGCTCTCTGCCCACTTCTGACTCTGTTTCTACCATTCCTTGCCCTTCTCTGTTCTCACTTCCATCAGACCTTCCCTCTCTCCCATTCCCACTCTGTCCCCCTCGCAGGCTTCCCTCTCCCCTGTCCTCCCACTCTAACCTAAGGCAAACTTTCTCCCTGGTGCTGGTTCCCTCCTCTCTCTCCCTCTCCAGCCCAGTCCCCAGCACCCAATCTCCCAACTGCCCCCATTTCACAAAAAGGGGGAAGATCCCAGAGGAGAGGAAAAGGAAGTGCCAGGGCATGCTGGCCTAATATCTCCTTGGGGGTTGAATAATTACTGGTTCTCTTAATTTTCCTTCTCCACGAAGAATCCCTTGATTTCTCTCAGTCTCCCTCCCTCAAAGTGTAAATGAATGCATTGAAAATAACACTTATTTGGAGGCCAGGGAACAGGAAAAGGTTTTGTAGGGTCCTCACTCACTGCCGGCTTAGCAGGGAGTTAGTTGACCTTGGGCAAGGTGCACCTCCAGCGTCCTGATTTCTGCGGGAGCGGGGAGGTCGGTGGCCAGCTGGGAGCTCAGAGCAAGTCGAGCTCCAATATGCCGGCATTCACGATTTTTGGTTGTTAGTAAAATAAGGTACTGTTCCCCCACCCACCCCATCACACACTTTTCATTTGTGCTGGAACCAGGCGGAAAAATTTTGAGTTGACCTCGAGCTTGCAAGTGGTCACTGGCCCGTCCAGGGGCTTCTCTGGTTGGAAAAAGACTTTGCCTGAGAGAAATGATAGTCTCTTTCTCATGCTCCTTAAGCCCTGGTCCTATGCTAGACCTGGAGAAAGGACCCCTGTGTCCATGCCCTTCCTCCCCCCTACAAACGCTCCTCCTCAGAGCTTCGTCATAGAAGACGACAGAGGTGGGATTAGAGGCCAGGTACAGCGTTTTAAGGGAGGAGCCTGAAGCCCCAGAGTATGTACCTTTCTTGGGACTAATTCCGGGGAATCTTCCCCTCCCGAACCAGGGCCCTGAGGCCGTATTTAACCTGCAGCTTTTCAAGCCCTTTTTCATCTGTGGCAGAGCTAGTAGCCGGCCCCCCAGACCTGCCCTCCAACAAGAGCACCGTGTCCACCCCGGTGAATGGGAAGTAGCTGTTTAAATAGGTGTGCTATTTTTAATAGGTGTTCTGCTTTCAAAGTGCCCTTGGCATGTATCTTCTAATGGCTGGATTTAAAAGTTATATGACTTCCTCCCTTCTTGCCAGAGCAGGACTCTTGCTCCTCCCTCTCCCCCACCATCCGCACAAAACACCACCGGTGAAGGTTTGGCTTGGCCGAGCTTGAATATTCTCAGGTGCTGTGGAGTCCGTCCCTGGCACTCGCAGGGCAAGCTAATTCTAACGAGAGCGTCCTTCATTGCCTACTGCCTCTGTGCCTGGCACTGCTCTTAGGCCTTCCTTACATATACTGTGTCTTTTCATCCTCCCCTGACGTGGCTGCTCTCACCCCCATTTCACAGATGGGGAAACTGAGTCTGTGGGCAGCAGAACAGTGTGCTTAAGATCATCCAGCTACGGGGCGCCTGGGTGGCTCAGTCGGTTAAGCGTCTGCCTTCAGCTCAGGTCATGATCCCAGGGTCCTGGGATCGAGCCCCACATCGGGCTCCCTGCTCCGCGGGAGGCCTGCTTCTCTCCCTCTCCCACTCACCCTGCTTGTGTTCCCTCTCTCGCTGTGTCTCTCTCTGTCAAATAAATAAAATCTTTAAAAAAAAAAAAAAAAAAGATCATCCAGCTACGACAGGGCAAAGGCAGGATTTGAATGCGGGTCCTTCAGCTTCCCAAGTCCTCGCTCTTGCCCCAACCCCACGTAGGCCTCTGCCTCCCACTCCCAGCCCCACCCGCCTCTTCCTGGGTTGCCCCCCGTCTCCCCTGCTGCCTTCAGCCTCACTGCCGGCCTTCTCTCCACCTGCAGCAGATGGAGTTGAACTCCTTCCTGTGGACGATTCGGCGCGAGCCCCCGGCCTACCTGTTTGGCACCATCCACGTGCCGTACACCCGCGTGTGGGACTTCATCCCGGACAACTCCAAGGCAGCCTTCCAGGCCAGCGCCCGCGTCTACTTCGAGCTGGACCTGACAGACCCCTACACCGTCTCGGCGCTGGCCAGCTGCCAGCTTCTCCCGCACGGTGAGAACCTGCAGGACGTGCTGCCGCAGGACCTCTACTGGCGCCTGAAGCGCCACCTGGACTACGTGAAGCTGATGATGCCCTCGTGGATGACGCCCGCGCAGCGGGGCAAGGGGCTCTACGCCGACTACCTGTTCAACGCCATCGCGGGCAACTGGGAGCGCAAGAGGCCCGTGTGGGTGATGCTCATGGTGAACTCGCTCACGGAGACGGACGTGCGCTCCCGAGGCGTGCCTGTGCTGGATCTCTACCTGGCCCAGCAGGCCGAGAAGATGAAGAAGAGCACCGGGGCCGTGGAGCGGGTGGAGGAGCAGTGCCACCCGCTTAATGGGCTCAACTTCTCCCAGGTAGGCGCTTGGCTGAACCAGGCAGCCCCTTTGTCCTCCTTTCCGATTGCCTTCCTCCTTCTGTAGCCAGCGCCCTGGCCGTCTTCCAACGGGAGAGGCTCTCTCGGCCTGGGAGGCGGCTCTCTGGCTGTGTTAGTGGTGGGTTCGGGGGCAAACTGGCATGTGCTAGAATTCGGGGTGAGAGTTGGGGTGTTTGCTTCTAGCTCAGTGGTGCTACCTGTTGGGGATAGGCATGCCCCACTTGCTGTGCTTGCCTGAGCGGAAAGAATTTTCCTGGGAGCATCAGAGTGAGGAAAACAAAAAGAGTGAGTTGCAAGTTTGTGTCCAGCTTCCCCGAGCCGGAGGCTGTCCCGAGGCTGCTATGTGGGCCCAGCTGGGCAGCAGCGTGTATGTACAGAGGATGCATAGAGGGAGTCGTGGTTCCTGCGGCTTTGGGGGCAGGGGAGGTGCCGTGGACCTGGTGTCGATGTGGCTCTGGCTGGATGTTGAAGGCTAAGCACTGCTGAATTGCCCCGGCCTTGCATGGCTCTAGGCGACCCTCGGACTGCCTCCCTAGGCCTGGAGAAAGTCAACAAGGATAGTTTTGGGGTTAATAATTTCAGAGCAATGTGTTCACTTAAAGGTTGACAGTTCTGATTTCTGGACCTCAAGAGAGGGGGCAGGGAGCAGGGAAGGGCTTCGGAGGTTTAAAGTCTCTGGCTACGTGAGGCCTGATCCAGCAAAATGTCATTAAAAGCCCCATCTCCATGGGCAGAGGTCACTTGCAACTCACTGGCCCCAAACTCAACTCTGAGACCCTGGGAACAATGAGTTCACATCTGTGCCTTGAGAACAGGCTGTCAATCTGGAGATGGGGGCTCCACGGCAGGGCTGGTGGCTCCTGCGAGGAGGCACCAAAACGGCTTGGGCTGATGCCCTGGGTGAGGTGCAGCCCCCGAGACGTGCTTCTTCGTTCGGGAGACAGCCTCATAAGTTGGCCAGGCTAGAAGCTCTACCACTGGGACCAGACCTGCTTGCCGCTCCCAGGATGTTGCAGACTCTTCCCCAGGGAAACAGCGGCAGAAACCGATCCCCCTTTGGAGATCTTCTGGCCTTTGTTTTTCCAGGGGAAATGCAATATCGTCCCCGGGGAGGTAAGAAGCCAGATTGATTTGCCGGCCAAATGAAAGGCGGGTTTGTCGGTTCTCCTGCTGGCTCTCCCATAATTGTGGAGTCCTTACCCAGAGGACCCCGGTGGCAGGAATATTGGGGCAGTTAGTCACGCCCCGCAGGGTTCTGACTCTGCCTGACTCCTTCTCCACGGGGGAAAATCCTGTGCATTCTCTGGCCCGGGCGCTGAATCCTCTGAACATACCGGCTTTCTCCCTCTGAAGTGACTTTTCCCTTGCCAGCCTCAGGAGCTGATATTATCTGTGTCGGGCTCCCCAGTGCTCACCGCCCATCTCATTTTGGAGGCAGGTTTGTGGGAGGCCTCTCTGTTCAGAGACCTCACGTCTGGCCTCGATATCTTTTTTAGGCCGGGGAGGTGGGGCATCCGACATCACTGTCTGCACCCTCTTTGTACCAACCACAGAGGAATCCGAGGAGAGCTGGAGGGAGCACAGAAACCCTCTGGTCAAAGAGCCCCTGGCTTTAATCTGTCTCTCTTAAAACAACAAAACTATCTTTCTTCGGTGTCTGGAAGGAAACACTGCTGTTCAACCAAATGACGGCTTTGGTAGGTTGAAAACATTTGCTGGAAAGTGTGTGAAGTTATGTTTTAGGAAAAGTTCCTGAGAGCCATTTATCGGCCAGCAAGGAGCCCGCTGACAGTCTCCAAAGCCCATGTTTGAAGATCAAACAGACTCAAATCTCTGGTTTCAAAAATGGGCCCACCCCATCACCAGCCTGGGCCCGCTCTTAAAATTGTTCTCGGGTCTAGCTCCTCAAGAGGGCTGCAGGAAGCAAGGCCGGAACAAAAGAAAACAGGACTCCTCTTGGTTCCCTAATCTGCACACCCTTCACCACCTGCCAGAGCGTCCGACCCTGCCAATTTGTCCTGTTATCATTTTGGGGCGAGGTGCTGAAATCTCTCCTCCATCCCTGTGGGCAGCTGTGGGCTAACTGGGAAGGAAGGGATTCCAGAGCTCGGGCAGATGGGGGTGTTTAGGGTCCTCAACCCCAAAGTCAGAAATGAGCAGCCTTCTCCGTAAAATTGTATGCGCGCGTGCACAGTTTGATATGAACATCTGTGATGCATTATTGTACCGAAATATCTGTTAAGTGCATCAGATTTTTATTTTTTCTTTCCTCTCAGCATTACTGTTATTGCAAAATATTTGGTGCGGGCAAACAATGAGAGAGGAAGGCGGGAAAAAGAAACCTTAAAAGAGAGAACCTTTTTGTTAAAAGCTGGGGTTTTAGTTTGAATTTTGGTATTTCTCAAATTTTTATATTTTCTTCTGGGCAGAAATACCACATTTTTCCTTGCTAAGTGGAGAAAGAAAGTGTACATTTTAGGATTCCATGGGTGGGAGGAACCACTGAAAAAGTTTCTGGTCTCTGATTTCAGTATAAACTGAGAGTGCTGGACCCAACATCAACATGGGTTTGCAGTGTGACCTTGGGCAAGTCAGTTCCCTTCTCTCGGCCTGGTTTTTCCTGTCTGTGAGATGAGATGCCAGGATTAGGTCATTATTCAAGCCCCTTCCAGTCCTGACATTCCATGGGACAGTTATAATCAATTCCACCTGCCAGGCATCCTGCACGAAGGAGGCATGCTTTTCCATTTTGTTAGATGCTCTCTCAGGTGAGCACTCAGAAAGGCTGGATGACTTGCCCAAGGTCACGTGGCTAATGGAACAGAGACCAGTCTACCTGGCCCTAAATGAAGCCTTCCTGCTTCCTGCCGCCCCATGCCTACCACGTATTTCATGTTCTTCTGTGATTCTTCCTTCAGTCCTTTCTGCTGTTTCTTTCTCCCCTTTAGGGCTCAAGCGCTTAACATTTTACTTCTTGGAGCATTTCTACTTACAGAGAAAGTATTTTGTTTGGCTGTGGGGCTGGAGTGAAGATGGTGAAGGCCCTGATGTGTTAGCTCACATAGTGGCTGAGAGATAGCAGACTTGCTTCTAGGTTTCAGTCCCTGCTCTGGCTCTCAAGCCAATGACTCATGTAGAACTTCATGTTGCCATCTGTAAAATGGGGCAGTGGTGACCAGCCTTTCACAATCGAGCAGGTTTTGTGAGGCTATGAGAAGACACTGCTTGTGGGAGGTGATAGAGCATGTAAAATGACTACCTCGATGTAGGCCCTGTGCTTGGAAGACAGTTTGGGCGGGGCTCCAGGACAGAAGAGGAAGGCCACCCAGGAAGCCTCATCTCTGTCCTGTTGGCACCTTCTCCATCAGCCATATCCACTGTCCATCCTTTGTAGAACAGAGCAATGCTGGAGTGGGGTGGTGGCGGCCCCTGCCCTCAGGGACCTGGGGATGCCTGAGCCTTGAGTCCAGATCTTGTGACAGTCTTGGGACCTGCAGATTTCAATCGGCTCTGTCGGCTGCCTCCTGAGACTGGCACCGGCTGCCACTAACTAGCGGGGCTGATCAGGAGATGTCCTTCTCCCTCTAGGGGGCCTCAGTCGTCCCCACCCGGAACAGTGGACGCACTGGAAGAGAATGCTTCCAAACCCCGTACTTCTCCAGGCATGATACAGCAAGGACCCTGCCATGCTGTACTTTGCCGTGTTGTAACAGACACGCCCACGTTACCCACCCAATGTGTATAAAGCCTGAGCACTCGGGCACGGCGGCCAAGGGCTTCCAAAATGTTTGTAAAATTCTTCAGCCCCCTCACTAGGAAGTTAGAAACCACAAAACCATCATTGATTGGGCTCTGTCTCCACCCAGGGCACTGCATTAAACCCCGTAAGTACATCCTCTAATCCTCACAGAGATGTGATAAGTCATATCATCATGTCTCTTTTACAGACGATAAATGGGGGCTGTGCTTACACAGCCAGGCCGGTGGGCTCAGGATTCCAGCTCAGGTGTGTCTGATGCTAGAGCCCAAGCTTTTCAGGCATCTGAAAGATGAGTTCATTTTTGTTTTTAGTAGTCAAATGGCATTATCTGGTGACCTGTGTGTGTGTGTGTGTGTGTGTGTGTGTGTTGGAGTTGGGGGAGATCATCATTTTTTTGCCAAAAAATGAAATAAAATATGATAGAGATCATTGAAAAGTGCCAAAATTGATTTTTCCCCTTGGCTTATAAATTGCATCTGAAGGTGATTCTAAAATAGGAGTTCCCAAAGACATTCTGGGCATGAGTTGCTTCCTTGGAAGGAATCCCTAGCTTTCCAAGGGACCATTGTGAAGATGTGCCCCTAACACTGGCTAAGCGAGCACAGTTGAATAAAGAAGAGTTTCCCTATAGTCAGAGTGCCTGTATTTATATCCTGGGGCCAGCGCATATTATTAGGTGCTCAACAAATATTTGGGGAATGAATGAATGAATGAATGAATGGTCAGAAACCATGATATGACCAACCCTGCTTCCCTTCTGCCATCCTACACTATGAAATGAATGAATGGACACCATATAAGCCCCAGTGAAGAACCTCCTCCTTGAACTTGAATAGGTCCGTGCATTCCTACAGGGACACAAAATGTTGAAATCATCAAGTGGGTAGGTCACATACAAAGCAGGCTCTAGCCCTGACCTCATTCCTACCTTGCCTGTGACCTTGGGCTAGTCCTTTCCCTCTCTGGGCCTTGGTAGCTTCCTCTGTCCCTCAACTGTTGGCTGGATAATTTCCAGGGTTGGCCCAGTTCTGACTCCTCTGCTGCTCATCTCTGGCCCCCTTATCTTGAAGGCCTGGGGCCACCCCGAGGTTTTGAGCCTGGGTGGCTCTGACAGTCTAATCTTCGGCAGGCCACTGCTGATACCTAATTATCTGGAAGCCTTTTGGTTCCAGTGGGTGATCCTGCTGCCTCCCGCTGCCAGTCTGCGGAGCAGAGAGCCCAGCCTGCCGTGGCGCAGCCCCTGGACACCTGCCCAGCCTCGGAGCCTCCCCTTCACTGGGGCTCCTCTCCCTCACTCGCTTCCTCACTCACTCAGCCAGAGCGCCTTCCTGTGCCGGGTCAGTGCAATGCTGAGGGCAGACCTGGGAATGGCCTAGTGTTTAGCTGCAGAGAGTTCGCTGCCCAGCCGGGGAGAGTGGGGATTATTAGTCCCATTTTACAGCCGTAGCAACTGAGGCATGGAGCACCTGTGCGTTAGTCTCTCCCGTGTCCTGGTTCTCCACACCTCGAATGGAGACTCTGTTCTTCCTTTCCCTTCCTGTTGAATGTGCCCATCTTTCAGAACCTGTCTCTCATTTCCCATCCTCTAGGAATGGCCGTTCTCAAGTCCTCCCACCCTCCCCGAGTCCCCATGGCAGCCACAGCAGCACCAACTCTGGTCCCTCAAACCTGCAGCGCTGGTCCCTACTCAGGGCCTCCCTGCAGTGAAGGGAACAGACACCTCCGCAAGGCTCCCAGGCCATACTGAGCCCTCTTCTCCCCAGAAGTCCCCCAGGGAGTGCAAGCCCCTCAGTCAATGTTGGATCAGAACAAGCTGGCCTAGTCTGCACCGTGTGACTCCAGATCCTAGACTGAGAGACAAGGTCCCTCCGGGCTTGCCTCCACCCTGTGCTTCTGCAGCCCACCCCAGCCGCTGTGTCTCCCACTGGAGCCCTGTGGTTGGGAGCTGTTCAGCCAATGTCTGTCGCATGGTAGGGAAGTCCCTCTGGGGACCCCCTAGCATTGACCCCTAGGCATGCGTAGTCCCAGATTCTATGTGTGCACAGAGAGCTGTTTGCAAAGAGCCCCTGCTGGCTCGGCAGGCTCGGTCCACTCTCTCTGACCTGGGTAACTCACACTTGAACATGGAATATATTTTCCCAACATATGGCAGGAGGAAAACAAACTCAGGAGCAGACACACAGGATGGCTTAGGTACCACCATCAAAGGAGAGTGAGGCCAGAAAGCCAGAGGTGACCCAGATGTCATGAAATACTCTAGTCTCAGAATCAGAAGCTCCCAGCGTGAAGTCTTCCACACTTGCACACACTCTCTGAGTCATATGCCAGGAGCCGGCGGCTCAAGGAATCTAAGAATGGTGAAATCTTAGAACATTAGGCTCAGAGGCATTTTTTGACTCGAAGAATCTTCACATCATGAAATCCTACCCTCTGAGCTTTGAAGAATTTTCAGCTCATAGACACAGACTTCTAAAATCTTACTGCTGGAAGGGACCAGTCCCCAAGAATTCCAAGAAGCCCCATCAGCAAACACACTGGTCTCCTTCCCACAACCTGTCAGCCGGATCCCAGGCCACAGAGAGAAAGCCTGAGCAGGGAAGCACTCTGTGATGGAGATAAAAATGGGAGTGTGCCTTTGTTAATAGTTCCCTTTTGGACATCTCAAAGCCAGGAAGAGGTCGCCTGGTAATGCAGCTTTCCAAGGGAGGAAGCTGAAGAATGCGAGGACAGCATGGCTTGCCAGGTGGGCTGCCGACGTTCTTCCCCCCTCGAGTTTGCTTCTAAGTAGTATCCACTTCACTCCCTTTTATCCCCCATCACTGGCTCTCTGTCCGCCTACTTAATCCGCAGGCAGCTGGTGGCCCAGCCTTCAGTTCTGCTCAGCGGCTGCCAAGCCGTCTCGCCGAGCAGATCCTCCAAGATCACAGGCTTTTAAATCTGTGCAGTATATCCCCTGGAACACCAAACTGTTGCCCCAAGCTTGCAAATGCTGTTGCTTTGCTGAGCCCCCTCCCTCTCCAGGAATTTCCTCCCTTTCTCTTCTAATTCTGAATCCTATGAGATTTCCAAGACTCCGGTCAAAGCTGAGCCTCCTCCAGGAAGTCTTCCCAGAATGCTCCTAAAATAATCTGCTTGGGAAGACTCAGTCCAAAGCTTTCCCTGATGACCAGCCACGTATGTTCTTTCCCTCTGTGGAATTTTTTTTTATGACATTTTATGATATTCTCTCAACACTTACATATTTTACCTTATATTATAAATATTACCGAGACAGTTTTTTCTTTCCTAATAGACCCCGATTCAAAACCTAGCGCCGGCTATGCTCACAATTGATTACAAAATTAGACAGAATGTGCTCCAGTTTTAAAGTTGGGGCTTTGTGGTGTATTCTGTGGTTGGGGTGTTGGCAGCTCTGGATGCTAAGAAGGGGCTGCCTCTTGGCCTCTGTATTCACAGAAAGCCCTCAGACTTGCTACCTGAGACAGCAGATGAGTTCAGTCCTGGTGCTGGCCCATTTGGTCAGGACTTTGTGACATCCGTGGACCCTACTGGATTTCTCTCTCTCCATCCTGGAACACTTTGTTTTCTCTTCCTCAACTGTTACTTGCAAACAAAGGCCTCTTTTTCCCTCCTCTTTACTGCCCAGAGCGCACTTGAGCCTCTCCAGGCTCACCACCCTTTATTTTCATTTTAAAATGTTTAATTTTGTCCCTTCCTGGCTACTTTGGTTTGGGGGCCCCGTGATGCTGCTGACCTCTTCTAGTTCTTGCTCTCTCCCTCCCTCACACACAATCCTTGGTCACGCCTCCATGCACTGCTCTTCCCTCTACCTGAGAGCCTTTCCCAGTTTTATTGTTCGGCTAGCTCTGACTCCTAAAGTGGTAAGGATTCCTAAGGGCAGTCACTTTAAAAGCCTGGACTCTTCCAATGCTCCTTTATAGCCAGACTTTTATCCATGGTCATCAGATAACCTATGGGCAGATGCCACCTGATCCCAACTCAGCAGTTTGTGTTTAGGTGCAATGATGTAATTGGCTTTTAGCATTGTGGGTCTTTTTCATTTATTTATTTATGTATTTTTTTAATTGAGGTATAATTAACATAACATTCTGGTATACAACGTACTGATTCAACATTTGTATATATTGCAAAATAGCATCGCATCTTAAAAGGATCGATGGGTGTCTTAGTCAGCTGACTGCCGGAATAACAAAATCCCATAGACTGAGCGGCTCAAACAACAGAAATTTACTTTCCAACAGTTCTGGAGGCTGGAAGTCTGAGAAGGGGGTGGGAGAGTTGGAGAGAGCAAGAGAGAGGGAGAGAGAGAGATGAGTTCAAAGTGGGAAAGAGCTAGCATTCTGATGTCTCTTCTTATAAAGGCACTAAGCCCGTCACGAGGACCCCACCTTCACGACCTCTTCCAAACCGAATTATCTCAGAAAATCTCCATCTCCAAATACCATCACTGTGGCGGTTAGGGCTTCAACATATGAATTGGGGTGAGGGAGACACATTTGGTCTATATCAGTGGGTGAGTTGCACCCGGAGCCCCCCTGAATGCCTGAGTACCCTTGAAAAGAGCCCTGCGCCATCTCTGGGTGACAGCCTGGGACCACAGGACAGGTGCAGCGTGTGCAGTGGCACCTACTGCTGGAGTCTGTCCCTTCCCTGACTCAGCAAGGTGGGGGAACCTGCCAGCCTGCAGATGAGCAAATACGCCCCTGCCCTGAGTGCTGACACCTTGTTTGTCACCTTTTATTCTTGGGGTTCACTCTTTTCTTCCCATCGGGTCAGGAAGAGCAGGGGGAAGTGTTAAAATTTACTTCTCATTTGCTCTTAAGTCTTTTGTATAAAAATTCCTCCCTGCCTCCCTCATTCAGAGGAACATCCTGGTCTGATTCTGCCTTTAGAAATAAGACTTAGTCGGGGCGCCTGGGCGGCTCAGATGGTTAAGCGTCTGCCTTCGGCTCAGATCATGATCCCAGGGTCCTGGGATCGAGTCCCTCATCGGGCTCCCTGCTAGGCAGGGAGCCTGCTTCTCCCTCTGCCTCTGCCTCTCTCTCTGTCTGACTCTCATGAATAAATAAATAAATTAAAAAAAATTTAAAAAAAAGAAATAAGACTTAGTCTTTATTTACAGAGCAGTGGCACAGACTCGGCTCAGGAAGCCCCATCACTGCAAAGCCTCCAGGCATTGGCTTGGGACAGCCCAGGGCTCCTTCAGTGTCCAGGATCACTGCACTTCTTGGGAGTATCAGTAACCCTGGACTAGTTACATGACCTTTCTTGTGCCTCAGTCTTCTCCTCGGTCAACTTCAGCCAGCCGCTGGGAGGATTTCTTGACTGGTGTAAAGCACTGTACTACAGCGCCGGACACAGAACCCGCACTAGGGAAACCCTAGCTCGTACTTACTATGGGAGTTCTAAATTAGCCTGAGAAATGCTTTGCAGCTCCCACTTTGTGCCAGACATTGGGATAAGTGCTGGAGATCGAAATGTGAGCAAGAACGATGATGCTTTTTCCCAGGGCTGCTTCCTTTCCGAGTGGGGAGGAGGTGTTGGGGGAGCACAGAAGGTGCACACTTCTCAGTCCTGGGAAGATCTGGGAAGGCTTCCCGGAGGAAGCCTAGGTGAAGTCGAGATCTTAAGGAATAAAAAAAGTTAGCAGGCCAGGGCTGCGGGGTGCTAGGCCCGGGAGACTGGCGGTGCCTACACCAGAGGCCCGGGCTGGCGATGCATCTGGGACCCGCTGCAGTGCAGCTTGGCCCTTCTGCGTGGGCTGCGGCCAGAAGAGGCCGAATGAAACCGCCTGCGGGGGGCCTGCCCTCCGCGACCACAGCCCGCCGCCCCTGGGGGCCGAGCGCAGGATGGAGCCAAGCGGTCCGGGACCTGGGTCCGCTTTGCCCGGGCCGTGCGGCCAGCTCTCGGGACCGGCTCACTCAAAAGTGTGGCGAGCGGGCAGGGCCGCGGCGGGTGGGTCCGGCGCCACCCCGCGCGCCCCTCGGCCTGCCCAGCCACCGCACCAGGTGGCACCAGCCGCACCTCGGGGCGAGCCGCGCCCACCAGGGGCCAGCCCTGCCGGGGAAGCCGCAGGGCAAAGATAAAAGGCGAGGCCTTTTTTCCTTCTGCTTCTTCTGTTTAAAGGACTTACCTGCTTCCTCCCTATTAAGGTTATTTAAAGTTTCCTGGCCAGTATCATCTCCTGGGGACTTAATGCGCCTTCTAAGCCATTCGTCATTCAAGTCTCGGTCCCATTTTAAAGCCCTTTTTGAAAAGGAAGATGCGGACGGGAGAAAGCCTTTTGGAAATCTCTCTGGCTCAGCCTTTAGCCTTGGTTCACAGGGTTTCCATTTCTTGAACTGCTCAGCCTTGAGTTTGAGAGGAGACAAAAGCGTAATTGGCAGAGGTAATTCCAGTCACTTGCATCCCGCTTTGCAGTTTCCAGTCTTTGACCCGCATTGCCGCTTTTCCTCCCCGCCCCCACGAGGACACCTACGAGGGGCCTGCTTCAGTTTCCTGCCTCTCCTTCCGTTTTCGAACTCCCAGTGCTCCCCTCCCCCTGCGTCTCCAGCTGGGTGGCTGGAAGCATCCATTGGATTATGAGACATTTTCGAGCACCAGACCCGCTAGTGGGGCTGCCATGCGTCTTGTGGAGCTGTGGCTTGGTCATGGGAACGGTAAACTGAGACACTGCCGGACCTCAGTGGTAATAATACTTGGTCATTGTGCTTGACCTTGACTGGGATGTTTGGTTGACCCAGCACGGCATAACCCCCATGCCTAGGCCTGCCGGTAGTCTTGCAGGTGGTTTTATATTATTCTGCTCCCATCAGTGTAGTTTTGCCGGGAGGGTGGTGAGAAACAAATGCAGGATTCTTGGTGGAGATCTTGCAGGTTGAAGAGGATCGGGGCCTGGAGGTGGGGGTGGCAAAAAGCCATGTGGGGAAGTGCCAGGTGGGAACATGCAGAGGGCATGCAGAGAAAAGTGTTTCTACCCCTCCCTCTGTTAACTTGATTCTTCCTTTTCCTATCCAACTCCCAAGAGAGCCATTGTTATTTAGTGCCTGTTATGTGCTGGGCCTCCGGTGTATCACAGTAAATTCCTAAAACAGTCCTGAAAGGCAGGTATTATTTTCACCATTTTGAGGAAATTGAGGCTAAGTACTTTGTGCAAAATGGTGGAGCCAGGATTTGTACTTAGATCTTCTGGTACATTAAGAGAGAGACTGGACTGGAGTTGGAATTCCCACCCCACCACTTTGGCTGGACGGCTGGGGTATGTCTTCACATCTGAAAAAACGGGGTTCACGTAGTATATCCCCCCTGGTGTGTTGTGAAGAGTAAATGAGGTAATGCCTATAAACCACCTCGCTGAGCGCCTGGCACACAGTATGAGGTGTTGAATGTTAACTGTGCTGGTTGAAGTCGTGGTCCTTTTAATTATTGTGATTGGCTCGTGTTCACACTGTCTTGAGGTGAAACCCAGCCCACAGGGAAGATGGGCCTTGATCCCTTAGGCTCTCACGCCCTGAGCCACTGAGCGTTATCCAGAGCAGGGATGGGTGTGCTTGGCTGACCTGATTGGAACCGTGTGGCCCGACCACCCAGAGTGTGATCATTTTTTGCTGACCATCTGTGGTGTTTAATGTCTGACTGTATCCTTTCTGGTTTGGCTTCCCTGTGATCTCCCACTGCTCCCTGGAGTGAGGACACATCAAAAGGAGGGATTGAAAAATGGAGGCTGGAGACCCAGGCTCTGGGCCCAGCTCCATCACGGGTTTGATCATGACCTGGGAAGAGCCCCTATCTAAGGGTCCTTTCCCTCCGCTGCAAAGATCAGTTGAATGTTAATAGCAGCAACTCCGAGTTGTGGGGAGAATCAAGCGATAAAATCTGGGAAGGACTTTATTAGCCCCCAAGTGCTCTGTGCTCTCAGTAGTACTTGGTGTGCAGGTGTTTTTCCTCTTCTCTTTGTCCCAGAGAGAATACAGGTTTCTCCTGCGATCCAGCAGTGGAGAGTTCCTATCATGTAAAGCAAAGAAGCAATCATCGTTAATTTATATGGACAAACTTGTGAGCACTCCCAGACCCAGAAAACAAGCTCTCAAGCTTTTCTGATACCTTAGGACACATCTTGCTAGTGGGTGCACAGAATCACCCGAGATCAAGCACAGATGCTCACAGGCACGGTCCGAAGCTGTGGTGGCTTGGCGCCAAGATGTGAGTGTGGTTCCAGGGAAGGAGCGGGCTGGGGCCCCTCCACTGGCTGCTCTGAGTGCTCACTGCCCTCCTCTGATGGCTCGCTCGCTGCAAAACAAATACAGCATGCTATTTTCACTTCTTGTCCCTTTTCATAAAGAAATCCTCTTCAGATTTCTTTCTGTTAGTGGAAACAGGTACTAATGTAGGTCTCCCATAAAAGAGAAGTGGCGTAAAGTGAATTTTCAAGTAGCAAGGGATACCTGTACCCTGTCAATGCGTAGCCAGTAGGTTTAGTTATTATGAAACTGTTCGTCCATTCACCATGCCTTCCTTTGTTTGTTGGACAAGCACTCCCGGGAGCGACGCTGTGTCAGGCTCAGGTCGAGGCTCTGGGGTTCAGTGATGACTCTGGAGCTGGAGGGGAAGTCGCGGTTGAGGAGACAGGAGGAGAGAGGTGCCAGGGATGGGCCTGACGCCTTCCTTCACCTGCACTGCCCCATCTCATCCTCACAACCGTCTCCCAGGCAGCTGCTGTTTCCCAGCCCCATTTTGCAGGGGAGAAGACTGAGACACAGATGGCTTAATTCATTTACCCGAGGTGACACAGCCAATGGACGGAGGATCTAGAATTTAAACCAGAAGTCTGGCAGCAGAGCCTGTACTTTTAACTTCTCTGCGTCTGCTGAAAAGGAACTGGAGTCTGAGAGTGGGGGTGGGGGCTGTGCCTCTTCCAGACCACGGGTATAAAAGGTTGGGAGGGGCAGGGAGTTGAGACTTCTGAGGTTCCCTCCTGAGGAAGGCTGCAGCTCTGAGAAGAGGGGGAGCAGGTCCTTTGGCCAGGACCTGGGGGAGGAGTGAGGCTCTGCTGAGAACCAAGGGCAGAGGCTGGCCTTGGCCGGTGAGGGGATGGCAGGGCAGGCTGCGGGCCCAACAGAAGTGGAAGGTCTGCGTTTGTAACATCACCAGTGTGGGGGGTGCTGGGCTGCACAGCTCTCCAGTGTGGGTGCGGGAGCAGGAAATGGGACAGAGGGCCACGGCCAGCCCCCGGCCCCGTGGAGTCCCCATTCAATGTGCCACAGGAGCTGGACAGAATATCAGCTCCTACCTGTGTGTTGTTGTTGAGCACTGACCCTGAGCCTCCACCCCCATGGTGGCTGGGCCTTTGCCAGGGCTCAGGTGTTCTGGAAGCCCCACAGATGCTACTAAGGTGAGGGGACTGCATCCTTGCTGTCCAGGAACTGTCTTTGCTGGTGAAGATGTTCTATTTGTAGATGGTAGATGACCCCCTCCTAATCAGTACCTGGCTTGGCTTTAGTATAATGCCACCTGAGCTCAGTATTGAAGGACAGATGGTATTCCCGGGTTCAGGACAAACAGCATACATGGGGCGGGCGCTGCTGGTGATATTGATCCCAACTGACATGTGGAGAATGTTTGCAGGGGCATGGGAGACTAGGGAATTGGCCAGCGAGGCTCACGGGCCACATTGTGGAGGCTTCACCAACCAGTTAAGAAGTTTGGGCTTGGTCCAGGGTGTGTTGGGGGGGTCACTGTCCCCCACTCCCATACTTTGCAATTCATTCATTCATCAGACTGGAGCATCTCACCCAGGCCTGCCTGGAAATTCTCAAGCCCCTTGGCTTGAGGAAGGAGCGGCTGCAGGAGGGTCTTCTCTTTCCTCAGATCCAGGATGTTCTCACTGCTGGGCCGGAGGAAGACTCTCAGCTTCTGGAACTGGAAGGCGCTTGGTGTTTTCTCTCAGAACTAGATCCTAAAAGTATCTGGCAGCTGAATGAGACCAGCTGTAGTTATATATCACAGGGTCTTTTGTGGGGGAGTCTGAGTCCCTGACCCCCATTTCTAAAGTGGTCACTGTAAGACAACAGGGCCCCATGTTTCATGTGACCCTTTTGATGGCTGACTTGAGGGATTCCACCTGTTGAAAGTGGGGGTGGTGCGAGGCAGGTGGTTCCTGAAAGCTCCCCAAGCAGAAGTGGGGGTCAGAGGGATCTGTGGTCTATAAATGGTTCTTAAATAGTGAGAGCACTGGGTTAGGAGTCCAGCAGCGTGACCCAGGCAGCTCCCTCCCCTCACAGACAGCCCTTAGCGGGTGTGAGCGTGCTTGGTAGACCATAAACCGCACCCCTGCTGCTGCAAAGCCAGTTTCTAAACTGGCTCTGACCTCACTGGGAAAGGGCATTTTTTATTTTATTGTCTTTTATGTGTTTATATAGACGGAAGTTCTTTGAGGGCAGGAGCCTCCTCTAATGAATCCGGGTTTGCGGAGGGCTGGGCTGCAGGTAGGCACGTAGGGATGCTGTGTGGAGCTGTAAAATTCCCAGCTCTATCTACACATCATCGCCTGAGGATCCGGGTGGAAAACAGAAAGTCCCTAACCGCACCCCACATTGTTCCCAGATTTCCAGATGTTTGGTTCCAGGAGGTTAAACATCTAGGCAGTGGCCTGCATTTCCCACCGTGGCTCCCAGGCCTTATGGCTCCGAGTGGCCGTGGCTCCTGAACGCCTTCTCGCCCTCGTGTTCCGGCCATCTCTGGTGGCACCGTGGTTTCCCGCTGATCCCTCAAGCCCACGGGGGGCCCTCGGGGCTTCCACTGGGCCACCCCGTGGGTGGGAGCCGCTTCTCCTGGGGTCCGAGCGATCTTCCCAGCCCCCCACCCCTTCCTCACACTTCCGTGTTTTTTTCCAGGGCACAGAACGGAGCTTCTGTTTGCCGGTCATTCCGTGATCCTCACACGATGTAAATGAAAGCTGCTAAAACCAATAAATTCAAACCATGTGTGGGCACTGGGGAAGAGCGGGGGTGTCGGAGGCCTGCCGTGTGAGGTGCCGTCAGCTCTGACGGCCCCCGAGCTGATTTGTATATGAGAAAAGTAAATATCCAAAGTGGTAAACAGCCTTGGGTCTCTCATCATCGCTGAGATTTGAAGGCATTTAATAGGAACACACACTCTCTGTCTCTTATAAACAAAGTGAGATTCTCTGTGTGTGCTGACCTAAATTCGGCATTTTTATCTTTGGGAAAGCGAGCCAGTCATTCTCGTTGGGAGACCACAGGCGGTCTGGGCCGTTGGGTTGAGTTCTTCTTTCTGGTTTTGGCAGTTGGCTAGCACTTTAGCTTTGCAAAGGGCCACCTTTTCATCTCTCTTTGGTCTTAGAGCAAATGGGATGGGTGGCCATTCTCACTCCTGTACCAGTGAGGGACATGAGCCCAGAGATACAAGTCGACTTGCCCAAGACCACATAGCAGATCCATGCTGAGCCAGGACATCCCCCTTCACTCCTCATTTAGAACCCTCTAGCTCTCCAGTCCTCTTTCCATGAGTGAGACTTTTGTTCTCTCTAACTTAGAATCCCAGAGACCTCTTCGTCAACCCCTCCCTCATTTCCTCTCTTCCAGTGTCTGCTGGAGCTTGGCCTTCGGCTGGGTCCCTGCTTCCTCTGCTTTTCTATCCATGCCCTTCTTGTGTTCAGGAAAGAGCCCAGGGAAGGGACCAGACAGTCATGAGTTTGGGGTTCTGGTCTCTGCTTCTCAACTGTATGGCTTCCTATAAGTACTTTCTCTGAGCCCTTCAGTTTTCACGTATGTAAAATGGGGATAAGAATACCTGCCTTCTTAGGATGGCCACAAGGATTGAATGGAGCTCACATATGTGAGGATGCCCAGCCTTCTCAGTGACGGTGAACACTTCACCCCACTTTTCCTTCAATTCTGGACGCTTCCAAGTGACCTCCTCATTGGGCATTAAAAATGGATTAATCCAGGGGTGCCTGGGTGGCTCAGTCGTTAAGCGTCTGCCTTCGCCTCAGGTCATGATCCCAGGGTCCTGGGATCAAGCCCCGCATCAGGCTCCCTGCTCCGCGGGAAGCCTGCTTCTCCCTCTCCCACTCCCCCTGCTTGTGTTCCCTCTCTCGCTGTGTCTCTCTCTGTCAAATAAATAAAATCTTTTAAAAAAATGGATTAATTCTTAAAATTGCATGGAACTAAATATGCCACGCACACATACACAACGCGTACGTGTCAAACTGGGGAAATCTGACTCACATCGGTGCATTGTCTCCATATCAGTTTCTTGGTTTTGATATCGTACTATGGTCACATAAGATGTCACCATGGGGGGAAATTGGGTGAAGGGTATTCTTTCTGACAACTGCATGTGAGTCTATAATTATCTCAAAATAAAAATGCGAAGTTCAATTAAAAAATTAATTAACCTTCGCCACACCCTCATTCCCTCACTCATTCTTCCCCGCCCGCTGCACGCCAGGTACTACTCTAGGTGCGAGGCATGGGTCAGTGAACACAGAAAGAAAAAACCCCTGCCTCCACCTCCCTCAGGCCTTTGCTCAAATGAGGTCTCCCCATGACCACCTTATTCAAAATTTCAAATCACTCCCTAGAACTCCCTGTCCTTCCCTGCCTTTTTCTTCCAATGGCACCTGTCACCAATTGGCATTCCGTATATTTTACTTACTTATTTCTTTTTTGCCCTTCACCCGAGCATTGGAATGTCAACCCCGTGAGAGTGGAAATCTCTGTCTGTATGACTTTGTATCCTTAGCACCTAGAACATGCCTGGCACATGGTAAGTGGTCAGCTAGCTGATGTTTGTTAAATGACTGAGAGTGACCGACAAGAAACAGGGTCGGGGTTCAGGGGCGGGGTGAGTGCTGAAGGAAAGCAAAGCTGGGCGGGGGTGGGGGAGAGGGGCTGGTGAGATGGTGGAGGAAGCATCATGGGTTCTATCTAGTGTGGACTTTCTGCAGACCTGGCAGGCCTCCCCGTTGTGGGAGGGGTAGGGTCCTGGTGTCTTAGATTGTAACCCATCATTAAAGCTCTCTTCCTTTTAGTCATTCACCAGATGTTTCTTTGAGCTGTTACTATGTGCAGGACCCTCTAGAGCAGGTCGAAAAGGACCTTGCCCCGGGAGGCTTACAGGTAGGTGGGAGAGATGGGACAGGAATGCAAACAGCCCATGAAAAGGAAGAAGGAAGCCAAGCGGGAGAGCTAGGGGAGGGCCGCGGAGGGAGGGCTTACTGTCGCCCAGGCATTTCAGGAAGGAGGAGGTGTTGATTCCCAGCCTTCAAAGTCTGGGAGGATTTCAAAGTTTTTTTCTGGTCCAGCTGGGCTCAGCTTACCAACTTCCTTTTCCATGGGTCTCCTAAGGGATGCCAAAGCCCTCATCAGACTGCTCCCTGAAGGTAGACCTGGACACCCTGGCTGTGCTTATGCTATGACCTTGGCCCAGTGTGCCCTCTCTCCTTCGTCCTGTCTCTCTAAACCCTGTTTCTTCTTCCAGATCTAGCCTGGCCCTTCCTGCAGGAAGGCTTCCTTGATTGCCCCAGCTCCCACACTTCATCCTCTCTGACATCTGTGCCATTTGTAGTCTGTACCATACCATTTGACCCTTTGGGAGAGAGTGTTGCGTTGGACCAGCCTCACTGTGGGTGGCGCTTGAACCCCCAAATAGGGTAGGAGCTCGCTGCTAAGCTGGAGCTGTGGTTGCGGCTGGATTGACTTAAGAGCAGTGGAAAAATGGGATTCATCCTCAGAGAGGGCAGGATTTGTTATTTTTTTCATTGACCCCAACTTACCTCATTTTGAAACCCTGGAAGTTCAGCGAGGGGAGGGCTGACATCTGCCTTCACGACGTCTCAGGGTGGGCGGTTGACAAAGCAACTCGGCACACACAGCCCCAGACCGCTTAACAGACTTCAGGAATTCCTCTCTTTTCTGACGTCATTGCTGGAGTCTGGGCTCAGTGAATTCTTACAAAAAGACATGGGATATCTTTCCATGGAAATATCTTACTTACAGTCACCTCACATGCGTTTTTTTTTAAATAAAATTTTTAAATTTTAGAGCAATTTTGGATTTGCAGAATTATTGAGAAGATAGTACCCAGTTTGCCCTATTATTGAGATCTAACATTAATATGGTACATTTCTCAAAAAAAAAATATGGTACATTTCTCATGATAAGTGCACCAATACTGATGCTTTATTATGAACTAAAGTCCGTACTTCATTCAGATTTCCTCAGTGTTCACCTAGGGTCCGTGTTGTGTTCCAGGATGACATCCAGGATACCATATTGTTTACTGGCATCTTGCCTTTGACTTCTCTCGGCTGTGACAATTTCTCAGACTTCCCTTGTTTTTGATGACCTTGACATTGAGTATTAACCAGATATGTGTCCCTCAATTGGGACTTGTTTGGGGGTTTTTCTTATTATTGGATGTTATGCATTCAAAGGAGGAATACCAGAGATAAACAAAGTGCCCTTTTCTTCCTGTCTTATCAAGGGCACGTACTTCAGCCTGGCTCATCACTGTTGATACTGACCTTGACCACCTGGCTGAGGCGGTGTCTGTCTGATTTCTCCACTATGAAGTTGCTCTCCCCGCCATCCTTCCATACTGTACACACTGAAAGCAGTCACTGTGAGCATCCCACGCCTAAGGAGGGGGGAGTTTTGCTCCCCTTCAACTGATGTGTTTTGAATGGTTGCTATGTGCTGGGCACTGTCACCGATGCTGAAAATATAGTGGCAAATGAGACAGAAAAGATTCTTGTCCTACACGGAATTTTTATTTGAGTGAGGATTTAATAATGAATAAATACGTAAGTAATTTCAGAGTGTGATAAGGGGTATAAAGGGAAAAAAAGGGCAATAAGTTAGGGAGAGACCACAGTGCAGGGCAGAGGGAGGAAGCAGGAGAGGGGCAGCTGCTTTGTTTTCTTAGGCTCGGGGAGAAGGTGCCTTTCTAGCTGAATCTTGAAGGATGAGGAGGAGCTAGCCATGAACACCTGGGGAAAGCCCATTCTGAGCAGAAGGAACAGCAGATGCAAAGGCCCTGGGGTTGGGTTCATTGAAGGAACAGAAAGAATGTTGTGACCAGAGCCCTGTGTGCACAGGACAGGTGGGGTGAGACTTTCCGGTTCCAGGAAGGTGTTTGGGTTTTCTTCCAGCAGTTGAAGCCGTTGGTTTGAAGCAGGAGCAATCCTATTTGCTTTCATACATGAAAGACAGCTTCGGCTATGGTGCGCAGAATGGGTTCTCCTGGGGGCAAGAGCAGAGGAAGCTGGGGGACCGTGTGGGTATAGCTGAGGGATAATGGTGGCTTGGACCTGCCGGGAGCAGGGGAAGGTGGGTCTCACTCAGTTTTGGAGGTGGCACTGACAAGGCATCTGATGAGCTGCTGGTGGAGAGAGAAGAACACTGGTACACGCTTGCACGTTTGGGTCCATGGTAGCGCTCGTGACTGCAAGTAGGGGAGGCTGGGGAAGGAGCAAGTTTCGGTGGTAAAAGTACAGATCCTGCAGGATCGTCAGAGAAGCTCCGCTGGAAGGCTTTTTGTCTGGACCGGTGCTACAGCACCTTCGGGCTGTATCCCCTACCCTCAAGACCCGGAATAGCGTTCTGTGGACTCAGACATTCCCCTTCTCCGCAGCATTCACAGTGTTGAAGTAGGAGATGCCGAAGGCAGACGGCCATGGCAGGCAGTCTTGGTGGGGAACGTGGGCCAGTTACCGAGGGGCTCAGCTACAGGTCTTGAGTGGGATGCCCTCGTGCCTCTCCCAGCACCCAGCCCCGAGGAGTCTGTCTTTTCCTGTCCCAGCTGCCGCTGAGTAAGCCTGGATACGTTTGCAGGAAAGCCAGTCGGTGAGTGTTTGGTCAACACCAGCTACTGTGGGGTGCTGTCTTCAGCGTGGGCTGTGGTCCCTGTGTAGGTGAGCAGGTAAGACATAAACGTAGTAAGGGGACACAATGTGGGTGAAGAGGACACAACCAGACATGTACAGTTGGCCACCAGAGAGAATGCACGCGTCCCCAGGACACCTGGAGCCATCAGGGAGGACTTCCTGGAAGAGGTAGAAACAGAGCTGTGAATTTGAAGGGCACTGAGTGGCCTGCTGGGCCATGTGGCCAAGGTTTCTGTTGGGGAATTGGAAGGAGAAAGGGTTGGAAAAGTCAAATTATGGCCCATCCCACCAGAACGGGGGGGCAGAAGAGGTGCCCACAAACTGTTGGACGAGTGAGTGGTTGGAACATAGGTTCTGGCGATGCCTGGAGGGCCTCCAGCGCAGGATGAGGAGCTGTCCCCTGTGGGCCATGGGGAACCGAAGCCAGCTATAACCAGTGTTGAAGAAAAGTGGAAGGAATCACATCCTGAAGACAGACTTTTGAATTTCTAGCCAGTATTTAATTTATTATAAATAAGGATACTGCTCATAATAACAATAATTTTTATAACTACTTAATTGGCATTTTTTTTGCCGGGAAGACACAGTGGGTTTCATGCTTGGCCCCGGCTGTGTGTGATTAGGGGTTATTGACTGAGACTACGAGGGGCCTTTTTATCTTGCGGTTTCCTTGTTTTCTTTCCTCTCGGTTTCCGCTGATAGTCTGTCACACCGTTGGCTCTTCATCTGTTTGGTTCCATGAGACACCACAAAAGCACATTCTCTGACAAGGTCGATATGCCAGATCCTCACTATAACACTTAATCACTTAGGGAGGTCTCACTCTGGGGTGGAGGTGGGGGGGGTGGGGATGGAAAGAAAAGTCCAGATTGCTTTCATTAACTGCATTTTTCTTTCTGGCTTGGGGTGGGGGGCTTTGGTGGAAATCTCAGTCTTCAAGGCTGTTTCCAGGAAATCATGAGAGAGTGACCAAGGAGGTTCCGGAGTCTTGGGCACCAGGAGGCACCAATCACCTGCATGGGCATGCTGCTGGGCTGGGTGCTGTAGGAATGCAGGAAGAAGCCACCTGTCTTCCCTCTAGGAGGTAGTGTCTATGAGGGCAGGGGGTTGGGGCCAGGTAGGCCTACCTGCCACAAGGTGAACTCAATAAATTCTCGTTGATGGGAGGACCAACATGGTAATTAATTGTTTTAAGGATTCAGATTGGTGTGTGATCGCTTCCTGCAGGATTCACTAGCCAGGGCATCATGGGAGAAATGGCATTCCATATAGGGCTTGCTCCACTTATAACTGTCCCCAAGGCCACCTGCGTCCCACTGTTTTCTTGTGCATTGCCAGGTTGCTTCTCCCCACTTTGTGGATGAGAGAGCTGGCATTGAGAGGGTGAAGAGCTTCATTCATAGCACCAGGAGAGCAGGGATGTAACTGAGTGATTCACCAGTCTGGCTCAGGGGATGGCATGGTATTCCTACACGTAGTAGGTTCTCAGTGCCTACGTATTGAATGAATGAAGTATTTGGAGCGGAAACTGTATTGGAGATCCTCAGAAAGTCAGATACGTAGCCATGACACAAACTCAGACCTTGCATTTCCAAAGCCTGATTTCTTTTACCACTTGCCCAGTTTCATCAGGCAGAAAGGGGGTGTTAAATTAGATGACTGTTAAAAAATATTCACTCCCCAGGCTCCAGTGATGTAGGGTTTGGCCATGTGACTTGCTTTGGCTTCCTGCTGGGGCAGGTGTGCTTACTGGCTCCTGGACTTTGGGCTCTGTCACGTAGACTCGCTCTGGCCAGGGAGGTGTTAGTAGACGTGAAGCGAGCACCCTCTCACACCTCTGCCACCACCATGAGAAGCCAAGTCCCCATGTAGCTGCTGCCTCTCTGGCCTGGGTCCCAGTATGGACGCAGCAGCCCTGAGCCCAGCCCACAACGCAGAGGCAAACCCAGACGGATGCACAGCTTGAGGCCAGCCACACTCACCCCTGATCAGCCAGCTCCCTGTTGACCCACGGTGACAGTAAGTCATTATTGCCTTGAGCCGCCAAGTCTTGGGGGTGGTCTGTTCCACAGCCGTAGCTGGTTGGTACCAATGAGCAGGGCATCTCAGGCAGGGGCTGGCCCATCGGTCACGGAGGAAAGAGGGAGCAGAGGACCAGGGAGGAGGCTAGAGGTAGAGGTGTCAGCTCAGTCTCAGAAGGTCTTCCTTGTCAGCGTAAGGAATTTAAGCGTTTCTCAGTAGGCTGTGGGAGGCGCTAAAAGTTGTTGAGCACGGAGGGATGAGACCCAGCCCAGCTGTAGAAGGGTAATTTGAAAATAAGTGCAAAAGGGTTAAAATGGAGAGAAGAGGAAACCAAGGTCAACGGGCCTGTCGGGGTGCTGCTATTCTTTGCTGCCACAGAGCCTAGCACTGTGCCCCTTAAATAGTAAGTACTTAGTAAATATTTGTTGAGCGAAGAAATGTGTAACAAAATTGCCCCAGGGTTGGATAGTGAGAACTTAAGATAGTCGGAGCCTCTGATTAATTCCTCCATTGACGGAGTCATTTGTTCACCAGGACTTGTTGAGGTCTTCAAGAGGATAAGTAGTTGAACCTGGGTCAAGACTGGACGGAATCTGAGGAGAGGCCTGTAGGAGCCTTCCCTGTACGTCTTGCACAAGGGGTCTGGCCAACAGGGAGGAAGGGCTGGAATGAGGGAGGGAGGAACAGTGGGGGAAGTGGAGTCAGGCAAGGGGAAGGGGTAGCCTCAAGGGTGGGCAGGCGCCCCTCGCTTGGTCGTGAGGACACAGTGGGGTGGGCGACATCGCTGCTGGCTTCCCCTGGGACCTGGCAACGTGCCAAAACCCACAGCTCGTTCTGCAGAGACCAGGTTTGTGAATTCTGATTATATTTGATTTTTCCTTTCAGACCAGGCGGTCTGATCTTTTCAGGCTTTATGCCCACACCTTCATTCATTCATCTGCCTGGGCCAGGCCCCAGGTTGGGTGCAGGGGAGACAAGATGACTGAGACGCAGTCCCTTGCTTAGAGGAGTGCATAGGTCAGTCATTCACAAATCCCTAGAGTGTGACTTTAGCAAACCGTGGCCCTCTCCCGGCCTATTTCCTTACCTGTGAAATGGCTGCTGGGAGGCCTTGGTTCAAATCCCAAGTCTGTGCCTGGCTGGCTCTGTGACCTTGAGCAAGTCACCGTTTGACTGAGTCTCTGAAAGGTGGCGTGGTTCCGTTCTTGTAAGGTGTGAAGATCTCGAGGATGCTATATGTGACAGAGGCTGAGCGTGAGTGTGAGTGTGAGCGTGTTAGAAAGTGCCCAAGGCGGGTTGAGGGGAGGATAAGCCCGTTCTGCTACCAGCTGCATCCTGCTTGTGAGACCAGACTCACCCAATGACCCTTTATTTGCACCTGCCCCAGGTCAGGAGATGTCACCCCCCACCTGTGGATCTGCTGGGGAAAGAAAAACAAACAAGCAAACAAAACCTCCAGGCTTCAGTGATAATAGCCTAGGTCAGGAATGGTAAGCAGAGCCCATTTCCTATGTTAATGAGGAGTTAATGGTAGAGGCTGCCTGAAATCTTGGGCCAAGAATGATTCTGAGGCTCCAGGCCCTGGGACGCAGGGCTGTGATGTGTTAATGACGGCCACTGGAGAAACTGCAGGTGGCACCTACGCCAGGGGCTTGCCAGGGCCCGTATCTTTCTTTGGGCCACTCCTCGTGGCTCAGCCACCCATTCATTTATCATTCACTCAACACCTGATTACTGATGCCTCTGCTCTGTATCTGGGAGTGCCCTGGGTGCTGAAATTGCCACTCCAAAACAAAACCGTGTTCAGGGCCCTTGTGCATCTTACGTTCTAGTGGGAACAGACAGGCAGCCAATAGGAAACACAGTAAGTGAATAAAATAGTGGGCCGGAAGGTAATGTGTGCCGTGAAAATGGAAGTACCCTGAAGCACCCCTATTGTGACCCCCAGCGACAGTCTCGTCTAATGTACTCAGAGCAGCATATGACTCCGAACTGTTGCGGGGGCTTCTGCCCCTGGGGCTCATGCCTGCTGAGCCACTGAGATGATTCCAAGGGATGTTGTCGTGGAGTGTGTGTGTGTGTGCATGTGCGTGTGCACACCACAGTGTGGTTCTGTGTTCCTGAACCCAAGACGGATGACTTTGGACTAAACATTGTTTGGCATTTGTTGTACTTTCCTAGCTGCCCAGGTAACTTAAGTTTATTGTTCCTTCCTGGCTACTCATGCCCAAGTCCTGACCTTCGGGCAGCTGGCTTGGGGGTTTGAGGACCCCAGTGATGGAGGGACCAAAACCACAATTATTGTCCTAGGAGCAGCCTGCAGTTTACCTCCTTGGGCTCTCTCGGAAAACGGTTTACTGAGCAAATTAGAATTTAAAATAAATATTCATGAGGACATGTGCATCTGGATTGTGAACATGGAGTTATCACAAGGCAGCGATGTTATTTGTTTTGAATCAAATATTAACATGCTAATTTCAACAGTTCTTATCTCTCGGAGAGCAGGTAACGGAAGTCTGGACTAGACAGTACTTTCCCGCCTAGCTCCAGTTACCGTGGGGATCAGGCAACCAGGGCGGTGACTCTGCGTATAGTCATCAGAATCACTGGTCCTTGAAAACCACATTGCACACTGAGATAACACACAGTGACACCTCACTTGGGCAACATCAGTTTAGAGTGAGCTCTCCCACCCAAAGTGAGTTATCTAGATAATAAAATCATAACCGTTAGGTATCACGGTGTTAGCTGACATACTCACTTTGGATGGGAAGCTTTCAAAAGTATGTTTGTCACATACAACAGCAGATTTTTCAGTCGGAGACTCAGGGTGATTTCCAGTGGCCCCGGCCATCACATGATTGGGTGCATATGGAAGATGACCCAGGGCTACTGTCATTCCCCAGATTCTCCAAGTCTTGGTGACCATTTCTCCACCAACCCCGTCAGAGTCAAGCCGAATGTTTTGACTTCTTACTGGATTCAGCATCCTTTCAATTTACTGGCTGCTTTTAATCTTTTGTGAATTAGGAAGCTGAAGAATCAGATTTATTAAAAGTGAGTCCAAATCTAAACTAAATCATTTCAGATGAGACTACTGAAGCTTTCTCCTAGGAATCAAGTGCATGAATGTGGTGTGGTATCAATTTTGTTGTTTGAACATGCATTCTGGACATGGGAAGTTACTAGACATGGGACTTCCGGATACACAAAGTATAACTGTGTGTGTGTGGGGGGGGGGGGTTGTTGGTAATTAGGTAATTCGGTTTCTATAGGGCCCTCTCTTGGCACAAGGATCCAGTGTGTTCTTCATGGCTCTGATTAGTGGGTCAAAGCTTCCAGGAGGCTGATTTCAGCTCAGTAAAGGAAGAATTTGCTAAGAGAGAAGTCTGGTCATAGAGTGGCTGCCTTGGGGGCCAGGTGTTCCTATTACCAGAGCTGTTCTAACAAAGGCCAGGTTACTCATCCAAGCACATGGTTGAGGGGCTTTAAACATCTGTCAAGTGATTGACCTGGTTTTTAAATTTTTTAAATTTTGTCAGCATTGTTAAAGTATAATCGAGGTGTACTAAATGGTATATATTTGAAGGGATGGCCTGATTGGCTTTTAAAATCTGTTTTTAAGGAGCGCCTGGGGGACGCAGTCAGTTGAGCGTCTAACTCTTGATTTTGACTCAGGTCATGATCTCAGGGTTGTGAGATCAAGCCCTGCATTGGGCTCTCCGCTAAGATTCTCTCTCTCCCTCTCCCTCTGCCTGCCGCCCCCCCTTTAAAAAAAGAAAGAAAGAAAAAGGAAAATCTGTTCTTAAGATTGGGCAAGGCTATGTCATCCAAATGTAAGTCTGCATATCCACTGCATCCTGCAGTTCAGGTTAGCAGCTGTGGTGGAGTGAATGTTTGTGTCCTCCCCAAATTTGTATGTTGAATTCTTAATCCCCAATGTGATGGTATTTGGAGAATCGGCCTTTGGGCGATGATAAGGTTTAGATGAGGTCATGAAGGTAGAGCCCTCGTGGTGGGATTTAGTGCCCTTATAAGTAGAGACAACAGAGAGCTCTCTCTCTCTCTCTCTTCTCTCTCTCCCTGCCTCTCTCCCTCCGCCCCTCCCTCTCCCTGATGGCCACAGCCAGAAGGTTGGCCATCTACAAGCCAGGAAGAGAGGCCTCACCAGAACCCAACCATGCCTACACGCTGATCTCGGACCTCCAGCCTCTAGAACTATGAGAAAACATACTTCTGTTGTTTCGGCCACCTGTCCATGATCTTTTGTTTTGGCAGCCTGAGCTAAGACAGTGACCCTCTTCCCAGGTGGGGCCCAGTTACTGAGCTTTTGCTCGTGTGTCCACCAGGCAGTCTGGGAGGCTCCTCCTTTTCTCATTCTCACTGCAAGCTGAGCGTAGATGGGCTTCTCCCTGGCTCCTGAGATGAGACCTTCATCTTCAACAACTAAAAACGGATGACATTTCACTTTCTGTCTTGTGACAGCTGGGCAAGTCAAGTGCCCAGCTGTAAGTCCATAAAGGCTGACAAGCCTGGACCGCTGCCTTCCAGAAGGCTCTGCCCCGTCTGTGCCGGAGCTGGGGAGCAGCTGCCTGGGTTCTCGTGGGCTGGCCAGAGCTTCCAGATGTCACAAGGCACAGCCCTGCCACCTCCCTGCTGTTTGTGGCTGACTCAAACCCTCAGACCCTGTGCTGATGTTCAAAAGGATTTAATAGGCCTCTTTGTAAACCTTGCCAAACAGTTGTTCAAGTGACATGTATTGCCTCATGCAGCTGTGATGCTGAGTGCGGCTCGGGCTTTTTGTTTGTGTTCATAAACAGTGAGGAGTGCCTGCCTGTAGAATCCTCTTCTGGGCGGGTTAGGGAGGGTAGAGAGAAGGGAATTCTTCCTTCCCTGCTCTGTTCTCCATGGCTCGGGGACTCCCCCAAGTTTCCAAATCCCTTGTGGAGTACCGCAGCTCTCTATGACCTCAAATGCCGGGCTTGGCAGTTAGGGGTGGGAGGGGCTCCCGCTGGCTCTAGCCAGCCCCGGGGTGCATCGTGTCAAGAAGGCAGGTGGAAGGAACCCCATGTCCCCAGGTGCTGAAGTGGCAAGAGGGTAGGAAGTCACATTTAGAGATTGGGTACCTTTGTCAGAGGCCCTGCCGAAACAGACTCCCCATGAGGTCAGTTTCTTTCCCGGGTTGGGGAGGGGGCAAGGCCAGGGCAGCCACCCTCAGGATATGGGAGGGAGGGGGCAGTCAGATGTCAGATACCATGGAGTCAAGCCAGGGGGCATCTGGCTGGTCTCGCCTCTGCCCTGACATCCTCCACAGGAGTTTACCAGAATCTCTGGCCCCAAAGGGGACTTTTTTTGTGAGGAGGGGGATGCTTAATTGAAAATCTGGATCTATAATCTGGTCCTGGGCCCTGCGAGACATTCCCGTCACTTTGTAATGTGGAGATGCAGCCCCCAAGTTCCCGGGAAAGTCAGACTTGTGCCCTCGTTGGCAACCCTTACACCCTCCCATCCGACAGGGCATCTCCCCACCCCAGGGACTTGAAACCACAACATGGACTTGATGCTTGAGTTGAACCTATTTGATCAAGTAGTGGAAGAAAAATCAAAGGCTGTTGAGGAGGAATCCTGTGCAGGGCGTCAAGTCCCTGAATACATCTCTAAAACAAAAAAGACTCTTTTCTTTGAAGACCAGGTCAGCTGGCTCAGTGCCCTGCATGGTGGGAAAGGTGCTAGAGAGTCAGGTAGAATCGGGGATGAGGGGAAGTGGTGTCTGCTTGTGGAAGGGGCGGGGCCTCCTGCCCCCCTCCCCCGACCCGGCCCCAGTACCTGGCGGGGTGTTGTGGTCCTCCCTGTGGTCCTCCCCTGCTCTGCTGCAGGAGAGAGGCTGCTGGAAGTGAGCAGCCCCAGCCTGGGCCCCACCTTCCCCAGCTGTGTAGAGGATTCTAGCTGAAATCCCAAGGCTGTTCAGTATAAAATGAACAACTAAAGGGATAGTATATTTATCGGAAGCAAAACTGCAAAGATAACGCAGATGGCAAGTTTCTCCCCCTCAGATGTATTGATATCCACGGCTCCAACTGTTATCTCTTTCCTGAGCAGAAGCCTGGACTGGCATTTTGACAAAATCACTGGGGACAGGGATGCAGTTTTTTTGGCAGGGGAGGTATTTAAAAACATGACACTCTAACAGGCCATGGATGGGAAGGTCTTTGCTCAGTAATAAAGTTTAGACACCGAGTTTCCAGCATTTCGGAATTCTTTTTTTTTTTTTTTTTTAAAGATTTTATTTATTTATTTGAGACAGAGAGAATGAGAGAGAGAGAGCACATGAGATGGGGGAGGGTCAGAGGGAGAAGCAGGCTCCCTGCCGAGCAGGGAGCCCGATGCGGGACTCGATCCAGGGACTCCAGGATCATGACCTGAGCCGAAGGCAGTCGCTTAACCAACTGAGCCACCCAGGCGCCCTCCAGCATTTCGGAATTCTTAATGAAGGTTGTGTCGTTCCCTCAACAACACTGTGGGTTATCTCTGCCAACTCTTCCAACCCTAAAATTGCAGAGGGTTCCAGGCTTCAGGTCTGGAAAGTGCTAAGCCTGTCCCCGGGCAGCGCCACCGTGCCTTGGGCGCCCCCTCCATGGGCTCAGGTAGTGACTTTCGTGTCATGTGACCGGAACACTCCTTTTTTCATCTCTGTTAATTTCCAAATTGGCTTGTTAAATCTATACATTCCAGACACTTGGGCCAACATTCCAGGGAACCTTTCCACGGACACTCAGAGCAGGAGTTCTTTTCAGCAGGATCTGTTTGAAAAAAAAAAAAAAATCTCTAGACTCAACGATTGATCTTCATCTTGCAAAGGGAACCTCGGAAGGCAACCTCACCCTTACCCCGGTCCATGTCTCTCTCAGGCTCTCCCTTGTCCCTTTGGCTTCACGCGGGGTCTCCGTCCGCCCAGCTTTGGGCTCAGCCCAAGTTCACTTCCTCACATGGTCGTTAAACTCCTCTTGCAGATTGCAGACAACACGTTGTTAACTAGTAGCCAGGCCAGAGAGAATCAGTGCAGGCACTTCCCGGGTGTTCTCTTCTGCGTAGTTGCTGTTGGGACACAAACGTGAACGAGTGTTTGAAACCTCAGAGCGCAGTTGCCACGGGAGGTGTCCGTCTTGCTGCCAGATGGGTACATAATGCACCACACATGTGAGCAGGGCATGGAGGAATTTTAGCTGGAATTAACAACTGCACAAGAACTGGAAGCAAATAAATAAATAACCCAACTGTTCAAAGGCCATTTATCGGCTCAGTTTATCTCCACTGCTAAATGCCAACTTTTTTTCTCAACTTACCTTTTCCATTCCTGTGACCTTCAGAATTCTTCCCATATTCGGGACTCACAGAAGTTGCTCCGGCTCTCTGTGCCCCTGCTTCAGGGAATGGCCAGCTCTGTCTCTCTGAAGTGCTTTGGTGGGGAGATCATTTTCCTTTCCCCCAGGAGGCAGCTCCAGGCAGTGGGGAGGCCGGAGAGATGGGTTCTGGCCCCCAGCATTCTGGTCTATTTATCACATGTCACTTGGGGGGCAGGAGGCAGTAAAAGACATCCAAGTCTTGTCCAGTTGTTCCCTGCTATCTGTCACTATCTTCAACAAGCAGCTTTTGAAAACTTAGTGGATGCATATTGCCAGGCACCTGTCTGTAAGGTGGTCCCTGCTCTCGGGAACTTGTTAATCCCCGTTTGGGAGAGGGCCCATCAGATAAATGTCCATTTCTGCTCACTGTCCTGGGATGGACACAGCCAGTACCTAGCAATGGTGGGCATATAATCAATATTTACTGAATGAATGGATACTGGAATTATAGAAATTCAGGTCCAATTCAGAGGTAAAGCTGCAGCCAGGCTTACCTTGTTACACAGCTGGACAGAGGGCCCACCCGCATGGTGTGTCTCTGTGAGCCAGAACTAGATACCCACTCCCCTGAGTGCGTGCAGCCCTCCCAGTGGGAGCCCTTGAGCAGGAGTCAGCTGCCATCGGTGTGTGTGCGGTGGCCCTGCTGGGTGGGATAGCATGTGGGGAGAAACAGAGGGGTCAAGAGCACACGCTGACGCTGGAGTGCTTAGGTTCGTGTGCTCATGTCACCACGTGGGACCAGTGTTTCTGTCTCCTCATCTATTAAACGGAGGCATATCAGGACCTACTTCAAAGAGTTGCTGTGAATCAATATGTGTAAAGTGTTCAGAACAGTGCCTGGTACATAGTAAGTACTAATTAACTATTAGCTCTTTTTCATGCTATTATTATGGGGAGAGGAAAGGTTGTTAGGATCTGAGGGTCCAGGGAAGCTGTTGGACAGCTCAGTTTCTGGAGGGATGAAGGGGTGGGAGGAGGGGGAGCTGTAGTTAGAGAGAGATTGTTCAGTGGGCTGTGGTCAGTTTGTGAGTTGAGTTTCTAAGGCTGTAGGTCTCTATAGCCCTCAGGTTATCTGGTGGGGGGGGGTTTCTACGGTGGTAGAGGCAGGAGGTCATAGGTGAAATCAGGTGGCCAGCAGCCTCGTCCTAGTTCTGGTTCTGAGCAGCAAATACCTACCTCCCAACACACACACACACACACACACACACACACACACACACACACACTCTCTCTCTCTCTCTCTCTCTCTCACTCACTCACTCACTACTCACTGAATTGCAGGGAGTATAACAAACGGCATCCAGGAAACTGGCAAGATCAGGCAGGGCAGTCTGGAGCCAACCAGGTAGGCCAGGATCCAGTGATTTGTGTGAGTGCCCACTAGGGAAATGGAGGCAGAAGCCTGGTATAAGTTGCCCAGTGTTTCTGACAGGCACAACTGAAATCGGGGGTGTGGCAGCCAGACCACACACCCTGCTCCTGGCATTGCTGATCAGTGGGCTCGAGGCCTGGCCAAAGGATCTTGGGAGCAGAGTCCACAGGGACCCACCTCCAAATAGAAGGCAGGTGGAGAGGAGGCCTGGAGACATCGGAGGCTAATGAGTTAAGGTGGAAGGGGCTCCATGAAGGCTGTCAGTTGGGATGGCTCCGGGGACGGTCAGGACTTGGATGACTAGAGCTGAGGCATTCCAGGCAGAGGTAGCCAGTGAAGATGGAATTGGGGTTGTGTGCGGCGATGAGATCCAGAAATATGAATAAAGTCATGCACCTGGAGAAGAAGCCCAGGATTAGACTGAGGAGTCAAGGGTGGGGTCAAGGGAGCCTTGAAAGCCACGCTAGTGAAAAAAAGCCAGTGGGCATGGTTTGAGCAGACTTCTAATGAGGCAGGTGGTGGCCCAGAGTCTTTACTCTTCTCTATGTCTGTGCTGGAGACACCTGGGTTGGGAAGGAGAGGCAGGGCTCTGGAAGGGTAGTGGAAGGAGCAAGAGCTCGGGACAGGAGATGACTAGAGGCGGTTTCATAGCTTTATCATTGTAACCAATACCTGCGAAGTGCAAAGGCTGAGGCAGACACAGAGGAACAGTGAGGAAAGGAGAGATGAAGAAAGATGACGAAGGAAGAAGCCCTCCGGCCAGGGGCTGCTGAGATACTGAAGACACGTGGTGTGTGTGGGGGGGTGTTTACGAGGCGAAGCCCCAGTGGGTAGAAATGAATCCCCCTTCCCTCCTGTAGGACTCGAGGCCAATGTGGAGGGCCCCAGCAGACAGGCTGCCAGGCAGTGTGGCCCCTGGGAGTGGGGTCTGGGCAGGAGATAAAGATTCAGGAGACCTTGGGGCCGAGCTGCACAACCACAGGCTGGGAGGAGAAGAGGCACAGAGAGAAGGAGAGGAGACAGTGACAGAAGTGGGGACAGTGGCCATCCTCGGGGCCAAGCAGAGGGAGAGGAGGGGCTGCAGCCCTGGAGGCCAGGTGATAGTGGCTGTGCAGCCCCCGCCGGGCCCTGCTCGGAGAGCTCCTGCAGCTTTGCCCAGGTCAGCCCCTCTGCTGAAATCCCTGTTCCCTGACACACGTGTGCACATGTGTGCAGTGCTGCAGAGCCCACGGGGCAGGCAGGCACACTGCATGGCGCTCAGCTGGTTTCGGAGAGTGGCCCTGAGCGGGGAGCTGGGCCCGTACAGGCCTGGAAAAGCCCCTGTGGGGTGCTCAGCCATGGCCTTTGAGACTGCAACCTGCGTGGAAGGTGGGGGGGACACACCCCGTGGTTCCAGCTGCCAGAACCACTCACTCGTCTCCAGCTGCCCTATACCAACTGTCCCCCTGTCCCCTCGCCCACCTTTTCCTTGGTGTCTGTCGTTTCTGCAGTCTTTTGAAGCTGTTACCCAAACTCCTCTAGCTGGGGGCATAGAGTAGGCCCTCAGAAAATGCTTCTTTGAATGCACTGTGGCCTCCTGTAAAGTGAGAGGTGTAGACGAAGGAGAAACTGAGGAAGAGTGGAGCTCAGGGTGTCTGGTTCTCTCAAGTCATTGGAACATGGACAAGGCAGTTTGGGCCATTGACTGGAAAGCACACAGGAGGGAGAGACAGGAGCCCTGGGTTGAGGTTTAGCCCCTACTCAGCCATCAACCCCAGGTTAGGTAAGACAAGAAGAAACTCACATTTTCGGGGCGCCTGGGTGGCTCAGTTGGTTGGGCGACTGCCTTCGGCTCAGGTCATGATCCTGGAGTCCCGGGATCGAGTCCCACATCGGGCTCCCTGCTCAGCAGGGAGTCTGCTTCTCCTTCTGACCCTCTCATGCTCTCTCTCTCTATCTCATTCTCTCTCTCAAATAAATAAATAAAATCTTTAAAAAAAAAAAAAAAGAAACTCACATTTTCTAAGTATTTTCTGAAGTCAAGCATGAAGCTTGCCACTTTCAACAAACAGCATTGCATTTCATTAATCCACAGAACAACCTGGTTCACACACTGATTCATTATCTTCATCTTATTTAAGAGCACTGGGTGAAGTTCCAAGAGGTGAAGTGGTTCGTTCAAGGTCACAGAGCTGGCCGGTTACCGGTTACCTGATTGTGTGTTTCTTATCTGCCACCAAGACTGATTCTCACATAAGTACAGAGCTACATTGATATCTGATGGTTGGCCATCCCGTAGCCCTGCGAGCCACTGGAAGTAGAAGAGATTTTCTTGTGTCCGAGAAGAGGCAAGAGTGAGCCTTCGGGAAGGTATGGAGTGGGCAGGAGTCCTGTGTCCTGTTGAGCCCTACGATTCTAAGAGCAAAGGACCATGTGACTTGAATACACAGTGTTTAGGGCCAAACTCTGTCTTGGATGCCTGGAAACATTTGACATGATGTCATGAAAAGCAATGAAAGTGTCTCTCCAAAGCTCCAAGGAAGGAATTAGGCTTTTGCACGTACGTATGTGTTCAATTTTCAGCTGCCCTGATTTCTCTCAAAAAGCCGCTGGTTATTCTTCGGAGTTGGTCCAGGTCCTTCTGTGCTTCATCTGCACTGGGATAGGCCTGCATGCCTGGCTCCTCTCGTCCCATTTTTCCGGGCTCTTGGCGCCGGCCTCTATGGCATTTTTCAATCACGCACTGTTAGGAGCTAAGAAAATTAAAGCACAGCAAACATTCCCCAACCCTGAGCGATAGCAGGGGGTTGCGGAGGCGCCTGCGGATTGAGCTGGAACCTGGGGCGGGGGCTGTGGACCAGGCAGAGTCTCTCTTCTGTCACAGCTTTCTGGCTTTCCTCATGGGAACTAATAGCAGGAAGGGGACAGAAGAGAAAGACAGAACCTGCCCTTGGGGCAGTCACCGTGTCCCCAGACAGGAGACAAGTCATGTGGGAGAGCAGTTATATAAGTGTAGAGGTAATTGGTCTTACTCATTAGGAGCTCAGCAAATACTAAGAGTGGATAAAGGCACGAATCCAGAAGCCCTGGGGATGGCTCAGCTCTCTGCACTGTGCATCCCGCCCTTGAGGGGCTCACCCTGTAGTGGGAGAGACAGGCATGCACATGTGAGTCTGGGAGTGGGTGGCGGGTGTGATCGAGGGCCTTTAGTGTTGGGTCAGAGTCTAGGGGAGGAGGAATTTGACTTAGGGAGAAGAGGAGAGAGCATCTTAGATACAGGGAGTGACAGCCAGTGGGAGGAACCCATGGGAAGCAGCCTGATGTGCTCCTGCTGTGGGCTGAGCGTGGGCTTGGCTGCCCCCTGCACCCTACCTGAGGGCCGCCACATGTCTCCACCCGGGGTCTCAGCGGAGCCCAGCTGTCAGGATGGGCAGCAGAGGCTATAAGGAGGGCGTAGGGGCAGGGGTGAGCTGGGAGGCTTCCCGGAGGAGGAGGTGTATCTGTCTGGAGCTTCCGTGAAGGAGATGGTTTGGACAAGTAGGAAGGAAAGCAGGGCACGAGCCCCATAAGAGCATAGAACCAGGGGCCGGATGAGAATGTGATGTGGGGAGCAACTGAGGGGTGCTTTGCGGTGGCACGTGGCACAATGTCTGGCACCTTCGATGAGGCTGTCTCTCACCTCTTCGTGGGGCCATAAATGCCAGGGGTTCCTCCTTGGGTCAACAGAAAGCTCCTGCAGCAGCAGTGGCCGCTCTCTGGTCAGGTCATTGAAGACCCTGAGTGTTTGGGTCAAGGTGTCAGAAGGCCTGGCTCCTACGGCATTGGGCCGTGTCCCTCACCACTCTGTGCCTCAGTTCGACAAGCGGGAAAACAAGGATACTGGGGGGACCTCTGGCATTCTGCGATTACCTTGCCTCGTGACCTTGAGTGAGGCACATCCCTTCTGGGACTCAGCTGCCTAGTCAGTAAAATGGGGAGAATGAGGCACCTGTCAGCTCACTGAGCATTTGGGAGGCCAGAGGGTGCTGGTGAAGTCACTCCAGAGCAAACCTCCAGATAAACATGAGGGCTCAGGAGATGCTGGGAGCTTTTCTGACTTGGTGCCCACCAGGAACTGCCAGCCTGCTTTCCACAGCCAGGCCCCGGCACTTCCTCCGATGCGCTTCCCCATCCTTTCCACTATTTGTCCCCTGAGTCTGAGGACAGCACAGCCCGGCCAGCTCCCCCCCACCTGTGGAGGGCCGTCCTCAGGCCGCTGGGCCAGGGCCTGCTGCCCTCTGCAGATGCACCCACGTGCCGGGCTGCAGCACGGCAGGTAGGCCCCCTGGCACGCAGGCCCCCTCGCCCCGGGAGGATGGCATCCAGTCTGCTCTGGGCCCAAGGTCCTGGCTCCAGCGCTCTGAGCTCACCAAGGTTTATTTATTTGTCATTTGTTTGGGGTGAAATGAGAGAGAATTAAATCCAATGGGCTGTTTTAGCAGCAGTTGGTGAAAAGAAAGGCATGTCTGTTTCTCCTGAAAGAATCCCCTGCATTGTGGCCATGGCCCCTTGGTTGGATTTCGGCAGACAATGCCCTCCTTTCTCCCTGTGCCCGACGGCTCGCCCCCGCCTGCCCGCCTGCCTGTCTACCCTTGGTCCAGTGGGCCTGCCGCTGCCCGCTTGACTTGGCTGCTGGGAAGGAGACGCCCGAGTCCCTGACTGGTCAGGCCAGTTCAGCGTGGCCTAGGCCCTGCAGGCCTTCTGGGGTTGCCGCAACCCCGTGACCCCCCAGGCCACTCTCTGTGGAGCCCTAGTCCATAGACTTGTGTTGAGCGCACGCCCTGTGCGGGGCACTGTGCCCACAGAGGTGCAGCCCTCCCCCTCCTGCAGCGAGGCTGACGTTTGGGCCTCAGATGAGCCCCGGGCTGCCTCCCATCACCACCAGCTGAGCCCTCATGACCAGCTTGCAGTTAGAGACATGGAGATGCTAAGGGGGTGGGTGACTTGCCAAGCTCACACGGTGGGGGGTCAGTGGCTGAGATGTGGGGCTGTGTCCTTTCACCACTTTGGGGAGAGGTAAAGATCAGTGGGTCAGCAGAAGCTGAGGTGAGCAAGGCAGCCTCCACTGGTGACCTCAGCCTGCCCTGTCGGCTTGTCCGCAGTCTCCCTTCCCACCTACTTTGTAACCTGGCTGGAGCCACTCACCTTATACAGAAGAGAACCAAAGTCCAGCCTGGCCTCTGCATGCTCCTTGTGGGCCTCTTCAGCTTCACAAATACTTCTACTTTGCTTTCCCCTCTCTGGTCTCGTTCCAGTTTGCTGTTTCTTCTTCAGCTCCCCAAACTCATTTCTGTCTCAGGGCCTTTGCACTTGCAGCTCATCTGCCTGGAACTTTCTTCTCCAATGTTGGTGTGGTTGTCCTTGACAGATGGGGGGGGGGGTCACTCAGTTTAAATGATCTCCTCTCACCCATACTCCTTAACTCCTTACCTTTCTCTCCCTTTCTTTATATCGTTTGTCACTTTCTGAAACCACAGTACTTATACACTTGTATTTCTTTTTCCCCCATTAGGATGTAAGCTCCTCGCCCAGTCCATTCTAGGAGCTTGGTTAATATATATATTTTTAGAATGAATAAATGAAATCTGAAATGTTATGTCTTAATTTTCAGGGACTTTTTCTCAGAACATTTACCGTTTCCTCTGGTAAGTTTCTGGGAACTTGAGGACATAGATCTGAAGAGCCATGGCCTAGACAGGTGTAGTGATAGCATAGACCGACCGGGAGAGGCCAGCAGAGTTGTGCCGAGAAGTTATATGACCAGGCTTCAGGGTCAAACAAACTGCGGGACCTTGAACAATTTACTTAGCTCGGGCGCCTGGGTGGCTCAGTTGGTTAAGCGGCTGCCTTCGGCTCAGGTCATGATCCTGGAGTCCCTGGATCGAGTCCCGCATCGGGCTCCCTGCTCGGCGGGGAGCCTGCTTCTCCCTCTGACCCTATCCCCTCTCATGTGTTCTCTCTCTCTCATTCTCTCTCTCTCAAATAAATAAAAATCTTAAAAACAACAACAACAACAACAATTTACTTAGCTCTCCGTGCTTCCGTTTTCTCGTCTGTAAAATGGGAATACTAATGTTCCTGCCCTCAAAGATTGTTTTGAGGAATAAATGACTTAATAAATAAAAAGTACTTAGAATAATGCTTGGCCCATGATAATGTTAGTATTATCTATAATCACTGTTATTAGTATTACCATTTATTAGCTAAGTGTATTAGCAGTAGTAGTAACAGTACAGTTATTATTCCGAGTCAGCTCTGACAGGTACAGCTCATGTACCCTTATGCTGGTCATGAGGATGTATGGAAAAAATACATCATGTGCTCAGTGAGGTCGTGGGAACTGAAGACTGATGGAAGAAGGAGAGATACTCTGGAGGTGGGCTGGGGCCAGCGAGAGGAGGGGATTTACAACCAGGGAAATGGAGAGTGTGTACATAACCAAGAGAAAGGGAAACATCTTAGAAGTTCGAGGGAGGAATACAGAAATTAAGGTAGCACAAAGGAGGGGAGGGAGAAAGAGCATCTTATTCTGCCACTCGGGAGGGTCTTGGAACCTTATGGAGGGGCGAGGAGTTTGTATTTTCCTTCCCAACAAGCCAAATGCCGAGAAAAGGATTGGTGGTGAGGTCTTCGAGCTGGGCTTCCTCTCCGTCACCCTCCTGAAAATCCAAATATGGTCCTGATTTTTGAATCCAAGGAGTGGAGAGAGGCAAAGAGGTCTACGCACTTGGGGTCTAAATCTGAAGGCCGTCCTGTACACCCTGTCCCCTTGCCCTTTGGTCAAAGGCATTGGGAAGTGAAACGTTAATGGCCCGAGAGAGGCGTGTTTACCCCTAGGTACTCCACGTACTGCAGGTTGGCTGGGGTGACAGATTTAGATGTTTAATCTTGGACTCAACCCCTTTTACCTTTTAGGATACCATTTCGCTTAGGGGTCTTTAGCTCCTATCTACTCCCTCGAGAACATCCCTAGCACACCATCATCCAGACAATGCCCTGTGGATAACAGCAGTTTTGCCCCAAGATGCCAAGAGTCCTTGTCCCCACTACCCCAGAGCCCATCCCCACCATTTCATAGTGTTTGACCCCAAAATTGCAGAGTCTGTGTCATCAGCATTTCAGGACTTTCAACCTCAAGATAGCAGAGCCGTTGGTCCTCATATTAAGAAGTTTGGTTGCCACAATTTTTAGAGCCTGTGTCACCGAAGCCCCGGAGCCTTCCGAGGTACTTTCTGACCTCTAACCCATGCTATCAGCTCTACTCTGGCCCTTGCCTTTCTGCCTGAGGAGTCCTGGACTAGGAATCAGGCCTGGCCCTGAGCCTTCTTTCTGGTGTGTTGAGATGGATCTCTACCAAACCATTCACCTGGCTGAGCCTCGGTGTCCTCACCTATAAAATATGGGACAACAGGACCTCAGAGCGTCCTTAGGGAGGATCAGGAAGATAAAGCGCTGGGGAGGAAAGTGCTTTGCAGATGTGAGCTATTCCTGTTTTAGTGCCTGTCGGCCCTGCTCAGCGTCAACATCATGACACTGGAAAATCCAGCTACATGCCCTGCTTGTCTTGGCTTTCATTTGCTCCATGGGCCATGTCCACCCTTTGCTGTTTACCCAGATTTTTAACTCAATCGACTCCTCAGCTCCTCCAGCCCTCTCATCTGGTTTCCCCGTTTCCCAGCTTTCCCGTACACGTTCCAGGGGTGCCAAGTCACGATCAATCCCTCCTCTGCTTTCACCTCCTGTGTTCACGCCTCCGTTACAGCACGCCACAAAGCTGCTTTGTGTACAGGTTATATATGTATGTGTTAATTATGTTATTATGCTAATTACCTCCTGTCTCCGTCACTTGTGGGTCTTTGGTGTCTAATAGCCTTGACTGACCTTGGGCCAGGTCCCCGGTCTTTCTGAATCTCAGTTTCCTGACTGTGAACCTGGGGAAAGTAACACATACCTCATACAGTTGTGACGATTAGCGATGAACAGAATACTAGCCTTCTAGCATTTAAAGAAGCTGGCGGCACTTAGTAGGCACTCATAAATATTAGGAGAAATCACAAAATAAAGTGGGAAGAACATAAGCTTTGAAGCTGGGTTCAAGCTGCAGCTGTGCCCCATGAAAGTTGTGTGACATTAGGCAGGCTACTTAACTCTTCTGGACCTCAGCTTTCTCATCCTTAAAATCCTGAAAACTGGCATAACAGGACTGCAGCAAAGTTTAGTGCTAGTGTGAGTCAAATGAGTGGAAAAGAGTACCTGTTATTGCCTCGCTTCACCTCCTTACGGAAGAAACCTAGTCTGATTTATCTTTGTGTGCCCTGTTGGGCTATTGTGTATAGCGCCATGTAGTTTCTGAAATTAATTGAATTAGCAAAACTAATAACTCAGATGGAAGAGACCACAAAGAGGGAAGAAAGGGGGCAATCTAAGGCTTCGAGAGAACAGAGGAGGGAACTCGCTTCCCGACTTTATGAGACCAGCATCACCCTGGTACCAAAATCAGATGAAAACATTGCAAGAAAAGAAAACCATAGACCGGTATTCCTCATGTCATGAATGTGGGTGGATCAAAAATTCTCATCCAAATATTAGCCAATCAGATCGAGTATGATATATAAAAGGTTAATATATCAGAACGAAAAGGAGGTTCTCCTGGGAATGCAAGGCTAGTATGATGTTCAAAAGTCAACCAGTGTTAATTTACCACCCCAACAGACTAAAGAAGAAAACCCATATGATGATCTCAGTAGATGCAGAAAAAGTCTTTGACAAAACTCAACACGGTTGATGAAAAAAACTCTCAGTAAACCAGAATAAGAAGGAACTTTCTTGATCTCATAAAGGATGCCTACAAAAAACCTACAACTAACATCAAACATCATGGTGAAAATGGAATATTTTCCCTACGATCAGGAACAAGGCAAATCACGTATCTGATAAAGGACTAATATCCAGAATATATAAAGTACTCTCAAAACTCAACGATAAGAAAATAAAGATGATTAAAAAATGAGCAAAATATTCTAACACTTCTCAAAAGAAGATACAAGAATGGCAAATAAGTTCCTGAAACAATGCTTAGCATCTTTAGTGAGTAGGCGAATGCAAATTAAAACTGCAACGAGATACTACCACATACTTATTAGAATGGCTACAGTTAAAACTGAAAATACCAAGTGTCAGCGAGTTTATGGAGCAACTGCAGTTCTCATACATTGCCGCTGGGAATGCAAAATGGCCCAACCACTGTCAAAACAGTTTTGCAGTTTCTTATAAAGTTAAACATACACTTGCCACACCCGGAAGTCCCACTTCTAGGTGTTTACCCAAGTGAAACCAAAAGCTGCGTTCACACGGAAACTGTACGTAGAGGTTTGTAGGGGCTTTATCTGTGATAACCCCCAATTGGAAACAACCCAGATGTCCCTCAACTGGGCAACTGATACGCAAACTGCGGCGTGCCCATATGATGGGATACTGCTCAGCAATGAGAAGGGAAAAGCCACTGAGACAGCGCCACAGATGAATCTCAGCTGCGTTATGCAAAGCAGGAGAAGTCAGATGCTGTATGATTCATTTCTATGACATCCTGGGGAAAGGAACAACTTGAGAGACAGAAAACAGTAACAGCTGTCGGGGGCTGGCGATGGGCTTACTGAAGAGGGACACAGGCGAATTCTCTGGGGTGTTGGAACTGTTTTAGATCTCAATTTGGGTGGTTATATGACTGTATGTGTTTATCAAAACTCAGAGAACTATACACTAAAAAGGGTGCGTTTTACTGCATGCCAAATATGTCTTAATAGGGGGAAAAAAAAAAAAAAGCTCCAAGAGCAGGTTAGTAAAACTTTAAGGTCTTTAGAATAGGCAAATGGTTTACTCCGGAGGTTCCTTCCTCTCCCTGGGACATGGCAACAGCCTCCTTGTTGCCTTCCCTGCCCTCCAGCCTTCAAGCCCCAGCGAGGTAAAACAGCAATGCACACAGAGCCACACCTTTCTAAGGCTCCCCACTGCCTGTGCTGGGAGATCTGAATCCCTCCCATGGCTCACTAGGCCCTCTGCCATCTGTTCCCTGCCCACCTGGCTTCCCGGCCCCACCTAAGCTCCAGGGACACTGAAGTGCTTTGCATTTTGTGCCCAGGTCAGACTCAGTCCCACATCGGTGCCTTTGGGGGCTCTTCCCTATTCTGAGAATTCCAGCCCTCTTTCTTCTATCTTCTCAACCTCTAGGTCTCCCTGAGATGCTCCCTCCCGGGGAGTCCTCCTGGGACAGAGCTGCATCCTTCCTCCTTGCTGTTCCCAAATCAGTCTACTTGTCACAGCTCTGACAGGTGGCCACGGCCATGGGCTGCTCACATGGCCCTTCGGGGGAAAGCCTGCCGCCAGGGAGTGCGGAGAACTGCTTGGCCTCCAGGCCTCCAGCTGCCGCGCCTTAGGGATCTGCCCCTCTGAGCTGAGTCTGTGCTCCTCCCAGCAGCCCTGGCCCACGGAGCGCAGCATCTGTGCTGCGACCTCACCATGCTTGCCCAGCCCACTCTGCATGCCGTCTTTGTTGGGCCAGCCGAGACTTCCTCCAAGGGGCTTGGTCTGTTGCTCTTTCTCTCAGTCCTCCTTGCCTCCTCCACCCTCTCTCTTCACCATGAACAACCTGCACTGAAGGCTTTCCGCGGCTGCTCGGCCCCCTCTCCCTTGACCTTTTGCAAGCATCACTCCCAATAAGTCGCTCACTCGTCTACCTCTGTCCTGGCTTCTGCTTCCTGAAGGACTTCTCATTGGTTATTCCTTCTCTTGTTGGTCTTTCCTCCGCTGGCTCTTAATTCATGCATTCATTCAACAATTACTTCTCAAGGCCTGCCATTCACAGTGCCCCCCGGCCACAGCTCAGTGCCAAGGTCGTTCTCTTCCCATAGCACCCACCTGGATCCCACTTATCTGCCTTGGCCTCCCCCAGCACAAACACACACAGGAATTCCATGTCCTGTGGCCTCTCCATTCCTGGGCTCATATATCCCTGGGTCTTGAAATGCCATGTCTTACTCCCTAGGTAGCTTCCTCCTTCCGGGACTTCTATGAATGAGTTCCAGGTGGCGGCACCAGGCCCCGGTGACTGCTCATGACAGCGCACAGCGTACGTCAGGGGGCAGAAATTACTCTTTGGGTGTCTGAGTGACTCTCACATGACTGTTGCCCGGATTGATCAGAAGGGGTAATGCGTGTAAAGCAGCAAGCATGCGGCCTGGCAGGCAGCAGGTTCATGGTAAATGCTTATGGTCGATTTCCAGTAAATTCCACTTGATGTCATATCTCACAAATTGGAGCTGATGTTTCCTTCTATTGTATTCTGTGTTTTGTTTTTAACTTGATACATCTCGTATAGTTGGGAGAGAGTTGGTGAAAGCATCTCTGTTGGCTCTTTCCCGAGACGCAGGACACAAGCGTGCATGCCTCAGGCAGCGCCGCGCAGCCGTCCGTAGTCAGGAGACCGAAGTGCTGGCTCTGCCGGGAGCTTGTCCTTCTGGGGGCCTCGCTGTCACCCGCCATCGGTAAGAGAGAATCAGACTGATTTTCACAGCGCTTGTGGAACTCGGGTTCCGCAGTCAAGTCCAGGACCAATAGAAATGAACTTGGATTTGCTTTTCGCTTTGAGATTGTTTGTGCTTTTTCCACTCCCACCTGCTTTCTCCATGAGGGCTGAGAATTCATCTCAATAAACACAATAAATAATTTGGTATTAATTACATTTTATAATTTACCTGTGGGGGAGGGGAACAGAGGTTGTCTTTCACCCGCATTTGAGATTTCTTGCCAAAAGTGGGGGAGGCAAATCAGTGTTGATTAAATGTTAGCTGTGTGCTGGTGTCCTCGGGTAGAGAATTTGTGTGCATGTTCTCACTGAACCTCCAGAACCCCATTCTAGGGAAGCCACTGTTATCCTCATGTTTTTGACTGGGAAGCCAAGACTCAAAGAGGGGAAGGAATTTTCCTAATGGCTCGGAACGACCAAATGATTGGATTTTGAGCCCACTTCTCCCTTGCTCCAAAGCTGGTACTCTTCTTTTGAGGTCAAGAGCTCTTGCCTTCAGGCTTTCAATTAAAGAAAACAGAAACCCAACAGGTAACTCTAAACTATTTAGAAATGACCACTCAGGGAGTGCTTGGGCACAGAAAGTAAGAAGCATGTGCCCTCAAGGAGCCAGCCTAGTTTAAATCCCAGCTGTGCCCTTACTAGCCTTCTGGTCTTGGGCAAGTTCCTCAACCCCCTCTGCTTCCACGGTTCATCTGTGAAACAGGTACATTACTAGTAACTACTTCCCAGGCTGTTATAAGTCATAACGAAGTCAGCATGCGTGGAGAGCTTATAGTAGTCCCTGCCCGGTACCTAGTAAGTGTGCTAGAAGTGTTGGAAATTATTATCAGTAAGATTATTATTATTGTTGTCGTGGCCATCGTTATTTTGGTCTAAGCCTGGGACTTGGCCGGGTTCCACCTGCTCTTCCGTTCTGGAGGGCACTAGGTGGGTGGCGAGGGATGTCCTTCTGGGGGCTGTCATTGCTGCTCTCGGGCTGCAGTCCAGCCCATTTGACTCATGGAGAGGGACGGCACGGCGCCTGAGCCCTGCTTGGCCAGGGAGGCCAGAGCTTCCTGGAATAATGCTCGACGATTGCTGGAGCAGGACCCTGAAAATGTATAAACAGCCCAGCTGTGAAGTCACTGCCTCCCCTGCTCCGACCCCGTCACCCCACCCTACCCCTCCCAACCCCGACCTCGCTCCATCTTAAGTGCTCAAGTGCTCTGGGCTGATGAGCCTAAGAACTGCCCCACTTCTTCTCCAGGGGGGCAAGACGGTGGAAACCGGGACCAGGAATGGCATACCTGCAACTCTTGACATCCCCAGTGAGTCAGGGAGTCCGAGGGCAACAGGGGTTAGAAGAGGTCATTTCAAACCAGTTTACCACCGGATGTGACTGAATCTGGCTGCCTTACCATCCCCAGAGTGTTCATGCCGATAGTCACTGAGCTCCTGCGTGGCACCAGGCGAAACAAAGTCACCGAGTATTAATTGAGAGTGCTGTCCTATTGACTAACATTTGTCAAACACTTATGTATGCTAGGCATTGTTCTAAGAGCTTCGCAATGGCACGTTCATTTAATCCTCACACTAAAACCCACGGGGTAAGTGCTGTGATTATCCCGAGTTTGTAGGTGAGGAAACTGGGGCACAGAGAGGTGGAGTAACCTGCCTCAGGGCACACAGGTGGTGTGCAGCAGAGAGGGACTCCCATCCGAGTGGCCGGGCTGCAGACCTGCCACACCATCAGGCTCTCGAGAGATGAAGGCAGGTTCGTCAGCCCCTCTGAGGCTTGCTTTCCTCCTCCAGGCAGCCCTGACAGGTAGGCGAGGACTATTAGCTGGGTGTATAAAGGGGAGGACCAGAGCCGTGAAATGACAAGGCCAGGTTCACACAGCTAGTCTGTAACCAGGGTTTCCTGGCTCTTAGTTTAGTTTTCCTGGCATCTGGCTCTGTGTGTGTGTGTGTGTGTGTGTGTGTGTTTCTGTGTGCTCACAAGCTCATGTGTGTCTGAGTGTGCATGCAGGTGTGTGCGTGTGTTAGGAGGCAGTCGGCTGAGCTGGCAGAGGGTAATGAGACGCCTGAGATGGAAGGTGTCAGGCAAGCACTCTGGCTCTATGACCGAGGTCCTGGGCCTTGACCAGGTCCCTTCTGCTGTCCCCAGTCTCCGAGTTAGGATGAGGGATCGGCGAGGAGAGTGTCTGGCACTCACTGCTGCTGAGGGGCTCTGGGGCGCAGGGAAGAGGTGGGCCCGGGGAGGTGCCCCAAGAACAAGATGTTTGGGACTGAATCAGACAGTCGGCAGTGGGTAAGTGTGGGCAGGGAGTGTCATTCATACGCCCCGACTGCTCTTCTGGGCTGACGTCCAGGAATAGCTGTGGTGAGAACTACATTTTTAAAGTGGGTCTTAATGTTTTTCACTGCTGGAAAATATGCCATTATGGGCATTTTCCCCCTCCAAATTCCTGCACTGCCATGCCCCCCAAGCTCCCCTCCCACACTGCTCACTTTCTTTTCTCTCTGACCGAAGCCTGTCTATTTTTATTCCCGCCTGCCGCCTCTGTGCCTTGATTGCACACAGAAGAGCCGGCTCGGGTCCCGTTGCCGTCTGTGTCAGGAACGTGTGACTCCTCGGGGCCTGGCTGGGCAGCAAGGTCCTGCCCAGAAGGCCAGGCTGGCCGACGGGGGCAGGGCCCAGACGCGGGGCGTCGGAGACTTCCGGAGATGGCACTGTGGCTCTTCAGTTCGCTGGAGGGATGTGTCATGGCCGTCACTGTGGTTGATAGGGGTGACAGAGTCGTAGGCATGTGGCCTCTGCATCGGATAGATAGGCTCTAGCTCAGTGCTTTCCAACGTGTGCAAACCTGGGCAGACTCCTCTATCATTCTGTGCCTCAGTTTCCCCATGAATAAAAATCGAGGTAATAATAGTCTGTAGTAACCCCCAACATATGCCATCATCCTTTTCTTGGTTTTGAGGTGCTCACAGCGTGACGGTGGGGACGGGTGACCACCTGGTACCCGGGAGACGAGAACAGTGCGATTTTGCTGCACTAGAGTCCTGTAGGGGGCTGGGTGCCGGCCAGCATCTTTCATTCTGCCTGGGGGCCCAGGAGAGAATTTCCAAGCTTGCTCCTTGAAGAGTCAGAGTTGACAGGACACAGAAGATGTGTCAGGGTGTTGTAAACAGAGAAGCAGAGAGCTTGAGCCAAGTACCCCCTGGAGAGCTCATGGTGCCCAGGGCCAGGGAGAAGCCTGAGGCTGCTGGGGTGAAGGGGCATCAGGGATGGGGTGGGACCTCGGGCTGGAAAATGAGGTTGGGGCCAGACCAGACGGTGATAGGCCTTCAGGGACAGTGCTTTTCCTGGGGCACTGAGGCCCTGCAGGGTTTTTAGCTTTGCTTGGATCTCAGAAGGGTCACTCTGGGTGTGGTGTGGTGTGGAAGGTGGACTAGAAAGAAGTGGGAGGCAGGAAAGTCAGGGAGGAGGCTGTGGAAGTCCAGAAAAGGGGTCCTGAAGCCCTGGGCTGGAACAGGCCCAGGTCCATAACATGCTCTGAATACAAGTTGGAATGAAAGACATGGGGAGGAGGAGACAGACTTACTGGTGTTGCCCTGAGTCCATCGATTGTCCTCGGGGGGCTTCAGTGTTTCCATCTGTGACTGTAGCATTGAAATAGCCTCGTGATTAACATTAGCAGCTAGACTCCTGGCCCCCTTCTCACTAGCTGTGTGATTCTGGGTGAGTTACTTAACCACTCGATGCCACTGTGATTTTTATCCTTAAAAGGGGTTGACAGTAGTCCCTGTCTGAAAGGCTTGTCAAGGGGATGAAAGAGAGATCCAGACAGAGCACAGTGCCTGGTCCATAGCAAGCCTACATGACTGCTCTCATTGCTGTTGTTTATTGCAAGCTTATTTATTATTATTATTATTACTGTCATTTGAAATCTTTTCTTATAGGGCGCCTGGGTGGCTCAGTTGGTTAAGCATCTGCCAGGTCATGATCTCAGGGTCCTGGGATCGAGTCCCGCATCGGGCTCCCTGCTCAGCGGGAAGCCTGCTTCTCCCTCTCTCTCTGCCCCTCCCTCCCACTCATGCCCTCCCCCCCAGCAAATAAACCAAAATCTTAAAAAAAAATAAAGATAAAATCTTTTCTCACCATTCCATGATGACGAAGTGTTTGGGTAGCACTCCCCTAGGAGTCTGCCCTGTCCATCCTTACCTCCTTGTCTCCCATGCCCTAGGCTGCTCCCTGAGTGCCTTCTCCTTGTTGTCATATTGGCTTTTATTGGATTTCAACTCCCAAAACTTTTAAAACTCTCTGCCACCAATCCCATCTTCCCACTCCAAATCCTGTCCTAAGTGGAACTGATTAATTAACGGTAATGAAAGAATCTTGGGGGACATTAGGAATTCGAGCCTCTTATGTGTGATGTCTTTCCCTAAGCTGTTTTATCCTCCTGACACGCTGTGTCTGTCTGCCTGTCTCTCTTTCTCTCTCACACATGCATGCACACACACATACAAATGCACATGCTCTTACTTTTCTATCTGTAGGATTCAGAACCTGTCAAAGTCAACCCCTTATTCCACTTCTTCCAAGAAGCCTTCTCTCTTGGTGTGTGCACGGCCCCCACCCCATACTTCCCAAGTGCCATTGTTTCATGCTGGAGTTGAATTGAATCCAGCCCAACTCCAGTATTTTACAGATAGGGTCATTGGATCCCAAGTGACCCTTGGGAAAAGAAAGGTGGGAGACCCTCTGTTCCCTTCCCCAACCCCACTCCTAGAGAGCAGGATTCATGTGGGACTCTCCCAGGCTGTTGGTAAGGTAAAGTCACAGGAAACACTGTTTCTCGAGGCAGGAGAGAAAACTATCTTTTCCCAATGGTTCCAGAAAGAAGGTGTCTTCATGCACTCCCCTACCTCCCACCTGCCATTTATGCTTAGCCCAAGATTCAAGACAGAAGGGACCATAGTTTTCAGATAAACAGATGGGAAGGAGAAAAGGTTTATGGACTATTCCAGAGAGGGATGGTGCTGGGACTAGAATAACCCAGAGGTTTTGTGACTCTTTAATTCTGAGCTCTCTCTTCTTTCTCCCTTACCCCTCTGCTCGGACCTCCACCTGCCCTGCCCTCTCTACACGCGTAGCCTGAACCCCGTCGTAGGCATAGCACCTCAAAGAGAGAAAAAGCCTGTGAGTGGACCGTGTGTCCCTTTTTGTTTGGCTTCTGGTCTTTTCCAGTCCTGAGTTCCCTTTCGCCTCACCTAATTTCCCTCAAGCTCCGCTCTGTGGGCCCGTGCCCGGGACTTAGTGGCTACGATATGTAATTTAGGTCCCGTTTGCGGCTGGCGAAAGATATAATGAGTGGTAGAGCTGGAGAATGGTAATCTTGTTGGAGACCGCTGTGGGATTGGGGTGGGAGCTGGGGGGTTCCTGCTTCCTCTTGGAAGGGGAAGTCTTGACAGATGTGCACCCCCCCACACACACAACCCTTCACCACGTGTGGGCTGTTCGTTTCCTCTCCCTGGTGTCTAGGTTTGGGATGTTGCCCTCTGTCGTTGACTGCAGATGGTGAGAGCTTCGCTCAAGGACAGTTGGTTCCAGCAAGGCCGGAGGCAGGAAGATCAGCCTTGAGAGGAGATGCCTCTGGGTAAACAGTGGGCTAGTCTCCATGAACCCTGCTCCCTCATCAGGGATCTCTGCGCTTCCATGTGCCATGGGAAGCTTGTTTTTAAAAATCCTGTCCTTGTGAGAAAAATAAAAGTGTTGGGACCTGCCTCTAACTCCCTCTAAATCCCTTCCCTCTTCTAGGCCTGTTTCCTGGTCTGTAATGGTGATGATGATGATCCCTATGTACTGATCAATATGTTGTAAATGGTCTCCATGCACTTATTCCTTATAGCATTCCAGTAGGTACTAGTATCATCCCCATTCTACAGATGAGAGAACCAAGGCACTGAGTCATTAACTTGGCAAGATCGCACAGATCATAAATGGGAGAAGCAAAATACCTTTGATAACCAGGGAGTGTGGTGGATTTTTTTAAGCTCCCTTCTAAGTCTAAAATGTAATGACAGTCTAATTTTTCAATGTTCTTATTTTTTCTCACGCCTTCTCCTTTGTCTGTGTGCTGTCCCGCAGTAACTGGAGACATGCTTTCATGCAAGTTCTACCTGTTCTTTTAGACCCAGCTCTTCCACGAGCCCCCATTGACTTCTCCAGTCCTAGTAAAGGTCCTCATTGGCATCTGGGTCCCCACATGACTGTCTGTCATTCCCCTCACACCTGCCAGGTCGTCCGTTCCCCTTTCCTTCTGTTTTCCCGCTCTAGCACACTGTGAGCTCATAGCTAGGAAGGGGGCAGGATCTTGGCCATCTCTCTGGCTCCCTCTGCCCTAGTGTAGAGCTGGTCTTAGGGTAAATTGTTGTTTGATCCACACTCTTTGTGAGTCTGTAAGTGATGAAGCATCCAGTTCATGATCTCAGCCCCAGGAAGGCCAATCTTCTCTCTCTGATCTTGGTCTGCAAGAGCATAGCACCCTCTTCATGCAGCTGAGTCTGTTGCTAGGAGTGGCTCTCTCTTCCCTGATGTCACCTGAGGGAGAGGGAGAGCTCTCATACTTCCTGATCCCCTCCGGGGTGCCAGGCACCATCCTGGGTGCATTCCCATATGTTCTCCTGTTTACTCCTCCTAACAGCCCTGCAAAGCAGCGGCTCTTAGCCCCATGTTTGCATTGGAGGCTCCGCGAAGGAAGTCATTTGTCCGAGATTACACAGCTACAGAGCGGCAGAAGTGGAATTTCAGCATGGATCTGCCTGCCTCTAACATTGATGTTCTTTTCCTCTGTGGCTTTATTTCCCAAATCCAAATTACAAGACATGGGGGGACCTTTGGGATGCCTCTTCTGGACATGAGAAATCATTTAGGACGTTACGGTTTAAATACCTAAATATTGGGATTTCTAGGCCATCCCAGTGATGTAAGTGGCTAGTGGGAGAGGGTATTTGAAATTAGGACTAACCCAGAAAACTCCGGTCCTTCAGTCCCTGTAGAGATGTGGCATTTTTCTCTGCAGTCACATCTGGCTCGCTCACTAAGCACGTGCCCCCTGCTGTTGCAAGTGCGCTTGAATATCCTGCCGGTAATAGGTCACCGCCCTCGCTGTCCTGCCCACTCTGTGCAGCACGCCCTGCTTCACATGACGCGCACTCCGCGGTCAGTTCCCGGGCACCCACGTTGTGTGGGGTCGGACCTGGCCCGGCCCCCCGCCCGCCCGCAGAAGCTCTCTTCCAGCAAAGCGCGGTTCGGTGCTGAGGTCTGCAAGCACGTGCCATGAGCTTAACGTTTCTTGCAGGTATCTCCCAAATTCCAGTCTAACTCATTGTTTGACAGTTGTTTGACCTTAGTTAAGTCACTTGCTGAGCTTTTGCTCCCTCCTCTATCAAATGTGGGTAAGGACAGTCTCTCCCCCCCAGGGATGGGGTGAGGCATAGACAAGATAAGGTACATACTGCACTCAGCGCAGGTTCTGGTAAAGAGCAGAGCCTCGATCAAGAGCTGGTGTGATCACTGTTATGGTGTGCTGGGCTAGAGAGGGCTTATAGGGAGCAGAGAGTCACTAACTACCTGCCAGGGGGTCCAGCGAGGCCTGTGGCAGGAGGTGACAGCAAAGCTGCCTCCTGAAGGAGGAGGCGGAGATTGCCAGGAAGACAGAGAAGGGCACTGGCAGGCTTGGACTGCATTCTGCAGGGGCCTGTTTCACTAGGAGCTATATCTTCTGCTGCTTCTGACTCAGACTCTGCCTTCTGTTTTGGGGGAGGGGGGGCAGGCTCATCCAAGTGCCACCTCGAAGGCTCTCCAGCAGGCAGGAGATAGATGCCTGCTGGGGACTTTTACTGGAACTCCAGGCCACCAGAATCCTCCTCTGGCAACCCTACTCTGAGTCCTGTGTCTGGCTCTGAACGTCCCCCACCCCCACCCACCTCAGAAATGTGGCTGATGACGAAACGGAGACACCAGTCCCGTTTGTGGCTCCATCAACTTTGGAAGCAGATCATGGGAATTTTCTGACTCTGGGCCCCCAGCCAGAAGGCATTTATAATCAGACATGGAGCAATCATTAGAGCAGAAACAATAAATTACAACAGCACCAGAGAACTCCCCAAAGCTGCTCACGCGAGTGGGAATCCAAGGAGCAGGATGCTAGCAGGCAGCCGGGGGCCCGCCCGCCCCACCACACTCGGGCCATGTCCCCAGACGTCCCCCGCCAGAGGGCTGCATCAGGCCCGCCTGGCCCGTGTGCGCTGTGGGGACCGTGGGAGGGGGGCGGGGGGGGCAGGGGAGTAGGGAGGGGGAGTGGGGCAGGTAGATCAGGAGTGTTGAGCCCTGTCTGCAGCCTCCTCAGCAGGCAGGACCCTGCTTGAGGTGGCCCGGGTCCTGTCGGTCCCCACCTGGCACTCCATGCTTTGCTAGTAATGAGCTCCTGGAGGTCTCACACGCCTGCGAGCTAGCACACACACACACACACACGCGCACACACACATGCACGCACACACACACGCGCACACACACACACTCGTGCACACGCACACTAGTTGTTCAGCTTTCTGTCTGGAGATGCCGTCTGCTCGGCTACTCTACCTGGAACGTCGTTCTCCACCTTACCTCCTTTACATATCAGCTCGGTACTCTCCCTCCAGAGAACCTTCTCCCAACACTCTCTGGCTTTTTTGGGGGGCCGTGCCTCTGGGCCTAGCATCCTGGCATTGCTCACGCTGTTTGCCCATCTCTGTTGGTAGACTGAGTGCTCCTTGAGGAACAGTACGGTTTCAATAATCTTTGTGACCCCAGGGTCTGCCCCAGTGACTATAAATGCCCAAGCTTTTCCCAAGGAGCAGATGGACCTGGGGGCAGCACGGCCCAACAGAACATTCTGCAATGATGCGAATGTTCTGTACCTGTGCTATCCAATAGGTGACCACTCAACACGTGTGGTGCTGGTGTGACTGAGAAACGGACACAGCTGAGTCTAAATTTAAATGGTCACCAACGGCACAGCACAGACAGGGCAGAAGGAGGGGGCTGGGGAGGACCGCCGTCGTGAAGCACTTGGTATGTGCCAGGCCTTGCCTTCTGTTTAACAGGTTCATCTTCACAGTGATCCTGGAAGATGGGAAATACTATTATTCCCACTTTACAAACAAGGAAACTAAGTCTTGGAGAGAGGCAGTGACTTGCCGCAGTCCCTCTGTTTGAAAACTGCACGGCCGGTCTGATTCCCAGCACACCAGGCTGATCGCACACCCTCTCCAGGGCCTGGCCCTGAAGAAGCTTCAGTGGAAGACCCCTCCCCACTCCCCTGTTCCCCTCCCACGGTCCCCGCAGCACACACGGGTAAGGCGGGCCTGATGCAGCCCACTAGTAGCGGACGTCTGGGGACACGGCCCGAGTGTGGTGGGGTGGGCGGGCCCCCGGCTGCCTGCTAGCATCCTGCTCCTTGGATTCCCACTCGCGTGGGAACCACAAAGCTCAGACCCAAAGAGGTTTGTCATACGACCCAGGCCTGAACGGCTGGAACCATCCATCCTCTGAGCGAGTCACTTGGCAGCCGACAGCTTGTGTTATCCTTCCAACAACCCTGTAGGACAGGGGTAATTAATCCCCACGTGAAGATGAGGAAGCAGTGGGTCGCCCAGAGTAAGCCTGCCATCCAGCCAACGGGCTGGGCTGGGGCTGGCCCCCTGGGATCTGTCCTCCCCGAACACCAGAACCCTGCCACATTACAGCTGTTACAGTGGATTAACCGCACCTGCTTGGTCACTTGGTTCCTTATTCACACACCCTTTCACACACCCTACCGTGTGGACTTTTCTCCTGTGCATATCCCTTCTCTTCCCAGAATCATCTCCCTTCTCTAAGGATCATTCAGCATACTTGCAAGTTGCCGTGTCTCCCATCTAGAAACAACTCTCTTGATTCAAGCCCCCACCCAAGCCCTGGCCCATTTCTCAGCTTCCCTCTATAGCTGAGCTCCACTAGCGCCTCACCTGCCCTCACCGCCCCCCCCGGCCTGCTTCCCACTCCCCACTCCCCTTCCCAGCCATCCTCACTGCTGCTCAGACACCACTTCCATTAAAGCCACTATATGACCTCCGTTTTGTCAAATCGAAGCATCCATCATCTTAGTCCTGTCCTTGGTGGCCCTTCTTTGCCTACCTACATTCCGGGGAATCTCCTCCAACTCCAGTCCTGGACCCCATGTTTGCCCTCCACGTATGCTGTCCGTTTCTATCACGGACACACGTAGAGGTCTTAGAACTGGGGCCAAGATTTGTAAGGACTCAGTAAGTGTGGAACTAGCTAGCGTCATGCAGATTACTCCTTTAAAGATCACTATCTTTAGCCCTGAGTTCTAGACTAGCACGTTCAACTGCTAACTCAGCAACTCTTCCTGGATGCCTATCAGGCATCTGAAATTTCACACGTTAGTAAAAGAATTCTTGAGGTCAGGTACCCCTCCTGTACCTTCCAGAGCCCCCAAGACTTCATCTAGGTGCATGGCTCAGGCCAAAAACCCAGGAGCCACCTTTGATCCATCTCTTTTCCTCTCCACCCCCAGATCCAAACTATCCTGGCAAGTCCTGGCAGGACTGCTTCTCCTTAAATTCTGAATCCTGTCTCTCGCCACCTTCTCCATTGCCACCACCCCCACCCGGGCCACCCAGGTTAGTTGCAGTAGCCTCCCAAAGGGTGTCCTTGCTTTGGTGCTGGTTCCCTTGCAGTTTCTCCTCCTACGGAAATCATGCAGATGCTCATTCATCCCCATCATATTGCTCTCCTGCTTTTTAAGCCTTCCATGGCATCTTCTATTCACACTTAGAATAAAGTGCAAAGCCTTCTCCATGGTCTGTCAGGCCTCCTGTGATCTGACCCTGCTGGATCTCACCACATTTCCCACCTCTGTTGGCCTCCTCCAGCCTCTGTGGCTGCTTTGCTGTTTCTGGAAAGAAAGAGCCCTCTGATCTTCTTCCCAGTCCAGGACCCTTGTGCTTACTGTTCCCTGCCTGGCATTTTCTTTCCCGGGATCATTCCATGGCTGGCTTCCTCCTTTGTTAAGGCCTCTAATCAAATACCACATTTCCAGAGAGATACAGCCTTGGAAAGTAATATCCCTTTCCCTCTCTATCCCTTTATTTTGCTTTCTATTCTCTCCCGATGCTTGTCACTACTTGACCATCGGGTTCTCTATTGCCCTATAATAAACCATCCTAGACTTAGTGGCTCAACAGTCCTATTACTATGCTCATGATCTGTAGGTCAAGGACGGGGGCAAGAAGCACCTGGGCCATTCTACTCCAAGTACCATCCTTTGAGGTCACCCAGGGGTGTTGAACTGGCAGTGGGGCTGGTGTGGGGAACTCATGAAGGCCTGCTCTAGAAGGCAGGTACGGTGGAAGACTGGGCTCAGCTGGGGCGCTCACCCACTCCGTGTAGTCTCAGGGGCTCCCCACGTGGTGTCTCCAGAAGTGGAGCTGTACTTCTCGCGTGCCGGCTCCGGACTCCAGGAGTGAGCGTTCTAGGAGACAGGACGTGGAGCTGCCAGTGTTCTTGAGCCCCGGGCCAGAAAACGGGCAAAGGTGCGCCTCCAGCGGAGTGTCACAGTGCAGGGTAGTCCCGGAACGCGCCGGGGTTCCAGCAGAGGGGCTCTAGACCGCACCTGCTTGTGGGGAGGAATGGCAGAGATCTCGTGGCCACCCTCAGTTTGCTGCATCTGTTTGCTCTTCTGTGTCCCACGGAATTCATCAGAATGCAGGCTTCGTGGGGGCTGAGACCTTTCACTTTTACTTTCTGCTTTATCCCTCGCACTTAAAACAGCGCCTGGTGTGGGGGAGGGATCGGATCGGAGCAACTGACGAAGGAATAAAGAATGAATGCGTGGTTATGTGTAGAATAAGCCACTTCCCTTGTGTAGGTTTTGACTCATTATTTGAAAATATCTAGATGATTTTTCTTCCTTGGCTCTTTTGTGTGGAGTCTCAGTATTCTAGAGCAGGGAGAACTTTAGAGAGCCTCCAACTCAGCCCCATGAAGGTGTGGTGAGACCTTTCTCTTCCCCCACACCTCTTGCCAGCCACACCTACCTGATGTTTCCTCCACCTGGACAGGGGTGCTGACAAGACCCTTGGGGTGTGGTCTCGGGGAGCGCCAGAGTCCACAGATGTGGGATCTGGGCTGAGCTCTGCTTACAATCTGCTGTGGGACCCTGGGTCAGGCCCTTTCCCTCTCTGGGCCTCACTTTTCCTATCTATAAAGTGAAAGACTTGGTGTTCTGACCCCCTAGGGCCCTGAAGACACAGGCCCCTAAGTGGGGGAGAGACAAGGCTTGTGGGACGGGAAGCCTGAAGATGTTTTTTGGGGAATAAGTGATTCTGGGAGGGGGGCCAGGGGACGAATGGATGTTAGTCTCCATCAGTATGCTCCCAGCCTACAGGCAGAGATTTGTGTGTGTCTCCTGTCACACAGCTCGTTTCCAGTCTCCTCCACCGGCAGCCCCTGAGGAGCAGAGTTGGGACGAGGAGGGTGGACAAAGCAGGCCTGGTTACCCATGGCTCTCTTCCCTCCCCCAACCCCCCAAACTGCCAGGGGCCTTCTTTTCTCTTTCGTTCTTTCTTTCTTTTCTGTCTCAGGGTGTGGAGCCAGGGAGCTGCTGGAGTCAGCCAGGAGCCAGGCCCTGATCCAAAGGGATCAAGGTGCAGATACCCAGAAAAATCCCACCGCCCCTCAGGAAGGGGCCGCGCACTTTGCTCCTGCCTGCCCTAATCTCTGGGGCTCAAACTTTGTCAGAGCCAACACTTCCCTCATAAATCACCTAGCCTCCTGGGCTTTCTCTTCTTTGGTGTCTTCTGCCAGATACCAGAAGGCATTCAGAAAATTGAACACTAAACCTCAGCTGACCGTGGCTCAGGGGCCACCTTCTGGGAAAGAGGAGGGGAGGGTCTCCATGTGATTTGCAGGGAACTGGAAGGATCTGCAGTTCAGCCTCTCCTCCACACTGAGCACTTACCTGGCCGGGTGCTAGGGAACCAGGGATGAGGGACGGTCGATCCTGTGAGCATTGCAGTATAAAAGAGTCCATTATACGTGGATGGATGGAGCTGGGGGCAGTGGGGAGTGAAGTCTATGCAATAACCAGCTATTTTCATACTGGAGTCAGTACAAGGGATCCTGGGAGAGGGCTACTGGCTCAAGGAAGCTGAAGGACAAGAAACAAATATACAGGTGAAAAGCAGCAGGAAGAGTATACAGGTAGAGGAAACAGTATAATCCCAGAGGCAAAAAGGAGTGTCAGGGAAGGTTCCTTGGAAAAGAAGGTGCCCAGGCAGAGTCTGAAAGGGAGGCCTGGGGAGAGGCCATTCCAGCCAGAAGGATCAAAGTGGGCAAGGGCGCAGGTATGTGTGTGGTGTGTGGTGTGTGTGTGTGGCTGGGAGGGACGGGGAGCGGAGTGGGGCAAGGACAGAAAGGGCACGCCGTTTAGGGTTGGCAAGCCAGTGGCAAAGGGGAGTGTGGAGAGGGAGGCCTCATGGGCCCCTCTGGCTCGACAGGGAAACCCTGGAGGGGAGGAGACAGGTGAGGGGCTGGTGGTGGTGTGCAGACGGGGTCCAGCCCTGGCTGCTCAAGGGCCGAGTGCCACCATTAGAGCATGGCCGCGGGAGCCTAACGGCGGCCGGCCTCTACGAGCACCCCTCTGTGGCCGGGTCCTGGGCATTCGGAGCTGAAGGCCGGCCCCAGGGAGTGCAGTCCAGTGAGACCAGGGCAGCTTTATGGAGCGGAAGGCAGAGGGTGACGCTGGCATCTTCAGTGGGACTTGAGAAGACAGGAGGGAGACCGAACCTTCATGTCCATTCTGCAGCATGGCCACAGGGTCTGCTCTGGGCCGGGGTCTGGGCTGCTGTGCTGAACCAGCGGCAAGTGGTCCTGGCTCTGAACCTGCAGTTTGGAGGGGGAGACTGAGACACACCCAGGCAAGGACAGTGCTCTTCGGGAAAGGATAGGATGAGGGGCTAGCACTGGGCGGGGGTGGGGTGGGGAGCTTGGAAACAGCTGGGATTCAAGGAAACAGTGAGGGGACCAGGGTGAGGTAAGGGAGACCCCTAGGACTCCCAGTGTAAGGAGAGTCATCCTTCAGGGCCATCAGCTGATAGCCAAGGCCTCTGTAAAGCTTGCCTTATCCTAGTGTGGCCCTACAGGAAAAATTCATATCTAAAGTAACATACAGCTGGAGATGTAGAGGTTGGGGAGGAATTAGATGAAGAGGGGGCTTGTGGGAAGAGCATTCCTGGCAAAGGGAACAGCATGTGCAAAGGCTCTGAGGCAAGAGGCGCCCACCCTCAGAGAACTATAGGTCATCTGATCTAGCCGAGGAGGTTCAAAATGTGAGGCTGAGAGGGACACAGAGCCTTGTAAATTCTATTAGAGCAGTTAGGGTTTTATTGGGAAGATCATTCCGACAGGGGGGATCAGTATGGACTTCCTGGAGTCGATGATGTTTGGGCTGGGCCCTGAAGGGTGAGTAGAATCCAGGCACATGAAAGTGGGCGAAGTGAGAATGGCCGAGCTCAGAGTGAGGGCCTGAGGGACGGTGTGTGCCGTGTGCCCGGCACTGTTCGTGAGCGAGGCAGCACCTGTTTGTAGATCGGCTTCTTGTTAGAGGATTTGACTGGCAAGTCTTCGGAGTGATCTAAGGTGATCTAAGCTTTAAATTTAAGGCCATCTTTAACTTTAAGAGCCTTGCTGCCCCCTGCCTAATCTTTCCCGTCTTCTCAGTCCAGTAATTGTGCCTATATTGTTGGAGTAGAACGAAAAAGCAGTGTTTTCACAGACTCGCACACCACGGTCAGGGGGTATGGAATTTGGAGGGAGTGGAGTATAGGAAAGACACAACCGTGACCTTCAGGCACGAGGCACTCCCCATGCAAGGCACCTGATATGTCATCTCATTTTAATCCTTACCATAATCATAAAAGGTAGCTGTTATACCCATTTGACAGATGGCAAAACCAAAGCTCAGAGAGAGGAGCTTTCTCCCAGGTCACAGAGCACACTATGGCAGAGACAGGGTTTGAAGCCAGCCTGCCTGTAATCCTTCCTTTGCGCCATACTGCTGCCATGGCCTGTGTCCACCACTTCTTAGCTGTGTGCCCTGCAAGTGACTTAGCGCCACCGAGCCTCAGTTTCTTCACCCAGAACGTGAGTGTTGGCCTCGACGGACTAGAACAAGGCATTTCAAACTTTACTGTGCCCATGAAGCACCTGGCGGTCTTGTTCAAATGCACATTCTAATTCAGAAGTGCTGGGAGGGGGCCCAGGGGTCGGCACTTCTGGCAAGCTCCCAGGCGATGCTGTTGCCTCTGGTCCGTGGACCGCACTGAGAGCACCAGGGCTGGGTCATCTCCAAGGGCCCACCTATCCATGGAGACGGACTCTTGCTCGGGAGAGGAGTGGAGGCACTTCTCAATCCAGGATCATTCAAGACACTTGTTTCGGTTCTGTTTAGCTTCTGTGAAGAGGTCAAGGGCAAGGAGGCTGTCTCCTCCTTTCTAGAAGAACCAGAGGCTCAGAGGGCACAAGACTTGCCCACTCCTGGCAATGCCTGGCCTGTGTTCTTTCCTGTACTCCCCATGTCTCTCTGGGAGGGAGGGCATTCTCCCTTGGGCAGCCTCTTCTTCTTGGGCTCTGGGGGTCAGCATCTTTAGTAGGCATCTCCCATTATGGATGGCCCCACATTTCCCCTACCGGGGTGGTCCATTCTGACCAAGAAGCAGCATCCTCTGTGGCTGCTGGGGTGTCAGCCCACTCCTTCCCTGCAGCCCGTGTGGCTGGAGGCGGATGTGGGCTCTCTGGAGGGAGGAGCCGAGGAGGAGCTGGCTTGCCCCTGGGAAGCCTGTCGTCATGCCCACAGCCTCTCTGGGAGGCACTGCCGTGCTCATGCTCTCCAGGATAGCTTTAGGCTTGTGGACTTGGAAGGGAGAACGCACTGGAAGAGTGAATGTTTGCAAATGGATTTACAGGCCTCATATTTACCCGTATTGTCAGGGAGATCCGGGCTGCAGGACTGAGTCATCCTGAGCACGAAGGCCGCACCTGGCGCCTCTGGTGGGCTGAGCCCACGTGCACCAGGCCTCCTCAGGGCCCGCTCAGCAGTTGCCCTCACCTGAGCTCATGCTGGTCCCCCTGCCATGCTCAATCTTCGTCCTTCCAGGGCCTTCAAGGCCCTTGCAGGGGGCTTTCCCACCCACCTCCATCTGTCCTTTCCGTGACCTGGCCTGCAGCGTACACTCTAGCACGTGCCTAACATGGCACCTTGTGTAGATACATGGGTTGCAAGGACTTGTTTGTGGGTAGATTTTGCTTTTCATCCACTTCTTGAACGTAGGAGCTAGCCCTTACACTGCATCTGCATCTCGCAGCTCGGGACACCGTCAGCACTTAGCAAAGGCTGTCAGCGTGGGCTCTCTGAAGCAGGGGCCTGAGGAGGGAGGGAACGGGGCTGAAGGCTTTGCAGCTGCCTGCAGTGCTGCATGCCCCGGAGAAGTTATCTTGGCTTCCTTCCTTTATAAAAATGTTTGGAAGCTGCGCCCCACCCACCATCCTCCCAGTCTCCCCAGTGCCTCTGTACACAGGGCCATTGGGTCGCGGTGGCTGTGCCTCCCAGCTGGAATGGGACCCGCCACCCGCTCTTAGCACCGCCGCTAGCTACTTAGCGCAGTGGCAGGGCCTTAGGCGGTCTGGGTGGTCGGCCCGGGGAGAGGGTATAGAAGGACAGGCTGGCCCCTCCGGCTGCCAGGTCCAGCAGCAGAGAGCCCTGGCCGTTCAGGTAGGGTAGAGGCATGAGAACTCCTCCCTGGGAGCCAGAGCCCCCAGGTAGCCCTTGCTCCCCTCCCGAGGTGGGAACACCTCTTCCTGGCAGGGCCGAGTCGCAGAGGGAAGGCAGATGCACCGTTGGGCACCCTGCTGCCTGTGGGGTCAAGCGTTACACCCCCGGGGTCATCCCGGACCTGAGGGCCTGTTCCTCTCTGACATGGTGAGCAGCTGTTTAGCAGAAACCCACCCCTCCTCTTTGGTCCCCTTCTACTGCACCCTGGCAGGCTTAGACTTTGGGGGCGTGTGCTTCTCCTCCCCATAAAGAAGGATAATGCCCGTCAGATAACTTGATCCAAAAGCTAAACAAAATAATGCCAATGGCTTAGCATGTGCACAAAGAAATATTAACTCCCTCTCTTGCACCCCCAGAGAAGACTTTACTCCATAGAATAAACCGAATGACTCCAAGGCTTTCTGTGCCACCGAGATCTCATCGAAGCCAAAGCAGGCCACGAAGCCCCAGGCTCCTCTGCACTACATACAACGGAGGGGAGAGTGGGCGCAACCTCTCCGGGATGTGCTCAGGGAGGGTTAGACGGGAGAGCCCGGCTGAACTAGAACTTGGTACGGTCTCAGCTGTCAGTGCATGTTGGCTGCTGCTGCTGCGGGACAGATATGTTCCCATTCTCTCAGCGACCCGTTCTCGAACCTCGTGAAGGGAAATACTAACCGGGATTATTCTCCATGTAAAATACAGCAGTTCTTCTTTCAAGCCCCTGTTCTTTCTCATCCCTTTTTCAATTTAATTTCCTGATGCTTTTTCAGTTCTGCTCTGTTTAAAAAGGAGAGAAGTCTCCTTGAGGTGCTACCAGAGTCTATTCCAGTCCGGTTCTCACCAGCTGGGAGGAGGCCAGGGGATGGGATAGGGAGGTTTTGAGGGAAAGTAACAAGAAGGAATTGGAGGTAGGACCAGTAACAACTGGAATCGTGAGCGGTTTCTGGCCCATTTTATGATGTAGAGAAGCTGAAAGTTCTGGACTGGGTTTCAAAGAGACGTGGTCCATGTGCTGGAAACATCAGGAAAACGTGCAGTTACTTGCTGGGCTGGATGACTTCTTGGGAATCAAAGAATCAAAGCCACCGGGGGTCACAACCTGACCCTTGACCATGGCCCCAAAATGAGCCCGAGTCCTGCCTCTGGTCACTGGCAGAGTCTTGCCATTTTCACAACTGCAGGTCCTCGGTCACCCCAGGCCCACGGCCTACACAGGGTGAGGATGGCCCCCTGCACCCTTCCCTCCACCAGGCAGGGAGCACCGGTCCACTCCTTGCCACCACCCAGAAGAACCCCTCTCGGTGAAAGAAGCAGCTGGGTAAGCAGAGCAGGGGGAGGAGGTCCTGGGTTTATGTATCCTACCCGTGGTTACTTCTGTTCCTCTTTCTGGCTAAGTGCAGGCAGAATTACTCTTTGAAAAAGCCACACCATTCTTCCGGCAGCCCGTCTTAGGTTCCAAGAGCACTCACCTAGGCTGGGGGTCAAGTCGGAGAAGGTGGGGACTAGACAGAGGATGCAAAGCCTGGGGGCTGTGCCCCGGTGGATAGGGTCATCTTTTATCAGTGGATGGTACCCGATCGCCGCCTCTCTTGTTCTCAGAGAAAGTGGGCTTGGCTTGAGCTCCTTAGTGGACCGTGTCCCAGGGCAGGAGTCCGCATTCTGAACGTTGGATGTCAGCTGGAGCGAAGAGCTTCTCGGCTCACAAAGCACTGCTGTGTTGTCTTCTGCTTTGATCCCACGTCACAGTCACTGTGGGGAGTGAGTAAACAGGGCAGGTGTCACTGGGACCCCTTTCACCTGTGGAAACCCAGCCAGAGCTCTGGTGCGGGGGGGCCACATGTACGCAGTGGCACATTCATAATCTCACCCCGAGTCCTCAGACCCCAGGCTCTGCAGCTGCCCCTCTGAATGGGAGTCTGAGGACCGAGTACAGCTCAGGAAATTCTAGATCATAAATCCCAGGCACCTCTTGCATTAGTCAGGTTTCTCTAGAGAAACAGAACCCTGTTGGTATTTCTCTAGAAACAGAGTCAATAGGGTTCTTTCTCTCTGGAGAAACACATATACACATGTGTGTCTACAGAGAGTAAGGGAGAGAGATCTATTTTAAGGAGTTGGCTCACATGATTGTGGAGGGCAAGTCCACAATCTGTAGCCTAGGCCGGCAGCTGGAGACCCAGGAAAGAGTTGCAGTTTGAGTCTGAAGGCAGTCTGCTGACAGAATTCCTTGTCCATGCGGGGAAGTCGGTCTTTTTTCCGATTAAGGCCTTCAACTGATTGCATGAGGCCCACCCACATTAAAGAGAGTAATCTGCTTTTTCAAAGTCTACTAATTTAAAGGTTAATGTCTTCTAAAAATAGCTTCACAGAAATAAAATAATGTTTGACCAAATATCTAGGTACCCAGCCAAAATTAATAAACAAAGTTTACCATCACACCATTTCACATCTAAAGAGCCAGTGATAATGGAAAAACCCTTTCTCAGCCATCCTTCCCCATGATCCTCTGATAGCCTTGTGGAAAAGACGGGAGTGGCTAGGATTAATCAGTTCATCCTGTAAATACACCACATTGAACCCTGACTTTGCACCAGGCGCTTGGTTAGGCCCAGCAAGTCACCGCCCCAGTCCTTTCCCTCTTGAGAATCCAGTGGTAAAGACAGACATTGAATGAGTAATTACCCAAATCTGTCCTATTTAGTGTCCAGGGTGGTGAGTTCCACAGAGCACAAGTAGGACAAGGTATGTGAAGATGACTGGCATGGGACCTGGTCTAGGGTCAGCGTTGAAGGGGGCTTCTCTCAGGTGGTGATGTTCAAGCTGAGCCCTGAAGGACGAGCAAGTGGGGCAGGGGAAGGTGGAGGAGGAGAGGGTTTGGGACCAAGGAGCCATGCATGTGAAGGCCATAAGGTGGGAAAGGGTTTGGCACAATTGAGATTTGGAGGGAAGCTGGCAGTGTCCACAGGTTGTGCACTGTGCAAGTGAAGGAGAACCTGTTTGAGACTGCAGAGGAAGGCAGACGATGCACTCCCAAGCTTTCTAGGCCCACTCAGGATCTTTAACTGTAGCCTAACGGCACAAGGAGGCCCCTGAAAGTTTTGAAGCAAAGAAGTCACATGAGCAGATTTGTCTTTTAGGCCAGTTGCCATCCATGGACTACAGAGAGTGGACGGGAAGGAATCAGAGGAGATGTGGGAACCTTAGGAGGGGATTGCAGACTTCCAGCAGGGAGACCGTGGTGACTCGAGCCATGGAGGTGCCATGGAGATGGACAGCAGAGAAGACATTTGAGGTCTGTGGAAGATGAGGACAAGGGAAAAATCAAAGATGCATGCAGTTACCCCCCATTAATAAAGTGGGGCACTGAGGCCCCTAGAGACCTGGCGTTTTGCCCAAGCTTACCCCACCAGTGATGTGCGAAGCCGGGATGCAGCCGGGCCCACGGAACCGCACCTGCGGCACATTTCTGGCTGGTTGTCTTTAAATTCAGCTGGTTCTGTGTGGTGCTAATACAGCGAAAGCTTAGATTCCAGGTCGGGACCCATCTCGTCCATTCTGAGTGCTTGCCCGCCAGCTTCAGCCCTGACTCCGGGATTCAGCTCTGGCTGCAGCCGAGGACTGAGTGATCCCACCTGAGCCCAAACCAGGCCCTGACCCTGGTCACCCACTCAGTCCTGCTCTTGGCCTCTGGTGGCATCCCGCCCAAGGCCTCTTGATTCTGCCACCCTCCACATGGGTAGCGAGTGGTCGCTCTGTGCCCGGCGCGAGGCTAGGCGCTGAGCCCCAGATCTCTAGCCGGCTCACACTGCCGGTCATCGGGGCGCCAGAGGAGAGGGTGTAGCTCTGGGGGGAGTGGGGGGGGGGGCTCCAGCAGCACAGGCAGCAAAAAGGCCGTGGCTTTGCAGATGGACGGCCCTGAGTCTGAACCCCCGCTCTGCCACCGTTTAGCTGTGTAGCCACGGGCACCTTACCTGGCCTTTCTGAGCATGTTTCCTTACGGTCCACTGGGGACCCCAGGACCTACATTTTAGTTGAGGTATGGATTAGAGGTATTGTTTGCACAGAATTAGCATAGATTAGGTACTCCATAAATATCAGCCCCTTAACTTTCCTTTGCACTCGTTGATTGAACAGCTACTGTGTATATGGATGTGGGGTCCTTTACTGGGTACTGGGGATAAGAGGTGACAACCAGAGCCTCCCGGCCTTGTCAGAATTTCTAGCACACTCCCTTGCACATAGTACGTGCTTTGCAAATGAAAGGAGCCAAAGAGGGTTTCAGAGACAGTTGGCTTCCCTGAGCCCCACACTATCAATTTTTCGGGAGCATCTTTGCCACAGACAACAAAAATCCAGTCCGTTTTAAAATGGAGTGGAGACACTGCTGCAGAGTGGGCGGGGAGAGGCGTCAGTCTGGGCCCCTGGAGGGGGACGGTGACTCTGTGCTTCCTCTCTTGTGACGAATGCTGTGCACGCCACAGTCCAGACACTCCTTGGAAGCCTGGGGGGCGCGGGGAAGAGTCAGGAAGGACGGAGGAAGCTTCTGTTCGGCCTGCCTTCCAACACTGCCGGCCCCGCGAGGTGTTGCGTCTTCAGAGATCATCATCTGCAGCCTGGAAACGCCTCCACTTCTGGAAATTCACAGGTCAGCCTGACCCAGCCGTCGGTCCACCCTGACCCGGTGTACCTGGGGAGTCTGGAGATGGGGAGAGACACCCACCAGGGGAGACGTTTCACAAGCTCCAAGCACAGATGAAATGCCGAGGTCCAGCTTGAAAGACGCTGGGTGAGTGTGGCTGGGCCAGGCGTGGTGCGGTATGTTAAGCATGCCCACCTCAAAGGCGGGGCTCGAGTCCTCTAATAAAATGGGTAGTCGCCATAGTCAGGGTGGGTTGTGCAGTGGAAAGAGCACCATACTTGGAGTCCAAGAGGGTGGATTGAGGTTCTGCACTTGATCTTAGCCAAAAGGCTGAGAAGCGATTGGATTGAGGTTCTGGATGCATCTCTGACTCTGTGAAATTGGGAAAGCCCCCCATCCCCCACACCCCACCCAGCTGGGCCATCATAAAATCAGAGATAGTGATGCCTAAGAGGTATGCCTCCCACCTTGTCATTCATTCGTTCATTCTGTGTTTTACCCTATAGCACTCTTGACCTCTGATTTGCTGGCAGTTGGGCCCCGGGGTCTGCAAAGTACTAGGGTTGGCTTGCTGGAACTGTCTGGTCTGGTCCAGTCCTCTCCTTTTACAGATAGGGAGATGGAGGCCCATAGGGAGGCACTGATCTCCCCCAGGTCACCTGGCAGATAACGGCTGAGCTGACCAGCAGCCCAGCTGCTTTCTCCAGCTTCCCTGGGAGGGATTTAAGGACACTCCCATCTGCCTCCTGCTACCTGCAGGAGGACTGCGGCCCCAGGGAGCCCTCAGGAAACTTCACTGTTTGGCTCACCAGAGATTTCTGGAGCTCCCTGTGGCAGAGAGATTTCTGTCTCTTTGGAGAGCTCGCTATGGGAAGGGCCAAGGGCATGCCAGTCATTCACTGGCCCAGCCAGCCAGCCAGCCACACACTCCTTCATTCACCCTTTCATTCTCTTATCCATCTCTTTATTTATTTACCTCAATTTTTCACTTGCTCATTTAATCATTTATTCACTGGCCCGCTTACTTGTCTATTGATCCATTCATTTAACAAGCAAATGCAGAGCGCTGAACCCATGCTCACTGGGGAGAGACTGATCATCAAACAGACCGCTACAGCACAAAATGTTTCAGACGGCCGGCAGCCCAGAGGCAGGCACGGGCTCAGGGCTAGTGGGCTTGGAGGAGACCCCCAGCGGAGGTGGCATCCAAGCTGGCCTCCGAGGATGAGCAGGAGTTGTCCTGGTGAGAGAGGAGGAAGGACTGTCCCTTAGCTCCTAACGAGGTTCTCAGGGGCCACTGGGCCTGCACTGCTCAAACCCCTCTGCCCCCGGCAGCCTGGGCAGAAGGAAGCACAGTGCAAGCTACGGCCCAGCCCCGGCTCTTGGAGCTGTCCATCTCTGGCCTCGACTCCGTGGCTGTGGTCGCTGGTTTTCCCCGGGCTGTGTGGGGGCGCAGGAGGTCGCGAGTCCAGTTGGGTGCGAAGAGCTCGATCTTCTTTCTTTCCAGCTGCACCTTGGCTTACGGCCAGTCTTCCAGATGATTATCTGGGGTGCATATTTCCACGTGGCCTCGTCTACTGCTGCTTGTCTGCCTCAGAGAAAGGAAGGAAAGGAGAGTGGGAGGGAGGATTAGTGAAGTCAACAAAAAATGTCTTTATCTGGTAAGATAGCAGTGAAGGCCACTGTGTTTGGAATCAGACGGACCCTGATTCAAATTCTGCTCTGCCCCTTAACTAACTACGTGACCTTGGATGGCTCCCTCTGAACTTGTTTCTTTCTCTGTAAATGGGACTAATAACGTCTAACTGGCAGATTGATTGCATTATTTACATGCCCATTCAGACACACCGCAGGTTCCCAAAATATGGTGGTAAAAGTTTTATCATGCGTCCCCTCACTGCCTGGTTGTGTAGCCCTTCCAGTGTGTTAGACTGCCGGCGAGGCATGGGGAGCCACATAAATAAAGCATTTGCAGCCCAGCCATGAGACCGACAGGTGCGCCTGCCCTTTTTATGCAGCCTGCTAGGGCCTGGGTCTGAGGTCCACTTGGGGCACTCTGTGTAGCCATGGAAGGCTCTGGAAAGAAGGTGACATCCTAACCAGGCCTTGAAAGCTGAATAAATAGGTTTTTCCCTGAGTCCACACTGCCCCTTCCAGGTGGAATGTTTGGGATGGGTCCTCTGTGTGCTGGACTCAGTCTGTGAGAGCTGACCATGTGGCTTCTGGATGTGGCCCCTGGCTGTGCTCGGCAGGAGCTCCGGGGTGGTCTTGGTCAAATTACTGAGCCTCTTGGAGCCTGTTTCATCCTCTGTAAATGGCAAAATAATACCCACTTCATAAAATGGTTTTAAGTGCAAACATTAAAGTGTGTAAAGTGCTTCAGCCAGTGCCTGAGACATCGTAGGAGCTTTCGAGATGTGACTCTTCTTGTCACAGCTGCAGTAGGGGCGGGGGGGGTGGGGTTGGGGGGACAGGGGAGGCTTGGAAAGGGGGATGGAAAGAAGACAAACGGGAAGTGGGCTTGACCAGGGGAAGAGAAGAAGGCCAAAGCCCGCCCTCCTGCCCTCTTCCTCTTCCAGCACTGAGCCTGCTGTCTCCTCAGCACCCTCTTCTCCAGCCTGATGCAGCTTCTTGCTATTCCCACCAAGTTCTATTCCGCTTCTGTCCCCTCAACTGTTGCCTCTCCCCCCCGAGTCAGATGTTATAGTCCCCTTTTCCACCTGCTCTTTAACCTTCAGGACTCTGAAGGTGCCCCCTCCTTCTGAAAGCCCTCCTTGATGGACCCTGTCCCTAGTAGTGAGCCCCTCCCTTCCTGCATGCCCCCTCCTTGCCCCTCTTTAGCATGTGTAAGCAACCACCTTTGGTGTGTTTGCTTAGCTGCCCCCTCATGGGACAGACGGTGAGCCCCTTGAGGCCGAGGGCCTGTGGGACTCATCTTTGGGTCTCCCTGGCTTCCAGCAGTGGTGGGTTCCTTATAGATGCTTGGTGAGTGTTTGAATGTTGAATGAATGAATCAATCAATCAATGAAACAACTGCGAGGGGGACGGTAGAGCGGGGGGGCTTTGTTCAGGGCCTGTCCTCAGCAGTTTTCATCTCCCTCTGTTGCTTCTTGCGCTCCCCCTCTTCTCCTGAGGGGCCAGGGTGCCTGGCCACGCTGCGCCAGGGATGCTGCATCTTCCTTCAGGGCTGTCTGCGGCCTCCTCGGCAACCCCAGGTCCCTGCAGGCCTGCAGAAACAACTCTCCCCTCCCACCCAGTTCCCACCCCAAAAACAAACACAGCCGCTGCCCCCAAGCCACAAGGGCTCGCAATGAAAAACAGGTGTCTCCCAGAGACCTATCAGCCCAGGCTGGGCGGCAGCTTGGGGTCACCGCCTGGGGGCAGGGAAGGGGTGTGGGCATGGCAGCGTTCATGAGTGCTCACCCAGAGTGTTCAGCTCCTGGGGCCCAGCACGGGGTTCAGCAGCCACCTCCCACCCTGGTCACAGGAGACTGACTAACAGGAACATCCCAGGCCAGAGGAGCCAGGGGGCTCTGGTTCCAGCTGGGCCCTCCCTGGGGACAGCACTGGGGGGACAGCTAGCCATGGACAAAAGGGTAGCCCTCATGCCCCTCTCACTGTCTCAGACTTCTGCTTCACCCCAGGGAGTGAAAGAGCACGAGTGTCCTAATCACCCAGCTTTAATCCCCACTTAGCCCCTTATAAGCTCTGTGAGCCCAGGAAGCTTCTTTTGCTTCTTGGAGTCTTACTTTACTCACCCGTAAAATGGGTCAGTAAAGAGTCTCTGCATCGGTTGTGGGCTGGGACTAGGGGTGGTAGCTTACACGTGCATGTGTGTAAATGGCCCCAGTGCAGGGCCTGGGCTGTAATACGTGTTTATTAAAAGTCAGCCCCCATGCCTCTGGCTCCGGATCCATCACTAAGGGACTGGGTCTGAATTTAGGCAAGGCGTTTTCACCTGTCCGGGCCTTTTCGAAGAGTCTAGGCTCCACCCCTCCCCTGGCCTCCTGAGGCCCAGTCCTAAGGAGCAGCTGCTTGTCTCCCACGTGGCTCAGCCCGTCTGTTGCACGTCCCAGCTTCTGTGTATGATGTTCCCTCTGCCTGGAATGCCTTTCCCCAATTGTCTCACTCCTTTCAGTCACAAAATATGCTTCCTGAGCGCCTACTATGCACCAGGCACTGTTCTGAGCACTTGGAATGCATAGGTGAACAAGCCCTGTCTTCTTCCCCTGCTCCCGGGAGCCCCTGTTCCTTGCCACGTCTGCCTTGTGACACTTGTCTCACCGTCCTGGGGCGGGCTGTTTATCCATCTGTCCTCCCCATGACTAAGCTCCTGGAGGGCAGGGACCATGTCTAACTAGGTCTCCACCCACAGCACCAGGCACAGAGGGGGTGGATTCACCCTGTCTGTTGGATTCACCGCGGAACTCCAGCATCGGTCTGGGAGCCGGGTGGGCTCAGGGCCCGGCCAGTGCCTGTGGACTGAACAAGTGAAGGGGCCTGGCAAGTTCGGCTCCCCCGCGGCTCGTGCCGGAAGGGTAACTCCATCTCCATGCCCCCACCGTGGCCAGTTTCAGATTCTGCTGGCTCAGCCTCCTCAGCAGTGCCAACGCACGGAGGGGGCCGCCAGGTCCAGACACCCTGGAAGGTTTGGCAGTGGAGGGAGGGAGGCCGGTGGGTGCTGGAGTGGTCTTCTGTATTTGTATTGGAAGCAGGCTCCTTGCATGCCAGTGCTCGCCCCTGATTTCAATTATCCAATTGCACAGTGCTGCTATAAGTGCCTGTGGGCAAACAAGCTGGCTCCGGGCCCCTTCCTTCATTAATTCTGACAGTCCATCATGTTGCGCCCAAGGAAGCCCGCTCTCCTCCCGCGGCAGGCTCAGCGGACTCTGTCCAGGTCACCAGGACGGGAACCTGAGAGAAGGAGCCGAGGGGAGGAAATGTCCCAAGAAAGGCACTGGTGATGCGGAGGGGTTTCAGGTTGGATCCTTCCTCCTCCTGACGCCCTGGGGTCTGCGTCACACTTGCCTTCTCCGGGCTGGTTCTGGTTTTCCAAGGGCTAGGCCAGGAGTCATTTTGCCAAGGTGGTGGTGAGAGGCGTTTGTGAACATTGGCCCGGCCGTGAAGATGAAACAAGGGATGATTTGCCTATGTGAGTGCACACGAGGTTCTTTCCCCCTCCTCTCCCAGTTCCTTCATTTACTTGCTTATTGCTCTTCCTGGTGTTTCAATCAGAAAGAACACGTCTGTTCTTCTCCTGAAGTCAGGTGATGGGGCAGTGGGACAGGTGGGAGGGGGAGGGAGCAGAGAAGTGGGAACTCCGCACTATGCCAGACCCCTTGATAGGGGCTCATGGTCATGGGGTGCCCGCCACCCCACGTGTTCCCATCCTGCCTCTGTGTCAGGGCCTCAAGGGACAAAAACAGACACGTAGTATGTCATCGATGAAAGTCGCGTGGGGAAGGGTAGACCCTTGATCTAAGGAGGAAGAGCAGAGTAGATGCCAGGTAAGCCACCAGCTGGATCTGCCAGAGCCCGACGTTCTCATTAAGACGGTGTCTCTCTACCATCTAAAATGGTATCATTTAGGTCACTCCCAAGTGTCCCTCTTCTGGTGGGATAATCACTGGAAACCATATTGGCTTATTGCAGTTGGAGAAAAGGCTGTGCCCTCCCCATTGCTTGTGGGTGCTAGGGAGAGAGTGGGTCTGTGTCTGGAGGGGGTGGTGGGAATGGATCAGAGGAGCCCCAGGGGCTGAGGGAACAGGGGCAGCATGGAGAAGAGACTTGGGGAGGACTGAACTGCTTTCCCTGAAAACCTGCAGGGCTGGCCTGGCACAGAGGGAAAGACGGGCTCTCAGAAGAGGCAGCTGGGCCTGGTGGGGAAGAACTGAAGTGAGATCTAGCTTTCCCACAGCCAAGAGCTGCCGGCCCCGTGGGGATTAGTCAGCTACCTGTGCAGTGGGCAGTGGCCTGGCCTCTGCTGGGGCAGCTGGGATTGGGGATGCGGCCTGGTGGGCTGCACTCTTCCCAGGTTCGTGACCCCAGACGGGTCATCTCTCTCTGAGCCCCAGTCCTCTCCACTGCCCCACGGGAAGGCTAATGGCTAGGGACTGTGACAGGCAAAACCCCCCACAGACATCCGAGCCTGGGAGGGGGTAGTTCTTCTGTTGCGAAGGCCCGGGCACAGAGGGGGCCGTTAGCCCGAGTGACCGGATGAGGCCCAGTGTCCGATCTCCCCAGCCGCAAGCGGCCCTATCAGCCCTCTCAGCGTCTGGTAAATACCCTCCCCATGAGTTGGAACTCCACTGCTCCAGGAAATGTTGTTACAAATTGTTTTTCCACCAGAGCACATACTGGATTTTCCATGGCACCTCCAGCGCATTTTCGGGAAAACCCAGGTGGTGGGGATGCGGGCTGAGACCCTCCAGAAAGGCCGAAGGCCCCGGCAAACCAAAGGTGGCTGGGTTTTATTTAATCATAAGTGCAGATACGTCTCAACCTTTGAATACTGGAAAGGAAAGGGAAAAAAAAAAAAAAAGCCCGGCAAACCAAAAAAACACACACATCGCTTTGCTTTGGAGGGTAATTACTCTGAATTCAGTTAAACCAACTTGCTCTAGCTAACTAGATTAGTTTACATCTTGTGGTAGAAAAAGAAATACAAATTACTTAGATTGCAATAAACCATGTTTTTCTAACTAAATAGATTAGTTTATATCTTGTGGCAAGAAACAAGGAGAACAGCTCAGAAATGCCTGTCGCTCGCTCCTGCCCACTCACTCAGGCAAAGAAGCGTGTTTTCTGCGTGACCTCTAGACCCTGAACCCTGTGCCTGCCTCCGCCCCCTCCTCCAAGACATGTAAAGAATTGAGACCGGGGAAAAGAAAACAAAACCACCTCCAGCCCAGTCACGGTGATGAGGGGGCCAGACTGTTCTGGTGTCGCCCCGTCCACACAGATGGCAGTCGCCTCAGTGAAGGTGGGCTTGCTGACTGCCTACTACGTGCAGGCCAGAGGGCGAGGCACTGGGGGGCAGCCAGCTCCGTGCCGTGAGACCCACGTAGCCACGCACGGCTTGTTCTGATGCTCTGCTGTCACCGTTTTAAAATTCTTAATAATTTAGGAATATGGGGTTCTACACTCACACTCTGCGCTGCGCCCTGCAAAGTATGCCGCGCGTCCCGGAGGAGAGACGAGGGATAGAGGAGACCAGGGCCTGCCCTCCCAGGAGGGCGTAGCCTTGTAGGGGACACGTCCGCCTGTGGTTAGTGTTTGTCAAAAGGATCTTTGCCCTTAGAGAATTGACAGTAAATTGTCTTAAGTGATTCCAGAAACTTCAATGACTTGAGGGGTCTTTGGCCTTTTCTCCCCCCTAACAACAAAAGACACTTGCTCCCAAATGTCTGTGTCTTTCTATCCTAAGATTGCCTGGGAGAGTAAAGTGTAATGGGTACCAGCAGTTTCCGAGGAGACTCGTCTTGCTGGGTGTCTCTCTCGGGCCTGTCCAGAGGGGTTCCGCAAGGGTCGCTGCAGTGGAGAAAATTCATTTTAACCATCAGAACGCAACCCATGTGTTGTGCCCCACTAAGGTGTCCCTTACCATGCATTGTCTCACTGGGTCATCTCACTGAGTTTCTAAAGGGTAGAGTGGCTTTAGGTGACACAGCTCTGTCTTCTCCCATGGACAAGTCCTAGCTGGGTGGTGACTGCCCCAGGAAGGACGCAGCCTCCTTTTACTTCTCTGCCACATGAGGCACTGCTTTCGCTCCAGGGGGGCTGGCCACTGCGGCGCTGGTGTTCCAGGCCTGGGCAAGGAGAGGGGCCGGCGTGCTGTCACATCCCATCAGCCACAACTGGGAACCCTGACCACCGCACGGTAAGGGAGATAGGAACTGGGGTCTCTTCCGGGCGACCACGTGCCATGTGAGGTATAGGTAGGTACATGTGTCTCAGTTTCTTGAACGAGGCCCTAGGCTCAGGAGAGCAATGACTTGGCCCGGGTCATGCAGCCTGCAGGTCTGGGCATTTTCTAAGCACCCACACTGCTTTACTGCTCAGGGGTGTGGGCTCCAGGAAGAAGCCTCCTGGACTCCAGGGAAGCCGGGGAGAGGGTACATCACCCCTGGGCAGTTCCACTGCAAGGCCCTGTAACTGAGGGTTACTGACTCATTCTTATACCCACTGAGGGACGGGATACTCACTACTTAGCCTGTTCATCCTAGAACCTTGTCGGCTATTAATTATTACTATTTCAGTTCAGCAAATAATGACCAGATGGTTCTGAACAAACAAAACTATGGGGCTGATTGGCGGGGTCCCTGATCTGGGCTGGGGAGTCAGGAAAGGCCTTCTGAGGATGTCACCCTTTGGGAAGTCAGTCTTAGAGGATGAATTTGAGTTATTTCCTAGCCCTTCGACTTTGGGCAGGTTATTTAACCTCTCTAAACCACACTTTCCTCCTCTGTAAAACGGGCATAGTAGAGTCCCTACTTCATACAGCTGAAGTGAGAACTCTCAGCGTCTCTGTAGGTATTTCATAGATGTCAGTTATTGGTGAGAGCACACCTAGCAGAAGGTCTGGCAGGAGCAAAGGCGAAATGGGGAGCAATGCACTGGCCACTCAGGACGCTAGACAGGAAGATAGGGATCGGGGCAGCAGGCGATGAGGCAGAGGGGTTAGGAAGATCTCCCCTCACATCAGCCCCTCTCTACTGGCCTCCATCTGTGTCCTGCAGCTCTGCTAAGTGGGCCTACTCCTCCAGCCCAGATGGGGAAACTGACGGGCTTTGTGTGGCTGAGCTGGCTCCTCATGAGCACGGGCTGGGGCAAAGGCCAGAGAGGCTTGCGGGTGAGCTCGGCACACACGACGGAGGGGAAAAGGGACAGCAGGTGGGGAGAGACTGGAAACCGGAGAGACGGGGCGCCAGGAGGCAGAGAGTAGGAGCCACGAAAGACTGAACACTCAGGTTTTGTAACGGGACAGCAACAAGCCCGCAGGTCGGGGATATGAGCCCCATGTGCAGATGAAGAAGCTGAGGCTCCGAGGATTAGTGACTTACTTAGTTCACCCGATTAGTGATCTGATTCCAAAGCTTTCTCTTTCTCATTTTCTTCTCCTAAAAAAGCCTCACACTGACTGGTATGTATTATTATAGAGTATGTCATCTTTATAAAAGGCATAAACAAAAAAATCATAGAATTCTACCATCCGGTGGGATAACCGCCATTAACATTTGATGAATATCTGTCGTGACATTTCCCCCATGCAAATCTATGTCTCTCTCAATACACGTGCATGAGGATGAATACGTATTTATGAAAATGGGATCATCACTTTATATACTGTCCTTTATTCAGTTCCCCGTATATCATGAACATCTTTCCACTGCAGTGAAGACATACTCATGCTCTCATTTCTAGTGGTCACAGAGCACGTTTAGATCATTTCCAAATTCCCACAGGCAGACAGGAGAGAACACTGATCAAGAGGACTTTTTAATGAGAAAGGAAAAGAAATCCGGAAACTTTGGAGTAAAAAGGCAAAAACTAACCAGTCCTTCTTTCCTTCTCCCGCACACACCCAAGTACCATTCACCTGGATTTGCCTCACCCGGGGCGGGGCGGGGGGAGGGCAGCTCTAAGCCACCCTGCCTCCACTGAATCTTTCAATCACCTAACTTTATGGCTAGAAGGATCCAAAAAGCACATTTCTTTAAGTCAGTTTCCCTTTTCCCTTCCCACAGAAGGGGAAAAGGTCAAACAAAACATTGTGAGGATTTTTCCTGCCAACTTGCTTTCTGGAATAAGGACTCCTTCCTCTGCATTTCTCATGGTCTCCGGGTGCCTGGGATCCTCCTCCTTCAGGTGGATAAAGAACGAGAATAAGCATGGATGCACCATGGGGCACTAGCTTCTCTCTCCATTACGTGGCATGATAAAAAAAAAAGCACCAGACCCAAAAGTCAGACAAATGAGGTTCAAATCCCGCCTTTCCCCCGTATTTCCAGGATAACCTCATGCCCTGGTTCCTGTCTGAGCCTCAGTTTCCTAGTTATTAAGTGGAAGGGATACAGGGAATGTGAAGGGTGGTTGGTGGGGGCATATGGCACAGAAGAGAATGGTGCTCAACAAATAATTTTTGAAACTCTATTAGTTTCTATTCTCAGAGAATTTTCTTTAAGAGAGGTGGGCCCACCTGTTCTTGGTTAAATATCCCCTTTATTCGGTGGTGGAAGAGAACTCAGAAGTCAGAATCCAGTGACAATAAGACTCCCTTTTTACGTTCATGGCCCAGCCCAACTAATGAACAAATCCCCCATCATGAAAGAAAGTGTTTCCAATAAGCATGCCAGTGTCTTTGCCAAGGCGGCTTGGGCCTGCCGCCCAAATGCTGGAGGTCATGTCATCCCTGCCCGAATAGCCACAGCAAATCCTCACTCTTGCCCTTGGAAGCCGTGTGTGATTGGAGCCAGACTCCTCGCACGGGCTGCGTGGCCTGGGCAGGCAGGAGGCCTCCAAGCGAACTGCAACGGACAGGCCCCAGTTGTCTGCAGAAGGGGCTGAAACTGGGCAAGAACTGTGTGTTCCTAGGGCACATGGTGCTGTGGCCAGAGGGCACCGACAGCACAGGGGAGCGGCCCCCTGCCAAGCTCTTGGCTACCCTCAAGAGCCAGGCCAAGGGACCTGTGTTTTCTTTGCTGCGTTATTAAGCTGTCTTTTGCTTTTAAGGTTCCCGGACCTGTCATAATACAGGCCATCCTAGCCGAGATTCTGGGCCCCTGTTCCTTTGAACTGCAGGGACAGCGTGGAGAAATCCCGCTTTCCCTGCGGGGTGGTTGACAGCCACCTGACAGCCCCCAGCCAGGCTGCTACTGAGAGGGGTTCCAGCCATGCCGGTCCAGACTTGGGGAATCGGGCTCGTCCCCGTGGGGAGGCCGATGGAGCCCTGCCATCTTCACACACTACCAGGGGCGAATAGAGCTGTGAGCAGGGGAGGAAGGGCCCGTGTAAGACTGCGATCAGAACTTCTGGGTTCTTGGAAAGGGATTAGCACGCCATCGCCAAGGGCATGGGGCTCGGCGCTCGGGGGCTTGGCGGAATCCCGCTCGACCGTGTCCTCGCGGCTGATCTTCAGCACGTTCCTTCACTTCATTAAGCTTTGGTTTTCTCCTCCGTACAATGGGAAAATAATGGTGTCCTCAGAGGATTTGCTGTCAAGATGAAGTGAATTACGAGTCTCCTCAATGGGGCGCCCCGTGCCCTGTCTGTGACAAGCAGCGCGTGGACGGCGCCATCACTGTTCATTTCACAAGGGCCTAGTGCTGCCGGCGGGGCATTGGACTGGGGGCACTCAGGGCTGGCAGTCAGGAGACCTGGCTTTGGATCCCAGCTCTGCCACAGGCCTGTGGTGTGACTTCAGGCAGGTCCGTGCCCCTCTGTGAGCGGTCCTTGACTCATTTCTCGGCCCAGAAATGGAGAGAAGGGCGTGAAGGCCTCTAAGCCCAGGGGTAAGGGGTGCCTGGGTCTAAGAGTGGCACGTACAGGGGCTGGGGGCTGGTAAGACTCCAGGTAGGATCAGTAGGCAGGCCTTGCCCAGAATTAAAGCCTCTCCTTTGGTGCCTCTTCTCTTTCCCTCTGGAACTGGTTTAGTGCTGCAGACACGTAAGGTGAGCGCTTCCCAATGTGTGTGCTCTATGCTCCCCACCCCCGACACCAGCCAGACAGACCAGGGGCTGGGCAGGCGGTGGACAAGGCGAAAGATACAGTGGAGCGAGGGAAGAGGGGGAGACAGACATGCAGGAGAGAGAAGAGAAAGGTGAGAGTTTATACGGAACCACAGAGCTGGAGACATGTGGGGCCAGCCCTCAAGAATGTGAAAGGACAGATTTCCCATCCAAAGTGGGAGTGCGGCCAGAGGAGGCTGGGGCCGTGGGTGGCTGGGGGAGCCGTGGCGATGCAGGGTGCTAATTCATTTCTGATGTCTGGGATGGGGGCATAGTAGTTCTTACTCCCCAGAGAACTCCGACCAGAAGCAGGCCCAAAGAGAGCTCAGTTGGGGGAATCTTCAGACACCTTCCTACTCCGACATCTAGCTAGCACCTCCTTCCCTGTCCCCCGCTGCCAAGGGCCTGGCCAGGCCTGCTCCTCTGGGAAGTTGGTTCTCGTTGCCCCTCTCACCGAAGTTTTCCCCAAGACTTGGATCCTTGGAGAAAACCAAGGAGTGGTGTTTGAACTTAGCAACCATTTATAGAGAGCCTACTGCCCTCCGGGCATGAGCTGAGCACTTACACGTGCTGCCTCACTTAATTTGTGATCTTTCAAGCTCCTCTTGCCCCGGGAATGTCTGATCTGGCACTTTCTATGTCTCCCTAAGTCCACAGTTATTCGTGCCCCTTCTCCTCTCCTTGACCTTGACCGTGAGGTCCTCCAGGGCAAGCTCAGCCTTTGGTCTACCCGTGTGTCCTCCAACACCCGAGCTCCGGCTTCATCATGTTGACTGGATTCTGTTGAATTAAATCTAGGGGCACCTGGGTGGCTCGTCAGTTAAGCGTCCGACTCTTGGTTTCAGCTCAGATCATGATCTCAGGGTTGTGAGATCGAGGCCTGCATCCTCTAGGCTCAGAGTCTGCTTGAGATTCTTTCCCCTTCCCTCTCCCTCCACCCCCCTGCCCCTCCCACACCTCTCTCTCTCTCTTTCTCCCTAAAATAAATGAATACATAGAATCTTACATGAATTAAATCTAATTAATCTGCAGGCGGCTTACTGAATTCAGTTTCTGTGATTTGTGGCATTAGGAGTCAGCTCTGTTAGGAGAGAGGAGGGAGGAGATTATATTTTGAAGCAGAGTACATAATACTTTGAGGGCAATGCTGAAGTCAAGTGGAAGGGCGGCACTCATGGTGGGGTTTCTGACAATGGAGGCAAGTGCGACGGGGAACGACCTGGGGCATTCTGGCAGAGGGAAGGGCAGGGATGCGTGTTGGGAGGGAGCCCTTCACTGGGCTGGGGGTGGGTTTGGCTTTCTGGGACGCTCCCCCATCTTGTGCCAGGCTGCGCTGGAGGAGCGAGGTGACCACACGGTCACACTATGAAAGTGAGACGGCTGAAGGGTGAGAGTCCTGGGATCCTAGGCACTTGGTTAGAGGACCTTTCATAGAGCAGCGTTTTCTGGCTCCACTGCTGTAACGTGGGGCCAGAAATGTAATGTGGTTTCCTGCAGGGATTGGAGATTTGCTCCAGTAAGAGTTTGCCTTGGAAAGGACTCACAGTATAGATGTCTTCACCCGCAGAATAAAATCTAAACTCCTCTGCCTGGTGCCCCCGAATGTGGACCCTGCTGACCATCCTACCATCACTGCCTCCTGCCCCCTCCCCTCCCCCTTGCTTCTTCACCCACACCCGTGCTTCCCCCATCCTAGCCTTTGGTCACCCTGCTCTCATCTCTTTTAATGGCCTCCCTGATCCTGACACATTACCACATCCTTCCCATCCATCCTTAAGGTAAGGCTCAGATCCCTCCTCTTCCAGGAAGCCTTCCCTCATTTCCTTGCGGCAAATATCAGCCTCCCTTCAGTACCCTGTTTCAGCTTCTTCTGCGTGCCTCATGCAATTTTATGCTCAAGTTAGGTTTCGGGGGAAGGTACCCATCCTTCTCCTTCCCCCAGAGTGAACTCCTTCTTGAAGGACCTCTGAGGCCCAAAGGGCATGCTCAGTGACTGCAGGTAAGGGAGAGCCAGTAACTCCAGGGGGCAGACAGATCCCATAGCCTGGCCTGGCGCAGCCTCTGGCACAGCAGGGGTTAATCAGGGGTACATGTGATCAATAAATATTTACTGGGTGTTAAGTGTTTAGCCTAATGCAGCATTTAACAGCCATTCTCATTTATGGTAATGGGAGGCATGTGCGACCCTGGGGGATTTGGGAAGGGAGCTCCCTCCACCTGCCTTCAGACCAGTTTCAGACACACCCCCCCATCACACACTCCAACTGCCCTGTGGAGGTGGAGTTTCAGCTTCGAATCTTTTCTTGGGCTCTCAAGTCCTGACTCCACCCCGGGCAGATCCCAGTTCCCCCCTGGCTCTGTCCTCACAGAATCCTCACCCCATTTCTGTGCCTGGCTCTCTACTGGGCATTGGGGACACAGAGGTGAGGCAGAAACAGCTCCCTCCCCACAGGAGCTCCTCGTTTCTCATCTCTGCCCTGAGAAATAATGCCTAGCCCTTTTTCTTACACTGCAGGTCACAGCTGAGCCAGAAGACTTCAGGCTCACCGGGGAGGAAGAGTGGCACAGCTGGATCTCTGGGGAAGGACAGGGCATAGGGGGTGTGTGGGGGCCCCAGGTGTAGATGTGCAGAATCCCCCAGTGTAGGTGTGCGGGGGCCCTAGGTAATAGGGATGTGCAGAATCCCCCAGTGTAGGTGTGCGGGGGCCCTAGGTAATAGGGATGTGCAGAAGCCTCAGGTATAGGGGTGTGCCGAGCCCCAAGGTGATTTGATGCACACCCTCAGAGTGTATCATCCAACAGACATCACAGGGTTAGAAGCAGAGACTGACAATGGGCAACACTAGAGTGGGGGCTGGACCAGAGGAAGACTGGGGGCTGTGGGAAATAGGGAGGGGCATCTCCCTCAGCCTGGGGAAGGCTTCTCCAAGGAGGTGATCTCCAGCTGCGTTGTGAAACCAGCCCAAGAAGAGGGAAATGACATTTTAGGCAGAGGGAATGATGTATACCAAGGCCCAGAGACATGAAAAAAATCTGGCCTGTGAAAGAACATGATGAGTTTGTGACTAGATCTGTGCTTTCCATGGTGGTAGCCACAGGCTGCATGTACTATTTAAATTTAAATGGGTTAAAATTTAATCGGTTAAGATTAAACAGAATTAAAATTCAATTCCTCAGTCACACTAGCCACATTTCAAGGGCTTAACAGCCCACGTGGCTAGCGGCCCGGCTGTATTACAGAATTTCCACCATCCGAGGAGGTTGGATTGTCCAGCACTGGTCCGGAACACAGAGTGGCTGGGGACCAGTGGGGAAGAGTCGGCAGGGTCCCTAGGATCAGACTGCAAAGGATCTTGAGTGATGTGAGAAGGACTCTGGGTCCCTTCCTGTGGGAGGGAGGGTGTCAGCTCTTCCCTGGACCTCCGTCCACTCCAAGAGGGAGGCTGCTTATTTAATCCCTACTTGCTTTATGAACTCCTATTCTGTGCCCCACATCCCTGGTTACAAGAGAGGTGTATACTGAGAGCCTGGCCTCTGGAGAGGGATCCGAACCTTCCCCAGTAATGTCAAGGCCGTGAGGTTACCAGGGTCCTGTGAGAAAGCAGCAAGCACAGCGCCTGTCCATCACCCCGCCCCTGCCAATACACTCTCAGTGAAGGCTGAGCAGGGCCAGCACAGGAGGATGCAGTCCGTGGAGGCTCAGAGTCGTCCGGTTGTTCACGAACAACAAATACTGGGGCGGCCGGGGGGACAGGCCGAATGCAGGGTGTGCTGGGGCAGTGGGAGTGGTGGAGGCCAGCAGGATGAGGAGGCTTAGCATGGGAGAGTGGCTGCCTCTTCCTGGGCTGCCCTCTGCCTACTTGCCTCAGAGATCAGTTTCCCCCTCTTCCATGCCCAGCTCCAGGGTCACCTCCTCCATGAAACCTCCCCTGGTTGATCAAGGAGCCTTCCAGATTTCACATGACACTAGTCCCGCAGACTGCGGCTATGTCCGGCTCCGTAACTAGACCTGGGTTCCATGAGAGTGAGACGTGCCTTGTTAACTGTGCTCTTCCCTGGCCTGATCCATGTTTCCCCTCCCTTCCCCATGAGTCTGCCCCCATTGTTACCCCTCTGCATCCAACTACCTGTTTATATCTCCGTCTCCACCATTAGAACTCCCTGAGCACATGGGCTGTGTTGTTCAGCTCCCACGTCCCTGAATGAATGAGTGAAGGCGGGAGGATGGAGGCTGTTCCAGCCACCCCACCTGGAGACAGAGGACTTGTGGGTGGACAGAATCAGGAGGGGGTCCGGAAGGGCTGTGGGAAGTGAAGGAAGGCCAAACAGGTGGCATGACCCTGGGTCCCTACTGCCAAGCCGCAGGACCTTCTCCCCTGCAGTGTGACCTGAGCGGACTCCCCTGGGAGGGGACACCCTGTCTGCTTCTCTTGGGCTCCCTCCTCGCCTGCTGATTGACTGCTGCAGAGAAGATAATGGCAGATCCCTTTATTTGTTGGGCCGGCCTCTAGGCAGAAGGTTTTGCTCCAAGTGCCACTTGGTGACTCGTGCAAATTGTTCCTGACAGCCCCACAAGGCCAGGCCATCTGCCTTGCCCTTTCGCCAGGCGGAAGGGGCTGGAAAGATAGATATTAGGTTTCCACTTAAGTCAATACTTTGATGTTCAAAGCTGTTTAATATTCATTAAACCAGTCCTTCAGTTGTAATTGCGGTCATTACCCTCCCTTTTATGATCGTCTGTAAATGTTATGGGACAGACGGGCACAGCTATCCTAATGATGGAGGGTTTTGATGATGGATAAAAGGTTGAATAGAACCCCTTCAATCTGTCTCCTCACTCTTCGGTGCTCACTCCCACCCCTTTCTGCTTCCTTTCGCTCTTAAAAGATGGTGTTTGGGCTGAGACAGCAGGATGGCTCCAGCGGGGTCATGGTTAGTTAATTTTACAGAGACAAACATGCGGTCCTGCAGTCTCGGACTGAACCCATACTCCCCCACACACCTGGGCCCAGCCCCAGGTCAGGCAATGAGCCCTGACCCCAGCCCCAGCCTCGGCCTTGACCTTAGCCATGTTCTGAGCGTCAAGAGAGGGAAATTAGGTTATCAGAACAGGTTTGGACCTTAGAGATGTCGGTGCTTTTGTTCTGCAGAGGGGTGGGGCCCCCTACTGGGACATTCACAGGCTTTGGAGTCAGACTGGCTTTCAATGCCAGGCTCTGCCACTTTCTAGCTGCATGATTTGGGCAGCGGCTGAGCCTCCGCAGCGTTCAGTTTGTTCATCTATTAAGAACAAGGACTGCTAGGAGAGTCATTGCGAAGACCCCATTCACTAACAGCCCTGCTCGGCCAATGCCACTTCTCGGCACTCCCACCAGCCCCTTAAGTTCCCGCGAGAGCAGGCTGGCCCTATGCTAAGAACCCTAAGCCTACTGGGACGGGGGCACTGTGGGCTGGCCGGCTCCTGTCGCATGAAGTGCAGGGTACCTTCTCCTGCCTCCCCACTCTTCGGTTCCAACAGTCCCCTCAGGCACCCTCTTGTGAGCTTCCCAGGGCCACAAGTTGCAATCTCTGGCAAGCAGCCCCTGAGACAGGTTCGTGTGCCCAGTGTTTATTAAGGAGGCCCTTGGGATCCACACCCCTGTCTGGAAAAGGGGTCAGAGAGGAAGCAAATCCAGTGGAGGAGATGCAGGTCTGAGCCCAGCTCCGGGTCTCACAGCCAGCATGGTTACTTATGCAAATCATATCAAGCAAGTGGGTGCTTGCCAATGGATAAGCAAATGATCAGAGCTTTCTTCTCCAACAGCAAAAGGATAAATGTAGGTAGTGAAGGCAGTGAAGACTTGCTCAGTGAATGAGTGAGTGAATGAATGAATGAATGAGTGAACAAACAAAGAAATCTGCAACTGAGTAGAATGGATCCCCAATCCCTTATTTGTCTCAGAATTCAGTATTCTTTGGGTTTTAGATATGCATATCCATCTATCTTTAACACCCCATTGGGGCCAGGAACAGCACCCATAATCACATTAATAGTTGTGCTGCAAAACATGATATTCACAAAAAGCAGGATAGACCAAGACTCTATATAGCCTTGTGTAGGCTCAGGTCAGGTTACCAAAGACCAGTGGTTCTTCAGAGCTTTTTGGATTCTGGAACTGCCAATAAAGGAGTGAGGGCCAAGGTTCTTTCTGGCTTCCTAAGTCCCCTTGAGGATGCGGAGCCCCTACTAGACTGACTGCCCTGCCCGTGCCTCCATGGCTCCCATCAGTCCCCAAGCTGGGCCTCAGCTCTCTGGGTCCCTCCTCCTGCTGTGTGTTTCTTTCTCTGCCTCCAGGGCTGCCACACCAAGGTCAGTGAAATGGGAGGCTCAGATCAGGTCTAATCACGCATCGTTCACATTCTAATGGCACCTGCTAAGTGAGAGGGTAGTGACTTGTAGCCGAGGGAGAGACCGAGCAGCCTGGGATTGCGGTGGCCGCCTCCTGGGACACGGGAGCTTGTGCCTGTCTTTCCCATCTGTTAGGGCTCAGGGCTCCAGCACTGTCATAGCCCCGACTGACCAATTGCCTCTTCCACACCCCTCTCCAGGTCCACTTGTCCGAGCTAGGGGCTGCATGCTTTTCTACAGCGGTTCTTTCTTTCCCTCGTGGGCTCATTCGTTCATTCAACCAACAATGTTCTAAGCATGTACTATGTGCCAACACGACTGGGTGGTGGTGGTATGATTATTCGGTGAGTTGGGCAGTATGGATACTGAAGGAAAACCCTTTTAGGATAAGAGTGAATTTCAGTTATTTTTTCTCGTATCAGATCGATATCTCAAACTTGTATTTGTATAGGATGCTGTGGTTTGCAAGGCATTTTTTCAAGTGTTATTTAATCCTTCCCCACAACCCTGTGAAGGAGATGGGGGCAGGCGTGTCCATGGGAAGAAAAGCAGTGGATACAGGATGTGATATAGGGGGCCCACCTTGCCTAGAAGAAGAGCTATTTCTTCCTCAGATGCAATTTGCCGTTTACCAAACCTTGCATCAAAAACCTTCCGTCTCCACAGCCTCCCTCTGGGGGCCCGGGGAAGAGTCTCTTCTCTGGACACACCTCCGAGTCTCCCTGCTTCCTGGCTCGGTGAGCTCCTCCTCATCCACCAAGGGCCATCCTGCAGGTTCCTGCTCTATGAAGGTTTAGGAAATAGCTGTACAGTGGCCTACGGGGCCCAAAATGCACAGCTGCCCCAGCTCTCTGTCCGGTTCTCTCATCCCCCCACCCAGCCCCACCCCACCCTCCGGCTGCTCTGTCTCCTTGCACTCTCTGGCCGTAGGGCCTTTGTGCTGGCTGTTCCCCAGGCCTCGAATGCCTTACCCTCAAAAAGCGGCACAGCCAACTCCCCTGTCTCCCAAATGTCACCCTAAAGAGACCTATATTTACATTGCAGCCCTAGTGTTCCAATCCCCTGCTCCTGCTCACTTTCCCCCTTTTACCATGGTACCTCCCCCCACCACCACCCCCCAAACAGGGTACATATAATTGACTTATTATATCCTCTGTTTACTGTCTGTCTCACCCCCCGACACACAATGGACTGTAAGATCCAGGAGAGCAGGGATTTGGGTCTGTTGTGTGCTGACTATCCCAATATCTAGAACAGTGTTCAGCACATAGTACTGGCTCAGTATATATTTGTGGAATTAATCTTTGATGCCTTCGCTGATGGCTGAGAAACTTTACTTGGTGCCTTCCTCCTCTGCTTGTGGTGATTTTATATATGTGTGCATATATAAAATAGTTATTTATATTTATATTTTATATCTTTTAAATTTTCTTTTCAGCCTTTGTAACTAGCTCCAGGCTGGGAGCTCTGGGAGGGAGATGAGTTCGCTGTCTCAGCTTATTTAAAAATCTGGATACGCGGTGGAGAGTAAGGAAAGAAAACCAGCGTGGAGCGCCTCCTGCGTGCATTACTGTTACTGGCTCTCTCTTGTTTAACCCATCATGACAAATCTTTTGAATTCATTGCCATGATCCCCACTTTTCAGCTGGGGAAACTGATGCCACGGAAGGTGGAATTTCTTGCCCAAGATGATGCAGTACCGGGCACCAGGCTCAGAACCCAGGTCTATGTGAATCTAGAACCATACAGTCCAGGCCTACGGGGGGCAGCACCTCAGAGAGGGCAAGCCCAGCCCACGCCCAGGTCACAGACAGGCCGGCTAGCCCAGGCTGCCCAAGCCCTCCTGACCCCGCAGACCCCCGTCTGGGCTGCAGCGCCCGCTCTTGCTACGGCATCCTTGGCAAGCAGGTGCCGGCATCGGAGACCTCTTCGACCCGCACCTCCCTGCCGGGGTCCCTCCTTGCATTCCAGGGGGTGGTTGAGGCAGGTAGACCATGGCGTAAAGAAGCCCGTGAGAATAGCGCTGGCCTGCCCCATCCACGGGAGAAGGCCGTCCTGCCTTCTGGAGCCTCACAGCCCATTCTGTGCCTCCCCGAACCCGCCCTCCTGTCTGTAACCCCAGAGCCCCGAGCTCCCCATGCTCGCTTCCCTCTGGGCCCTAGGCCAAGCCTTCACCGGCTTCCCTCTGCCAGCCTGTGAATGTCCCTTTGTGTGGCAGCCCTGACGCAAGGTCCTTCCTGGGGAGGTGTTATTTTAATATATTAAGGGCAGTCATTTTATTTCATAAAGATAGCTTGTTTAGAGGGGCCGGTGGTGGCCCGGGAGAGGTCACACTTGACAGATGCAGGGACAGCTTGTGGTTCGGGGCTGGAGATCACCTTGTGTGCCTCTGCAACCTTGTGCTGGGCGCTGGAGTGAGTCCTGACGCCTGGGGCCCAAGTACCAGGCAGCTTTTCCCTCCCCGTGACAGGGAATATGGGCAGGCCCGAGGGATCGGCAAACACTGGTACGATGAGGCAGGGCTGGAAGGTGGGGGAGCACGGGCTCTTCTCCAGCTCTGCTCCTGCCGCCCCGCCCTCCCCACCGTGGGCCCTGAGGACGTCTCCGCCCTCTGGGTCCCCATCAGGAGAGAAGATGACCCTAGGGCTACTGTCATGCCAAGAGACTTTTACTCCAGGCTCCCCAGGGAGGAATGCTGAAAATAAATGAGGAGTGAGTGCCACTCCGGGCCCCACAGCCAGGCCGGGGTGATGGACGGGGTGACCAGGTCTGAACAGGGTTGGTTCCAGGACACCTCTGGTTTGCTGCCGAGCAAAACACCTGGCCCTTGAGGGCGCGAGACATGGAGGCAGCCTTACCAGCTCTTCTCCTCAACAAGGAGCCTTTCTCTGACTGTGGTGGGAGGGGGCAGTGGGGTCCAGGGCCGGGCAGTCCCAAGGCACCCCCTGCCAGGCAGCAGGGTTGTTGAACTTGGAAATGTGCATGCTTCCTTCTGCTCAACAGAGCAATCCAGGGCTCGCTGCAGCACTCACACAGGGTGATCAGATACGGGCTGTGCTTTACGGTAACTTCAGTGAGAAGCGGGTGTCGGGCTGGGCCCCGGAGCTGGGGTCAGGGGAGTGAACTGCATGAGACCCTCTGCTCCCCCTGAGCTCATCCTCTGTGCCTGGGTGTGGGGCTCAAGCTGTGATGAGGACTGTCCCCTGAAACCAAAGCGTCCCTCTCCTGGGAATTCCCTGGAGAGTGTCAAGTCTACATCCTTGGGGTGGGACAGGGGCTACCAGAGCTGATTTTGTCCAGAGGGATCTTTGAGTACCTGTCAGCCCCTTGAAGATGCACTTGTAGATATCTGTTCAGAACAGACCCTTTAGTGGCTCTTCCCTAACCCTGTCACAGTTCTTCACTTTTCTGCCACTGTTCCTGGGATCACGACCCAGATTGGCTGCTTGAGTCCTTATCTCGGAGTCTGTTTTGGGGGCTTGGGGAAGCCAAAGGAATGCAGACTAGACCTCCGTCTGCATCGCTCACATGGTCTCCTCTTAGCGGGTACCAAGAAAAATCTGCCCACCGACTAGAACGACGTGCTCCTTTTTCTAATTCAGCATATCCCACCTGCCCGTCCGGGAGAAGCTGGCTGAGGTGGTGGCCAGCATGCCTCAGTGCTCCTTCTGCGTGCCCACAGTGCTCCTCGGTCCCGTGTCGCCTGCAAATGCAGCATGACACAGTACTTCAGATATTCCCAGTGGCCCCCTCCCCCGCCAGCCTTATTCCCGGAGGAGGGAACTTCCCACGTCCCACAGGCACTGGGCTGTGTTGGTAGAACCCGGGGGTCCCAGCATCCCGTGACAAAGGGAGCGGCCCTTCACCCTGGTGTTGTCAATTATGTCAAATGCTACTAATAATAAGAGCCGCTAACATGCGCGAGGCTCTTTGTAGCTCATGAGGGAGCGCTTCCCACAAATCTCAGTTCATCTTTACGGCAGCCCCAAGAGCCTGCGTTACAGATGCTAGAATTCAGACCCGGCGGTACGATGTGACCCAGGCAGGAACACACAGCGAACAGATGGTAGGGCTGGATCTGGAAGCGGGCCCTCTGACCCCAGGGTCCTGTTACGCAGTGATATGCCTCTGGTCCAGATGGCCTTTGAAGTGTACGCAGGCTGTCACACTTGTGGCAGATGCGAATGGGCAGTATCGTTCTTATCATTGTTACTGGCTAGCCCTCCACTCCTTGGGGCAGGATGAGCAGGGATCATCATTGCTCCCATTTTTCAGACGGGCACATTGAGGCCCAAAGAGGGGAAGTCGCTCCCAGTGGCTCACGCTGAATGTAGGGTGGAGCTGGGATTCAAGGTCAAGACCCTGGCTGGAGCCCTGCCTCCCCTGCTGGAGATGCGACGGAGACCCCTCCTGTCCCGCCCCTCTGCGGTCCCACAAGTCCTGGCATTCATAGACACCGGTCAGATGCTCAGAAAATACCTGTAGCAAAACCGTAAGAACCAGCCAACCCCCAAGCTCCTCGACCTCAAGGCTTTTCCTGGTGCAGTTTGTCCCCAGAGCCTCTCCCCTGCATGTGAAGTTTGCCAGGTGATGTGGCTTCATCCCGTCCCAGGGACTGTGTGGACGGACAAGTGATGCTCTTCATGGAATCCACTAGTTGTGCTTGAGGCTCATTCTGTGCCTGCCGCCAGGACCACCCCAGAGATCACAGAACCACCAGTCCTCACGCTGCCAGGACGCAGCCCCCTCGGTTCACAGATGGGAAAAATAAGGCCGAGCCGCAGCCTTAAGGCCCAGGCTGCCGGCTCTCCAGCATCTTGCCCCGCCACGACCCGCACGGGCCCTCCCCAGGCTGGGTAAAGAATGGAGGCGGGCGTGGGAACCCGAGAACAGCAATGTGGGAGGACAAGGTGGGCTGTAGTCACAGGAGTGTCTGAGGTCCCAGCCGTCCACAGCCGTGCTCTGCCGAGTAGGAGAAAGGGAAAATAGAGGGAAGGAAGGAAAGGCAGGCTTCTGCTGTGCATGGGCCCGTGGGCCTGGCTGCTGGGCCTCTGTGCGTGCTGTCCCCTCTGCCTGGAAGCCTCGTTCCCCCGACAGCCTTCCTGACCACCGTGTCTCCAGAGGCTCGCGCCAGTCACCTTCTGTTCCCTTGTCCCTGCCCTATTCTTTGACACTTGTTGCTACTGGGTATCATGTAGCTTGGGGGTGATGTGCTTGTTGTCTGTCTGTCCTGGAACGTAAGCGCTGCTAGGACAGGGAAGATCTGTCCTGTTCTGTGCCTGAGAATGGCCAACACGTGTTGAGCACGTACCGTGGGGCAGGCGCTGGTCAAAGAACTCCGTCTGATTGATTCATTTAATCCTCTTAAACCAGTAGGGTATGGACCATTAGATCTCCATGATGCAGATATGGAAACTGAGGCCCAGAGAAGTTACGTAGCTTGCCCTAGAGCACAGGACTAAGTGTCAGAGCCAGGATGTGACGCCAGCAGCTCGGCCCTCAGTTCTAGAATCTCTAGTGTTCTTGCTATGCATGTCCATAGTAGCTTCACCCCATAGTGCTTGTTGCATCCCCAGCACATAACACAGTACCCCACACGTACTGAGGGCTCGCTAATACTATGTGAATTCTCGAAGACAAGAAAGAATATGAATGAGTGAATGATTAATGAGTATAGGCTAAGAATATAAGCAGGTTCAAGGAAGAGCATAATTAATTCTCAGAGAGTGGGTCCACAGCGTGTTATTTGGGATGGCTGGGGTCTGAGAGGCCTGTCCTCAACTATGAAGACAGTACCATGCCTGGAGGATCATGGTCTCCCCAGAGTCACTTTCGGGAACCCATCACCCAAGCCAGGATCCTGGGGCAGCCCTCCCAGAATCCAAGAGCTCCCCCCTTCTCACGAATCCAGGCGGTTCACAAACTGCTGAGCCCCTGCCTGTCACGCTGGGAACAGGGGACTTTCTCATAGCTTTTCTCCTTTCGTCCCTGGGACAACCCTGGAAGTGAGCAACAGACCATTTATGCAACAACTATGTATTCAGTGGCTTTTTGTGTAGTGTACGCAGTGACAGATTAACCCGGGTGCTCCCCTCAAGGGCTTACAGTCGAGCTATCAACATGCAATCGGGCAATTAAAACAGGCAAAACGTGGTAGGAGCAGGGGGTGCAAATGGAACCTCGCCAGCCTGGGGTGGAGGGTGCACAGGAGCCAGGCTTTCCTGAGTAGACAGCAACCAGGAAAGTCACTTCAGGGAGGCTGTTGCCTGTCCAACGTCACGCAGCCAGGAAGCGCTGGAGTGAGGATGTACCCTCAAGTCTGACTGCCACATGCTGGGAGGTGAAGGCCCTGCGAAAGCCCTCTGTCCCGGGTAAAGCCAGGAGCTGGGATGAAGAGGACAATTCTTAGAAAACAAATCCAGGCATTTGAAAATCATATATATAATCAACTGAATCAAATTGTGAAACAGAAACTAATGAAGAGGTCAGTAAGTGTATGCACTCGGCTCGGTAACCCTGGGGAGGTGAGGCATGCCCACCAGCTGCTGCGGGGCCATCTGGCCCGACGCCATCCCACATGGACTCCATGGGACCCTTCCTCCGCTGCCCTCCCAGGGCCTTTTGCAGGGTGCCCGGAGCCATCGGCACCTTTTATGTAATTCCACAGTGAGCATAAATCAGTCCCCACCACTTTACCTCTTTTCCCTTTCCTATTCCTCTAGATGCCCTCATAAAATCTTGAAAGCTTTGCATGTCAGACTGCACTTCCCAGGGCCCTAAAACTGGAGACCTGGTTCCTGCGGCTGTTTTGCTGCGCTGGCCTTCTGGGAGCCGCTGGGGTGGCCTACCTTCCCATGAGGGCGTGTTTCCTCCACTTCATGCCAGGCCTTCTCCCACTGTTAGCAACTCCTCGCCCTCCATTCGCATCGATAAATCCTGCAGTCCTTGTCCTCCTCCACCCATCAGCATGCCTGCCTTCCAAACACACTTTCTTTCCCGAATATCACCCTCTTGGCTCTCCCTCCCCGGACACTCTTTCTGTCTCCTTTGCTGGGTCCTGCTCATCTCCCTCCTCTTAACCTTGGAGGGTCCTAGGGCTCAGTCCTCGGCCCTTCCCACTCTTGTTCCCATTCTTGTTCTGTGCCCAGGGGGTCTACACTTCTGTCTTCAACCCAAACTCCCCCTTCATAGGAGCTTCCTGGATTCGTGTACCCGCCTGCCAGAGGGAATCTCCCCTGGATGGCAAATACACACCTCAGACTTAACTTTAAGCCAGACCAGTGGTTCTCCCTGCCGCTGCATCCTCCAGGCTCCTCACCTCAGCAGGTGGCAGATCCCTCCATCCCGCCGCTTGTTCGGGCCAGAAGTCTTAGGGTCATCTCGAATGCTCCCTTTCTCTCACATCCTGCGCCCACAGTCGACCATGGATCAGATCCATGATCTGAATGTGTCCGGGACTCCCCTGCTTCTCCCCACCTCTCTTGCTTAGTGCTGTGGCCCAAGCCACCATCACGGTCGGGGCAGTAACTAGTCTCCTAAATGTCCCCTCCGGTCGCCCTTTGCCCAGCCCTGGAGTCTGCACTACACAGAGCAGCCAGAATAATCCTTCAAAACATTATGTGTGGTCAACTCAAGCTTCTTGGTTCAAAACTCTCCATGGCCTCCTGATTTTACTCCTAATAAAACCAGATCCTCCCTGTGGCCTGAGAGCTTCTGCCTAATCCAACCCCAACTAGCTCATCTCCTAGCGCTGACCTCTTCCCTCCCTCTCTAGCCGCCCTGGTCCCTGCTCCTCCTTGAACACACAAAGCATATTCCTGCCTCAGGATGTTTACACTTGCTTTTCCCTCCGCCCAGATCCCATTTTCCCCAGCCGGTCACATGGCTTCCACTTCATTTAACCCAAGCTTCTGTTCAAATGTCACCTGCTCAGAGAAGCCCTCCCTACCTACACAGCAGCCCCCATTACGGTCTGATCTCTACACCCTGCCTTATGTTATAACCCTAGTACCTTTTACTACCTGGCATACGTATTTGTATGTTTATCACTGGTTCCCTCACTGAAGTGTAAAATCCAAGAGAGCTCGGACTTGGTTTGGCTGCTCCCTATGTGACCAGTGCCCTAGTGTGGTCCCGGGCACGCGTTCGTAGCTAGCACTTCTATAGCATCACTGTGTGCACTGAGAACTATTCTAAATACTTTACTTGTGATAATAATTAATTTAGTCCTCATAAGAAACCTCTGAAACAGGTACTATTATTATCCCCACTTTGCAGTTGAAGAAACTGAGGCAGAGATTGAGAAACTTGCCCACTGTCCTACAAAGCCGGGCTTGGGACTGAGCAGAGGCTTCTAACCACTACCCCCATGCCTCTTCATGGCACCTGACCCAGAAATATCTGTTGGATGAAAGAAATCCAACCACTGAGCATCTGTTGTGTACCCGACTCTCAGAATACTGAGGACAGCCACATAAGTGTCCCTAACATAGCAACCCACTTCCTGGAACAAAGCTGTGTGTGAGATTCCTCGCCAGACTGTAGCCTTTTAAAGCCTTTACAACCATTTCGTTCTCCAGGGCCCACAGTAGGGCCCCCATGAATATTGACGGAACAAATCCACGTGTGTTAAGGGACAGTGGAGGCAAGAACATCCAGATTGGCTTAGGGGATTCTCAGGCTCCTCGGGGAGGTCCGTTTCGGGTGAGCACTTGAGGCGGTGTTTGGCCCGGAGAGTCAGGACCATAGATCCTCTGGCACAGCTCTGGGGGCTCGGTTACCCGTGGACACGTGGGCTCCCCGGGCAGCAGGAGCCTGAAGGAGCGCTTTCCCACCGCCGGCTCACACTGTGGGATGTTGACCTCGGGGACGGCTGCGGCCACATGGCCTGTCCTGGGAGAGCAGGCTGGGAGGGGCCCGGCCACAGAAAGGTCAGTGTGGCTCACGCCCAGCGACCACCTCTGTCACCTCCTCCGCCCCCAGCCTGTCACGGGTTCCACTCCTACTGTAACTGCCCCCTCCGCGACCACTGCCATCACCCTCATGCCCTGATCACCGCCTACCTGATCGCTTCCGGGGTTCTCGCTGCCCTGACCCCTTCCTGTCCCCCTGCCCCACCAGTCCCCCCATCGCAGGCAGTGCTGCGGTGCTGCCCCAACTTCTGACTCTGCCCCCCAACTCTGTGGCCGTTAGGAGCCGCAGTGTCTGATGTTATCGTGACTGCCTGCTGCCGGCTGGGGCTCAGGGACAGAGGTGGCTTCCCGGCAGACTTGGCATTGTGCTTGCTGTGAAGGCCACGGCGGCTTGCTGAGCTGGGCAGGGCGTCTGGCACCAACGAGGAGAGGAGACTCCGGCAGAGCCAGGCAGCGGTGTAGACAATGCCACCCAAGTAGTAAAAGGCTCAGACAGCAGGAAGAGCTAATCGGTGAATTGACAAAGGGCCTCCTCCAGGGCAGATACTGCGCTAGGCACGTGCCTAAGTTTTAACCCATTTAATAACACAACTTTAAGACGTGAATGCTGTCTCCCCCATTTTTGAGGCTCAGAGGGTAAAGGTGGTGCCTGAAGTTGCCCAGCTGGTCGGTGGCAGGGCACTGCCTGGCTCCAGAGCCCACATCCGGGGTCAGGGGTAGTGTGTCAAGGTGGAAGGATCGCTAGCCCAGGATTCCGGAGATCTCCCTAGTAATGCTCCCACCTCCCCATCGTCACTGATTCTCAGCAGCTGTGGATCTTTGACCTCGGGGCTAAACCTCTCTGGGTCATAGGAACAGGCTCACAAGTAGCCTCGAGTTCTACCGACCAGAATCAGTCATCTGATTGTCAACCTGCAAGGGAGGCTGGAGAGGCAGTCTAGCCGGGTGCCAGGGGGGAAGAGGACAGGGGTCTGGTCGGCAGGTGGCAGTCTCTGCCACCCCCAATTTGGAGGTGGTCAAGAGCAATTTCTTTAAAGAAGTGACATTTCGGAGGAGACCAGGGGATCAGGTCCAGCCTCTCTCCAGGCAGCACCCAGCCCCGGGGGGAGAGCAGCCCCAGCCTCTCCCTGTTCCTCCCAAGGTCCCAAGCAGCACAGTGCCTGCAGATGAGAACTGTGCCTTCAGGTCCAAAGTGGGGGCTTCCTCCAGGCCGAAGGGCTCCTTGCTCTACTTTCAGCCTATCCGAGGAGGGAGTCTTACGACGCTCTCTCTGGAGAGAACCCAGAATCCAGATGATCCTCCCCAAGGGTTTTAAGGCTCCTTTGCCACTAGAAGCTGCCTTTCATACCCGTCAGGCAAAAGATTTTAACCCGAGATTTAAAAGGACCAGAGATCAAAAGCAGATGCTCCTGGAAGACACTTCGGCCTGCCTAGCCGTCTGGGGACATGGCTACGGAGGAGAAGACAATTCATCACGGAACCCCGCAAGCCCCCATTCAATAATAAACAGATGTATTATGGGGGGAAAGAAAGGGATGGGTGTCAGCCCCTTGATTCATTTGTCTCCCTCTCAAAATCACCTCCATCCCGGGCTCCAGAGGGCAGGCGCGGGGGCTTTGAAGCGGAGACATCATGTCAGGGAAATGGAAACATTTCACATTGTAAATCCTCGGGGTTGTCAGAGAAATCCTAATGAGAGAGGAAGCTGCCGGGGGTGGTGGGGAGCACCCAGGACCGGTTCGAGGGGAGGGGCCTAAAGGCAATTCTGGGAGATAGGAACCTGGCCCCTTCCCTCCCGATTGATCCTTTCAGCGCCATTCTCCAGCCTTGAGAAGAAGCAGACCCATTTCCCCAGGGTGCCCCCACCGGCAGGATTACCATTGGCACTCGGTGCCCTTGGCAAGATCCACGTGCTATGCTCAGGTTAAGGCCATTTTATTGGCTTTATCATGTAATCACCCCCACACACACACCCAGGCTTTCACATCTTTCACTTATGGTGAAGAATCTGAAAACACCTTGACAAGTCATAGATTTAAGTGTGATGACCTCCCAAGAGAGGGTATCTCTTATCTCTATTTAGGGGAAACTGAGTCATGACTCTCAAGCCCCATCCCACTCAGAGCCACAGGTGAAGGCTTTAGTTAGAATAAGTACACCCTTGCCAACTGAGAGAGCTAGTAAAATGTCAAGGTTAAGATCTGGGGCTCTGGGGTCAATCAGTCTTGTGTGTGGAATCCCAGTTATACGACTTAGAGCTGCGTGACCTGGGGAAAGCCACTTAACTTCTCTGAGCCTCAGTTTCCATATTGCAAAATGGCAATAGGAGTAAGAGGAATGGCTGCCCACCCCTAATGCTGGGAGTTAATATGTGTAATGATGTGCTTGGCCTGTTCAGTAAACTGTTACTATTATTTCTTCCAGACCTGCCTCCAAGGTAGACCCACACTAGGGTACAGATTATTAGCCCACTTCACATTTTATGGAACCAAAGCTTAGAGAAGGGAGAAACTTATCCATGTTCACACAGGGAGCTAGAAGCCAGCCTTTCCAACCCCCACTCAGGGCTTCTCTTCCCTACCCCACTCCCGCTTCCATGGTCTCAGAACTTGACCAGGTGTGATGGATGATGGCTTGGAGGTGCCGAAGGCTGGAGGCAGGGGACTGATTAGAAGTCTGTTAAGGATGTAGAGACCCAGACCAAGGCAGGGGCCTTGGGGAATGTAGAGGAGAAGAAACAATTTGAACAACTATTTAGAAGGTAAAATCCCCACTTGACCATTTCTGGCTAATTCACCACAATTTGTCTCTGGCCCCGAGCACATGGCCTGGCAGTGAGTAATCGAATAATACATTTTTTTTTTTATTGTTGAAATGGAAGAGTGAATGAATGGGTGAATGAATGAATGAGTGAATGAATGGATAATTCAAAGAGGCAGAGGGAGGACTCACAGATGACTTCCAGGTGTCTGGCTTGGCATAGTCACTGAAATAGGGAGCACAGGAAAAGAACAAAATTTGGAGGGTGATTTACAGTAGAATCAGATAACTTTTAAACTCCCTTTGTGCGCAGGGTCCAGAGGCTATAAATTCAATCCTGTCCAATCAAGTGGACTTGCCCCAACACCACTAGGTGTCCAGCATGAGGAGGGGTGGAGAGGGACAAGAAGCAAACTGTCCATTGTCTCCATTCTTGTTGGATGGCCAGGACTTAAGGGGTTAAGTGGGCCCCTGGTGCTGAACAGCCCTTATGCCTGTGTGGTGGGCAGACAGCAAGTGGAGCTTAGGGGAGGGGAGCTCCCTGGGGGTCGGTTGTTCACCAAGGGCTCCCTGGAGGAGGCAGGACTTGAACTGCTGGGTTGAATGATGAACTGAATTTGGCGGAGGATGGAACACACGAGGGCAAAGGTTTGGACCTGAGGATGGGTTCTGGGCATGAAAGAAGTCCTTTGTATACATCCCAGCATCTCTGACATCCAGGAGAGGACTTGGCATTGAGCAGGCAATAATGAACTTCAAAGTTTCTGTAATTCACTCCTATATTCTTGACCAGTAGCAACAAAACAGTGATTCTCTTCGGCCGTATGCCTGAAGGTTGAAGGCATTCCAGACCCATAAATATTATTTCCAAAACCAACTGGTGCATGAAACTAGACTTTGATTAAATATTACAACCAGCATTTGGTAATGGAGCATGAGACTGTCATTTATCAGCAAGAAATGTGGACATAATAATTCATTAAGTCCCTTTGAGCTCTCTCTAAGCTGAACACTCGGGACAGAGGGGTCCTGGAGAGGTTATGTTTTGTTTTGGCTGTTTGTGGGACTCATTTCCAAACTGCTCCTGAAAACTGTTAGCTCCCCAAGAGACCCCAGGCTGCCACCCCTGAGTGTCCCGGCCACTGAGCCACACAGAAGGCCTCCATTCATCACCATGGGCTCCCAGCCTTCCCCCTTCAAGCCAGTGATTTGGGGGTAGAGTGCATATGGAAGCTTCCCCAGCTTCATTAAACCCCTGTCCCCTCCTGCAATCAGAGGACCTGTTCTTGGAGGGATTCGTTGTCCATTCAGTAGTGCTTCATAGTTACTAAGTGGCCACTGCTATAATGGGCCCTGGGGACACTGTAGAGAACAAAAGAAACGCAGTCCTTGCCTTCAACAGATGTACTGCCCAAAAGGGGGTCTGCAAGTAAGTAGACAGTACACAGTGATACAAAATGTAAGAGTGAAGACACCAAGATGTCACTTAGCCTGGCATGGGAGTCAGGGAGGGCTTCCTGGAGGAGGTGGGAGCTAAGCTGAGTCCCGGAGGATGTGTGGGAGTTGGTTAAGTGATGGGGCAGAGAAGAGTGTTTTCGGTGTAGGGAATAGCACAATCTCTGGAGTTGAGGGAAAGCATGGCACCTTTGAATGACTGAAAAAATGTAGGAGTTTTGAGTGTGAAGCAAGAGCCAAGACTGAAGAGATGAGCTGGGGCTACTTCCATGAAGTCCTTGAACCTTATCCTGTTTGGGGCTTTTGACCGGCTTGGGGGGCCGGGGGCCCTGCTGTGATTAGGTCTGTGGCTTAAGAAGATGACCCTGGCTGCTGTGTGGAGAATGGGCGGTAAGGACCGGACTGGCCACCAGCAGAGGGTTGGGACGAACCAGATGCCCTTCACACCATGCCTCTGGGGACCACCAGCAGGTGCATGGGTTGTGGGAGCTTATAGTCAGGATAGCTAGGGTTTGCTTCTGGAACTCTGAGTAGCTTCAAACCATAAACCATTTCTCACCCATACTGTGTGACTCACAAATCAGCCATGGGCCTCAGAGTGGCTACTGCATAGAACATGGAGAAAGAATGAGGACAGGCCAATTTCACACTGCTTTTAAAGCTTGCACCTGGAAGTGACACATATTATTTCCATTCACATTTCATTGTCCAAAGCAATGGCCACTTCTCTTTTCAAAGAGGGTAGGAAAGTGCCACCATACTCAGGAAGCCTGGAGAACCAGACTATTTGTGGATGGCCCTAATGACCAGCACCGTGCGGCTCTCTCGTTATATAACCACCACAAATATCGGTCTGCTGCTTTTAGAATTTATTTCCATGTACCTGGTCACGTTCCATCCTCCCACCAGCCCTAAGATGCAGGCACAGTCATCCCTTCCAAGCCACCAGGCTCGGCATCCTAAAATCCCCACAGAGAAAGAATTAGTGTTTCAGAAACGTCAGAGCCTCTGGGAAAGATGGGCTGGGTGTGGACCTCCCAAATGCTTTGTGCATATTTGTTACTTTCCCTAAAATGAGCAATAAAAGCAACTTGCTAAATAAAGAGAAAGCCGATGGCGTTTACACTTCTAAGTGAGACACGGTGGGGACAGAACAGTGGGTTTGCATTTGCCACCCCCTGTCGGAGCGGTTGGAACAAAATGACTGTGAATGTGTTTTGCTCTGGTGCAGATGCGACATAGGCCCTGGGGCATTTTATTTTTTCTGGGTCTGGTTAACCAACCAGATGTCCTGATTTTGTGACACAGCTGAGGGCTCCAAGCGCCTGGTCCCTCCAGGTTTTCAGAGAAGGCCCCGAGCCACCTCCCTGTTCGACTCCCAGACCCAAGGCCATGCTTTCTTCTATCCATCTTCTCTCAGTTTCCCTGTCCTCCTTCCTAGCCCCTAGTGACATCTCCATCTTGTTGCCAGTAGGTCTGAGCGTCAGTGGAATTAAAAATTCTCCAGATGACTGAAAATGAGCATGAACGTGGAGCGTAGAATTCTCCCGGTCTGAGCTGGAGAACTGAGGCAGTGTGAGCTCCCAGGCTCTGGGAAAAGCCCCAGTCCCCAGCCGGGGTGACATCCCAACTCTGCCGCCTGCTTGGGGCGTGGCCTCGCCGCAGGTAGTTGACATCCCTGACCTTCCATGGGGTCCTCCACAGCCTGGGGCGTGGAGGCGGAGCGGGTAGGGATGCTGTGAACAGTGAGTGAGGTGACGCACCGAGAGCACCGTGTCTTAAGCCAGCAGGAACCGCTCTGGCGATCGTTGGCGTGTGGCAGCCTGGAAAGGCACACTCACACTTCAGGAGGGTGACTTGCCTGAGGTCACCCCGAGCACGGACTAGAGCAGCACCAGCAGGAGCAGCTTCTTCTCTGAGACTCTCCCCCCAATCCCTGGGTCCCTGGCTCCCTCTAGGGACCTCCTGCCTGACCCCTGCCTGATAGCTTCCTCTGCTTCGGCCCCCCAGGTGCCTCTTTCTTCACTCCCACCTTCCTCACTCCTTGAAAGAAAAATTTTCCCACGACTCCCCACTTACGGCTATTTCCTCACAACCCAATTGGAGGTCTGCAGCCCCGCTGTCTTGGTACTGCTCAGTATTTTAGCATCCGCGGAGCCCGTCCCCGGTGAACCCAGCACTGGGCCCCTGTTGTAGGTGTCCCTGTGTTACACACACGCAGACGCCCCATGTGCACTGTTCTGTCTGAAGCGAACACCGGACAGGCCTGCACTTCCAAAGCTCGGTCCCTGTGCTGGGGGGGTGGGGGAGGGCTCGCTGAAGACAGACAGCCCCCCACTGCCAGCCCCGCAGGACTTTTGTAGGGGTCCAGGCTAGAGCTGGTGAGCCGGGAGCCAAGGGAGACGCCACAGGGTAAAGACGGGCGACAGGTGGAGACCGACTCGGGGAGCAGGTCCTGGGAAGACTGGCTGGCAGGATCGGGGCGGCGGTCTCGGCGGGCGCTCCGGCACACATGTGCGGTCACCACAGTGACGTCCCCACGCCGCGGCAGCCGCAGGGGGTGTGAGGCGGGACGTGCTTGGGCCTTTGGAACCCGGTGTTTGCTGGTGTTTACACAGGGAGTGGAATTAATTAAACGCCGCAGGGCCTCCTCGGTGGCTGAAAATAACCCAGCCAGGCCCCCAGCAGAGCGCCGCCTGCCTGCCTGCCTTGCTGCGGTGGGGCGGCCGTGGGGTTCCTCCCGGCCTCCCAGGGCAGGAGGCACACGGCTCCCACGGCGGGGATTAGTGCGGCCGCCACTCGCCCCCCACAGGCGGCGTGTCGGAGCCAGATGTTCTCCGAGCCCGGCCGGCTCCCCGCGTGCAGCCGTGCTGCACAGACAGCGGGTGGGAGAGGAGCACGGGAGCCAGGCCGAGGAGCACCGGTCCCCCAGGACGCACACACGACACGTGGGCGCGTGGCGCCTCCACGGCCAGACCAGCACAGCTCGGCCACATACAGATAAGCCCGGCCCGGGTACCGTGCAGGACATGGCCACACACCCAGACTCACAGCGACACGCTTGGATGGGCTTTCGGACACAACGTCTCAATCTGCTCCCGGATCTACCTTCTGCTGGAAGTGTGACCTCAGATTTCTTTTCTTTTCCTTCCTTTCCCATTCGCCCTGTCTACCCCATCGCCTACCTCCACATGCCCTTTCTTTCTGATATCATCATGGGCGTGGGGCTAGGTGGGAAAGAGGATAGATATGCTTGTTTAACCACACTTTGGTTTCTTTCTTCCTTTTTTTTTTAAGTGGACTCCACTCCCAGTGTTGAGCGCAAAGTGGGGCTTGAACTGATGGCCCTGAGATCAAGACTTGAGCTGAGATCAAGAGCCAGACGCTCAACCAACTGAACCACCCAGGCACCCCACTCTTTCCTTTTAATTGAAATATCATTGACATATAAAATTGTGTAAGTTTAAGGTGTAACATGTTGATTGATGTATTTATATATTGCAATATGATTATTACCTTAGCTAGTGAACAGTTCAGATCTAGTCTCCCAGCTCCTTTGAACTATAATCGCTATGCTGTGAACTTCTTTATCTACTAGTTCCAAGTTTGTAGCCTTAAACAACATTTCTCCAATTCCCCCTCCCTTCCCTCCTCCACCCCGATAATGATCATTCTACTCTCCGTTTTTTATGAGTTTGGCTTTTTTTAGATTCTACGTATAAGGAATATCATACAGTATTTGTCTTTCTCTGTCTGACTTCTCTCTCTTAGATTTGTGTCTTAACCTCTTTTTGCCTTTGTCTCCTCGGCTGGAAAGTGGGATGGTAATAGTCCCAATCTCATGGTGAAGATACAAATGAGAAAGCAATCATAAAGTTCTTAGCAGAGTTCTTGGTGCTAACTGAGAACTCTATGAACATTAGCTGATATTAACCTCTCTTAACGCCCTCACCAGTGATGAGCTCATCTGGAAAAGTGGGACATTCAAATATATTCAGACACACAAAAACACATATGGACCGAATGACACAGGGGAACGCACAGAGACCACAGAGCCATACGCATTGGGGCTCACAGACAAACCTGTGCAGACCCCGCACACACGCCCCCTTCTCCCTCTACCACCACCACCAAGCTAAGCTGATTGCAGGCACATGACCGAACCATGCAGAGCGGAGGCAAACCAGAGGCCTTCTTGGCCAAGGAGGCACATACTGTGCGGTGTGGTTTCTAGCCGCTAAAACACACAGACTCTTCTGTAGGCCATGGACCTACAAGCCAAGAACCAGTCTCCCCAGCCTAAAATTAATGATCTTCCGTGCTCTGCCTCTGCCTCCCTCCCCCCTCAGCATACCCCCACACTGCTCCAAGGGGTCCCCAAAACAGTGCCACTTGAGTTCTAAATGATTGGGGAATGAAAGGTGATGATGGCAAATGGGGGCCCAATGTAACCTTTTTACTGAGAAAGTTCAGGGTGGGGCTCATAACGTATTGCAAGAGGCGGAGAGGTCGTCTGACTGCATCCCAGAATGGGCAGGCTTAACCACGCAGTTCCAGACAGTGCTGGGGGAGGACAGGCACCCTACGTGGGAAGGTCTGTCCAGGTAAGACTTGGAGCCTGGAGGGCAGAGGACGTGCGCACATGCTGGCCCCCCTTTCCCCCCGCGCCACCACCTTCCAGCCCTCCCTGAAGTCAAAACAGCAGCTGCTCCCTGCCCTGTCCTCTGGTGGCCCCAGTTCTGACCACGCACCAGTGGCTTATGCTGAGTAACAACATGACCTCAACGTAGCGGCTGAAAACAACACTGATTATTTCCCAATCCCTGTGTCATTATCACTTTCCAATTTAAAAAATACAAATAAAAACCTTCAGGCCAGGGGTGCCTGCTGGCTGAGTTGACAGAGCGAATGACTCTTGATCTTGGGATTGTAAGTTTGAGCCCCACGTTGGGTGTAGAGATTACTTGAAAATAAAAACTTACAAAAATAAATACAAACCAATGAAGAAAACCCTTCATCCAAAAGGAGTTTTGTCATTGATAGATTGGTTGATAGGTTTATTCATTTCTTCAAGGAGCTCCCCTTCTCTAGATGTTCGGGGAAGGGAATGGGGAGAGATAGCAGATGAGGAATAGACACTGATATCTGAAATGGGAGATAAAAGGTGCAGCTGGACATTAGCCTGCAGCAGTGGCCTCCCCCTGGTTCTCCGCCCACTCCTCGGTCGCAGCGGTACCACCCCGCGCCACGTTACCTTCTGGACCTCAGGGCCAGTCCCCCTCTGCCGGCCCTTGTTGAGCTCCCTGAGGAGAAGTTCTAGATAGTGTTTGAATCAGCCCTCTCTCTTTAAATCTAGTTACAAAATATACATTTATTGGGAAATTAGAAAAGTACAAATATAAATTTGTAGCATATTTTTTATCATAATCCTTATTCTACTCCACATTGTTGTCACTGGTTTATGCTTGTTAGACCTTATTTTGTTTTTGTTTTATTTGTAAATAATGTGATAAACAGCTAGGAACCTACCACTGAACCCAAGAACTAAAATATTACTGGTGACTCACATCTCCCCATGTGTTGTTCCCTTCTCTCCTGGCCCCTGTCATCCCAGAGATAAGTCCGTCTTAAATTTTGTATTTCTCATTCATTTAATTTCTAAAAATAGATCTGTATCATCTAGATGCTATTTATTGTTTGAGTCTACAATATTGTTTGAGTCTACAAAAAAAAATGTCTTTAAACTCCCTCAAAAGGAAAGGATGCTGTGCATGTGTTTCTCGGACTTGGCTTTCCGTTAGTGTTGTGACCCTGAGAACCACCCCGCCGTGGCCCGCGTCCCGCCTTCCTCCCGGCCCGGGGACGCTGCATCATGTGCCGTATGATAATGATTGTCTCCCAACCTACTCACTTCACACACTTCACAAACATGTTCCTAGCAGCTGTATAATATTTTATTTATAGAAGACTGTATCTTTTTATCACTTCCCTATTAACTGACTTTAAGTCTATGTATAATTTCTGCACGCCTCCCAGGCCTTACTCCTAGAGGGCCTTCTGAGCTGCCAAACGGCTCGTTCAAAAACTATGCACATTTTTAAGGGTTATGATAGGGATGGTAAAATAATGTCCAGAAAATTTCTGCGAATCCCTGATTTCCCAATGCCTGCCAACTCAGAGCGACATCATTCATTAGAAATGGGGAGGGGGCGACAGGTGGGCGGGTGACACGTGCGTCTGTCTCTTTCAAAGGGTCCACGGCCATCATCACTCAAAGCTGGATGTGCCGTGGGAGAATGGAGCATGGACCCAGAGACCGCCACCCCCTGCTCTGCCACCTTCACCTTCCCTCAGCCACACTGGCCTTCTGTGAGCTCCTTCAGCGCGCTGAGCTCTGTCCCCACCAGTGGCCTTCCCAGGGGGTCTCCTCTACCAGGAGCCCCGCCCCGCCCGCCTGCACCGCCCTGAGCTGAGTTCTTCTGGTCCTTTGTGCCTTTCCTTGAATTCCACCACCCAAGAGTCCTTTTCAGATGTCTGATTCAGCACCTCTTGCCTGCGCCAATATTATTGTCTGTCTCTGATTAGATCCGTTTGTGATACTCAGCACAATTTGTAACCTATATTTATTTGTCTCCCTCCCCCACCTGCCTATAATCTTAATGTGAACAGAGGCCATGTGTGATTCATCCACTACTACACACACTTAGTTCCTGGCACAGAGTCAGAACTCAACCACACACTTGTTACTGGAGGAATGATCGACGAACCAATGAATGGACCAATAACCTAGCATGTAGCCAGTGCGGAGTGCGGAGCGGTGCTTCGTATGTGCATATTTAATGAGAAAGCAGAAAAAATGACTGAGCGCCACCATCAGAGCTCTCTGGGTAGGAGGCAACACTCACTGACCTCAGACCCATCCCAGCCCTGCTAGACCCCAGGGGCCAGTGCCGGGCTGGGGTGTTTCTGGGGAGCAGGACTGCAACGTCCTGCTACGTGAACCTGTGGCTCCAACTCCAGAAGGTCTGAATGCTGGAGATGCAGGGCTTTCTGCCCCCTCGTCCCACCACACACACGGCCTCCGTGCACTTAGCCCGTCCCCCCGGGCTCCGTGCACTTTTAGCCCGTCCCCCCGGCCTCCGTGCACTTTTAGCCCATCCCCCCGGCCTCCGTGCACTCTCCCACACAGAGACCACTTGACCCGCTGACTTAATGATTGGGTGCTCCAGGAATGGGACGGGTGGCCAAGCCAGACTCTGTGCCCTGGGCCAGGAGTCAGGAATAGCTCCGGTTCCTAGGTCGCCTGGGCTGGGGTCCCCCCTCGCTGGATCTCTGCTCTGTGCTCTCAGACTCATGGCAATTGTGATGTCACATGGCTCTGAGTTAGGGTTCAGGAGGCTCCCCGTGGGTCATTTTATTTGCTTTTTCCAGCAGCTCTAAGATCTCAGAGCTGTTCTGCCCAGTTGAGGCTTGGAGAGGGCAACTGGCTTCAAGGTTACAAGGCTACTAAGTGACAAAGTCAGTCGTGTCCGAACACGGACTCTTCTTTTCATTACTGTTATAGTGGGAGTAGTGAAGTGGATGGACTCAGTTCCTGCCGGCCTCTCGGAGGTGGGGCGGGGGCAGGGCCCTTCCGGGCTGAGGGGACACCATTTCCTTCTGGTGTGCCATCAGTCTTGCTTCTCAGCTGTGGAAAAGCATATCCATCTGTCTTGGATTTGATCTGTCACATTATTCTTTCACACGTTCGTTTTATAAATATATATTGAGCGCCTATGTGGTGCAAAGCATGGTAGGTCAGTGGGCAGCACAAATGTGAACGGGCATGAACGTATAGAGAGGCCGAGACTGTGGCCGGAATTGCTTCTGGTCTGTGACTGGGTTCAGATCTCAGCTGGGGGGCAAGATCAGAGCTCTCGGGGGCTTGGGACATTGAGGGAGTGCAGTGACCTCCCCAGGGACAGAATCAGTCACCTTGTTCTTAGCTGAAGGGCAAGTTTGGCAGCATCTAAGCTGTAAGCTTTTGGCTTTAAGGGCAGCATATTCAGAGCCGTGTGTGTGTGTATGTGTGTGTGAGAGGGAGAAAGAGAAGTGTGGGGAGTACTAAACACTCCCTGCCCTCATCGTAATAGCAAAACGTCAGGCTTGCGGTAGATTCGGGAAGAAGTCTCTGCGGAGAGATAACATGCCTTTAACAACTTGGAGCAGAGAGTGTTTCCTACCTGGGGCGGGGGGCTGACCTCCTTTTAACACCTAAAGCTCAGTCCCCCCAAGAGACACATTCCCAACCTCTCAGTCTGCACCCATGAGCCCACAACACTGACCTTCGCTGGGCGTACAGAGCCCTGGGTGACGGCACTAAATCCAGCACCAAAAGCCCGTCAGGACCTGAAAACCACTGTGTACAGCTGTGGATGGAGCAGCTTCCGGTTCAGAAGCAGTGAGTGAGGAGTCGAGAAGAACCACCGCTCCCCTCAGTCTTATCTCCAAAATGGAAGGGTGAGGAGGATTAAACTATTTTCTCTCTCGGGTCCCTTCCAGCTCATTTTCAATAGCCAGGCAAGTACACGTTGCCATGATCTCCCACTATCCCATGTGTATAACCAGCCTTCTATTCTTTCTGCAATAAACGTTAATGAGCTCTGTTTACTATGTGGGGGAGAAGAGGGGTTAGGGACAGCAATTTTTTTCCCATTTTGTGGTTGGGAAAACTGAGGTTATGCCCTAGACCACGCAGCTCCTTGAATAGCAGCCGCGCTTGGTGCCTGGCTTCCCAACCATCCCTGCGCTCCACACTCTGCCAAGCTATTTGAGTGCCAATCTGAAGCATCCAGAAGGCAAGCACCAGCTGAGAGAATCTGTGGTTTTGTCTCACCCCAGCCCAGCACTAAGCCTGCATGAGGTTTCTCATTCAAGTGCATACCAGTTTGTGAATGGTCTGTCCCCCCTTCCACCTCGTGAACTGCTGGTAAATTCCTTTTGTCTTTTCAAGTCCAACCCACAAGTCCGCTTCCTCTGACCTCCTTTGGCTCAATGAGTTGCTCCCTCATTACCCACTTTGCCCGTTGGGCATCCAGCCCCTGCACCACCTGCCCCGGCACTAGACCGGGCTCTCTCCGCCAGGCCCCGGTTTTACAAGTTGTGCACTCTCCCCTGACCTCTGCGGAGCCAGCATTCTTTGTTCTCTATGACAAGGTCACAGCCTGGCCATGGCCCGCTCTGCTCTGAGGCCTGGGACAGCAAGCTTTCCTGTCACTTTCCCCTTGGCGTCAGCATCCTCTCGTAGCCCGTGTTCTTGCTGAGAAACCCAGGGCTTTATCTTAAGAAGGAAAAAAAAAAAGCAAAGACAAACTTGATGTAGGGTCAAAATGGGTCCCAGGCACACTGCTGGAATTCTGCCCCTTGCATTCACTCCTGCAGGTCTGACCTAGTGATACATAGCATGCCAGGCAGCCTTCTAGTCCCTGGGGCTGGTTGGGGTGGCGCTTGCCCAGGCCCCAGTGGGCCAGGGAGGCCCAACATGGTTTGAAATGTGTTCAGACCTTCACAGTTTTCCGCTTCTACTGGGAAATCAGTTGAATGGTCTAGACAGGAAAATCTGGGGGTATAGACACATCTGGAAGATGACGCTGGGTTCTGAATCACAGCCAGCACCCCGCTTTCCTCATCCTGGCCCTGGGGGCTTGCCCCTCGTAGCATGGTCCCCTCTCCCCAGCCATGCGCTCGCTGCTGCCCCTACTCCTTTTGGTTGTGAAGGGCGTGTGCTTGGAGCTCTCTAGACAGTGAGCCAGAAATGGATGAATCCACCCAGTAAATCTGGTGAAGAGTAGCAAATCAAGACCGTGTGCCTGGTAGCAACATGGCAGACACTTTGGGAAAGCCCTTTGGTGGTGGCATTTGGGCAAACCACACACCTCCCTCTTCCCCATCCTGGATCCTGGGCTCAAACATGGGAGGCATCAGGCAGGTGCAGGAGCCCCGAGGGCTCCCCACTCCCGGGCTGGATGTCTCAGACCCCCACCCCGATACCCCCTCCCTTGACCTTCTTTCCTCCAGTGGTCAAGCTTCTCAAGGGTTTCTCTGTGCCCTGAGGGAGCCAGGCTCTCCTCAAGTGTCATCTTTTCCTTTGAGATAAAGACAGTGGCTTCTAAGGATCCGTTCTCATGGGACCTCTGTGACACGGTGGAGAAGCAGAGGCACCAAGAGGTCAAGTAACTTGCTAATCACCAACTAGTAAGTGAATCTGGGTAGGCGGCTGGGCTACTGAGTCCGATCTTAACACTAGGCCAAGTGGCTTTAAGAATATTCTTAGCAGACACTTCAGTCCTCCGACTCTCTCCCCTTGCTTGTCCCTTAGCCTTACCCTCTTTACCCCATCCTCCACCTCACCCCAGCCATACTGACTCCCCACCCACCTCTGCTCAGCTGCCTCCTGGAGCCCACAAAGGGAGCAGAAACAAGTACCTGGGCTGGGAGTCAGGATCCTTGGGTTCTAGCTCTGTCTGTCCCTGCTCCTAGTGGGGCCTTGGGCCTGTCGTTCGTCTCTTCCTTCATACATTATTCTTTCCAAATATCCTTGGGTGGCAGGGATGGTGGCAGACAGTGGGGTCTGTGAGGCCAAGGGATGCAGCAGCCTGGTCAAGGTCGTCTGAAACTCTAATAGCCTGAGTCATGTCCTGGAAGGGGAGTGGAAAGCCATCCAGGAGACCAGACACAGGTCCAGAGGAACCGAAGCCAGAGAGCACACAGCAAAATAGACATGAGCCTGTTAGGAGTCAGGGTTCCCTAGAGAGTATGGGAACAGCACTGCTGTGACTCCCTGTGGGCTGCTGTCCTCCTGGTGGTGGGGATAGCATCAGGGTGCGCTGGGCTTACACACCTGGGTGTCACAGGTATAACATGCACCTGAACATAGAGCTGCTTTGCTTCCCAGGAGCCCACAGTCCCGTGGGTCATGCATAGACACTTGTCCCCCGCCCAGGGGCAGATGTGGAATGACTCGTATCCCAGATATCCCTGGAAGCCTAGCAGTGCCGGGGGCATAGGCACCCGTGGGCCCTCTTGTCCCTCCCCCTCTTCAGACAGGCCCGTGATTTTGTCTTTGAACCAAGATCCAGCCTTGCTGGTGCTGAGAGCTAATGACTTCCAGGGGGCTAGGAGGAAGGGAATGAACAAGGAAAAGAAAGAGCACGCCGGAGTGGAGGTCAGGGGCGCAGGACCCTCGTGCAGGCCCCGCCACTAACCTGCTCGGACCCGTGGGGAGCTACCACCTCCTGTGGGCCTCATTTTCCTCATCTGTGAAGCACTGAGCAAAGGGCAGGACCAGCCCCCTCTGACGCATCTTCCCACCTGCCCTGACCTTCTCCCCTCCCATCTGAGCAGCCTGTGTGAGTCTTGCAGCAACCAGCCCCCCACGGCTGAGAGGGCCTCAACCCCAGGAGGCCAGCAGCCTCATTCTCTTCCCTTGTTACATCAAGATTGGGGCGGAGTGGGGGGGGGTTCTTTTCCTTTCTTTTTTTTAAACAACAATGTAATTTTCTTGAAAGTGAATGTATTTCCTTGCTGACTCTAAGCCATCTTGCCTCTTATCAGATTTCAAACCCGATCCAGGTCTGGTCCTGGTTAGAGCAGGCAGAGTGGACAGGAGAGGGCCTGGGAGGGGCCCTTCTGATTGACAGGTTTGCAGGGGTTTCCAGGATCCTTCGAATTTCACCCCTCGCCCCGCTCCTGCCCCCCTCTCTGGTCAGCTCTAGTAACTCTCTGCCCTTGAGCAAGCAGCTGTGCCTAAACTGTACGACAAAAATACTAGCACCTACCTGGTCGCCTTGTTTGTGAGGATTAAGAGCTAGCACACATAAAGCACGTAGGATCTTGTCCAGCCTATAGAGAGCGACGTCCGGAACTTGTGAGCGCGGCTCTCAGTCACTGTGGTTCTGGCGGGGTGGTGCTCTAACTCCAAGGAGCCTCTCGGCACCGGCACCGCCCTGTGCGGGTCGGGGCCTCCCCCACTTTCAGCTGCGCCCTCCTTGCCTCCACGCCCTTCCTTGTCTCAGCTGCCCCGAAATCCCGACTCCTCCGTCAAGATCCGGTTCAGGCTGACCCATCATCTCTGCCACACGGAGTGGACAGGCTGATCCTGTGCCGAGAGTGCTTCCGGCTGCACTTGGAGCCCGCTTGGTGTCTGTCGTGCCGTCTGGGATCTCCTCGGTCTCTGTGTCTCCAACATAAGCACAAGGCCTAGGGCAGGGGTGCAAGCGATGTTCGTTCCTCTCCTCCCGTGTGTGTTGGGAGACAGGAGGGGGACATGCGCACCAGCGGTTCCCGTGCACAGTGGCGGTGACCATGGTGGAGGTGGGTACTCAGGAGAGGGAGTTGTTCTGATTGAGCGTGGGGGGGGCGGTGGAGGTAGGAAACCGAGCAAGGTGGCGGGGTGAGGTTGTGGCGCTCGCTGCTTATGGAAGTGCGTCGAAGGTATAAATGAGAAGCCAGTGCAGAGCTCCCCTCCGTGTGCCCATTATCCCCTGCCTGGATCACCCCGCGGCTTCTGTCCTGGTCTGTCAGGCTGCTGTCACAAGCTACCACAGACCGGGGGGGGGGGGGGGGGGGGGCGGCGGCGGGGGCTTACAGACAACAGAAATGACTTCTCACTGCTTTGAGGGCTGGCGGTCTAAGATCACCGGCTGATTCAATGTCTGGTGAGGACCTGCTTTCTGGTTCTTAGCCGGCCACCTCCTGGCTGTGTCCTCAAGCGGTGGAAGGGGCAGGGATGCTCCCTGGAGTCTCTCTTATAAGGACACCAATCCCATTCATGAGAGCTCCACCTCATGACCTAATCACCGCCCAAAGGCCCACCTCCAAATACCATCACACTGGGGATTCGTTTTTAGCATTTGAATCTGGGGGAGAGACGCAAACATTCTGTCTCTACAGTTTCTGTCTCCTGATTGGACCCTGACTGATAGACTGGGGCCTCCAGTATCCTACTGGTCTGTGATGGGCTGGATCTAAAGAAAACCGGCCCCTCCCCAGCCCTGCTCTCCTCCCCTAGAACAGCCCCTGGGACCCAGCTCTGGTTACCTCTGTGGCCTTCAAGTGCTCCGGTTTGCCTTGATTTCTCAAACCGTATGTGACGGGGAGGGAATAGACGCCATGTGTTTCTGATTCAGCTCCCCTCTGTTCAAAGGCGATGTGATTCTGAGCGATATCTGATGGCCTTTGAACCTCAAAAATATGTTCTTCAAGCCTTCTTTTCCTGCCCTCTCTGCCTTCTCTTTGACAAAGAGGAAGCAGCCCTGGCCAAGAATTGGTCAACTCAACAGTGCTGAGACTGGGCAGAACCGTTCCGGCTGCCCCTTACTGGGTCACTGACCCTGGGAGGCTGTGGACATCCAGGATGAAGACCAGGGTGTGAACCAACACAGCATCACTCCCACCTGCAGACGACGGTGGCACATGTCTGCTTACATGGAGGAACACGCCTGTCGTGGCTGACTGTCTTAGTAGTTATGACAACTTCACTCTCCAGGGCATGACGGGCCGACTGCTCAGAAGCAGAAAATATTTTGTTGTGTTTTATGTTTAACAAGTCTTGAGAGTTTTCCTTGTCTTTCCCCTGCTTATCATAGCAATATCCACCTATTTATTTAATAAACTTTTACTGAGAATCAACTACATTCCAGGCAATGGAAATATGAATATGTATAAAACAGCTCCCATCCTTCAAGTGGAGGAGTGGAAACTTTAAGGGACAATACCATGACGTGGGGCTCTGTAAGGTAAACACAGATAGAAGATGAACCGAGCTCACTTGGGGGAAGGAGAGAAGGAGGGAAAATGAAGGGAGATCAGTTGGGGAATCTTACAAGAGGCATTAAACTTTCCCCTGGCTACTGTGTGATGCTCATGGGCAGAGTCTAGAGCGAGGCCCCAGGAAGTAAGGATGGTTGGGGTTAAGAGTTCCCCGGTTACCAACAAGTAAAGAAGGACATCTTGATTTTTACAAAAATGACAGAGGATGTCTGCCCAGCTGGGGAAGGTGGGGCCTCATAGTTCAAAGTCCCCATCTGCTTCTAGGCTGATCACAGCTGAGCAGAGTGATGGTCCCCGATTTGGGCCACACTTTCGAGTTTACATTCCATGATCTCAGTTCCTCTTCCCTCTGTCCTTCCTGCCTTCATTCAGAAATGTATACTGAGCACCAGCCACATGTCAGGTGCTAGCAACTCTGGGAACAGTGATGAGCAGGGTCAACAGGCCTTGGCTTCCTAAAGCATTTAGTTCAGGAATTCATGTTATTTTAAGCTAAAGAATGATACTATCCCTCTCGATACCAAATGCCTGTGGGGTTTGGGGACTGCTGGGTTTCTCCAATTGACATTTTCTGTAAAATGGTTCCGGTCCCCATTTCATATTAGAAAGGAGTTCAAGAGAAAGGAACAAGGAGATGGTGTTTTTTGCCAGTTCACCTCCTACCCCCTTCCAATAAAGGCATTTCTTCTTCCTGCCCTTGAGGTACTAAAGGAAGTCTAAACCCCATTGAAGGCCTCCACATTTGGAGCCTCCCAAGTGTTTTGCCCCTGATAAAGCATCACTTTCAATGGTTCATCTCCAAAAGTTTTGTTATTGATTCCAGCCACATTTTGCAATACTCTTGTTGGTTGCTCATATTCAAAAACAGAACATTTCACATTGACTTTTTTTTTTTTGAGCCCATTTCTCATTGTTTCCCACATATTTCCAGTGAATGAAGAGATTAGCTAGTGCATCGTTTTGTTTTTGTTTTTTTTTTTCCATGAAGGACAAAAGTTAAACATCCTGTTCTGACTGCAGAGAAATGTTAAGGTTTCTGGAATCCATTAAAACCCAAAATGTCACAGGAAAGTTATTCTGCAGCCTGCAGAAACACAATTTTACACTTCTGATGTCCATTGAGCATGTTTGCCTGTCCTTGGAAAGGATCACGATTTTCTTTCTTCACTCCCTCTGTCCTTCCGTCCTTCTTTCCAGAAAAATGGAAGGAAGCCAATGTATGTCATGCTAAGTACTTTACAAACATTATCTTATTTAATCCCCCCAACAGCCCCTTCTGAAGCTCAGACAAGCTGACGAACTTGACCCAGGTCGCCCAGCCAGGAAGTGCCAGAGGGAGCCTTCATCTTGTTGCCCCTTCATCTCTCTGCTCCCTCTCTCCAAGCCACTCATAGAGTCACACCCTGATGCCACACCATGTCCCCCCACCCTGTAGGAAGAGATGCAGATGTAGAAGCCTGGATGTGGGTGCGAGCCAGAAAAGGACTGACATTTTCGCCCTCTCGGCGAGAGGCCATGTTTTCTCATTTGTCAGCTGATGTGCCACTGTGCACGTTACGGCCAAGAATGATTTCAGAGCATCTGGGTTCACAATCTAGGGCAGCTCTGTAAATGCAGTTGTCATTACACATTTTACTTCCTTGCGGAGATAAGCAGGTGGCTCTGACGTCTGACTATAGAGCTGAGTGTAGGGAGAGCTCTTACCAGCTGGTGAGGGGCGGATTGGCTGTGACAGGGCCTGAGACTGAGGGTCTAGCTGGCTGCAGCTTTGCATCAGATCTGGGTCTTTGAAATCCACTAATAGCCCGTGCCTGGACGTCGAGGCCCCCGGGGGCCTTTCAGCCTGCCTTCATTTGGGCGCTTGTTGGAAAGTCAGGGAATAACAGGCCTGGACGGGAAGGGTGGGGTGGAGAGGGGTCCACTGAATTGCCTCACAGACACAGCCAAGTTCTAAAGCGTAGGAGGAACACAGCCAAGGGGCCTCCTGGCTTATCCTTCACCCTCGGCCCAGCACGTGCCTTGGGAATTTTCCAGGACTCTCCTGGACTAGGAAGGGTTTGGGAGGTCTTTGCTGGTGATAGTGGGTTTGGCAAACAGGGGCCCCTGTCCTGGCTGGGCCACTCACCATTTGGGAAGCCTCAAAGAAACTGAGCCATTGTCTCTCTTCCAGAGCATGGCCCTCGTCCTTGGGAAGCAGCCGGGATGGGCTCCCTCTTTGCCTCACAGGGGTCCCGAAGGACGTTGGGTGTAGAGAAACAGTCAAGTTTCCCAAAGTCAAATTATATCTCTTGAGCCTTCCCTGATTTCCTAGGGATTCAAAACCCCCTTTGGGGACTTTCACAGAAATGTGTTCTCTCTGCTCCTGGTGATCTTAGCCAGTCCTGAGCCGAGACCGCTGGCCTACACCTGCCCCCAGGGACTGTGTCTTCTGGGCAATGGAACATGGATGTTAAAAACTAGGTCTGAATAGTGCAGCTCGTTCCCTGAGGTCTTTTATGTCAAGGCTGACCTCCTGCCACACTGCGGGGGGGGGGGGGGGGGGGGGGCTCCCAAGCACATGGACAAGGCTCACTGTCCTGTTTGCACACAGAGCTGGGCACAGGGTCAGTGCGAATGAGTTCCTTGACCTGTGATGACAAATAACAGTCATCATAGTAACGATATGTACGGTGCTAGGCCCTTTCCAGAAGAGGAGGCTGAAGGACAGGGGAATGAAGAAACCTGCCTAGGTGACAGGTTGCAAGTGGAAAGCTGAGACTTAGCCCAAGCCCACGGGATTCCAAATCTACTGTGTGCACAGCAGAGTCCTCCCACCGCCCGAAGCAGCTGTCTCTCTCTCTGGTCTGCGTGTTAAACTCAGAGCGTTGGTCCGGCCAGAAGTACCACTGCCGTTCACAGGCAGCAACAGGAGCCCAGGGAGCAAGGTTGGAAACCAACTGGCCCAGATTCACCCCTTTACAAATGAGAAAAGGAGGCTCAGAGAGAGGCCGGGGACTGGAGCTGGGCAGAGGACCTGTGTCTCCTTTTCTGAATTCCCACAATTGCATTTCCTGGACTCTCTGGGACACTGCCCATGCCAGGAAGTTTTCTTCTTTTCTATCAAGGTGAGCCAAGGTGTAACAAAATCCCACCAAACTGTGAAAGCTCGGGTAAAACTTTGTCATGAGCGTTGATGGGCCGAGTCAACAAAGAGCCCCCCGACAGGCCATCTCCCAGTGGTGGGGGGGAGGTCAGGAGCTAGCAGGCTGCATGCAGCAAGCAGGCCTTCAGGTCAGTCTACAGAAAGAGAGGCAGTGAGCCGTGGCAGGCCAGGCAGCGGAGGGAAGACCACCAACAAGGAGGAAGCTGGGCCTCCTTCCCCATTCCTGGCTTCCTGGTCCCAGCTGCAAGCCCAGCAGATGCCCACTTGGAGAGGAGGCCTGGGATGGAGCGTGATGCTGAGGGCCCGAGTGTTGCTCCCTAGAGGTGCTTCTGAGAAGGAAGTAGATGGCTAGACCATATGCCCAGGACGCCCTGAACCCTCCCTCCCACCAGCAGTCAGACCTTCCTATAGACCCAGCCTGCACCCCGTGATCTAAGAGCAGTGGAGGCCAAGGCCAGGCAGCCAGCCCGAGATGGGACGCCTGGGGCAGAGGGCAGTCAGGGCCTTGCACACCCAGGCTGGGGTTCAGGAGTGGCTATTTGACAGGAAAGGGGAGGCCTGGAGGCTGCTGGGGAAACCGAGTCTCACTTATTTGCCCAGTCCTGGTCACTGTAAGGTGTTTTCTATCCCTGGCTTCTGCCAGCTCGATGCCAGTAGCATACTCTCCCCCATTTGTGACAACTAAAAATACCCCTCGACATTGCTGAATGTCTCCTGGACAGGGGAGCACAGCATTGCCCCCAGGCTGAGAACCACTGCTGTAGATGGGCAAAGAATTTCAGCCTAGAAGGGATTGTTGAGGTCACCTAGGCCAGACCAGCTTAGAGTCCTGGTTCTGCCGGAGCCAGCAAACATCTCCGGGCCTGGTCTTCTCCCTATAGGTGGAAAGAGATGCTCACCAGGCTAACATTCCGTTGGTCGAAGACAGCCTCATTTCACTAAAAGATGCTGGGGCCCAGAAGGGAGACGGGGCCTGCTGTCAGTCAGGGATCCAGGACTCATCCGTTCTCTGTGTCATTGTAACCAAGGTTCGGCAGCTGGCTCGGTGTCCCACACAGACTCAAACCCCCGGCTAGTCTGTGTGGCACTGTCTGGGTGCCCAGCACTATGCCAGGCAGCGCTAGTTAAGAGACAAGGGGGAGGAGCAGACAGGGCTGTTCCAGCAGGTTCCACTCACGTGGGTCTCCAAGCTGGCTGCACGCAATGGGGCGGGGGGAGCTTGTGCGGCTGCGTTGGTCTGGAGGGAGGTGTGGGTCTTGGTAAAAAAGAATCCTTGGAGAAAGGAGACTTAAGCTGAGCCTTTGGGAATTAGGAGGGGAATTTAAGGAGAGGGAAAGAGCAAGAACGAAGGCGCGAGGCAGCGATCTGAGTGCACTCAGATCACCCCGCATTTAGCTGTCTGGGAGTATGGCAGCCGTCAGGCACCAAGGACCAGGGCCTGTCTTGCTCAGCATCACGGCCCCAGCATCGGGCCGGTGCTCACGGGGTGCAGTCCTACCATGCAGACTCACGTCTTCATTCTGCCACGCCCCCGGCTGAGTTACCCTCCCTGAGCTGCACTTCCCCCGTGGGCTGTCCCACGAGGTCCCATATGAGAGCTGAGTGAGCTCCTGGGCACCTGACGGTTGGGTCATTGTGAGGAGCTCCCGGTGTGAGGAGTGAGCGTTACCATCCCAAGTGGGGTGGGATCCGCACCCAGACGGATAGAGGTGCCGGGGCTGGCAGGTGCCAAGGACTTCGCCCTCAAGGGGGCAGCTGGGCCGAGCCTTGTCCCATCTGGGCCGGTGAAGATGACGGGGAATGTGCCACTGTCAGCCGGGTGCTGGGATGCCTGCTTTTCGCACCACCGTGAGCAGCAGCTACGGCAGGCCCCCGCCGGGCTGTGCCTGCTGGTGCATGCAGAAGCCTCCCCTGACCCCAGGGCCAGGCCAGAACGGGGCCAATGCAGAAAGACTTCTGAATTCCATGGCCAGAGCTTTACAAGTTGAAACCAAGACAGGTAATGCCTAGGGGCGCGTGAGCCTGTTCCGAGACACAGTTGTTGGGGAGAGGTATAAACGGAGGGCAGGAGGTAGAACTGAGCTCTGGGGCTGGTGCTGGAGGCAGGGGCTGGGGTCTGACTGGAGCTCACATGGGTCAGCTGGGCCGGAGGGGCCCCCCGGTTAGCCACATGCATTTCTCAGCCACGTGTGGCTGGCTCTGGGTAACCACGGACCACAGCATTGGCAGTGGCTGGGCTTCCGGAGGTGGGAGGGGCAGGCCAGATGGGAAAGAGAGGGCAGGAGGAGGCAAGAGAAAGGAGGATGGGCCCACAAAGCTGGGGTCTGCTGAAACGAAGTTCGATGCCAGCCTCGGGACAGGCAGTCCCATGTCTCCAGAAAGTGGTGCACTCCCCGCAGGAGCCCCCTGTGCTCCTCCCCAAGCTGAGCAGAGGCTATTGCCTGCTTGGTGGCAGAGACGGCCTCCTAACAGGCTGCGCGAACCGCGTGCACAGTGTACGGAGGGTATCTGTGGCTCCTACAGACAAGGCCACCGCCCTGGACCCAGCCACCATGGTCCCCACGCCCAGGCAAGAGCTCCCCTCCCCACTGCCCCCCCGCCCCCCACCAGGCCACCCGCCTGAGGCCCTTCCTGGGGTTGTCTGCTGGCTCGGCTACTCCAGAGGGCAAAGGCAAGCCCCTCCTTCCAGGCCAGCTTCCAGAAGAGGCTATGGCACTTGCTGTCTGCCAGTTCAGGATGAGGCAAAGGGCAGACACCAAGGGCTTCGGGGGCAGGGCGCTCACGTTTGCATCTCTATGTGTACGAGCTATGCATTCCCCTGCTCAGGCTAGCCTGCGTTGTCTGGCCCTGGGGATAATAAGTCTTACTCCGCAGGCTAGTAAGAGCATTAAATGAGATAGGAAGTGGTGGGCGGAGTGCCTTTGCGCACAGAAACTATTAACAGTAGTTAACCATTTCCCGAGCTTTTACTGTGTGGCAGGACCAAAGCTGAGGGAACTTGAGGACAGTCCCTGTGTCCAGGGAGCTGGCCACTGAGGACAGGGGCAGGATCCCACAAGGGTTCTCTCACCCTCTCACTCCTTTGTTCGTGCTTGGAGGCCTTCCCTGTACACAGCGTGTGCCGGGCAGGCCCTGGGATGCTGACGTGGATCTGAGCTGGTGTCCCAGGAGGTCACCTGAAGGGAAGACAGGTGAGCAGTCAGGCCTCATGCAGAGTGCCAGGAGGAATTTGGAGGGCTACCCAGAGTAGGTACTGAGAAGGGACCCTTAAGCTTCCCCAAAGAGGGATATATGGCCCCGCACCTAGAAAGATGGGTTGGAAGTTTCCAGATGGGTACAGACGGTAGGGCAGGGCCAAAGCTGCAATGGTGCTCTGGCCCCGAGCCACCTGCCTGAGCCGGGGCACCTGAGGAGTCTGCAGGCTGGGAAGATGAGCACTCGGGCAACAACCTGTGGGAGTAGCTTCGGGAAGGTGGCAGGCTCAGGACACAAACAGGTTGCAGATGAGGGAGCACCTATGAAGGGCCCGGGTCTGAGAGGAGGAGAGGCCACTTCACGTGGCTTGCACCAAGACCGATCACTCAGATGCAGAAGGTGCCTTTCTGACAGTCCAGTCCAAGCACAAAGGCCACAGATAAGAAGGCAGTACTGCCGTGCTCACCCAGCGGCTGTTGAAACTTGGCCAAAATGTCCCAAACTCGCCTATTCAGGCACCATCTCCCAGCCTGGGAGAGCTCTGAGGGACAGCCCCTCCCGAACATCAACAGCCCAGAGACTCCGCTTCTTTCGACTTTTCCTTCTCCTTTCCAGGCTCCCAGCTCCCCGCCCTCCTCTGTGCCTGCAGGGCCCAGGCCTCATCATTTATCAAGATAAAATCCATCAAAGTCCCTGGGAAGGAGGATAAAATGAGTTCGTGGGGGTAATAAATCTCCTTTACCATAGGTGGTGAGCAAGGAATTCATCCCAGACTGAGCTCTTGAAAAATGAGAGGGTGTGTGCAGACAGTGCGCACCCAGGCGTGGGGGTGGGTGTGCGGGGACAGTGAGGTGGCCCCAGCATCGTCCAGAACCAGAACATCACGGCCGGGCCAGGAAGACCTCGGGCCGACTCTAAACTGCCTTCCCGAGGTCGAGGGAGATGGTCTGGAAGCCCAAACTTCCTCTAAACCCAAGAACTAGTTGCACTCATCCACTTAGCCCCTCATCATTCACACACATTCATCGTCACTTCACTCTCTTGTGCATTCATCACTGATATTTCCTGAGCACCTACTGGGTGCCAAGCACCCAGCCTGCATTGGCAGCAGAGTGGGGAGCCTGGGTCCATGGGGAGCACAGGGGACAGAAAGACCAGAGGAGCAGGGGCGGGGAGCACTGCACAGCCCATGCGGAGTGGACTCCTGGGTCCATGTGGAGCACGCAGGGGTCCTACAGATCCTCTCTCTGTCCCCAGCAGAGGATGCCTCAGCCCCTGCTTGCAAGAGGAGGAGACATCAGTCTGCCTTAACACCGCTCACCCAGGCTGAACAGCATTTCAGGGGCCTTTCTCTGTGAGTCCAGCCTCGTGCTCAGAGAGCAGCTTGTCCATCCTCCAGGGAAAGTGGCTTCTCTTCTCTCATTTCTCTTCTTCACCGTAGTTTAGTGAAAACAGCACGGGCAGGGGGCTGGGGAGATGTCCGCCCAATGAAGAAGTAAAGCGTACTATATTCATGGGATGGAGCACAAGGAACACACAGAATGAATGACCTACATGTGTCCACACGGGCCAATCTCACATAACATCGGGTTCACCAGGCAAATCGTAGAACAATATATGCAGTCTTCTACCACTGATGCAAATTGAGAAACAACAATATTCCATATTGTGTATATACACACATATGCATGTAATAAAAGAGTAAAAATGCGGACAAAAAGGATCCACCCCAGCCTCAGAAGGGATTGCCTCTGGAGGGGAAAAGAGGTGAATGGGATCAAGGAGGGGGCAAGGGAACTTCTGATGCTATAATTTTATTTCTTTTTAAAAAATAGGTCATGCAAATACAGTAGGAGATCAATGTGCGTTAAATTTCAGTGGTACGTGCATAAGTATTTGTGAGATTTCTCTGTTCTTTTCTGTTGGTTTGAAATATTTCATTTTAAATAAAGATGTTTAAACAAAACCCAGACAGTCTGACTGGAAAACCCACATGAACCACATGTCTGAGGACCTCTGAGTTCCAGCCCTCTGCAAGGTGCCCTGTTGAACCTTTATTTTTTCACAGCGAATCTTCCTGTGATTCCAAGAATAAGGCCTATTATCTTCATTTCACAAATGAGGAAACTGGCCCAGAGGTGGCAAGCAACTTGCCCAATGTCACACAGCTATTTGGTGGAAAATCTGAGCTTTAGACTCCAGTGCCTGTAACCCCAAACCATGCTCTCTCCTCCACTCCTACCACCCACACAAGCTGCCTCTCTTCATGAAATGTTACTGACTCAAACACCAAACGAAATGAAAACCACCAGCTCAAGGGTGAGAGGTTAGAGACTGACCTTGAATCTTGCATCTGCAACCAACTGGCTGTGACCTTTGATGAGCTCTTTTCCCTCTGGGAGCTTTACTCGCCCTCACTGCAAATCTTAGTTTAGACTCCCCAGGCCTCGTCCCCAGTATTTTCCTTCCCTGATCGAAATGGAACTAAACTCTCTGGAGTGGAGAGATCAGAAAGGGACAGGGGCGGTGAAAGTCTCAGGGGAGACTGAGAGCAGGTGAGGCATCCAGGCACCTTCCTGTGGCCCCTCTTGGTTCTCTGCACTGTAGCCATCCTGCCAACTCGGGGGGTGGTAGACATTGTGCTGAGAATTTGAAATACATTTTCCTAGTGTCATGCTCAAGAGCCCACCTCCATTTTACAGAGCCTCGGAAATTTAAGGGGCTGGCCCAAAATGACATAGCTCATAAGTGGCAGAGTTGAAAGCCATGTCTTTCTGACTCCAAAAGCCCTGCTCATAACTGTTACTTCATATTATCGTGGGGAGCTGGGGGATGGGTTTGCAAGTGAGGCCAAGGGAGAAAGAAGCGGCAATGAGATCATTAAGGTCTCTGTAAGCCCCCCGAGTTGCTAGGCGTGGTCCTGCAGGTGTGGGAGCCATGGCAGGGGAGAGGCATGATCATCTTCGTGGTTTGAAAAGTGGGCTCTGGTTGCAGCCTGGCAGGAAGTTGCTACAGTATCCAGGAGCTTGGGTGTGCCTAGGGCCAATCACAGTTGAGAAGATAGGCTTTCAGGCTATTTGGAGCTTAATAAATATTGGATGGACGGACAGACGGACAGACGGGCGGGTGGTGGGGTCTGGAAGGAGAGAAAAGGAATCAAGGATGACCCCCAAAATAACCCATACCAATTAGCATGGCCTTCAAGCAAGCCCTAAGCTAGGCACCCTGACATCCTTTAAGACTTTCTTGCATGACTTTCCTTTCTTGCATGACTTTTGAACTATGGGGAAACGTTAGAGGTCAGACACGATATATAGGAAATGCCACTGGAGTTATCCCCAACCCTGGGGCTAGTGACCACCCTCCTGTGAGGAGCTGTGGGGCCCAGAGTGCATTTGAGCAGTGGGAGGCAGGGCTGTCCAAACACAGATGCCGCTGGAGGTGGGGCATAATATGTACCAGCAAATATTGATCCTGCCCCTTTGCCCAAAGCAGTTCCCCTCCAGACAATGCCAGGGCGCATCAGTGGCTCTGGGCCCTAGGCTGCAGGCCGAGGAATGCGGACTGCATTGCAGTCTGTTTGCTCATCCCCCAGAGCTTGACATTCCCCGGATTGACCACCCCCTTTGAGTGGCCCTGGGCCCCAGTACCAGCCAAGCCCCCCATTCGGGGTGTTTGCACAGGGGCTGCTCTGCTTAGCCAACACTCATTAGAAAAGGCTTCTCTCTGCGAGGCGTGTTTCCAGGGTGTGAGCGGGGGCTTTCTACCCACCTCCCTTTACCTGCCCCGCCCAGTTCTGGCTGCCTTTAGGAACCCATGCAAGTGGGGCTCTTAAACGTCAAAGAGAATATGAGAATCCAGCCAGGCCTCTGGAGAGGTATTTGTCGCCATCACCCTCATTTTAGAGACGACCAAGAAAAATACACTTGGAGTCACTCCGTTTGGGGGCAAGCTCTCTGTTAAGAGCTTTTGAGACAGACCCCAGGAAAGGGACATTGGACAAATTACTCAACCTTACCTCCCCTCACCTGCCCCACCTCCCCATCTGCAGGGTAGAGACAACAACAGTGCTGCCTCCTCCGAGATTGAGAGACCTAATAATTGCCTGGAACACAGCTGGTGCTCGATAAGCAGAAACGGATTGACTCAGTGGGAGCTAGGGGCAGTCACGGTGTGCTGGAGAATTCGCTGATTCCGCCCTGAGCTGCAGTTGCCGGAGCGTTCTGGCTGACCTGTCCAGCAGCAGTGGGCCTAGTAGGCTGAAGGGACGGTTCCAATCCTTGGCGCTGAGTGGACACACCAGGCCAATTTCCAGCTCTCTCCAGCTCGCATCATTCCAAGGAGATCGTGAAAATGGATCCCATAGTGGGTAGGGAGGTGGAGGGGGGAGACTGAAACTCTATTCCGCTCATGGTCAGTTTGATTACTTTGGCCTGGAATTCTGGTCTTCAACAGCAACAAAGGTGGCCTGAGTGTCCTTATGATTGGGGCTTCTTGGGGCAGGGAGCCCCCCGGCTTCCCCAAGCAGCTCTGCCCTGATCACTCCCCTTCCTTCTCTGTGTTGGGCCACAGTCTGGGCGCTGCTCTAGTTCCAGAGCCCCTGAAGTTTCTTGGGAGCTCAGCCGTGCCAGGGGCCACCATTGTGGCTTGTGGGTGTTTGGGTTTGGGGTTATTTTTTGAACAGTCTCTGTCTTTCTGTTTTGCTTTCTCAGCTCAGCCCTTAGCAAAGGGCTCTGAAATGGCTGTTGACATCTTCCCCTGCTTTGGCTTGTGCCAGCTTCTGGCTGCTCCTTTGCCATTTCAAGGACCTACTATGTGATTCATGTTGATTAAGAGCACAGATTCTGGAGCCACATGGCGTGGGCTCAAATCCCGCCTCTGGCACATATTAGCTGAGTTCTCTTGGGATTATCACTTGGCTTTTCTGAGCCTCAGCTTCCTCATCAAAGAAATGGAAATGCTAATAGCAAGGTCAGTGGAAGGATTTAGGAAAGTGATGCATGTGGAGTAATTTGCTCATGTCTAGTACGTAATAAGTCAACTGTGAGCTGCATACACACACACACACACACTCATTTAATTTTCATCATGGCCTTGTGAAGTTGGGAAGCGGGAATCATCACTCCCATAATAGTTGGGGATACTGAGTTTCATCACCTGAGCTCACTCACCTGGCAGGTGACAGAGACTGACTTTAAGAGAAGCCTCCAACTCTAGAAACTATCTGGTATTTCTTCAGCTTAAGTATAACTCAAAAGAAGACCTAGATTTCTTGCTGAGCATAATGTCAGAACTCTCTCTCTCTCCCCCTTTTTCTCCCCCTCCCATCTTGCTCCCCCCACCCCAATCTATGACTCAACTCTTAAGACCCTGAGAGAAGGATTTGAGTATAATTAAGTTTCTTGGAGACCTGAACCCAGGAGTTGGGGAAGTGAACTTGGCAGAGGGAGCACAGTGTGCTCGGATACCTGGGAATGGTGTAGAACACGTGACTCAGAACCATCCACCCGTGAGTCAGGGGAGCTGAGGTATTGATACTCCTGTTCTTGTCCATCATTGGTCCATAGAGCAGTACTCATCCCCAGCACCGGCCTGCTCAGGCAGCATGGGATCTCATGGTTAGAGAAAGCCTCAGGCAAAGAAACGCAGGTGGTGGCACTTGAAAGTTGGCTGGGAGTGTTTAAGGGGAGGGGATATGGGTGGAGCAGGGGCGGTGTGGAGGAAGTATCCTGGACATCCATCTGTCACTGCACACATGATTCTGGACTGTGGTCATCTGTTTCCTGCTCTCCCCTCCAGCTCCTTAGGGCAGGTCTCATTCGTCACAACACAGGGCTCATAGATACATTGAATGGACGATTCTAGACTCTTAGACTACTACCCTTTCAGGGCAGAGAGAGGCCTTTGGGTCAATTTGGCCCACCTTCCATACGATGTATGGGTCCTTTCCTCAATTTCTAGTGGCAACCTCCCTACCACCCCTCTTGGCAAACTCAGCACTGTTGGGGACAGCCTGCCCCATCATGAGACAGCTCTGACTGTGAGAAAGAACTTTGTCACCATCATCTGTGTTCACTGATTCTTTGTCCAGGCTTTGTCCCTACTCTGGGTGACAGGACCTGGGTCAGCTCTTGGGAGAAGTCTGCCGCATCCTCTGGAGACTTGTGGCTGGTGGAAGACTCCCTCGGAAGCCACACCTCTTGTGTTATACCCTAATGACACAATTGTCTGTGTCCAGCTGCCTCCTTGCTGAGGGTGGGAAAGAGACTTTCTTCTGTATAAACAAGTAGCTCAAAGACCCAAGGGGGGGGAATTTGATCTGGGGTGAATGCCTTAGTTTTGCAATTCTCCTGTGAGTCTGTGGGCCAGCGCTGGCTGGGTCTACAGCTTCTTCTGGAAGGAACAGGCCTGTGAAATCCTAGGTTGTGCCAAATGTCCCATCAGGGGATTCTGCTTTTGGCTACAAGGGGGTGGAGACCGAGCAAGAAAGTGGTTGTGTAACCCCGGGTGCTGACCGCAGCTGTAACAAAGGCAAAAGCACTTGGTGAGGGCCAAGTTTGCCTTCAGAGGCCAGCATGCCTTGTGCTCCTTCCCCTCCTCCTGCTCCCTGAGCAGCCCCATCCATCCCCTCAGCCAGCAGACCAACCTCAGAAGCTCGCACATGGTTCAACAAAACAGCACAGACTCACAACACCCCCACTGCCTGCCAAGCAGGGGGCCAGGCGATGGAGATATTGAGGCAAAGATGCAATTTCTGTCATCTCAGAGTTCCAGCTCTCCAGGGCTTTGAGAGGTGCCCACTTGTCAGTAGGGAAGAAGCAGAACCAGGAATCAGACACTTGGATCCAAGTCTCATCTTGGTAAATCTTGGGCAAACCAGTTAGTTCAGGCTGCCGTAACAAATATCACTGACTGGGGGCTTCAACAACACACTTTCATTCTGCACAGTTCTGGAGGCTGGGAGTCTGAGGTCAGGGGGCCAGCAGGGCTGGGTTCTCCTCCACAGCCTCTCTTAGGGCTCGCAGAAGGCTGCCCTCTTGCTCTCTGTGCTGATGGCCTGGGGCCTGTCTGTGTCTCCTAATCTCTTCGTGTGAGGACACCGGTCAGATTGCCCTAGAGGCCTCATTTCGGTTTAATTTCTCCCTTAAAGCCCTATCTCCAGGGCACCTGGGTGGCTCAGTTGGTTGGGCGACTGCCTTCGGCTCAGGTCATGATCCTGGAGTCCCTGGATCGAGTCCCGCATCGGGCTCCCTGCTCGGCGAGGAGCCTGCTTCTCCCTCTAACCCTCCCCCCTCTCATGTACTCTCTCTCTCTCATTCTCGCTCTCTCAAATAAATAAATAAAAATCTTAAAAAAAAAAAAAAAAGCCCTATCTCCAAATATAGTCACATTCTGAGGCACTGGGTTAGAGCTTCAACATATGAAGTTGAGGGGGTTGGTCACACAACAGCCCGCAACAATCACCCAACAGCTCTGCTCCTCAAATTTCTCATTGGTCGCCCAGCCAGAAGGTTACTGTGGAGCTCAGGTTAGGCAACGTGCACAAAACCAGGAACCGCCACGCAGGTGTGAAGGGTTGCTAACTGGGGGCCCAAGGGACAGAGGCAGCTGGGACACCTCAGGAAGCTGTGGCCATAGGGGAGATGTTTGGGGGCATGTGACTATCTCAGAAGACAGACAAGCCCTCCCTTCCCTTTTCTCCTGGGGCACATGGTCAAGAAGAGCGAAGAGCTAGGACCGTGGCCCGGGGGTGACTGGTGTGACTTATCATCATTCTCTGCTGCAGAGGAGGTGTGGGCAGCCGGGATCACGCTGGGAGGGCGGGGGGGGGGGGGTGAGCAGGTGGCCTGGACTCACTTTCCCTGCCCCTCCAGGTCACTCTGCCCACATTCCAAGAATACTTGTGGGCCCTCAGTTTCCTCATTTGTGTCATGGGCAAGGAGAAAATTTAACCTAGAGGATTTCTGAGTTGTGCAAGCCTGAGTGCTGACCGCAGCCTGTAACAAAGGCAAAACCACAGGCCAGGAGCCAGCTTTGCTTCCAGGGGCCAAGCTTGGCTGACTGTTCTCTGGTATTACGACCGTGACTCTAGATTCTTGGATTCTCTAAGGGCCTGGGACCAAGGTCCTGTCCTGCCCACTTGGAACAGCCTGAGCCCTGACCCTGGTCACAGCCTGAGTACGGACCCTGGTTAGAGGCTGAATCCTGACCCCGGTCATAGGCCGAACCCTGCCCTGGTCACAGACCAGAGTATGGATGGCCTAGTGCATGCCACTTCCATGATAGGAATCACACCTAAAATGTGGGGTCATATGTGGATCCCCTTCTCCTCAGCACTCCATCCCCCATGAAGGGGCTGATTTAAACATTGCAGGTTGGGGCCTCACCAGAAAAGAGATAGCCCCCACCCTTCCTGCCCCATCGTGTTTGGTCTGAAAGCTGGGCGTCTGGGGCCTGGGGCAAGGGGAGGCCATCTTCCCCTGTCTTGCTTCCTTTGGGTACGGCAGGGGCAAGGCAGGGTAGGGGCACCGAAGCCTCGAGAGATCTGCTGCTCGGGAGAGTTTCTCCCAAGCTCCGGGGTGCTCAGGTAGCTGGAATTTACGGCATCAGCCCCGCCCCATGTCATTAATAAAGGAAAATTAGCCCTCTCTGGGTGAAGACATTTTTCATGGGAGTCTGAGGGCTGTAATGAGGCATTATCAAAGCCCCAACGTGCCATATGAATTTTATATGCCCTGTTTCCTACAAGTTCTGAACAGCTCGGCCGATTTATAAGGTAATGATTTTTCCATCCATAATTTCTTTCGTATGATTTTTGTAATGTAGACATTTCCCCCTCCTGGCTGGGCTGTGCACGGCGTGGTCGAGTAGATTAAGGCAAGGCAGGGAGGGAGCCCGGATCAGTGTGCAAGGGCCACCCAGGGCCGCAGTGGGTGTGACAGAATCCCGAATTCTGTCCTACATCGGGTGCTGACTCCCGGCAGCCACTTGGGCAAGTGACTTCCTCCCTCTGGGCCTTTGTTTCCCCATCTTTCCAGTGAGAGGGCACTATTTAGATCAATCTACAGGATACTGTCAAGAACAATTCCACTCGTCGCAACCCCACATTTTGTGCATACGTGCCCTGTGTCAGGCGCTGTGCTGGGCACTGCAGGCATGAGGACGAATTCAATACAGGCCCTCCCTCCCAGAGGAGCTGTAGGAAAGAGGTCGCGTGTTTTGAGAACATAGAAGTGACTGGTCCTTTCAGAGGGCAGCAGGGAAGGCTTCACGGGGGAGGTGCTTACAAAGAGCACTGTGAAGGAGAAATCCTTTTGCCTGGCCAGGAAGGACCCGTTTCAGACTTTGTCAGTTGAGGTGGTATCCCCTTCACCCCCATCTGGGGCCTTGGCAATGGGCCCAGCTTCCCTGAGTGCAAGACCACCTTCAAGGTCCCCCCAAGACACTCCAGAGGAGCTGGCTCCAGGAAAGGGCCTTTCCTTTCTCCCTTCCAAGTCCAGTGCCTCCTCTCCAGATGCTCCAGTGGGGAGGGGGTGGGAGCAGAAACACCTGGGAGGAGCCCTTGCTTACCCATAAATCTGCCCCCTCCATCCTTTGATGTGGACACTGCTATCTCCCTAGGATCACTGCCCGGGAGGTAGCTATTGAACCGAGGGTCAGAGGGCACCCAGCCCTCATTTTTGAGTGAGCGTGGGCTTTAACCTCACCTGGCCTGCGTTATGTTAAGCCAGAATGTCTTACAAGATGTGACTCACTCCTGGTCTAGGCAGGCGTGGCAGCCCCACACGGTCAATCATTATCCACATAGCAGCTCAGCAGTGGCTGGAACCGTTGAAAACCCGGTGAGTCCTCCGGACGCCTGGCCTGTAGGACTTGGTGCGCCCCCGCCAGGATTATTTTCTTTTGTTCCTTGCATTGACCAGATGTTCGGGTGTCTCTGAGACCCAGTCTCCATAGGTCACAAGCCTCACTCCCTGCCTCGCTCATCTCCCGGCCACCTCTAGAGGTAGGGGCGGTTACCAGTGCTTTTCTCAGGAACGGAGACCGGGCCCAGAGCAGTTGCCTGCCGGGCTGTGGACGGGCAGCAGATCAGAGAAACGGGATCAGAACTCGGGCCTTCCGATTCCTACATGGGCACACATCCTTTCTGCCAGGGCAGCTCGTTCTCACAGCCCAGGTGCAAGCCCAGCACCGCCCCCCCCCCCCCACGTGTGAACTGGACTCGCGGCAGTTGGGCGAGCGTCAGCAAACCCAGGGGAGAGCAGGATGGAAATGATGATGGTGCAGCTCTTGGCATGCCTCTCTCCCACTTCTCAGAAGTTGGTACGTTTGCCTTGGAAAGAAAAGCCACTTCAACTTTCCTGTAATAAAGTTTTCTAATTAACTGGGGGGTTGGCAGTGGGGGGGGGGAAGCACGCTGAAAGTATTAACCACATCTTAGCTATATGTTGGTTCTTTTTTTTATTTTTTTAAAGCCGTTGCATCGAGAGGCTTTAGGAGTCTTTGCACAACAGCTGTTAAAGTATTGCCAAAAAGCCAGACATGGGATGTTCATGGTACCTGGTCAGTCACCCAGACCCCCTTTGCAAATGCATAAAGGACAGATGCACCTCCTCTGTCCCTGATGTCCACAATATGCAGGTCAGCTTGGGAGAAAGGAGGCCCACTGGGTGAGTCTGGGAGGAAGGTCAGCATCCACTAAGCACCTACTATGTGTCGGGCATGATTCTGGGGACTTCAACTTCAATAAAACACGTTCATTTCCCTGGAGAAGTCCACAGTTTAATGGGAGCTAAACACATTAGGAGGAAATTACTCAGATTATAAAAATATATTCCTCACTACAAAAAAAAAAAAAAAAATTTCTCAGCAGCCACACCACCTCAGGCCCTATACTCATATACTTTATATCTTAAACCCCTAAAATAGACTTTAAACACCCACTCAGACAATGAATTTGCTGCATTTCCTCCTGGAAAAGGATAGTACTTTGTTCTTAGTATTATTATTATTAATTATTCTCATTGCCATTAGTAGCAGGCGATGGAGTTAGACTTCCTTGGTCCATATCCCAGCTCCACCATTTACTAGCTGGGTGATCATGCGCAAGTTATTTTACCTCTCTGTGCTTCAGCCTCCCAACAAGAAAAAGGAGAATAGTGCCTATACTGTAGATCATTTAGCAGAGATCATGCCTATAAAGCATTTAACCCAGTGCCAGACGCTTGGTAAGAACAAAACAATTGCTCACTGTCATTGTTGCTATCCTAATATTAAAGAAAAGGAAGTTGTGACTTAGGGAAGTAAAATATGTGAGGGTAAGGTTAGAACAGAGACCAGAATCCTGACCAAGATGCCAGACTGCTATCAGTCCCTAGGCACGCTGTCAGACTGGTCACTTTCTCTGACCCTCAGCAGAAATGCCATTGTGGTGGGAAGAGGAGCCTTGCTTGCAGGAGAAAGGGGCAGGCCGAGACTCTGGAACACAGTGGGCAAAGCTGGTCTCAAGCATGCACCCGGGCAGTGCCTGGAGATGGATGGATGGGGACAGAGCTGCCAAGCAGATGCCTGTGCAAGACAGGTCCTCCCCCCATCCCTCTGCCCAGCTCACAAGGTGCCTGCTGTTGGTGACCAGTGGGAGGGTCTCCTGCCCCCGGGGGAGAGAACTGACCAGGTGCACCTCTGGCATGTTCCAAGAGCTGAAATTCTTGCATTCTACTGTCTCAGAATGCTGAGGGTCTTTGATTCCAAGTGTTTGAGTCAAGGGGTCTAAGCTTCTGCAAGTGTCCCAGTGTAGAATACGGTCAAGCCCCTGGGCCTTTGCTCATGCTGCTTCCACCACCGGGAACTCCTTTATCCCCGAATCCTGCCTGTTGAAATCTTATCCTTGTACATCTTGTAGGAACAGATGTTCCAGAATCCATCATGCCCTCCTCGGTGTTCACATTACATGAGGCTTCAGCCTCTTAGGAAGGACTTAGTTCATCCTGCTGCAGCCTCGGAGCAGACTTTCCGCCCGTGTTTTCCATCTGCCTGGAGGGCAGGGACAAACCTCGGCACGCCTGGGTTCTAAGCGCTCAGCACCCAGCACGGGGCCAGGCGCAATGGATGTTTGTGCTGCTGACGTGGATTTGAGTTGGAAGGTTGTGCAGTGTCTGGGCAGTGGGAGAAACACGTCGCGATGATGTGAGCAAAGGACACAAAAAAGATGGACTTCTCCCACCTCCCGCCCGGGCCACCAGCCAGCGCTGGACTGGTCCCAAGTGCTATGGCCCTTGTCGAAGACAAGACCACCCTCCCACCCCACCACTGGGCAGGCATGGGCACGCACAACTCCTGTGGGCTCTGGGAGAAAGAGGTCCATTCAAAGGGAAGCCTCTACAACCTCTTAGCTCACACTCAGAGGCTTAGATCACCCTTAAAAGTGTGGTCAGCGCGGTGTTATTGCTCCCCAGCTGTAGGGGACGGCGACATGATTTACCTGCATCATTAACTGCTCGCTGCACCCAAACTCTAAGCAAACACAGTGCACTTGGCTAAAATTACCTGCTTCCGAGCTCCTGCTTTTCCTTGAGGGGTTCAAAGCATTCCAGGAGTTAGGGCTGAGGGCAGCTTCTATCGGGGCTTTCTTCCACAGCTTATGGGCCTGGGGCTGGGAGCCCATCAGAGGGATTCAACAACTCTGGCCATTCCATTTCCAGAAAGACCCATTCTGAGTTAGCACCTCAGGGGAGGGCAGTAAATGATCTTGTGCTGGGGTCCCTCTGCTTTTCAGGTCCTGCACACACCTCATCTGTCTTCTCCTGCGAGACCATCTCATTTTCAGCAACTTCTAATGAAGCTGGTAATTTCTTCTTCTCGAAAAAAATGTTTACGAGAATTTCGGGCCCCCCTTTCTCTGCCTCCTGACCGATGGGCCACTCCTTCACCACGGCCCAGCTGGCTCCTCCTGGTGTCCCTGGCCCCTACGTACCAAGAGCTGTGGGGCTCCATCCTCAAACCTCTCCCTCCTCGCTCATTTTCAGAGTCATCTCCCAGATGTCTATCTCCACCCTGGACTTCCCTCCTGAATCCCAGACTGCTGTGTTTGGTTGTGTCCTGACATCTCCATCTGCTTGTTTAGCGGGCGCCTCAAAATTAGCAAACCCAAAACCAGACCCCGAGTCTTCCCTGCCCCTGAACCTGCTCCTCCCATGTTCTTGGACTCAGGAGATGGAGCTTCCCATCTAACAGGTGCTCCGGCCCTAGCAAGTGGCCTCCTTCCCAGCTCCTCTTTTCCCCTCATACCCTATATCCAGTTGGTCAGCACATCCTACTGTCTCTACCTCCATGGTGGATCCAGAGCATCACCATCTCTCCTCTCCCTGCCCGGCCCCAAACCCACCACCATGCCCTGCCATCACTGAGGTGGCCTCACTCCCAAGCTCCCTCCTTCTGCCTCTGTCCCTTTGCATGCCGTGCTCCACGCAGCAGTCAGAGTCGGCTTCTCAATGGCGAGTCAGGTCTCACCAGCCCTGGCTTAAAACCCTCCATGGCTTCCTCCTCATTCTGAGGAAAAACCAGTGTCCTCATGATGACCTGAGATCCTCCGTGGATTGCTCCACATCCCCACCCTGTTACCATGCTGACCTCATCTGGTACCTTCTCCTCCTTCACCCCCTTCGCTGCCACGAAGCCATGCTGGCCTCCTTGTTGTTCCTCAGCCATGCCAGCCATGTTCCTGTCTCATGTTGGAGACTCCTTCTGTCTCCAGGGTTCTCCAGGAATCCCCCATGGCTGCTCTCGAACCACCTTCAGATCTATGCTCAAATGGCCCCTTCTCAGTGAAGCCTTCCTTAACCACACTAAATAAAATAATACCCCACCTGCACCCTCCTGATCTCCCTTACCCTGCCTCGTAGTTTCTCCATACAGCATGCAAATATGTTTACTTGTCAAGTCCTGTCTCTTCCGCTAGAACATAATCTCAACATGTCAGAGAGTTTGTTTTGTTCACTGCTGTATCCTTGGAATCTAAAACAATTTCTGAATGGAGTAGACACATGCATATCAATGAATCATCCAGTTAACCATTTAGTAAGGGTTGTAGAGGAAGAAAAGGAAGCTCAGAGAAGTATACCACTCGGTTTACACAGCTAGCACATAGGCGTGGTGGCAACTCAGTCCAACTCTGGTTGCCATGTCCTGTCACAGAATGCACTTTTTCTTTCCTAGAGTTTGGTCTTCCCAGCCATGACACTTGGAAGCTTTATCAAGGCCTGGTGCGGGGGAGGAAGGGAGGACATCGGTAAGACCAGTCCCCTCCCTCTGGGAGGTCACAGCCCTAACAGGAGATCAGGCAGAGTGAGAAATCAAAGCAGTAGGTTGGGAGATGCTCTGTGGAGGGTGGGTCATACAGCCTGGGGAGGTATGATGCCCTGAGACAGAGCTTCTTGACAGGTGAGCCAAATCATGACCCCAAGCCCTCGTGTGGTCCCACAAGGTCAGGGGTAACCAGAACTCCTGCCTTTCATCCCAGTGTGCCCAATGTTGTCATTTTCCAGATGCGTCTAGAGGGAAAAGGTTTAGAAAGGGAACCCAGTATCAAAAAGCTGCATTGTACCAGGCACTTTCTACAAGCTTTCTGTTTAAATGTTCACAATAACCCGCTTTGTCATCAAGATCACAAGGCAGAAGAGAAAGTGGGGCAGGCCCTGTAGGATCTGTCCAGGAAGACCAGCTCAGCTCGGGCCCTTGGCTCTGGGGAACCTCTTCCCTCTCCTCACCCCTCCCCAGGCTGAGGTCGTGGCCCCTGACCCGTGCCTCCCATGGCCCCTGTGTCCACACTTTTTCCTCTGGGCTGTGGACTCCTCTAGGCAGGGTGCTCCGGGGCAGCTATAGCTGCCCTCCGTCCGTGCGCGGCACCTGGCAAAGCAGCAGGCAGGCCGTGAGACTGAGTGAGGGATGGAATGAATGAGTGCGTGGAGACTCGGCGGTTTGGGTGATTCGTGCAAAGTTACCCACCGGGTAGGTGACCGTTCCGGGACTCAGCCTGGAGCCCGGGCGTTCCTGCAGTGTCCCGTCACACAGGGGCCTTGTCCTGTTGCTGTAGCATCTGGCTTGTGCGCACTGGGCTGGGCCTGCCTTAGGGGATGAGCCAGGCAAGGCAGACTGCTGTGGGAGTCTAGGAAGAGAGCCCCCAAAACCCGCCTGTCAGACCCAATAGGGTTGTTCTACTGTTCATGGGGGTCTGGCAGCCCAGGGTCCAGCAGGCCTAGGAAGGCTTTCTGGATTTGGGAGGATGGGATTGGGAGGTGGTCCATAACCACAGAGCTAGAGGAAGATCCCCATCCTTACAATGGAACGCTGGTTTTTTCTCTGCTTCCTAATCGCAGAGAAATGTCATCAAGCTCCAAGTTGATTCTCCCTCTTCCCTGGGCCCTGGTTCAGGCAGAAGCTCAGGATTGCCAACAGGGAGTTTGGAGCTCGTAACTCAACTGTGGGCAGGGCCTGGGGGGCCTGATTCCAATTAAAGATGTCAAATATATTTATGGATTATGCAATCAACAGGTATGCGCAGCCTCGATGGCCGACCAGGCCACCCTGGAGATAGGCCTGTAATTAATTAATCCCAGTGGGCCTGCCAAATTCTGTTTCAAACATGAGTGCTCCGGGGGATATTGGGGACCAAGTCTGGGGCATGCTTTAGACCGTGCCTTGCTTCAAGGAGGGCCAAGGAGCTGGGCTACAGGGTCTGTCTGAGCAGAGAAAAAAATGTGAGACTCAGGGGATGTGGGTTTGAATCACGGCTCTACCACTTACTAGCTTGACTGGTGTGACCTCGAACACATTACTGAAACTCTCAGAGCCTAGTCTCTGCTTCTGAAAAAGGGCAGCCCTTGGATGGGCGTGCTTAACTTTCTCATTCCCGACATTGTGGCGCCCATAGATGGACAGACAAAGCAACCACTCCTCATAAGGAATAACTACTATGGACAGCACATGCTCATCCTAAAATATCTCTAAGCCTCACTTTACTCATCTGTGAAGTGGACTTGCCACCCTGCCCTCTGGTATCTCTCTGGTCCTTTGAGCTCTTCCCAGCTGACAGATTCAAACAAGATTCTCAGCAGACTTGGGCTCTGGCCTGGTCCTCAGTTGCACTGAAAGTAGGGAGGTAAATCCCTCCAGGAACTCACAGTCCATCAGGGGGAGGGGGGAACACCCACCGGGATTTATAGGAACAGGGGCGGCCGTGACGCAACGAGCTCGGCCACGGCTGGAGGGCCGGACGCTGCGCTGCCCACCGCCCACGGTCGGCTCAGCATCCTCACCTTCACCAGGTAGACGGGCCTCCGCCTCGCAGCCTGGAGTCTCGGAGAGGTCAGTGGTGCTGCAGATAGCAAGCACAGGGTCCTCCGCCTCCGCTCGGTATGGCGTCACGTGGCTGGTCGTTGTCATAATTGGGGGGGGCCAGTGCCAGCATGGGTCATCAAGCGCTTCACGTGGGAGCTGGGCCTGTTCCAGAGCTGTCGGGTTTACTCCTTACTTCTTGTCTCTTCCCTTCCCCTCTGAGATGTGATTCGAATTTGATAAAATTCCCTCCGGCTGCAGGCCAGAGCATGGATTGTAGGGATCCGGTGAGCAGGCCGATGGGCCAGGCCAGGCGGAGGACAGCCGGGCGAGCTTGGGAGAGAGAAGGCCGTGGCCTCGGAGGTATGTAGGAGGCCTGCCTGGCCTGACGAGGAGACTGGTGAGGTGAGTGAGTGCAGGCGTGTGCGGGCATACGCATGAGTGTGCTGCCGCGGGCATGCATTCTGTGTGTGTGAATGCGTGAGTGTAAGTGTGTGCACACGCATGAGTGTGTGGTGGGGACCAAGGGGGCAGGATGAAAGGAGAAGCCGGACTCCTAGCACATGAAGTAGAGGATGGTCCAGAGGAAGGCTGACCCCGTGCGTCCCCTGCCGTCCCGCACTTGGTCATGGCTGTGTCTGCAGAGCCCACCTATTAGGCAATGGGCTCTTGTTTGAGAATGCAGTGTGTGGTGGCGTTGTGGCCTCTTGGGGAACACCTACTACATTGTGTAGCACGTCCTCTCATGAGAATGCTTTGCATTCACGATCTGACTTAACCCCAGCTCTGCAGGCCCGAAGCCCAGCGTGACCTACTCACGGTGTGTGCGCCCGACCAGCAACCCCCGCCACAGGAGAGAGTGTCAGGGGCTGACAGAAACCGGCCAGGCCGCAGGCCACATGCACGTCCAGCTCTAGCCCCTGGTTTGCTACCCCTCTTTCCTTCCGGGGGTCCTTGGGGGTCAGTCTTGACCCTCTGCTGGAGGCACTTACTCCTCTGTCTCCTTCCCGCACACACGGTCAAGGCCCTGAGGCCCTGGATCTGCTGCATGGCCCTCCATCGGTCCCTTGTCCTGCCAAGCCCTGTTCCCATCCGGTCGCACCAGCTGATAGCCCCGTTCCTGCAGGGCCAGTGGCTCATGGTCTACTCTGCGCCTCTTTAATAGTGCCACCAAAGGGATTTCGTCTTCCCCAGGGGACAGCTTGGGGGTGACTATCTAAACCTGTCAGTTGTAACTGACCCTGACTTTCTAAAGCATTGCTCAACAGTCCTGTGTTACGGGAGGGGAGGACATGGGAGATCCAGAGACCTGAATGAAGTCCCCAAGGACACCTGGTGAGCTGCAGGCACTCAGTGCCTCAGAGAGCCAGCAGGAACCCCAGAGATGATCTGCGGCCCCGTTGCTTCGACCCCCTGCAGAGAGAGGATGCTCACCCCCTTCTTGGAGAGCCCATCCCAATGCTGGATGCTTCCCTCAGGGCCCTCAGCCTTCCTCACACATGCCCCATCTTCCAAGCAAGACAATTGACACTCTTTCTTGCTGGAACGTCTCCAGGTCCCTGGGTGAATGACTTCTAGGAAGATTGCCCTGGCTCTGAATCCAGCCGTGGACGTCTAATAAGCGAAGCCGGTGTCCCCCAGCAGTGGGTGCAGGGAGGACAATGGCCAAGTCTGACTGCAAACAAATTGTACCCTCTCCTTCTCTCTCATGCTGTTTTCTCCTGGTGTCGCTTTCATTGAAGCTGATTGTTTTCCTGAAATTCAACCCCACATTGTGAATTAGCCCTAAGTTAAGCAAAGGCCGGGGCTCTGCTGCCCTCCTGGGCATATGTCCCACCTTGAGAGGCAAAGTGGGTTCTGCTTAAGAACATGACATCTAGGGACATGTGGGTGGCTCAATCAGTTAAGCGTCTGCCTTAGGCTCAGGTCATGATCCCAGGGTCCTGGGATCGAGTCTCACATCAGGCTCCTTGCTCGGCAGGGAGCCTGCTTCTCCCTCTGCCTGCCGCTCCCCCTGCTTGTGTTTTCTCTCTCTCTCTCTGACAAATAAAATCTTAAAAACAAAAAACAAAAAACCGTGACATCTCCCCTTAGACTGTTTGAATGCCAGTCCTGGCTCCACTCTCATTCTGTGACTTGAACACATTATTTAATCTCTCTGTGCCTTGGTTTCCTCATGGGATCTGGCTCAGAGTGAGCAATATGATTCCTACTTCCCTGCTCACTGGCCTGCACTATGAATCTTGGGCAGTGATCACCCTCTGGATTGTTTTCACTCATCACTCTTAGACCTTTCAGGACTCTCAAGCCATGGAAGGTGCGTTCCCCAGAAGCCCAGTTAGCTTCTCTCCAGGCCCTGCAGAGGCCTGATGGTCCGGGTGCTATAGTCAGCCAGGAAGTGGGTCCAAGGCTCTGGGCTCGGCTTCAGTCATGAGGAGGCTCTTGGGGATTTGTGCAAGAGCAATACAGGGGAGGAAGACACAGTAACCTGGGCAGGACAAGGGGACGTGGAGAGTGGAGACCGTCAGGAAGGTTGGCAGGGAAGGAGAGGTAGGTGGTGCAGGGCTGAGGGAGGCTGTGGTGGTCCCTTTAAGAGATTTTAAATGGGCCTGGTCACCCTTGAATCCCAAACATCTTTCAGGGCCAGGAACCCATTCTTAGCAAGATGTCCTCATGTGGGAAAAACGCAAATCCATCCCGTCTTGGTGCTGAGGTTATGGCATTTCCTGCTAAGGAGTCTGCTGTCCTGCCAAGCCTAGCCATGGACTCCCAGAGCCCAGCAGGGGACAGGGATGGATTCCACCAGTGACTTTCTACTTCCAGCCCTGGCCTCCTGAGCCCCAGACCTCTCCCTGTGGTGTGAACTTTCACAAGATCTTAGCCTTCCATGTGGATGACAAAAGGCATAGCAAATTTCCATCGAGTTTAACAAACACCATCTCGTGGAGAGTTACTCTATACTAGGCCCCAGGGACCCAGAGATGATTAAAGGGACATCCCAGCCCTTGGGTTGCTCCCAGTTCAGAATAATCCCCAACATTTATTGGATACTTACTATATGCCAGGCACTCTGCTGAATAGGGACAATACTTATGGCCCCATTTAATTCCATATAGACTGTTGTTTTCTCATTGTACAGAAGAAGAAACTGAGGCTCTGAATAGTTGAATAACTTGCCCAAGGTCACACACATAAGAAGGCTGAGGAGCAAGATTCACAACCAGGCTTCCAGTGTGGACTCTGTTCCCTTCAACATGCACAGCACATCAATGTCCTTATCGGGGATATGGATAAACCTGTGGGTTCATTACAGCAATTTAATTCGTGGGGAAACTAAGACACAAAATGGGAAGTAGTTTGCCCAAGGTCATCTAGGGATAAAATGATAGCTCTGTCATGTGAACCCAAGTCTGAGACTACTTATTTTGAGTTATTTTCTCAGTGATTTCCCTGGGGATTATAATTAACATTTTAATTTATAACAATCTAGTTTAGATTAATTTCAACTTAATTACAGTAGCATATAAAATTTTGTTCCTATATAGATTCTTTCCCTCCTCTCCCTCCTTTGTGCTGTTATTGTCAAATTAGATCCTCAGGTATTATAAAGCCCATCAATACAGATTTATAATTGTCACTTTATGAAGTTGCCTTTTAAATCACATAGTAGAAAAAAAAGAGTTAGAAACAAAAAAAATCATTTATACTGTCTTTTATATTATATAAAGTTAACTTTACTGTTCCTCTTGATTTCTTCATGTGGATTTACGTTACTTTCTGGTGTCCTTTCAGTTCAGCCTGAAAGACTATCGTTAGTATTTCTTGCGGGGAAGCTCCGCTGGCAACAAATGCTCTTAGTTTTTGTTTATCTGAGAATGGCTTAATTTCTTCGTTTTTTTTGTTTGTCTGTTTGTTTGTTTGTTTTGGTAGGATAGTTTTGCTGGACATAGAATTCTTCATTGACATTCTTTTCTTTCAGTGCATTGATATGTCAGCTAACTGTCTTCTGGCTTCCATTATTTCTGATGAGAAATTGCTATTAATTTTATTCAGAAATATGATGAGTCATTTCTCACTGCTTTAAGGCTCTCATCTTTGGCTTTCAGCAATTTGATTAGGATATGTCTACATGTGAATCTCTTTGAATTGATCCTACTTAGAATTCATTGATCTTCTTGGATGTATAGATTAACACTGTTCATCAGATTTAGGAAGTTTTCAGCTATTACTTCTTTAATATTCTTTCTGCCTCTTTCTCTGTCTCCTCTCCATCTGGAACTCCCATTATGCATATGATGATACACTTGACGGTGTCCCACAGGTCTCTGTTCATGTATCTTTATTCTTTTTTCTTTCTGTTCCTCATAGTGTCTAATCTCAGTTGACCTATCTTCGAGCTCGCAGATGTTTTCTTCTCCCTGCTCAGATCTACTGTTGAGCCATGCTGGTGAATTTTTCATATCATTTATTGTACTTTTCAACTATAGCAGATGTGATTGTTTTTTTTTAAAATAATTTCAGCCTCTCTATTGATAGTCTGTATTTAATGAGACATCATTCCCATACTTTAGTTCTTTAGACATGATCTCTTCAATTATTTGGACATATTTAAAATAGCTGATTTAAAGTCTTTGTCTAGTAAGTACAACTTCTGGACTCCCTCAGAGATACTTTCTACTGATTGCTTTTTTCCCTGTTTATGGGCCATAGTTTCTTGTTTTTATGCATGTCTTATAATTTTTGTTGAAAACTGGCCATTTAAAATAATATAATATGACAACTCTGGAAATCAGATTCTCCCGCCTTTTCAGGACAGTTGCTATTTGTTGATATTAACTGTTTGCTTAGTGACTTTTCTAAACCAATTCAGTAAAGTGCATATTCTTTGTCATGTGTGGCCACTGAAGTTTCTGCTCAGTTAGCTTAATGGTTAGCTAATGAGCTCTTTTTTACCCCAACTGTTATCCACTAACTCAGACTGCTTTGATGGTAAACTATTGCCTCTGATTGTTTTCAACAAACACCCCTGAGAACAAGTCTGTTAGCACTAGGCAAGCTCCAAAGACAGGTCAAATATAGACAGACAGCATTGAGAGTGGGATTTTCCAGGGAATCACCAGGCAGGTCATAGGGTAACTGTTGTCTGGGAATGAGGCTCTAAAGGAGTTCTGACATGGTTTTTTAGCCTCCAGTGGCTGCCAGGCTGCTGATTTTCGCTATGATTGCAGGTGTTGGTTTTCAAGGCTACCCTAGAGGAGTGTAGGGTATGGGAATCGGACAAGTTAAAATGCCACAAAATCCTCTGTTTTTACTGAAATTCAGTTGTTTTTCTTAAATAAATGCTCCCTGGATTGCTGCAAGACTTTGATTAACTTCCAGACTTCTGAAAAAAGTTGATTCTAACTAGTTTTTCCAATGTACTTATTGCTTTTATGGAAAAGAGAACTTTTTGGAGGTCCTTACTTCACCAAATGGTTCAGTGATGTCCAAATCCTTGCATTTTTGCCTGGAGGCAGGATACAGGGGCATGAAGGGGAAAGGTGGGTGTAGGAGAACACAGAAGGCAATATCCTGAGGTTTTACTAAGTGCCAAAGGCATGGTTATAATAATAAGGGTCATAGGAATCCTCAGGAGGGGATGATCAAGGTAGACTGAGGTATAGGTAAATGTTACTGGAGGAGGTGAGATCCTGGGTTGCCATGAGTGCCAAGAGGGAAAGTGCCTTCACTCATCCCAGCACCTTCTGCCACTTAACAATCTCTCATGCAAGTAATCATTCACTGGCTACACCTCTGACTACAATCTTTTTTTCTCTGAACTCCACCAAATGCCACTGCTCCATCTGGGAGACTTTTTCTTAGTTTTAAAGTTTCAGCCTCTCTTCCAGGCTGCACCTTTTGACCTACTCAGCCAGGTAGGATCTGAGCCTTTATCTTAAAACCTAGCACCATCTTCTCCTCATTGGTGATCTGTCCTTTCCCCTACTGACCTGAGCTCAGGACCAGGTAAATCCGTTCTTGGATCAGGACTCCCCATGTCAGAACCGCTCTGCCACCACAGTGTCTGGAATTCTACCATCATCACTAATTTGTTGCCTTGTCCAGTCATCTGTATTTAATAAATTCTGATTTCTTGAAATGCAAGTTCCAAGGGGTTCCTAGCCTGGAAGTCACACCTGGTGGATTCTGCCACTTACCATATGTATGCCCTAAGAATACGATTTATACGGTCCTAATTTCTAGACCTGTAAAATGAGGGGGAAGGTCTGTAAGAAGCCTTTGAAACTCAGAGCCCAGGACTGTGACAGCTGGGTGAGGGTCGTCACAAAGTCTTCCCAGCTTCTCAAAGCAGGATTAGGTGACTCTCTGGGCTCCCAGGAGCTCTAGTGCCTCCCTCTGTTGCCTACAAATAACCACACATAGTGCCTGTTTGAAGCTGTGTCTCCCCAGCCACACTGAATATAACAAGGGCGAGAACCTCCGAGATTCATCTCCACATCCCTAGCAGCCAGCACCAGGGCTTATATACAGCAGGTGCTCACATAATTTTGGTCTCCACTATAAAGTTCTTAGGACTTGCTCGAGTTTCCTGATAGTCTCACCACAACCTGTTAACGTGCAGAAGATGATGAAAGGGAAAGAAGGAAGGAAGGATTTATAGCCCTTTAAAGTTTACAAATGGTTTCCCATCTCTTAGTCATTCACTAACAAATATTTATTAAGCATTTTGCCTATCAAATCACCCCCCAAAGAGGATATCAATAATAATATCAATAATATCAATAATATCCCCATTTTGCAGGTTAGGAAATATCAATTAATAATATCAATAATATCAATAATATCCCCATTTTGCAGGTTAGGAAACCAAGGTTCTGAGAGATGATGGGTCTCCTCTGTGGTCACAGCAAATGTCAGTCTGACTGGTCCCAAGACCTGGGGCTCCCCATCACTGCCCCCACCTCCCACCTCCAGTGAGTCTGACTCACTCCACCCGAGGACAGGCAGACACCTATGATCATAAAACATGAGCTTCATGGGGCAGGAGTGTTTTACTGCCGCCCATTACCTAGAACAGCACCTGACAACGTAGTAGGTGTTCATTCATTATTAGTCTGATCGAATGAAGGAATCTTCTAAAATGCAGGGAAAGGATGAGTGACGCCAGCCTCCAGAGAGGCCTGGCATAAGGAGAAAGAACCACAGGTCTTCAAGACCTCAGGGAGCCAGGCATGTTGCCCACTCTGCTCACTTCATCCCCACAGCAGCTCTGGGGGTTGGAAACAGCCACGGGGGCCAGGGGGGCAGGAAGCGACTTGCCTGGTCACCCAGCCAGCGGCCTGACCAGCTAAGGATTGAACTCGGGTCTGCGCGGTGCCAGAGTCAGGTTCTTTCCATCCTCCAGCACTCTGACTGTTGAAGTGGGAAATATTCGGAGGGCTGGCTAATCCAGTCTCCTCCATTTATAGAGAGAGGTGAGTGATTGCCCCGACACGGCAGCCCAGCCACTGAGCTGCCATTCTTGGCACTCAAAAGTTGCCCAGAGCACACACTCTGTGAGGCTGAAACCTGCAGCAAGCTCCCAGGGAGCTGACAAATGTCTCCAGAACCCCGAGGTGTGCGCACACACCCAACACACAGAGACGGTCATGCTGCGCCTGCCACAGCGAAGGAGCCCCAGGCTCCTCTGAGTGTATTTTAAATCCATTCTGACTCCCCAGAAAGTCTGTTTTTGTTATTCACGCTGACCTTTTAAACTCCATGCAGTCCTGCATTTTTCCCGAGGCCTCGGTAGGACCTATTAATAATTCCGCTCTCCCACCAAGGCTCTGGGCTACAGCCTGCTCTCTTCTGTGCTATAAAAGCCAGTCCCCCCAGCCAACTGCTGGCGAGCTCGCCCTCCTCTGCAGACATCAGAGGGGAAACACAGCCCCCCCCCACCCCAGCCATGGGGAGAGGAGGTCATGTGCGCTTCAAAGGTGAGGACAGGTGGTCTGGCCTCCACCAAGGACAGGATCAGGACACTTGATGGCTGGGGGGGCAATGTGGCTGAGTCGGCCCCCTGCCTCCAGCCGCTTTCTCCTCTCTCTGAGCAAACATCTCTGCAAATAAATCTCCTCTTTCTGCCTTTCTCTCTCTCTGCTGGGTTACTGCTTCAATTTCATTAAAGACTCTGGAAACATTCTTCAGGCTCAGCCGAGATATATAATACGGAGAACAGAGATTTGCTTCATAACCCACAAACTATTAAAAATATTAGTGTCCCCCAGAGAGTCTCTCTTAAAGATTCCTTCTCCCTCTCTGCCTCCCTCTCCCCCTGGCTCTCAGTGCCAACAATAATGCAGGCGGGCGGGTCTGAGCCATTTCCTTGAAAGAAAATAAAGAAGAGATAAGGCCTTGGAGAAACCTCTCTTTGTGCCTGAATAATATCGGTTATCCTATACGTCCAGCTAGAGCTTTGTACTCGTCAAAGCCCCTTTCACCACCGCTATCTTGTCTGATCCTCGAAGACACACAAAGTGGGGTCATGTCCTTTATGTTAGGGGGAAAACTGAGGCCCTAGAGAAGGGAGGTGATTTAGCTTTGAGGCAGAGCTGGGCCTAGAACCCCGCTTCTTCTGGTTCCCAGCCTGGAGGGTTTTCTCATTCTAGTGAATGTATTAAGTTGCTTCATTTCTCAGTAGCAAGGCATATGCCCCGTGTGTATGAAACCCCTGAGCTCCCTCTGGTCTGACTATCTGCCAAGCATCTAGTATTTGATGTCAATACAGTTGTGTTCATCTGAGACATGTTGAGGGCATCCTCTGGGCCAGACCCATCCTTGGGGCTGAGGACAAGGCCAGAAGTGAATGAGGATGCCACACTGCTGCTCTCGGGGAGGCCCCATCCAGTGAGAGGGTCATCCAAGGTCAGGGCAGTGAGACCCCAGAAAGACCAGTCAGAGTGCCCCGAGCACAAGAGGACTCTTGGCCAGGCAGGAAATGGCCTCAGAAGTGATGCTTAGCTGGGATTTCTAAGGATGGACAGAAGTTAGGCAGAGTGGATGGAAGAGGGAAGCAAGTTCAAGGCCCAGAGGCCAGAGATGTTTTGGAAGAACAACAGAGGCATAACCAGTAGTGATGAGAGATGAGCAAGGAGAGGCCAGGGGCCCTGATGTTCGGTGACAACTTGGCTTTGTTCCTAAGAATGATGGGGTGCAGTGAAGGACTTTTTGCTATTCGTGGTTTCTTTAGGAGTGTCTTAAGTGCCGTGTGTGAATTTATCCATGTGATATTCACTAAAGGTGCCATGGGTACTTGTGTTCTGATTTGGATCTCAGTGCTGATGGAGAATGAAGTGAAGGGGACAGGGACAAGGGACAGAGGACCAGAGAGACGGCTTGCACAGAGGAGTGGGGGCAAAGAGGAGCGGTAGATTGAGGAGTTGGGAGGTAGGCTTAGGGATCCAGTGTGGGGTGGTCACCGGGACGCGGAGTCCAGGCTGACCCCGGGACCAGGGCGGCTGCTCCTGGATTTGGGTTAGGAGCCCTATGTGATTGCTGAGGAAACGGAGTCCTAGAGGAGTGACATGCTAGCTTCCCCCGCAAGTCACTGTGCTGCCAGAGTGGAGCCCCAGCTCCCCATCCCTCAAGCAGCAGCCCCTGAGTTCCTCCGGCCCCCTCCTATGCCCAGCTGGACCCTTCCCCGGGGAGGGCGTGAGCGACTTCAGGGCTCCTACAGGAACAAGCCAGAGGCTTCTCCTCCAGGCCAAATAGGGCCCTGTGGGCAGCCTCCGAGGTCTGAGAAGCCAACACATTCCTTGGGTCTTGCCCTCTGGGATATTTAAAATTAGCTGCTTATAAGAATTTGAAAAGCCAAGGCCAGGCCCCTCCTGATGTCCAAGCTTAAGGGACAAGGCTGGCGCAGGATTTCTCTGGGTCGCCATGGACTGGTCATTCTCCTCTTCAGACCTCCGAGATGACCCTCCCCATCCCCATTAGACATCAGATGAGAGCATCATCTTCTAACTGCAGTCCCCACCAACACTGTTGTCTTGTCCATAGCGTGTCGCCCAACAAGACACACAGGAGGCCCGCACAGGACGAAGGGAGCCTGTCGTAGCCAAGGGACTGGTGATAAAGGGGTCAGGTCCAGCCCTACCTCTGCTACCTGCTTGCAGGGAGACCACTCTTGGCTGCACCTGTCACATGAACGGCTGCAACTCCCAGATCTTTTAAGGACCCCACTTGCTAAGGTTCTTGATGTCGAGACTCACTTTGTCATTGGGTTAAAGTCAGCCCATCTGGAACAGGAAAGACTGCAGGCAGCTTCTGGGAGAGGCCTGGGGATGGAGAGCTCCTCTGTGCCACATCCTGGCAAGGAGCCACTTAGGAAGAGGCCCTGAGGAAGGGGGCTTTCACCTCTGGCCTTGGCAAGATTGGCCGCAGAAGGGGACCCTTTGCCAAGTGTTTTTTTCTGTATTATTTCTTCTGTGAACTGAGGCTGTATGTCCCCTCAAAGTCTTCAGCAGCTACTGGCCTAGTGCCCTTTCCACTCGCGGTGAGCCCCTGGCACAGTAGAAGAGGGAGGGAGAGGCCAGGAGGGACAGTGACTCGTCACTCCCCAACACGCCTGCCCGTACTGCCCCTCCCTTGCTGGGGGGCCAAAGTACAGATTAAGGGACCCCCAGCCAGACTTGGTGGGGGATTTTCACTTCAGGGGCCTGTTGATGAGGAAGGAGGGACATTTGGAAGACTCTAGAATCCCTGGGAGTAGCCAGCCAAGGGGAAAGTCCCCATTGCAGTGGAGCCCAGAGGGCGGGCACTGAACCTTGGAGGGGAAGGAGGGAACATCTTCCCTTGGAGCACCTGCTATGCGTGGCCCTGTGCTGAGGGGCAAGCCTGTGAGGAAGGGAACATAAGGAAACTGAGGCACAGCCTGGGGTTCCTGGTCTCAGGTCACAGTGCCTGTCGGACCCTCCTGGGGATCCCACCTGCTTAAGCCCCAGCATCCCAACTCTCTTGGCCAAGCCTTACAGTGGCACCTTTGAAGTGGCTGTCCCACCCAGTGGGTAATGCCCCAGCGTGAGTAAACCAGGTATTCCCATCCCTCCTATTAAGGAAAGGGGGAGCCTCACTGTGGGCCAAAATGCTGCTGGTTGCCCCCCTGCTGGGGCCTCGGCTCCCATTCTGAGCAGGGATAAGTGGCTGTTGGGGTGATTTTTCCCTAAGAGGCCCCTTCTCAATTTGCCCTGTTTTTACCAGGCTCTGAGAGGCCTTGAGCTCTCCACAGCAGGACAAGTCAGAGGTGAGGGAGCTGCTTCTTTCAGGCTCTGGACCTCTGATAGCTTGCTCAGCAGTCTTCCACCCTGATGTTTCTTGGCAATTTAAGGGCCACATGTGCAAGGCAGAAGCCAAGGCACTTGCCACAGGCCATGTAGACAGAGGAAGTGATGCAGGCATTCAAACCTAGAGGGTCTGTCTCTAATGTGCCTCTTGATTTGAGCAATCAAGCAGCCCACCTGCTCTGTTCACGTTTCTAGAGTCCTGAGCTAGCGGGCTAGAGAGTTCCCTGGCTGCCTCCTCCATCACGTGCCTCCTGATTCTCAGAGGCCCGAGGCTGGCCTTAGGGAGCCTGCTGGGATGGGTGGTGTTAAAGGGGGCAGGGAAGCCCAGGCAGCACCCTGAGCAGCCCTGGCAAGGGCCCTCATCCTCCTTGCCTTGCAGGCCCACACTCACCTGCCTGGTCTGGAGTGGAGCTTGGACCCATTGGCAGAGCAGGATGCTGAGGCCCCAAACTTTCCCCATCCTCACCCAGGCACTCCTAGCACGTAAGGTCACTATAGAAGGGACTCAGGGGGCCCTGCCCAAATACTTCCTGAATACCATCTTCTATGGAATGTCTTCCTAGAGGCATCCTGTCTCCCAGGCCAGTGCCCCTCAGCTCGGAACACTATGGCGCCTTCTAACTCAACAGGAACATCTCAGACCCTCTTTTACCTATTCAAAGTAAATATATATTTTGAAATAAATTATATATGTAAAATAGATTAGATATGAATTCAATATATTTTATATTAAGTAAGTTATATATCATGAGTTCAACCATAACCAAAAGCAATGGTAAAACTACAAATATCTATTCATCTAGAAAGATAGGTATTTCTCCTTCACCCAGAGTTAAGTCTGTGGACTCTGCTCCAGCCCACCCTTCTGCCCTGGCCCATGTGATGGACGGGAGCCCACCTTAGGCCACTTCAAGCCAGGTGGGCTATTTGACTTGCAATGTACACACGACCTTCCACCCAACCCCCAGTAAGCCGGACACCCACCCACCCCACTGAGAATCGCTGCTGATGGGTCACCAAGTATTTACTGAACATCCAGCATCTGCAAGGCACAGAGCATACTTTGATGAGCACACACAGACCAGTACTCTTCTGCTGGAGCCTTCTACCTCTCCCCATGGGACAGACAAGGAATCCAAGACCCAGCAGGGGTGGAGAATTGCCCAGTGCCACACAGAAAGTCAGTGGTGGAGGCAGAACATGAACCAGGCTCCTGACTCGCAGCCCCAGACCCCACATGCTGTCACGGCCTCAGAGAGTTGGCTTCCCTTGAGGGGGTGGCGCTCCATGCTGAGAACTCAGCCGCTTCTTGCTGCTCAGTGCCCACCTGGAGGGTCCCCTGAGCCCACAGGAATGCTTCTCACAGGGGTTGAGGGGGTGGATGCCTCCAGCGAGGATAGACAGTGATCCCTGAAATGAGAGACTGGATGCTCAATCCAGGTGGGCGTCAGCCAAGTAGAGGATAGCAGGAGGATCTTCCAGGCAAAGGGCATAGCTCAAGCAAAAGTGTGGCGGTGTGAAAGAGAATGTTGTCTGGGGGGACTCAGGAGTCGATAGTTGACTTTTCTGAACCATAATATGGGTGAGTAGGAGAGGGATCTAAAGAAGAGGGTAAGGGGGCAGTGGGGAGCCACAGTAGGCTTTGGAGCAAGGCAGTGTGGTCAGTTTTGCTGTGGGAAGGTCATGCCCAAGGCAGGGCTTGTGATAGACTACGGCTTTCTTCCTCTGAGCGTCACTTTCTGTATTTCTCAGATGGCTATGGTGACAACGAATGAGAAGCTAGATTAGGAAGTGCTTTGTAAACTACCGGTAGGGTCAGACTTTATTCCCGCTGATTTCCCTGCTCTGTCCATGGCCCGCTCTGTGACCCTGGAAAAGTCACCCCCTCTCTCGGAGCCTAAGATTCCCCCAGGGGAAGACCTGGGCTGGCCGTCCATCTTCCTCCTGGGAGCCTGGGACCGGGATGGAGACCTAGCACGTCCAGGGCCTGTCCTGGCCAGCCTGGCCTCCTCTGGTGGGCAGCCCTGTGCACGTGCCTGTGTGTACTGGGGGTGCTGTCTGGCTCTGGCCCCCCACGCCTTTTACAGACTGTTGGTGACGTGCCGCTGTGGTAACCGCCCATGGTTAGCCCCTCCACAGGCAGCTCCGGGGCCTGGGGACAAGGAAGCGAACTGGAGGGAAAGAAAGCAGGGAAGGTCCAGGAGCCTCGAATGCCGCCCTCAGTAATTTATGCTGTCCCTTGCCCGCGTGCTGCCGCTATTGGTTTCAGGGCCGTCTCTCCCACAGCCCTCCCCCGCCCGTGTCCCCTGTGTCCCGAAAGTGTGAGGAGTGGAGTGAGGAGGGCGTGGACTTTGGAGTCAGGCAGACACGGGTTCCAGTGCCACTTCGTCCACCGCCTCGGTGAGCTGTGTGCCCGGGCATGAGGCTGCCCCTCTCTGGGCCGCAGTGTCCTCGTCCGTGACATGCATGCCAGCCCTGGGCCAGGTGGGGAACCCCATGCATCACCGAGCCTGCTGGTGAGACAGGTCCTAGCAGCCTCGGCTTTCGGAGGAGGAGATCCAGGCCCAGGAAGGATGACAGAATGGCCGGCGTCACTCCCAGGGCCCTTTCGGCCTGTCCCCGGGGCGCCCTCCCGGGGGTGACGATGGTTGCTGGAGCCCCTCAAACCCCACGCAGCATCCCAGCAGGCGTTCTGCACCAGAACTCACAGGCTGCGGTTCGGGTCTGGCTGCGGCCTTGTGAGACCCCGGGGGGTAGGCCTGCGTAGGCCTGCACGGGCCCCTGCAGCCTTGATGTCCGCTCTCCCGGCCGGCCCGGCTCTAGGCCTCTGTCACACCAGCCCGCTTGCAGGCTGCGGCCAGGCCTTCTCTCCCCTCCCCGGCCAGCAGCCCCCTACTCCCTCTGCGTCTGCAGACCCGCGCTGCCCTTCTCCAGAGCCAAGCCTGCCTGCCGGAGAGAGAGCCGCCACTAGGGCCGTGCAAGCAGGGGCAGGGGCTCCGGGTCAGGGAGACCAGGAGGAGCCTGCCTCGGGGGCCTCTCCCCTCCCTGCCAAAGCCTCCAGCTCCAGGCAGTGACCCCGGCATGACCTGGCTGGGGCAGCAAGGCCCTCATTCTCACTTGGAAGTGAAGTCAGAGGATGGGATTTTCATTGCCTTTGCTCCAAGAATGTGCTGACGCTACACCAGCGGGGTGGGTTTTTTGCCGTGAGCTTCCTCCATGCAGCTCTGTGTCCTGAACTCCTGCCTTCCCCGCTGGGAAAAACCCGCCGCGTCCCAGGGGACGCACAAGCAACAGCAAGACTTACATCTCCTCCGTGGCTCGGCCAGGCCAGCACAGTCTGTCATCCGACTCCCTAAAAGTCTCTCCAGCATCATGACCCCTCAGTCACTGTTCCCTCCGGGAGGAGGACTCCACCCCTGGGGTGAGAGGACTTCAAGGCAGATGCTCCCTGGGAGGGCCAAGCACCCCAGCCCCAGGCTCTGAATTCGCAGCTGTCCCAGGCCCTGTGCCACAGGCGCTGGCTTCTCCGGACTGTCTCCGCTGACACACCGACCGCGCAGCCCCCGGGGACATCCTCGGCGTTTCTTGTCTGCCACCAGACACTCCTGATTCCTCGCGTGGCCTGACACCAGCTTCGGGAAATGAGGCCCGCTCCAGGGCAACCGGGGCTGGGCTGGCGTTGGCTCCAGGACCCAAGGTGGCGCCCAGGGTGGTGCTTTCTCTGGGTGACGCTCTCGATGGGGCCACAGCCTTCTCCAGCAAGGCCACCTGGATCAAGGGGCAAATGAGGCTCACAGGCGTGTTCTTATCGTTGGCCTCCTGACCCTCCGGGGCCGGAACAGAACTGTGCAGTCATCTTGGGAAAGGGTCGTGCCGCAACAGTGGTCACAGCGCTGTGTGCTGCTTGACGCCTCTGGGCCTCGGCTTCCTCATCTCTAAAACGCTGACAATACCAGCAGCTGCCTCTGGGGGTGGGAAGGGGATCCAAAGAGTTAAAAAATCAAAGCATAGTGCGTACATTATCTCCAGCTTTCCCAGCAACCCTGCAAGAAAGCAGTCCTGTCTTACAGACGAGGAAATGCCCTGGCGGGACCAGGGGCCCGGCCCGAGTCGCCGCGCGAGTGGGCTTCGAGTCCACAGCCAGGCTCTAGGTCTGCGCCCCCTCCCTGCCTATGCCCGGGGAGCTCAGGGCAGGTGCGCCCAAACCTGCCTGTGTGAGCCCAAGACAGCTGATGCGGGCCCTGCACTCTCCACCAGAAGCCCCGAACAGGCAGTGGCCTGGTTTCTGGGGTTCATAGATACCTGGGGTAGAGAGGTGGGTCTCTCCCCACAGTGAGCCCGCTGTGTGGGGGAGGAAGAGAGCCCAGCGCAACCCATAGTAGGTGGTTGTGCCTAGGGGGGCGCAGGATCTCCACTGGAGGAGAGAGAGTGTGTGTGTGAGTGTGTGTGACTCTGTGTGTGTGATGGGAGAGGCCATGCATGTGTGTGTGAAATTCTGTGTATGACTTTGTGTGACTGTGTGACTGTGTGTGTAACCGTGTATGTGGCTGCGTGTGTGTGTGTGTGTGTGCACACACAGCCTGTGCCCATCCAGGTGTTGTCCGTACGTGAGACGGCACAGGATCTCGGTGATGTGACTTCGAGTAGAATGTGAGTAAGAATGCAGACTTGCGTGTGTGTGTGCGAGTCTACGCGCGAAGGTTTGTGAGAGAGAACACATCACCCCGGTGCTCGGGATTGCGCAAGGAGCTTAGTTATATTTTCTGGTTGGCTGAGAGCTAATCAGCAGGGCCTCATTGATCCAATCCTGTAGAATGTTTTCTTCCTCTGGTGTCCACATCTGCTTTTGCAGAGGGATGATGACAGCCTGTAGGGCATACAGAGAGGGTGACCAGGGCTAAGGGCATCTTGAATCCATGCTAGCCCTAAGAGAACCGGCCGTTGAGAGGGGTTGTCCACCTATACAAGGGCTGACCCACCCCAAATCTCTGCAGGCTTTCCAGGATCGCAGAGCTCAGATGAGTTCTGGAGGCCCAATAGGTTGGCCTGAGATGGGCAGGCAAGGTCCAGCTCCATGTGAAAAGCACTTTCTCGAAATTGGAGCGGTCTGGGGGATGGAAGTGTGTGTCAGGCTCTCTGGTGCAGAGGTGTGGGCACGGCCCCCACGTACCTGTGTGGCAGACCATTGCCAGGGTGCCTCCAAATAGGAGGGTTCCTTCCAATCCCAAGATCTGGAGCCATGGTCCCTGCTTCCAAAGCCAACCCCTGGAGCTGAGTCAGGCTCCTCTGGGTCTCCCACAACTTCTCAAATAGCCCTGGGATTTCTTATACCCATTTTCCAGAGCAGGACATGGAAGACTCAGAGAGGTGAACCGATTTGCCGTAACTCGAACCCAGAGCCTCTGATTGCTAATGCGATTCTCTGTCCACCTCTCAAGACTGCACAACACAGCCTCGTACAGAATAGCTCAATTCGCTGGTAATGCCTGCAATTAGCTAGGAACCTGTGCTCAGCAGGGGGACTTGGGCAGGAGAGGAGCAGTGGGGGAGGGGACAGAAGCCCAAGCACCACCACAACACAGCACAACGAACACCTGGCCGGTGCGCACACTGAACACCGGTGAAAGAACACGCTGAAGTCCCAACCTCCTGCCACTCCCTCCGTGACCTCGGCAAGTTGTCTGACCTCCCCGAACCCTAGTTCTGTTGTTTTTAAAAATGAAATACTCCTAATTGCAGGATTGGGGGAGTAGCAAATGAGATTTTATATGCGTGCGCATGTACCAAGTCCTCAGTATGCAACAAATGGTATCTGTTGACTTATGATTACTCCTGCACAGGGAGGGAGGGCAGGACGAGAGACTGGCAGGGTCGGATGGGCAGGAAGCAAAGTGGGAAAGACAGCCCAGCAGCCAGGGCCCCAGCCTGGGCCACCACTGCGGGCTTCACCACGGGCTCCCAGTCCTTCTCCGTGGGGGCTTCTGCCGGGTGCCCCAGTCAGCTTGAAGTGGGCCAGGACCTCAGCAGCTGGCATCCACGGGCACATCCTAAGGTCTATCCAAATGTGTGCTCCTGCGCTGTGTGACCTCGGGCAGGTCTCTGCCCCTCTCTGAGGTTTGTCTGTCGAGGGAGTTGGACCTGGTTGTATGTAAGCCCTTCTCCGCCGGGCACCAGCACCTTGCTGCGGAAGGGGTGGAGGCTCAGGGTCACTGGACTTGCACAGGAGGACTTGGAAACAGTCATTGGTAATGACATGCCACCAGGTACATCCAATCATTCGTGTGAGATCATTACTGAGTATATTTCCTGTGCTGGGGCTGGAGAGATATTAGTGAACAAGACACACATCCCAGCCCGCAGGGAGTGCCTTCCTTCTAGTGGGAGGAGATGTAATAAAAGAGCAATAGCGTCGTGTGTTGGAAGGCGATGGATGGAGATACGGACAGCAGAGTGAATGGGCATGGGAGTGCCTGGGGAGGGGGTTAGCGTTTGAAATCAGGGCATCCGCGTGGGCCTCACTGAGAAAGCGAGGCTTAACGCAGAAGGTGTCAGCACAGGTGTTCCTTCCTGTGCACTCCCTCGGCTCTCTCCTGGGAGAATGTACCCCAGTGTCTCTGGTCTGTTTCCTGGAGGACAGCAACTCTGTCGGGTTCCACCTCTGCTTCCCAGCCGGGGCTCGGCCCACAGAGGGGCTCGGAATCCTTGATCTGAGGGACTGATCCGGGGTCTAGAGCAGCAGCCTTGAACCTGGGGTCAGGGGGCCTTGTCAGCCTTGTTCCCCGAGATGGGAGATCCTTCCCGGCACCAGCCTCAGAGGGCATAGCAGCCCCTCCAGCCCCGGCCCTGCACGACATACCCAGGGGCGACAGACCCTGCTGTGTTGATTGCCCAGCACCGCGTCCACACCAGGCCCAGGATTCCATCTGCTGCCAAATTCCAGGGCTGGAAATAATGAGGCAAATTGTCCCTCACCGCTGATTGACTTTCAAGTTGCTCTGCTAAACTGGGTGCAGTTGAAGTTTTAGCAAGTCTCCCGGGGACCCCAGGCGGCTTCAGTTTCAGCCTTGTAAAGAACCGTTAAGATCCAATCAAAATAAATAAAATCAGATCCAGGAAAGCGATGTGTTTGTGACTGCAGACGAAACACTCAGGATATTCATGCTGAAGCCCAGCACCCCGCTTTTCGCAGGGATTCCTTACACTAGACTGGCACGGCCCCATGATCTCAGCAGCATGTGCTCTCAGAGGCCTGGGGCCCTCGTGAGCCTCCTGCCCCGTGCGACCGAAGAGGGGAGTGCAAGGCTCGAGCACAGACGGTGTGACTGGGAGGAGAGTCCCACGGCCCCGGGCCCTTTGCAGCACGGGAGACTCGGCCCTGAACGCCTGCAGGGCACTTACTGGCCCGCAGCAGCATAAACATCGGGGAAGCAGCGGCCTCGAAACACATGGCATAACCACGGAATCAGAAATTCCAAATCGTAGGACGCCAAGCCCTCGAATGGGAGGGACGCGCTGTGGACTCGCAGGACCTCAGGCACCGGAACCACAGAAGGGCAAGTCAGGGCCGTTAAATCCCAACTCGGAGAATCCCCACGCTGGGTGGCCCGAAGAACCTCCGTCAGACAGCTCTCAGCCCACCGCCCTTGCTCTTCTGGACACACCGGGAAGCAAATAAAGGCACCAGCCGCGTTCTCCCCTCTCCCTGCTGAGGGGGCTGCTTCCTGCTCAGCCAACCAGCCCCTCACGGGTTCCACGTGCGCCCCCCAACCCCCAGCCTTAATGACATCTTCTGTTCGATGCTTCGGCTGGAATTTTTGATCAAACCCTGGAAGAAAAGTCGAAGTTATGGGAGAGAAAAATCCGGTGCAGTGCCAAGAACCACCTTCCCACTCCTAAGGTTCAGGGACATCAGTAGGGAAGCCACTGAGGCCTTCCTGCAGGGAGATGTGTGTGCCCCCGGAGATCAGTGTGAACAACACCCTCCTATAGGCGATGGAAAAGCAGGTCCCCAGCAGGAGAGGAAATCACTCAGGGTCACTCCAGGGAAGCAGTCAGAGGTGGCTTTGGAAGCCAGGCCCCCGGTCCCCACTCCCACTCTCGGGCCGCCTGACCCTTCCAAGGGGCTGTATTCACCCTTGACTGGCTGACGCCGTGTTTCCGTTCGGTCCGAGCCGGGGGTCAGAAGGGGCCCGCCTCCGTGCTGCCGGTGCCAGGCCGTGCTTGCAGGCAGGCCGGCCCAGGGCCGAGCCCGTGCTTCCCGGGCCGCGCTGCCCCCCACGCTCGGCGTGCTGAAAGGCCCCCTTGTGCGGCCGCCGTGCCTCCCCGGCGCAGCGCGCGGCCCTGTTCTCTTACCTCATAAACGGCTAATTTGTTACATATTTTCTGACGCTGTAAATGGGAGAACAAAGACCTTTTCTCTCTCATATTTTCGTTCAATTATGTTTGTGGGGGAACCTGATCCCCTTCAAAGGGGGGCCGGGGAGCTGGGGGAAGCCTCCCAGGCTTGCTGACCTCCCGGGCCTGTTCCCGGGCCCGGCCGCCGGCTGCTCGAGCCTGGGTGCCGCCCATGGGGAGGGAGGCGACGGGCCCCCTTGGCGTCCTCTGAAGGGACTGGGCCCTCACTCCAGCACGGATGCCAGTCTCAGGAGCAGGTCGGTGCCTCCAACGAGAGACAAAGCTTCCAGGAGGCAGACATTAGGGCTCTATAAGGAAGGCCCTCGCCACAGTCCACATTCATGCGTTGTGGGTGGAGGATGAGCTCCCAACCACCATAACAGCCCCTCTCTCTGTACCTGTGGCATGTCCCCCACAGGGATGTGGCAGGCACCTGGAGTGGTGCTTGGACTTGGAAAAGAAATCCTGGTGCTGAAAACCCCCGGACTAGACCATTTCTGAGACCCCACCTAAGCCCGAGGCTCTGGGACACGTTAGGGCTTCTGCCCAGCTCCGGCTCCACATCTGGGTTCCCTGAGCTCTTTCCATCCTATTTTGAGAAAGCATACCTGCTGGCTTTGAACACTGGTTCTTCCTGCTTCCGGAACCAGAGGGCAGGGGAGATGTGGCCTCTGGGGGTTGGCTCCTGGAGAGTTGGCTGCCCAAGGATAGCTTTCTGACAACTGGCACCCCAGCCTCTCTGGCCTTCCCTCCCTTTTGTGGGTAACTGAGAGTGGCAAGTCCCAGAGTAGGTACTAGAGATGAGAGGGGGAGCAAAGTAGCCCTGGTCCCCACCTTCATCCTGTCTATACAGCAGGGCTGCAGACTGGTGCGTGGCTAAGATGGCCAAATTAGCTTGATTCGTCTACTGCTTACCTGCTGTGTGACCTCAGGCAAGTCACTTAGCCACTCTGTGTCTCCTTTGCCTCATCTGTAAAATGGGATCAAAATTCCAAGTACTTCACAGGGTTGTTGGGCCTTCAATGAAATAATATTTGAGAAGAGTTTTGTGCAGTGTCTGGCATGGAACAAATGATTAGTCAGTGATAGTAAAATTGTTATCAGGATAAGCAGACATTGAACAGATGATTACATATATGGATATATGAAGACAGACTATTATGAGCACTCTGAAGGAGGAGTACAGGGTGTGGGAGAACTTTGAATGGGGCCCCGGAACTGACTGGAGCATCAGGGAAGTTTTCAGGAGGTGATGAGGGCTTGAACCATTATCTGAAATATGAGGAGGAATTAATGAAGCAAAAGAAAGAGAGATGAAAAGGGCATGCCTGGCAGAAGGACCAGCATGTGCAAAGGCCCTGAAGTGGGAAAGAAAGAGCATATTCCAAAAAACCCCATAAAGGCAAATGTTGACAACACAGAGCAAGGAGGACAGGAAGTGAGGTGAATCTGAGAAGTAGGCAGGGTCCCGCCAAGCAGAGCTGAAAGGCCTGGTTGAAGAAGTCAATCATTATTCCTAGAGCAGAACAGAGCCATGAAGGACTTAAGCCTGGGGGTGCTGTGGTCTCATTTATGTGTTGCTTTTTTTTAAGTTCACACCCACACACACCATCCCTTTTCCCTATTAGGCCTAGATCCAATGGGCCCTGCATCAGGTCAGGGATGCTCAGGGTATAGTATGCAGCCCAGACCCTTGGCCTCAAAGCCCAGGATCACCCTGTGCAGCATCCTCCAACATCAAGTAGAGATAATAGTAAAAGGGAACGCATGGAGAGAGAGAAGGCTGAAGACACACACATGGCAGGACCAGGTTGAAGCCTGGACCATGGAGAATGATTGATGGGGCTGCTTGGTATCAGGAAGGGGAGAATGGAACATGCTGACCTCAGCCTTCCCAAGGACTGATGTCCAGCTCCTGGCCCAGAAGGGATTTCTGTTACATGTGCAAATATCAGTCTGTGGTTAAGCCTCTTCATGGTGTGGATAGTGCACAGGGAAGACCTTATACCTGTCCCGAATCTATCATCTATTGATCAATCTATCTTCTATCTGTCTTCTATGTATCTATCTTTATCTCCATCTGCAACTCTCTCCTTCATACACATGTGCACACACACATTCTTACACAATTCCTGGTCACTTAGAGTCCCAGACACCCCAAGACAGAAAGAAACTCTGGCCTGCTGCTGCCCTTCCCAATTGCAGAAGTTCACAAAAGGAGAAGGCAGAACAGGCTGGAGCTGAAGGGAGGCCTCCTCTGAGGAGGTGAGCTTGCAGAAGGGGCAGGATGGATGTGTGGGTGTGGATGAGTGGGGGCCAGCAAGGAGCCCTGCCGCCCATATGGCGGGGCCCTCGTGGCAGGTCCAGGAAGGGCAGTGGAGTGCCGACTTGGGCCTGGGGCCCCCTGAGAAGGCTGCCGGCAGGGAGCTAAGTAAGAGGCTGGAGCACTCCTCCCTCTGCCCACAGTGGATCCTGGAAGAACACTGGCCCAGCATTCGTGGGGGTCTTTCTCTGTTCCCACAGGCCCACACTCGGCCTGCCCTCCCAGGTCAGAGGGGCGCAGAAGGAAGCTTGGGTAGCCCTGAGTACTTCCCGTCTGCAGAGTAAGCAGCTCTTTGCTCATCCAGAATGTGTCTGACTTCTCTGTATTCTTTTCCCAAGACCCAAGGCTCAGGTTTCAGTTTCACATTCTTTTGCCTCAGGTCTAAAAACATTTTCCTTTTCCACAATGGGGGGAAAGAAGGGAGAAGGGGGCAGAGGAGACCGGAGCTGCCCAAGTAAAACAGACAGATGCCTCACTCCTGCCTTAGCCTGCATCCCCTACTTGCTGTGTGACCTTGGGCACGTTCCTGCCCTCTCTGGACCTCAGCATCCTCTCCATAGAGCGAGGAGCCTCTGCAGGATCTAAGACCCCTCCCTCGCCTGACCTTCTCAACTTTCCCATCCTGCTGCCGGGATGTGTCACCTGTGAATTTAAACAGGTGAAAAGCGGGAGACGTTGGGACTGCATTTTAGTTTTGTCTGTGAGGCCAAGTTCTGTGCAGCTGTCTCCTTTGATGTATGCTAGCAAGAGTGTCCATCCCCCGGGGCTGTTAAGGCCACGGGCCCCATGCCAGCCCCACGCAGTCTTCTTTCTTTCCTGCCATTCTTAGCAGGCCCCTTCTCTGTCTAGCTGCTCCCCCTGGATGAGGCTCGAGGCTTTCCTGAAGTGGAGGAGGGGTGGAGGAGGGCCAGTCCCCAAAACTCGGAGCAGGGGAGAGGGGGCAGCAGTGGGCAAGGAAAGAGACTCAGAGCCCTAAGTTGGAAGGTTCTAGAACATCTAAATCAGGAAGGAATTGGAATTCTAGCCTGCATTTACTTCCTCCATGCATCCCCAGAACCCCAGGCCCACAGAGGGCCAAGACTGTTTCCTGCCTGCAGTCCGTGCTTCTCTTATCCTTTCTCCACGAAGCAGCCAGAGGGCAGCTTCTAGGTGGAAAGCCTGACTATTCATTCCTAGTTTCATCACTTCTGGGGCTTCCTGCCTTTCCTCTGATGAAGCCTGAGCTCCGGATTCCTCCTCTGCACCTGCTCCCTCCCATCTCGTGCTCCTCACAGCCGCACCTGCACTCCAGCCCACAGGGTCATCCACACACTCCCCCTAAGTGGCCAGCTTCTCTGGGCCTTTGCATGGACATCGACACCACCTGGGATTCCTTTTCTTTCTCTTCTGCATGACAAGGGCACGCTCCCACAGACATCCCATAGACACCACTGCGGATCGGATTGCCTCCCCTGAATCCCGGATGTGGCCCTCCCCCCCGGCAGGATGAGTCCCTCCTGCTGTGGCTCCCACAGCTCCGAGTTCATCCCGGTGCCCAGTCTTCACACGGTGTGTTAGCATCTTGTTGCAAGGCTTCCTTGGGCACCTCCTTCCTTGCTCCACTCCACCCCTGACCTTGAGCTCTTTGAGGATAGAAATGGTGCTGATTTGGTTCTGCGGCCTCAGCAGCCAACACAGAGCCTGGCGCTAATCCACACTGGACACTGATGAGTGAATGAGAATCCAGTCCACACGTGTTAGCTTCTGCCCCTTCTCAGAGCCACCTGCTGCTGCTTAGGGGAACAGAAGTGTCTTAAAGTGCCCTAAGGAAGGACAGTAATGTTTACGAGGTTTTTAAGGGGCCAGCTCCCTAGCCGGGGAGGACAAATCTTAGTCTCCCCACTTGGCAGATGGGTGAACTGAGGCCCAGAGAGGAGAAGGGCCTGTGCCACATTCTCGTAGCAGCACATCACTAGAAAAGCCAGAACAGGAACTTCACATGGCCTGCACATAGCAGGACGCACATTTGAACCTGGGCCAGAGCCCTGCCCCTCCTGCTGCTAGACAGACACACTCCGTCTCTGAAGCAGTTGGTAGCTGGGGCATAGCTGACGAACGATTTCGCTGGTCAGCACGGAGCGCTCCCAGGGCCAGCCCTCGCCTCGCGCCCCGGGCCCCCCGAGGTGCCCGCTCTAGTGCCGTCCTCCCTGGCGGCTGCCCGGGACCCAGAACCGAGGTCCTCACGCTGCTGGAGGGCCTGCGAGACCCTCCCCCTCCTCCCTGCACATTGGTAATTGCCGTGTGGTCAGACCAGAAGGAATTAGACGAGCCCTCGAGGAATTTCATACTGATTTTGCAAATGAAAATGGAGACTTGCCTTTTGAAGTCTAGGCAGCTGTGTCAGCAGGCAGGTCTGAGACAGCAGGGAAAGGAAAGCTACAGCTTTCCGTGGATCAGCCACTTCATAGTAATAATGATGGTGGTGGCCACCATGGCCACCGCTGACTCGCCGCCCGCCACGCACACCATTGTCCCTGTGCAGGTGTCAGTCTGCACATCTGGCGTCCCCACCCATGTCAGCCTCACAGCTGATGAGCCAGCAGAGAAGAGCCGAGTCCGCCAGCTGGGTGGAGCGCAGAGCCCGTGGGCTGAGATGGAAGGCCTTCCACCCTGGACCCTCTCCGGGCCTAATGCCTGACACATGCGCTTTAAGAACAGCATGCGCTTCCGGGCCCCTCGACCTTGAACGCGCTTCCCTCCCAACCCCACTCGTCCTGCACAGCCCAGCCTGAAGCTGATTCCTTCACCGATGCCCAGGCTGCCTCACAGACTCCCTCCCAAAGGCCCCAGTTTTTTCCTTTTATCATTAACTTACCACTTGGTCTTATAATTGCCTGTTTCTCTGTCCATCTCCTCCACCACCTGACATTCCTCAGCTTTATGCATGAGAATAGGTTGGCCTAGATGATTCTCTGGGTCTTTCTGATACATTTTGCTCTTTTTTCTCCACCTGCAGTGTATATTCAATTTAAGAGATCAGAAGTGGTGACTGGGGAGCAAAGAAGCTTCACGGCAGAGAATGGACACCGAGGCTGGGAGGGCTTGGTGCGCTCGGTCTGGCAGAGCTGGGGCACTGGTCCACATCGACCCGATGATGGGGGAGCATGGAGGTCACTTACTTTTCTGAGCTTGGTTTCCCTGTAGGTAAAAGGGGGTCACTAATGGTGGCCTCACACGGCTCTTATGAAGAATAAATGAGCTTCCATATGCAAAGTGTCTAGAATCATAGACTGTTTAAATTGTGTGGTGGTAGGGTATTGCTGTCCTAAAATGTTATGCTCATAGAGCATGACTTCCAGAGCTGAGAGGTACTCCCACACTCTCATATTTCAGAGGGGGACCCTGTGACCGGGAGAGGGGGTCCCACAATTGATCTGGGTCTCCAGTCTGCCTCGGGCTTACCTGTGCCTAAAACTGAAAGCCAGGGGACCCCTTTGCCCTCCAACAGGACAGAACCCACATCAGCTCCCTTCCTGGAGACCCCAAGCCTCTGGGCCTGCCCCTTCCCCCATACCCAGCCTGGCTATCAGCCTCCCTACCCAGCAGAATGCTAATCTTCTCGTGTGGGTGGCTCCGGATTTATGAGCATTTCCTGGCATGACTTGAAGGACAGAAGAGGAACGCCGGGATCTTTAAGGGTGGTCTTTGGGTGGAGAAACTAGGCGTTCAGAGAAAAGAAGGAAAGAAAGCGAGGGTGAGTCAGCCTCCGCTGCCCGCCCAGGGAAGCACAGAGGGCTCGGCCAGCCCACACTGCAGTGCGGAGAGAGGATGTGGCCAGCGCCGCCGGGGTCTGACCGGTGGGTGTTCACGGAGCCGGGACCGGCTGTGCTGGAAGCCAAGTCCATGGTTCTTTGGGTTGTGGCTGGGTTTTAGGATAGGGATGGTGGGCGCCTGGGTGGCTCAGATGGTTAAGCGTCTGCCTTCAGCTCAGGTCATGATCCCAGCGTCCTGGGATCCAGTCCCGCATCGGGCTCCCTGCTCCTTGGGAGCCTGTTTCTCCCTCTGCCTCTCTCTCTCTCTCTCTGTCTCTCATGAATAAATAAATAAAATCTTAAAAAAAAAAAAAAAAAAGGAAGGGGTGGGAAGGGGGAGGGGGGGGCATGCTCACTTGCTCCCCCTTCAGGAGGAATACAGAGCTGCCTTCATTTTCCATCTGATCGTGTTTACTCCTGTCCCTCCTGGATTCCAGATCAGCAGGGCTACCACAGCATTCCTCTGCTCAGGCTTCGGGCCTTCCCATCTCACTCAGGGGGAGCCACAGGCCTTAAGGGATGTGCTCCCCAGCGCCCACCCCACCATACCTCCGACCGGGTCCTGGAAATCCCCTTTCCTCTCCAGATGGACCCTCTGTTCTCCCTGCTCGGAGCCCAGACCTGATGTGACATCACCTGGCCTCCCTTATCCCGACGTCCGTGGGGCGTGCTGGCAGGAGATGGCTGTAGGCAGGAGGGGAAGAGAGTTGGGACAGTCCGTGCCCCCGCCCGCCCCTCTCCCTGCTAGGCCAGGGAGGGGTAGCTGTGCTGTCCTCCGACGTTCAGGCCCCTCACCGCCCCCCCTTTCCCTTTAAGGCTTGGGGCAGGAAATCTTCCACCGCTGCTACCCCTCAGTGCCCCCACCCTGTCCGCACCTCTGTCGATGTTCCCATCTTTCAACATGCCTCAGTTACCCTTGCAGTTGAACTTATTTCATTGGAACTCACTTCATTGACCACGCACCATCTGTTTTCTGTTGGGTCCTACCTGAGACAGATCTCACTTCCTGTTCCCCCTCACTCACTCCTCTCCAGATACACTGGCCTCCTTCCTGCCTTTCACACCCAGCAGGCCTGCCTCTGCCTCAGGGCCTTTACACTTGCTGCCTCTGCTCGACACCAGTCTTCTCTCAGGGTCCACAGAACCACCTGCCTCAGCTCCTTCTTCAGATCTCCAACATCACCTCTCTTTGTGCCTTTACTGGGCATCATCCCAAAAATGTCAACCCCCCACACACACACACACACACACACACACACACACACACACACACACCCCTCCTATGCTCCTTACCTTGTTTCCTCTTTAGCCACTATCAATCTGTCTCTAACATGGATGTTTTGCTAGTTTTGTTTTTGTTTATTGTCAGCTTCCTCCCACTGGAGTGAATGTTGTGTTTATTGCTGCACCTCCAGGGCCTAGAACAGCATCTGATAATTTCCCAATACATACTTCCTTGAATGTGTGAATTGGGCCTTTGCATGGGTGGGTAAACCAAGGCCCAGGGAAGGAAAATGACTTGCCTAGGACTTCATAGTCTAGACTCAGATGGAGACAAGATCTCTGGTCCTACCTGCCAGCCCAGAGCCAGTGTCTCGCTCCAGGAAACCTTGTGTTTATTTGGATACCTGCTGCTCAGTAGCCCAGTGTCCGGAGACAGGATTCTGTGCTGGAGGCTCAGGGGACTCAGAATATGAGCAGGAAGCAGGGAAGTCGTCGGCACTGCTTTGGTCCTGTCAATGGGGCAAGGAGAATAAACAAATAAACCTCAGCCAGACCCCGGTGGGCTCTAACCTTTGAAGAAATCTCCCCCAGGCTGGAGAAACCTTCCCATGAGGCGGAGCTACCCTCCACGCCAAGCCCGAGCACTGACAGACCGATGCAGCTCAGGGCTCCGGGGGCTCAGCTTTCCCAGCTCTGTGCCATGGGGGGGACTGGGTCCAGGCAGGGAGCTGCTGGGGTTCTGGGACGGCTAACTTGCTCAGCTTTTTATTCATTCATTCTACAAATATTTCTGAAGCGTTTACTGTGTGTTGGGCACTGTGCTCTCTGCTGGAGGACCAGCTGTGACCAAGTCAGATGATTTGCCTGCCCTTGGCGCATCACCATAGAGCAGGAAGGATGAGCATGAAACAGCTGTGAGGCTGGGGGAGTGCAAGCGTCCAACAGCCCTGGGTGCTCTGGGGGCACTATGCAGGAACCTGCCGGGCCCCCAGCCCAGGGAGGCCCTCCTGAGGAAGGAGCCCCTGCAGCCAAGTGAGAGAGGGGCATGGAAAGGTGGTTTCAGGCAGAGCAGGAGCAAGGGGATGGGCCTGAGGCTGGGAAGAACTCGGCACAAATGAGAATCCTGTGCACCTGTCAGCTGGCCCTGAATTGGAATCCCAGTTCCAGTTCGTCAACTTGAGACCCTATGCAGGTGACTTCACCATCCTCAAGGCCTGTTTCCTCATATGTCACATGGAAATAACAATCCATTCTCTGAAAGGATTGTGGTAGGGGATGGTTTCTCAGCATCCTTACAATGGCCCGTGGAACCTGGCCTACTAACCAATTCTGACCTCATCGCCTATCAGTGTCTTCCTTGTTTACTCAGCTCCCGCCACCCTGGCCTCTGCTGTTCCTCACACACGCACAGGGCCTTTGCACCTGCTATTCCCCCTTACCTCATCACTCCCTGCCCCCTTTCCTGCTTTATTTTCTCTCTGTAACACATACTGTATTTGTCAGGGTTTTCCAGAGAAACAGTACCAATAGGATGGATGGATGGATGGATGGATGGATGGATGGAGGGATTGGATGGATAGATTTCTTTTAAGGAATTGGCTTACACATTGCAGAGCCTGGCAAGTCCAAAGTCTACAGGGTAGACTGGCAGGCTGGAGACCCAGGGAAGAACTGATGCTGCAGTTTCAGTCCAAAGACAGTGTGTGGGCAGAATTCTCTTTGACGAAGGAAGTTGGCCTCTTTCTGTGAAGGCCTTCAACTTATTGGATGAGGCCCACCCTCATCTAATTATTCTGGAGCATAATCTGCTTTACTCAAAGTCTACTGATTTAAATGTCAATCACCTCTAAAAAGTCTCCCCACAGAAATATCTAGAATAATGTTTGACCAAATATCTGGGTACCATGGCCTAGCCAAGTCGACAAATAAAAGTAACCATCATAAGTGATTCCCTTGTTAACTTGGCACCCACAAGCATCTCCTTAAACCATACTTCATCTCCAAATAAAGGCAATAGCAAGGTCATAATTCTACCTAACATGATACAGCGGTCCTGCATGCAACCAGAATGCACTTCCCCAGATGAGGAGGCAAAGCCTTTGGGTAATGTTTACTCTTCTCCTTCATATACCGTAGCTTAAATACAACAATGTAAAGATAACAATACTTAAATACTATGATATAGAGTCAATATGTCTTATGCTACATGCGTGGGGGAGAAAAAAAGAAAAAGGAGAGAGAAGAAAGTATTTTATACACATACAAGTATTCTTAAAATAAGGAAGGAATACTCTTGACCTTTTGCTTTTGTTTCTGTCTTTTCCTTCTGTCGCTGGTCCTGTGCTCATAGCTGCTATTTGTAACTCCCTTCTACTTCCACTACACTCCTGTGATCCCCTTTACCTTTTGAAGGCACCACGGTTGGTTGTGGTTCACAGTGGGTGGGGTGACCCAGACCTTCATTCCCGAAGGATCTGGACCATTAGTAGTCCTGCCTGGATTGGGTTGTTACGGTTTTCCATTGACGTCGGTTAATCACAGGGCGTGGTGATACTAGGAGGCACCCTGAGGGATCTCGTGTTCTCCAGACATGCTCTTCTCTACCTCCCTGTGGGGCCGCGGTCCATTTTCCCTGCTGGTCAGGATCCGTCACGCCAGCTAGCACAGTGACTCCTTTCTTTACCTGTTGATTAGGAAGCATGACGAGCTCCAAGTGGCTGGAGGCAGTCTTAGTCCCCAGTTCAATGGAATCATTGTTGTGTGCATCTAACATGCTACATACTAATACTTCGCTAATCATCTTGTTTATTCTGTTTGCCCCCAGCAGGTAAGCTCAATGAGAGGAGGATTTGGGTCTGTTCTTCCCTAACTAAATTCCCAACATCTAGAACAGTGCCTGGTGCATGGCAGGGACTCAGTAAGCATTGCTGAGCAGGTTGGGGCCTTTGCTGTGATTTCTCTGTGCTTTGGGGTGGGTGAGGGGTGCTCATCATCCACCTCAGAACCCCAGCCTGAGAGCCAGGCCTGTCGCAAGGAGCCCTGGGTTTGCAGCATGTTCTCTGACAGAGGGGGTCCTGCTGCTTCTCCTCACACTGATGGTGCTGGGCCAGCAAGTAAGCCCAAGGCCTCGGTGTTCACCATCCCAGCCCATTCAGGACTGTTTACTAGACTAATCTGGAACAATAAACCTGTCCCCACCCTCCTGGCGCCTGCCTCACTCCATCCTAGGCCTGTGTTTGAAGATGTGTTTAAATTCCGGGCCTACACTCAGCAGACACCGCGGGCCAGCTCCTGGCAGGCCAGCCCTGGCGAGGGGGGCGGCCCTGGGATGCTCGGGTCCTCCCCAGTGGCTGGGCCTCCACACACGGTCAACCAGGGGGAGCAAGGCGGCTCTAGCCTCCACCCAGTGTTTGTTATTCCATGTCAAAGCTTTATCATAAACATTATCCTAGAGTGGGCCACAGCAGCTTTGGCGAGGAGGGTTTGTTATTCTAAAGTGGCTGGGGGCACAAGGCATGGAGGCTTGAGAAGCTGTGAGCAGCGCCAGGCTTGGGAACTCAGGGTGAATGGGAGGGAGACAGAAATCAGGGCGAGGCTCTTCCGTCCCTGTGCACAGGGTCTCAGAGGCCCCACTTACCACCCTCTACTGTCATGGTCAGTTGGGATATCTGCCTCTGAAATGAGGTCCATAGAGGTGGAGACCAAGCCCAATTAACCCACCCAACCCCAGATCCCTGCAGAGAATCCACAGAACGTAAATGTTTGTTGAATAAATGAATAAGTGGAGCTTCCCTGTATCTGTTGGAAGTACCAAGAATGCTTTTGAAGAAGCACATATTATTTTGAAGTTCCAGTTACGGGAACCTGGTCTGGAGCCAGACATCATGTCAAAGCCCAGCTCTGCCCTTTACAAGCCATGTGGCCTTGGGCCCCGTCTGCTTCTTTGGTTTCCCATCTATGAATCAGGACACCCTCTCTGCTGGCTGTCTCCCAGGGAGAGCAGAGGGAAGCCCCAGTGGGCAGTGGGCAGTTAGGAGGATGGGTTCCAGGGCTGGCCTGCCCAAGCCGAGTGCACATCCCATCCCTCTCCAGCTCTGTCACCTTGGGTGAGTTACTGTCTCTTTGCTGTCAGGTTGGGGTTTTTTAATCTATTAGTTGGAGCTAATATCAGACTTCCCTCAGAGTTGCTGTGAAGATGAAATAAATTAATATGACCTTAGAAGATGCCTGACACAGAGTAAGTGCTCAAGAAACATGGCGACCGTAGTGATGAACAGATGAGGACCTCTGTATGAGTTGCAAAAGATGGCTAGGAGGCGGGAGGTGTGGGGAAAGAGCATGTGACTCAGTCAGTCAGGTCACAGGCAGTCAGCAGTCCGCCTTCCAAAACAGTTCATGAAAATCTGCTCTCCAGCAGTGACCGGTGAACAAAGAGGTCGGCTTCCCGCCCTTACCAAGCTCTCGGTCTACACAGGCAGGGAATGGGGAATCACCGGAGACGGACACTTCATGGGATAAGTGCCAAGACCGGGACGGGGGTGGGGGGGTGGGACAGGTGTCTGTGGGAGGCACCAAACCTGGCCTGAGGGTCATGGGAGTCCAGAATGATAGGCGTGGGTTTCTGTCCAAACCCCACCACACCGCATGTGCCACACTGGGAATGATCTGCTCTCAGTTTTCTGTATGCAACATGCTAATAAAAAATACCCTGTGGCTATTTCTGGCTGTTTCGAGAGGCTCCAAAAGGAAGACAGGTGTGGTAAAGTGTGTGGGATGAACCTGGGCTGTGCCAGTGAACATCCAGAAATCCAGCCCCAACCTGTGGCACCGCAAAGGGTCCTAGGCTGGGCGTCAGGCTTGGCTTTGAGTCTGCTCTGCCCCCAGCTTTCCTGTGTGGGCTTGGGTGAGCTCTCTCTTGCCTACTTTGGGCCCCTGTCTCCTTTCCTCTTCTATATGGTGATGGCACAGGATGAGATCAGTGGTTCTCAAACTGGGCTCCAGGAGACCCATGGGTCTCCACAAAGAAGCCATGGGAGCCTCTGCTGCATGAGGGCATTGAGCCTGTAGGACTTCAGGCTCTAGCCGGTCTCCTCACATCAATCGGGGAAAGTTCCACTTTTATCTACTCCACATACTGAGTTCCAAGTAAAGTTCCTTTGGAAAATAACAATAAAAAAGGATTCTATGGCCAAAAAAGGTTTAAAAAACCCCTGGACCAGATGACCTACAGGGGCCCTTCCAGCTCCATTCTGGGAAGGTTCAAGTCTGAGTATTTTCTTCCAAGTTTTATTTAGCAAGCATTCCTCCAGCTCTCACTACACGCAGGACTGTTCTTAGCACCCTGCAGATTGTAATGTGCTTAACTCACCGGAACACCTCCTCGCTCCACGAAAGCCACAGGACTGCGGAAGTGACTCCATGGGTCTAGGGAGGCCCAGGGGAGCCATTTCCCCTCTAGCCAGGTCTTCCGGGCACCTGAATGGATGACCTCACCCCAGGCCAGGTGGTGCAGCCTCCAAGGAGCAGCAGGTGTATGCCGGGGCGGGCGTGGTCAAGGGAAGCCTGCGTACTCCAGCCCCCCAGGGAAGTAGAGCGCTCCAGCCGGACGTGGATACTTGCATGCGAGGCCTGTTCCGTGTGGAAGGACGTGCCTGTTGGCTTAGTGACGTGCACGGCAACAGGGCCACGGCCTCCTGCGGTTCATCCCAGCCACCAGGCTGCCGTTGACACCCTGCACCAGGTGGCCGCAGATTGAATTTCAGGATGCTCGCCAGAGCCTGGAGAAGGCCCAGAGGTGGGGTCTGACCTCATCCCCAGCCAGCTCATTAGGGGGAGCAGCCTGGGCCACTGCACCCCAGCGCTATCCAGCTCTCCGCCTGCCAGATACAAAAGTGGGAGGGGACGGGCAGAGGTGATCTCTCAAGCACGCTTGGCCCCGTTGCCCACGTCAGCACATTGTGTACCTTATTACGTGAGCTTTTCTGTTCAGATTGTGTGTTCTGGAATGAGGTGGCTGGCGTCACAGGTGGGAGCTTCTGCCACGTGATGGCATCATGCCCCAAATGCAGACAGAGTGCCAAAGTTCTAGGGTCTAGTCTGAGGGGCTTACTGAGTAGCTTTGAAATAGGAGGCGACTGACCCCAGCAGGTGGCACTAGGTGGCACTAAGGCACTAGGCAAAGAGTAGAGCGACATCCTCTCGTTGCCAGCCCCGTGCTGAGAGCTGCAGACACAAAACGAGTAAAACGCCAGTCCTATCTTCGAGAAGCTCAGAGCCTAATGGGAGAGCCAGCTAGCTAACAGCAGGCCCCATCTCATGTTCGCGCCGGGGTGGGGGACACAGAAGCATGGCAGGTCGCTTGTCCATCACCACGGTGCTCGGCAGCACCAGCACTGAGCGTCTGCTCAGGTGTCTGGACCCAGTGGCAGGTGGGCCCTCCTAGGCTCAGCTGGCCTTACTCATATCGTCCGGGATCCGGCTGTCTGTTGGCTGGACTGGGATGGCCTCAGTGGGACAACTGAGGCAATTCGGCCCTGCCCATCCTCCGGTGGGCTAGCATGGGCTACTGTCAGGGCCGTGGACGTACAAGAGGCAGCAGCAGCCTGCCTTTCAGGCCTCTGTACGTCCTGGTGACTTATATCCAGAGTCACAATATCAGCATGGGAGGGAGCCGAAGAGCTCCATGGCCAAGGGCATGAATACGCGGACAGGTTAAGGTCTGGAGCCACTACTGTGTCGGTCTGCCACGCAAGGAGCCTGTGGGGGCCTCCGGGAGGGGCCTGACTCAGCCCCCAGGTGGTCAGAGAAGCTTCCTGGGGAAGACATTTGCGCAGAGCCTGGAAGGCCGAGTCTGGATTTGCAAGTGGAGAGCAGAGACAGGAGGTTGTCATGCACAGAACACAGCATGTCAGAAGCTCGGAGACAGAAGAGTGCTGAGTAGTTGGTGTTTGGAGTCACAAGGACTGAGCAGGAAGCGAGGTCATCGGCCACAGCAGGGTCCAGGCCACTGCTTTGCAGCCTCTACTGAACAGCTTTTACTCTGAGGGGAGGAGGCACCTGTGAACGTTTTGAGGAAAAAAAAAAAAAAGAGAGGGAAGACAATCAGATTTGTGCTTTTCAAAAGGTGCCTGTGGCAGACAACTATGGGACGGGGGAGGGAAGGGGGTCTGCAGGGAGGGGGACGGGTTGCACTGGGCCCAGTGGGAGATGCTCGGGACCGAGCTGGTGAGGTGGGAGGCCGGGGACTGTGGTCCAAGGTGGCAAACAGATGATGGGCAAAGAGCTTGCGCGAGGCCTGAAGAGTGGCGGGCCGGCTGGGGCTGGGCAACAGCAAGGACAGAGGACTTGAGACAGCCTCCGGACCTTCTGCCCAGGAACCGCAGCAGCTTTCCCTGCACCCGTGCTAAAGCACCCAAATCATGGTCAGACTCCTCCCTTTTGTTGGCCAGGGGGGTCTGGGATACACCGTCACATGAAGCTAGCTGTGCAGAATCGAACAAGTCCCTGCCCCTCGTGGGCCTGTTTCTCCATCTAAAATGGGACTTTTGAGATCATCTCTCAGGGCCCCCATTCCTTGGGCAGGCCATGTTCCATCAGAGTGTGGTCCTCATGGCAGAAGCAATCAGACCTCTAATGTCATTCCCAGGGAGCCTGTTAAAAATACACATCCTGGGCTCCCCCTCGGAGATGCCAATTCTGGGCATGGGAACTGGACAGCTGATATTTTCGTATGGTGCTCCACGTGATCCTGATGCCAGGCCGGTCTGGTTAGGGTGCAGCTGTGTTCCCAGGGCCCCGCATAGCGGCCCAGAGCGCAAAGGAGCTTCAGGAAACGTGCTGAGTGCCAGCATGGGTCAGATTCAGAGAGACCCGGCTCCTTGGGACTTTGCCTGCAGTGAGGGTGACTTCTGGAGGAAGTGTCCTTTGGGTGGGGCCTTGACATCTAAGTGGGTTTTCTGTTTGTTTTGTTCGTGTGTTTGTCCTGCTTTGTTTGCCGTGCTCTTGATTATAAAATTAGTCTGTGCTCATTCTAGAACTTTCCTAAGCACAGGAATAAGAAAAATTTAGTCAAAAGACAAACACACCCATCATTCCAAAACCCAGACACAACTAGGTTCTCATTTTGCCCCTTCCTTAGATAAGATGTTGATAGCCAGAGCAGAAGTGGGGACCCATGTGGGCAAAGGGCTGGAGATGAGAACAGGCTGAACATGTCCGGAGGCCAGTGGAAGAGTTCAGGCTGCACCAGCCGGTGCCAGGCCCACACCCCTTCTCTGTTTCAGGGCCTGTTGCCCCAAAGTCCAGAGCGAGGAGGGCCGGGCCTGGAGGTGTCAGGCCCCCCAGCCTGATCTAGAATTACAGCCCTTATTCCTCTCTCTTTCCTCTGTGCAGGTGCTGTTTGCCCTGAACCAGACTCTGCTGCAACATGAGAGCGTGCGGGCAGGGAGCCTGCAGGCGCCCTACACCACGGAGGACCTCATCAAGCACTACAACTGCGGGGATCTCAACGCTGTCATCTTCAACCATGACACATCCCAGGTGAGGTTCCCCTCCTCCCACCCAGTTCCGAACCCACCTAGCATTTATTAGACACCTACTATGTGCCTGGTGCAGGCAATCTTCTCTCTGCCATGGTAAGCAGGACCGATTGGTATTCCATTTTACAGATGGGGAAACTGAAGCCCAAAGAGGCAAAGAGACTTGTCCAAGCCCACAGCACTTAATTGTCGAGTTCCCCAAGTTATCAAGAGCAGCACTCAAGTCTGGCGTGTGTGGTAAAAGCTTAGCCTTGTAAGAACAGGGAGGCCTCTGAGAAGTTCAGTTCAGTATCTGGGGAAATTAGAGGCCAGGGGAAACAAGTTCATGGTTAGACCTTGGGCTTGAGTCCAGCTGGGGGCATTCTGCCTTGAGTCAAGCCCTAGAGGAAGGACTACCCACAAGCGGGTAGAGAGTGAGGAGCACCCCGAGGAGCTGAGCATGACTCCACCAGGCATCCACATTGCCCTCGGGATAAATTCCAAGATACTCTAACACTCGAGGCCTTCTGTGTCCTGCCCTCTGCTGACCTTGTCCCAGCCCAGGTGCCCTACCCCGCAGACCTTGTTCTGCTGACCTATGCCCCACGCCATCCGCCCGCTGATGCCACTGTGCCTCCGTTCAGGCTCCTCCTTCCTCCTTTCCTCCTGCTGGGCCATGGTCCATTGTTACTTCCTCTGAGAAGCCCTCCCTGACCCTCTGGGTGGTGTTAGATATTCTCCCAGACCCCTCTAGGCCCCCTGTGCCTTCTGTCATGATGCTTGGTTAACCACTCATTCAAGAGCAGTTCCTTGCTCAGGACAGTGCCGTGGCTTCCCATTTTTCTCAGCGTAACAGCCAGAGTCTCTGTAATGACCTGTGTGGGCCCCGGGTCTTCCCCCAACCCCCACCCCATGTCCTCTGCGCTCCCCTCACACTTACCACTCAAGCTCCATGGGCCTCCATGCTATTCCATGGGACCCCTTGGCATGCTTCACCTTTGCCCTTCCCCAAGTATCACCATGACTCACCCCCCATCTTAACTCAGACATCATCATCTCAGTGAGCTGGGCCCCAACTCCCTGATCTAGAATTGCAGCCTGAACCCCGCTCCCACACTCTCAACCTCTTTATTATGCTCCATTTAACCCCCATGGTCTTTATCATCTTCTCACATACTTACATATTTTGATTCATTGATAAGTGATTATTTATTGTTCGTCCTCCCCACTAGAGCATAAGCTCCCTGAGGACAGGGATTTGCATCTGTTTGATCCAACAGTATATTCTCATCGGCTAGGCCAGTTCCTGGCACAGAGCAGGACTCAGCAAATAGCTGCTGAATGAATGAATGAAGTGGGTTGTAAATACAGGCCCAGTGCTATGAAAAGGGATATGGGGCAGTGGGGGGCAGGGCAGCCAGAGAGAGCCGCCCTAGTGGGGCGGACGGGAGAGAAGGGGACGTTCCATGAGCAATAGCACCCAAGTGTGATCCTTGCTCCAAGGGAGAGTAGAGGGTGCAGCTGAGGCCTGTGGGAGGAGCAAGAGTTTAGGGCAAGAAGGAAGGATGCCTGCAAGGTGAGAGGTCAGGGAAGAACCTAACTTGGCCACAGGCAGGAGGAAGCGGAATGTTCCAGCAGAGGCAAGAGAGAGCAGGAGGAGGGGTGTGAGTTTGGGCTGGAGGTGTAGCCGGGGACCAGGCTGAGAGGTTCTGTGTGCGCCTGCCACCGTCTAGAGCCAGAACTCCCTGAGGCAAGAGCATGCCGCGCCTCCCTCCGTCCCCAGGCCCAGGGCAGGGCCGCAGAGTGTGTATCGGGGAACGGCTGTCCAGGGAGCGAAGGTGAGGGTGTGTTGTGCTCCGGGCAGTGGAGGCCGTAAAAGGAAGGATCCAGAGACCCTGCAGAGGAGGCTCAGGACTCTGAGAGCCCCGATTCCGATCTGTGAGCTTCTGTGCCAGAGCCCGCCCTGTGTCATTCACCGGGAGAGAGGCCGGTGAGCTCTGCGGCTGCAGGAACCTGGTCAGCACCCAGGGTAGCCTGGGCACGAAGTAGCTGGGCTGGGGGCAGGGGTGGGCAGGACAGGGCCCTGCTGCGGCCGCGAATGACAAGGAGCTGCGAGAGGGAAGAAGGGGATGACCTCAGGCAATAGCAAGCTCAGATTTACTTTGAGCCTGTATCCAGAACCACTGATTTGTCTCTGGCAGGTGAACTGCATTGGGGGTCCCCTGGCAGTGCCCGTCCTTGAAGCGGGACAGAGGGTGTAGTTGGAAAGGTGCACCCAGTTAGAATAGCAAACTGGGCGGCACTCCCCTGGACCCCCTGGGTACGCAGGCAGAGTCTAGCCCCCAAGGGAGGAACTAGGCAGCCTTGCCCCCAGACACAGAAAAGCCTAGAGTCGGGGTAGCAAGGCTAAATCCAGGGCCGTGCGCTGATGGTGAAAGGGTCCGGGACATGGGGCTGCCTCAGTAGCGAGAGGCCTCGAAAGCTGTGGGGAGCTGAGGACACACAGGATGTAGGGGTACGGTCACTGCCCGTAGGCAGGGAGGAAGTGGTGTTGGAACTAGGCTTGAGAAAGGAGCTTACCGGGCGGGGCCGAAGGGAGGGGCTGGCTGCCTGGTTGTGGGGGGATGTGGAGGGTCCTGAGGAATGATCTGCAGAGCAGGGGGCAGATCATAGGGGGTGGGGGGTGAAAATGCCTGCTGAGGGGCAGAAGCCCTGGAGTTCAAGCGGGAGAGGGATGTGGTCAGAAAGATGTCTCTGACCACAGCAGAGGATGATGCAGTGGCCTCTAGAGGCTGGGGTTGACATGTGCAGGGGTCAGGATGGGGGACAGGGGCTGGCTGCACCTCTGTCTTGATCTCTCTTGCCTCCCCACCCCACCATTTCACCTTCAGAAATGGCTCATGCCCCAACCTCCCAAAGCTCCCAAGTCACTTGCACCATCAATGCCCACGATCACAGGGTGACCCAAGGGAAGTGCTGTCTGAACCCTCAGCCTGTGTTAGGTGGACAGCAGCCATATACTTATCATCTGTCCCCTGACACTTGGGAGAGTGAAAGGTCAAATATAATTAAGGGTCAGAAAAATTAACAGGCATGGGGCAGTCTACCTTAGCCATGAAACTGGACCATCCTGGACAAAGCAGGACACACGGTTATCTGTGAGGTGCCCCCTCCACACTCCCACATCCCTCTCAAAGCATGGACCCCACAATGACTCCCTCACTGGGCTGTGAGCCTCATCCAGGGCAGCAGACCCAGTCTGAGGGTGCTCTGTGACCCCTAGCCTGACATGGCTATGCTCACGGAAGTTTGTGGAAGTTGTCTGTTGGATGGATGGGCTGAAGAGAAGGGATGAGGCCACTGAGGTCAGTGACGTCAGTAGACCCGAGCACTTGACCACCAGATCTGACCCTGTCCTGGTTGTGGGCCAGGGGAGCCTACACTGAAGTCACTCCCCACGGCCCCACCCCAGCCCTGCCTGGCCCATCTGTTTCATCGTCCCACCTCGGACTCATGGCTCTAGGACCCCAGGGACCTGACATGTCCTCTTTCAAATTCTATGGTGCATCCTGCACTTAAACTTGTTGCGGGAGATTTAAGGCTCCTGACAAGTCTAATGACATCATTAATTTGTTTCCATCCCAGCCTGGGCCCAAACCCAAGTCCCATCCTTGGCATGGAGCCAGGGCCCATCAGCATGAAACATGCAGAGAATGTCAGCCAGCTGCCGGGCAGTCCCAGAAACCCTGGTGGCTAGCCGAACTCCTTCGTGGCTTTGACATTGAACTCTCTGGTTTTTGTCCTTGTTAAACTTTTTTAGCTCCCTAAGGAATGAATTGAGATTCATCTTTCCACAAATGCACATTCATGGTGAGGAAGAGCCTCTGCCAGGACCCTTGGCAGAAGGGAAGGAAAACAGGATGCTTCCTTCATGGCTCTCTGGTGATTCTGAGGGCTTCTATTTGTCATCTCTGTCTCTACCCCCTGCTCAAGGCCACCCTTCACTGTAGCCTCTGCCATTGTAGGGGAAAATGATGAAGCCAGCTCCAGCCCCCAGGCTAGTTGTACAAAGCTGACATTTAGTCAAGACTTTTTTGTGCTCTGCACTGTGCTAATAAGCACTTTCCAAAACTGATCTTATTTAATTCCTACAACAATATATATTACTCCCATGTTACCAATTTGGACACGGAGTCTCAGATAGTACAAATAACTTGCCAGTTATAGAGAGGCAACCCAACTGGTAAGTGGCAAAAGGAGGATTCCATCCCAAGTTATCCTGGCTGTCTGAAGCCGGGACCTGCCTTCATAACCACCTGTTGCCTCTCAGCTCATTCTTCATGCATTCATTCACTGATGGAACAAATGTTTATTTCTTGGTACAACATCATCCCACATTCTCTCCCATACCTGAGAAACAGAGAGGGCCATGCCTCCAGAAATAACCCTTTTGAGCCACAACTCCTCCCCCATTCAGAAGCCCTTCCTGGAGCTGTATCATGTCCAAATGTGTCCTGCTTTGTCAGGGCTGCCAATCATCCCTTCCATCATTGGCAGAAGGGGTAGGAGCTCCATTCCTTTGTTTATCCATTTACCAAACACCGACTCTGGTTGGGCACCAATCTCTGATTGGGTACTGGCAGGGCTGCTGCATACAGCTGCGCAGGTTGTGCACTGAATAAGTTACGGTTTTATCAGTCATATCATTGCCTTGTCATCCCAGAACAGTGAATCAGAGAAGCCCCTCCCCTCCCACTCTGGGAAGCACCCTGGTGCTTGGCCGGCAGATATCAGAGACAGATGTCCTGGCCCTGTCCAAATCCTTGAAGGCTCAGCCTCTGCTGACGTCTCCATTTTCCTCAGAAAGAGTGTTGACAACTTGTCAGTGGCTCTAAAAGCCATGTGGCTGGGCCGCATGACCCTTGGGGGCTAAGCCCTGCAGGACTTTAATCTCCTCATGCCAACTCTCCACCTAGCTAGCCCATCAGTCAGCGAGGCCTCGTGTTCTGTGCATTAGCCTGAGTTGATGAAGAGAGAAGTGGAAGAGGAGACTCCAGATGGAAGACATCCTGTGCACAAGAGCTTGGAAGGTGGAATGACAGTGAGCGGTTATGGGGAAATAGGGAGGATATTCTGACTCATGCCTCCATCTCCTCCGTGGCTTGTGGCTTTTTCTCAGGCCCTGCCCACTCTTGGAGGCCACGGTGCTGGGACACCTGGACCTGACATCCAGGCCGAAAAGACAAAATGCTGGGTATGGAGGAACCCAGGAAGAGGCAATACAGTGAGAGGGGACAGTGCGATTTTATGTTCAAGGTTCCAGAAACCTTTCTGGGCACCTACTGTGTGTCAGGCACTGGGGGCCCAGGAATGACAAGGACTCTGTCCCTGGACTCAAAGAGCTCTCTGCCCAGTTCAATAACACGTCAGTGACACTTGCCCCCGGCCACAGAACTGGGTGTGGACAGTGGGCCCAGAGCTGAGAAATGTGGAAAGTTCCAAGCCAGGTTGTGGAATGAACCATCATTATGGGAGGCAGCTGTGGTCCTGCAGTTGACATTTTTAAGAAGGGCTGGAGGGGTTTGGTTCTGCCCTGGCAAGTAGTGAAGCTGGGAATGGGGAGATGGTGGTGGCCAGCCAGGGCTCAGGTCTTGGGGAAACTGGAGGCTGTGACCTCTCCTGTCTTCTCTGTAGTGTGGGCTGGGCTGTTAACGCAGCCCATGACAGCACCCACCATCTCACCTAATCCCCATCTCACACATGAGGAAACGAGCTGAGAAAAGTTAAGTAACTTGGCCAAAGTCACACAGCATCAGAAGGAGGCCTGCATCCAGGCCAGCCTGACCCTGTACTCTGTGGTCTCCCTGCTACCCCGGGCGGCTCAGCTCACCCCCCACACCCGCCTGCTGACCCGAATCCCTTGCACGCCGGGCTGGGTGCTGAAGGGAGGACAGTAAAGGAGCCGAGAGCCGTCTTGCCTCCCAGGCCCTCTGCGTTCTGGAAGCAGAGGGTCGACAAGGCAGAGACACAGGAGCCATACCTCCTTGTGTTGCCACCCCACCAGCTGTGAGGCTTTGCACACGTCTCTGGATCTTTCCACTCTTGCTTTCTTCATTTGTAAAACTGGGATAACCACACTCCTCTCAAAGCGTTTTTGGAATTGATGAAAAACCCAGACAAAAGGTATAGCCCACTCCATGGGCCATTTAAGAAAGGTAAGTGGCCCGCTCTGCTGGGCTTGGTGTCTTTGCCCTGGGAGCACTGAGGGCACCTCTGTCTTGCCTTTGCAGCTGCCCAGCTTCATCAACACCACGCTCCCACCGCACGAGCAGGTTACAGCGCAGGAGATCGACAGCTACTTCCGCCACGAGCTCATCTACAAGAGGAATGAGCGGATGGGAAAGAGGGTCATGGCGCTTCTGCAGGAGAATGAAGACAAGATCTGCTTCTTTGCCTTCGGAGCAGGTTGGGCCGGATGGGGAAGGGAGTATTTGCAGAATCTTTAAGGGCTGGGAGATTTGTTAGGCCCTCTCCTGACCTCTCCTTCCTAAAGGAAAACGTGGAGGTCCAGAATGGAGCAGGAGAAGCCATGCCCCACACTTCTCTTGTTTCTAGCCAGGGATTCTTCCCTAATAAGCCCCATGGGCAAAAGGAGTGACCCTGCCAGGGCCAGGACAGCTTCTGGGGCCCCTTCATGCCCCAGGAGGCCATGCTGAGAGCCCAGAACAGAAGCTGGCTCCCATGGCCAGCCCAGCCTTGAGCCCACCCAGCAGAGCCAGGGCCAAGCCTAGGAGCGCCACGGGGCCTGGTGGGGAGAGGCGGGCTCTGGCACCCCACGGCCCGGTCCAGCCCCCTCTGGGCTGTGTGACCTTGGCACAGTACCAGCAAGGGCGCAGACCCCTCTTCTATGAATGGACAGTGATAGCAATGACTAGCTGATGAATTGAAAATCTCTATCATGTGAAAGAGTTATAAAGATTAGCGGTAACACTTCAATAACCTAATAGCAGGAACTCAGAATGGCAGCTAGCTTCACTGTCATCCCAAGCATCAGGACGGTTAATACACGCTTTGTCATCCCACCGTGGGCCATGAGCTTGATGCTTCTCCTGGGGGCTCTGGCGTCTCTGTGTGAGGGGAAGTCCGGATGTCCAGGTGCAAGGCTTGCTGCCCCCCGCCCCGCCCCCATCTCCTCTTCCCTCTTCTCCCTCACTCCTTCCTTTCCCTGTGGCTGTCTCCCGTGATGATGGGACCAGGGGATGGCGTTTGCCTCCTTTATCAGTCAGCTTTGGCTCCAGAACCACAGGATAGAAATGTATGTCTTGCTCATGTGGGCTCAGTCCACCCCCTGCTGCGTGACAATGAAGGGAGAGGGACCACCGTGGGGGGGGGCGGGCGAGAGCACTCACGGCTACTGCCTCTCCGCCCTCCTTCCGTGGCCCCTGGCCTGCGCACCGCCTGCCCGCTCAGGTCCCTGTAGCCCGGGCCGGTCCTGATTCTGCAGTGGGGTGTGTCTGCTGGGGGAGGTCTGCCTCCCCCGCCCCGCCATTCAACCCCATACACGTCAAGGGGAGGGCCAGGGTCCTCCGACTGTGCCTGTCTTCCCTCCTCTGTGGCCCTCAGCATGGGGGCGGCTCATGGGACAGCGTCAGTGAGCCACCCCTGCAGCCGGACAGAACGAATCCCGGCTGGCGATGGAGCACGACCACGGCCTGTTGTGGCCTGTGGCCGACCCCTTCCCCTCTGACAGCCTGAGTTTACGCATCTGAACGAAGGATTCAGAAAGCACGGGGGCCGCTGGTGACTCCAGGAGCTATTCGAACAGTTTTCAGAGAAGAGAGGGATTCCTGTTGGGGTATCTGGAGAAGCCAGCAGGAGCAGGACCTTGACCGACCACGTGGAGAGGACCAGGCTACCCTCCAGGTGCAGGATACCTACTGGGGACCTGGCATGAGTCAGGACAGCTTTGGGGACGGTGAGGGGAGAAAGTGCTCCCCAACACACCCTCTCACCATCCAGCTGCCTCCCTACTCCTCCCTCGTGGGCATCTGGGCAGTGCTCCTGCTCCAGAATAGTTCCCCACTGACTATAGAAGGGGAGCCATTCTGAGCGGATCCAGCCTCCCGGTGAGCGTGATCCCTGAGGGAGGCCAGTAAGAGCTCCAGCATTCCACATGGCCCACCTGAGTGGTAGGGCCGCCTGCCCCAGCGGTCCCAGGGCCCGAGACCAGAGCCACCCAGGGTCTGAGCCTAGCTCTTTCCTGTGGGTGAGGGAACAGGGGAGCCTGGAGATGAACATCACAGCAGTGCGGGTGGCCCTGGGCACTGGCCTGCTTCTCCTGAAACCCAAGTCCGTGGAAACACAAATGCCCACTCAGGTACTCGACCAGCACGCAAGCACCATGCCCACCTCCAGTTTCCTCCCCATCTCTGCAATCCAGCGGGTCCCTGGTTGGTCCTGTTGACAGACCGCCAGAAAGACTCACATCCGTCTACTCTGTCCATCCCCATCGCCACTGTCCCGGGCCAAGCCTCCATCAGCTCCAGCCTCTGGGCTCCAGCTCAGCCTTCCCCACCTCCAGGCTGCTCGCCCCACAGCAGCGCCGCTGGCTGCCGCTGGCTCTGGCCCCCACCCCCGCCTCGAGCTCCTGGAGGGCCCGCACCACATGGCCATCTGTGTTTTCGGTAGCGTATAACAGGTTTCAAGCTTGATGAGTGTATGAAAGAATAAATGAGTGAAGGCACGAACACATGAACGAACGAATGTTGACCGGCTCCTCCCCTCCTGGTCTCGTTGGGCCTGGTGGACACGACAGTGGTAGAGTCAGGCCAACGCGAGCCCTACCTCGGCTCTCAGAGGTCTGCTGTCCAATAATAAGCCCAGAGCCAAGTGCAGATCTTGCTGGAAGCTGCCACTGAGGCTCAGCCCCTCCTGAAACAATGGTCTGAGAATTTCAAAGCTGGCTGTAGCCTCTAAGCTCAAGCCTGCCCGCCTCATCAGAGCCCCAGACAGACTGAGGGCCCAATAGGCCAAGATCTGGGTGAAGCTCATGGCAAGTCAGGGAGAGAGCCAGGACTGGAGCCCTGCACCCAGGAGCTATGATCCAGGGGCTCTGTTCTTATGTGCAGTCAGGGAGCCCGCTGCACAGACCTGTTTTGGTGTGGAACATGCCCACACACAATCCGTAGCGAGAAAAGTCCACGCCCGCCTCACTGCCTTCTTATGGCCAAGTAACGCCCGAGCCCCACATCCTACGGCAGGCTGGAGATTGACGTGCAAGGCGGGCACAAGCACCCTCGGGCAGCGTGCAACCTGCAGCCGGCCTGCGGACACAGCAGTCCGCTCCACACGCCGCTGTCTGGGGGCCTCTGCAGTCCCCTCTCGGGCCTTCCTCAGCCCACCTCTGCTCCAGCAGCCCTTCCTGGAAGCCCCCGGGCACAGACTGGGGTCTCCAGTGCCGAGGGGCAGTTGGCCGCCCCTTCTCCCTTCTGCTCTACGGAGACATTCGGTACAAAGAGAAAGAGGTTTGCTGTCAGGATGCTTGGGTGTGAAGTGGGGTTCTACCACTGTCAGCTTAGAGACACCAGGAAAGCCATGTCACCTCTGTGGGCCTCAGTCTCTCATCTCCAAAACAGGGATAATATACCTGCCTTGTCAGATTGTGCTAAATATGTGCATTTTTGATCACAGGGTTAAAATTCTCTACCACAGTGGAGGGATCTTTATAATAAAAACTCCTACTGTGTGCCAGCCGCCACTCCAGGCTCTGAGATTATATTACCTTTGATCTTCACGGTAACACCATGAGATGGGCTTTATTGTACTCATTCTGCAGATGAAAACTAAGTCCCAGAGAGGAAGAATGGCTTCCTCAAGGCCGTGCAGGCAGACCTTCAACTTGAACCCTGGCTTCTAGGGTCCCAGTCCCAAGCATTTCCTCCATACGTGGTGCCCTTGCTCTAGAATTCCAGAACTGTGGACAGTTTTGTGGGAAGGGTATCCTTTTATCTGGCACATCCCACAGAAGAGTAGTCTCCTTGGTGGCACTATTTGACCTCTTATGGAGCTTGTTCAGTGGCAACTGGTGTGTGAATGTGCGTGACAATTCTGAGCTGGCCTGGGTGACATCTAGGGCCCCAGACGGAAGCCCTGCCTCTCCAGGAGGTGGCTGTGGCCAGTGTGCAAACCCAGACGTTCTGGAATGACTAGGCCACTGTCATGGGGAGGAGTGCCAGCCCAAAGGGAGGGAAGACCTGATTCTTGTCTATCAGGCTCAAGGACAAGCTGATCCTGCAGGGCCCCCACAGATCTCGTGCAGGTTCTTGGATTTCTTGGGTTTCTTCTGCTCTATAAATAACTTAGAAAAATAGGTTTTAGGTGGTGAGTTTTTATTAACTACATTTATTCAATTTACAGGCTTATCTAATATTCTGAAATTATCTCCTTTCTACCATGTTCGAAGTTAAACATCTTTTGTTTTAAAACAAACAAACAAACAAACAAAAATGGTGATATAAGGCAAAGGGAGCTTTCAGAGCCCTTACTTGGCCAAAGTAAAAGCTGGTAACTATATCATTCCCCTTACCCACCCCGCTTTTCTTACGGTGGGACAGAATTGAGCACGCCTGAAACATGATGGAAAGAATGTCATAGGAGGGGTGAGGCTGCTCAGTGGGGAAATTACTAGCCCAGGCTTCTGAAAAGGCAGGAAGGGCGGGGGGACCAGAGCTCAAGTCGAGGGTCTGGCCGTGGGTAGAGAAGGGCACTTCCTCACCTGTAATGGAAGGAGGGAGAAGGCCGGCAGATGGGTGATTTGCTAATGGAAAAGTCACTTGGTGGCTTTCTAATCAGAGCTCCTCTCTAGGGAGGGTAAAGTCATCTGCAGAAAAAGAGGAAGCAAGTGGAGGGTTCTTGGTTTAAAAAGAGACCATTTGGCCTAAATGCAAGCGAAACTGGCCATAAGAACTGGCATGGGCAGGCAGTTAGAGAGGTCTCACCTCATGGGCCAACTGTGATTGGTGGGTGGTGGCTGCCTGGAGCCTGGTGGTGTGAGGGATGATAAAACCACATCGGGGCTCAGCAGAGAAGAGGTCCTGATTGATTAGTGATGCCTGCCGTGGCCCCGGAGGAGGGCACACGTCTGCCGCCTATCTGCTTTGACGGCTAGGAGCACAGACCCAGACCCCTGACTGGCGATGAGAGCCCACGAACCTCTGAGGGGCTCCAGTCACAGGCTGCAAGATTTTCTACAGCAACACTGAACAGCTAGGGTGTAAATGTAAATGCAGTCCCCTGGGCCTTCTCCTGATTTGATCCTAGCACCCACTGCTCACTGAGCATCCCACTGTGTGTGCGCTACCCCAGGGCAGGGCCCATAGCTTCTCAGAATCGCCAACACCTAGGAGATGTTCTACAAAGGCATACTAGACCAAATCGCCCAGAATCAAGTTCATTCCATTTAGTCACACAGTATCTCCTAGGCCTCAGGCCCCAGAGGGATAGGGAGGTCTCAGTCCCAGGCACTAAAAGAAAATTACAGTTTTGTCCCTAGCTCCAGGGAACGGGGCCTCCTTGAGATGTGTTGATTTATCAGCTATTCCGGGATCTGGAATGAATTAAATAATGCAGGAGCTGGAGGAGCTGGGTTGAGATACAAACCAGACTCAAAGGTGGACCAGATAACCACTAGGGCCCACTCTTTTCAAACTCTAGAGCCAGTGGTTACCATACATTCCAGACCCCTAAAGTGCTATAATCTGAATATGTTTCTACCTTCTGGCCTTCCAAAGCCCTTTGACCCTGTCTTTCTAGGGCGGGGTGGCTCTAACACCCACCATCCTATCCTCCCAGTCTTCTCACCTTCTAGTATAGTTTGCTTCAGTCACTCTGGGATTCGTGGGAGGGTTTTGGAGCTAAGAGCTTCCAGCCCCTGGAGACCCCTCTCTGTAGGGCTATGGCCGCCTGCCCCCATGAGAAGCAGAAGTCCAGGCAGAAATCATTCTCAGGCAGGCAGTGTGAGCAACAGGGACAGCGTGCTGGGACTCTTCCTTGCCCCAGCCCAAGCGCCGCAGGCCCCCACTCAGCAGCACGCCGGGGGCCGGGACACAGAAGCCGATTGGTGGTGAAGGCCCCGGCTCGAGAGAAGGGATAGAAGCCCAGTGTCCCAAACACCAGTAACATCTTTCTCATTAATAACAGCGGCCACAGCTCCCTGCAAGTGGCACCATTCTGCTTGAAGGACATTCATATGACTTTTATGTCCTCAATTCCTCTTGGAGGGAGACAGGATGGTATTTATTATTCCATTTGGCAGACGGGTAAATCGAGGTGCAGATGGGAAGTGAGAGACACAGAACTGGAGTGAAATGATGGTCACACTGATAGGCCATTCTTACTGATGGCCAGTCCCCCCACCCCCAAAAAAAGATCCAGCTGCTGCTTGGACCTCTGTTCTGCTGACAGGACCCTTTTCCTCTTCTGCCTGGGCTTTCCACGACCTCCTCTCCAGGCTCCCACAGCCCCGCGGGATTTCCTTATCACAGCCCTGCTTGTGCCGAGCCCCTTTGTCATCTCCCAGTCTAGGAGGGAAGGTAAATCAGAGAAGGCTTCCTGGAGGAGGTAAGAACCAATTAAAATGTTCCTGGTGCTGGTCCAGCTGCCTTCCGGTTCCTCATCATCCCCACAGTCCTCGGGACAATACCACACCCGCCTCCCTCCCGCTGCGGTTCTCCACTCGGCAGCCTCAGGAACAGAGCTCAGGGCTGAGCATAGAAGACCAGCCATGTCCCGTGTAGGGCCTCTTTCACCTTAGAAATAAGGGCCGCAGCTAACAGGCAGCACACAGCCAGCCGCTTTCTCCTCTCCCAGGGGAACGCCCATGGCCTGCCATACTCCCCACGCTGGAACATGAGGCCACAGCGTCCGGAAGTGTTTCAGAATTTCCAACGGGGCTTCAAAGGAGCCTACTCCCCACCATGCTCACATCTGGCCGCTGGCACGCCTGCTCCAGGCTGTGATCCTTGGCCAGAGTCGCCCTTCCTGTTTCAGCCCGGAGGAACATCCCAGCTGCTAGCTTGTCCCTCCCTGGAGCCAACCCTGCCCTCTGGGATGGGGGGGAGGAAAGAACGGAGGACCCATGTCCCAGGCTGGATCTGTCGGTGAGCCGGGACTTACGGAACATCGGCCATGGGTTCGGCACTCTTGCTGGGCCGCGTAGGGAAGGCAGAAGGAAATGGCCTCGATTAAGAGCATGGGCTTTGGAGCCAGACTGCCTGAGTTAGAAACCTAGCGCTTCTCCTTAGAGGAAGTAGCCTGAGCAGACCAGGTGCTTCACTTCTCCGACGTCAGATTTCCCCCCAGTCAGGGGGCTGGTCCTTGGACCGCTCAGTGCCTGGGGCAGCACCGTCACTGGATAAATGTGAGCTCTTGGTGTTATTAATACTTCCAAGTCCTCACCTGTCAGAGCCCACAGTTCCCCGAAGACAGGACTCCCCCAACCCAGGAGAGAGCAGGGCCACCCGGGGCAGAGGGCGTGGGGGCAGGCAGAGGTGCTCTGTGGCCTCTGAGGACCCAGATAGGTCACAGCTCCAAGTGACAGTGAGGCTCAGGAGCAGATTGGCCAACAGGGAGCTCTCCCGGGTCCCAGGTGCTATAATTCCAGGAGAGGAGCCTCTGGATGTCGTGGAGCAGTTACCTTGGCCACAGTGAGCCCCTGGCAGGGTGCCACGCCCTGCAGCCACAGAACCCATCACAGGCTCTGTCTCTGGGGCTCTCCCCCAGAGCCTCACTGTGATCTCGACCCCTCTGCACAGTGATCCCTTGGGCCTAGAGTGGTGTCGGACCCCAGGAGGAAAGGCCGCCATGTCTGACCCATCTCAGGGTCCCCAGGGCCTGGCTCATGCCTGACATGTAGGAGATCCCAGGAGGGGCTTGTGGAGGAGACACTGCTGAAACCCCCAGGGCTTATGTCCTCACTGATAGGGTAGGGTGCATGGAGGAGACTTCCTCACCTCTAAACAATATTAACTGAAAGACGAGCTGGTCCAAAGAGAATGAAAAGGCTCAAACCCTGGGGATTTTAGAAGAACCAAGAGGATTGGCGTGGAGGGATGGGCCTGGTGGGGGATGGGGGACGTGCTTCTAAGAGGAAGGACACAACTGGGGGAGGTCTGAACAGGACCCCCAAACTGGGCAACTGTCAGACAGGTGTCAGAGGCCCAGCAGCAGCTCCAGCCCTAGAGGGAGGATGCCCTGTGCCCAGGGAGCCCCCGCCTCTGCAGCTGCCCCCATGAAGTGCCCTTTAAACAGACGCACTCTAAGCCATGAAAGGGCTCAGGCAAACCCCAGTTCTGCACCTTCTCTCTGTGTGACACTGGGCCAGTTCTGCTGGCCTCAGAAGCATCACAGTGAGGTCAAGTGACACTATGAATCCAAGTGTCCAGTTCCGTCTGAGTTCTGGAGAAATGGTAGGTGAGGTTGCTTTTCTTGGTATTTGTATCCATCCTCCCATTATTTAACAGCAGAGCTGAGCTGACCAGCCGAAGGCTCAGGGCTCTTTGTTTCTGACATCCTAGGTTCTGGCAGCCTCCAGAGAGGAGCAGATGGTAAAGGGGGCAGAATCGGGTTCCACCTGGATATGCCCAGCTCCCTGGAGGGTGTCTGAATCCCCTCTGCACAGGCCTGATAAGCATTCAGTGACTCTCTGCTTACACACCTCCAGGGAGGGAGGCCTCACTCCCTTACAGAGCTGGACAGTTGCCTGGGAGAGGGTTCTTTGGGCCCAGCTAAAACCTGCCCTCTTAGTCTTGTCCTGCCATAAGTCAGAATCCCATAGCTTGTCCCACTGCCCTCAACCTCCCCATGGCCCGCCTCCCCTTCCACTTCATATTCCAACAACCTGGAACCATGGTGGTGGACCCCTTTTCCCTTTGTGCCCCTGCAAGTGCTCAGTCTTCCATCGTGAAAGCCCTTCCTTTTAACCCCATAGCCCCTGGAGGCCCTCCCTCACTGCTTTCGATGCTGTGTAAGGGTTTGCATACATGTCCCCCCCACCCTGACCCGGACTGTGATCTCCTCCAGGGTGGGGACCATGTGTCTCAGCTCCAGCACAAGACTGGGTGCAGGGGAGGCATCCTCTCAGTCCTTCCTGAACTAAAAATGCCCCCACCCTGCCCTGGCTGGCTGGTGCAATAGGGGAAAGGAAACCCAACTCTGCCAGTTTCCCAGGCAGACCTTGCTTGGGAGATCCAAAGCCCCGTGGTACCCCCAGTTGCCCGTCCGTCCCCAGGTCCCCCCATCCAGCCCTCCTGTCACACTTCCTCAGGAAAACAAACACCTCTGTCGCTTGGCATCCGGCTGGCTAATCCTGGCAGCTAGATTAGCATTTGAAAGTTTCCCTTGCATTAATTTCAGACAGAACATAAATATGAGCTTGGGACCCTCTTCCAGGAGGAGAAAACTGGAAACCCAGTGGGCTCACTGGAGAGAAAACATGTGTGCTGGCCGAGGGGAGCCTGTGTTACTTTGGAGCCTTTGTGGGAACATCTGGTTCTCCCCTCTGCCCGGCCCCCCAACACTATCTTGAAATTACCCTGTTAATTGGCGTATTCTTCTTGCTGAGCACTCACAACACTTTTCTCTCCGATCTGGTGAACCCTGAAAGGACACGCATTGCTGACAATTCCCTGCCCCCCAAATGTGAATGCAGGATCCCTCACAGATGCTGACTTCAGAGCAATGTACTAGAGCATGCAGTGAGCTAGGACATGGCTGGATAGAAGTCAGAGCTTGGCCTTGTACCAGCTGTGTGATTTAGGGCAAGTCCTTTCCTCTCTCTGAGCTCTAGTTTCCACGTCTGTAAACTGTGGGGTGCCTCAAAAGGCTGCCACAAGGCTGAAGTGAAATGACATTTGAGAAGCACAATGTACCCAGGAGATTCACCGAGTAGGAGTTTGTGTTCATGTTATCCAGTGATAGAATCATAGAGGTGGGAAGACCCATGAGACCATGGAGGGCAACTGAGGCACAGAGAGGGGAAGGAAACTGCCTGAGGTCACACAGCCAGTCGGCCGTTGAGCGAGGTTTTCTGTCCTAACCCCACAACAGGGTTCTTTGCTCTGCCTTACCCTGCCTGCCCATGTCGGGAGGGTAAATGGGGGCTGCCAGGCTGGCCAGGCCAGCTGATGGGTAGAGGCTAGATCCAGCCTATGCTCCGTTTGCTGAGTCTGATGCCCTGGCCTGCTTACACGTGGAAGAAGGGGAGCCTTTTCTCTGCACTAACACATCATGGGGCTGTGCCCACTGGGAGCAGGACACTTCCCCTGTTTGTATATGAATGTCCTTTAATGGTACTGTGGCTTGTGGGGTCCGGGAGGCAATCACCAAACCAGCCCCACTGTTTTACAAACCTATAGTCCTCCTCCTGCCCCGCCACCACGTATGTTCCCTCCATCCCACCCATCCTGGGAGTCCTGGCTACATGGATCCCTCCTCCGGGAAGCCTTCCGTGATATCCTCAGTAGATTAGTCTCTCCACCGCCATGCCCCATGTTTTCTTTTCTGGGTTCTTCTTCTCTTCTCTTCTTCCCTCTCTATCTCTGTCTCTTTGTATCTCTGCCCTGTTTTTGTCTTTTTCTATCTCTTGCTTTCTGTTTCAGTGTCTCTCCTTTTCCCTCTCTCCCTCCCGCTGTCTCTGAGTCTCTGACAGCCTGTCTCCCAGCCCCTCTCTCCCCCTCTCATCTGTCTGTCTTCTCTCTGTTTCCTTGTGTCCTGGCGCTCTCTCCCTCTCCCGGTCTCTCCCTGGGAGAGTCTCTCTTCTCTCCCGGCCCCTCTGTTGTCTCCTCTCCCCTACTCTCTGTCCCTATGGCTCTGTGCGCCCCGCCCCTCACTGTCTTCCCTCTCTTCCCTCCTCTCCTTGTCCATGTAGCCTCAGCGGATGAAAGGGAACGTGCCTCCCTGTGGAGAGCGGGCCAGAAACAGCTGTCAGTGCTGAAAGGAGCGGCTGAGCGGTGGCCAGGAGACCCCAGGAGCCTGGGCAAGCCCCAACACTGTAGGGCCCCTTTGGAAACTTGCCACACCTTCCCTGCAGGTTCCAGGATGGGCGTGGTGACTTTTTCGGGATTTGTGACCTTGGAGGCAAGCCTAGGCCCTGTCTGCCAGCCCCTGGGGACAGTGGGCATGGGGCCCTGACTTGGGCTGGTGCAAGGCCCAAGCTCCTGGGATTGGTGGGATCTGCTGGAGCATCCCCAGGAGTCTGGGCGGGGGCTACAAGGGAAGTGGATCTGTGAGCTCAAGTCTTCTGGGGCTAGGATGAGATCACGGCAAGGATATGGAGAAACAGGTCTTGTCATTCATTCATTCAACAAACATTCACGAAGCCACCACTGTGGGCCAGACTCGGGCTTAGCCCTGGGGCCAAGGATGAATCAGACGTGGCTCCTGCCCTCGAAAAACCTCAGTCTCCCCTCTAGTGGCTTGTTGGGAACGAGTTCTGACAGGGGCATCTCTGGAGCGTGGGAAGATCATTCCAGCTGCAGAGTTAACAAGGAAGGCCATGTCTGCAGTGACTCAGGCAGAAGCTGATGGTGACCTGGGCTGGTCAAGCATGGTTAGGAGGAAAAAATCAGGGGCACTCCGGTCACTGATTGGTCAAGACAGGGCCCATGTGACTTGGACAACAGAGCTCAGTTGAGACACATCCTGGCAGGGGAGGGTGAGCTGGATTTTATAGGCTCTGGGGGCTGTCAGGTGGAGACGTCCAGTAGGCTGCCAGACAAACAGGTCTGGGCTAGGGCAGTGGTAGTTTCAGAGTGGTCTGCACTGTATGGTCATTGAAACCACATGGTGGATGGTTTGTCCACAGATTGTGGGGGAGCAGGACGCTATGGTAGGGGACGCGGGGCAGTGAAAGGGCTACGAAGAGAAGTGTCGTGGGGTCCTGTGAAGTCAGGCCCAGAAAGGGCAGGGCTGGGGCCGTGCTGGGAGCACAGGCTCAGGAATGGATGGCTGGTCTGTGCCGTCCTGGGCCGGGGGTTCGGGGGGGGGCGCCCCCTGGAGCCGTGCGGGAGCTGCCTCTTGCCGGGGCAGGGGAGGGCGGGGGGGGGGGTGCAGATAGTGGTCTCTCTGCCCCCCAGGGAAGGAAGTGAAGGTGGGTGTGGCTTAGAGAAGGAAAGATGGGATTTGAAAAACTCATTGCTGATTGCTTCCAACTAGTTTCTCAAAGTATCTGAAGTCTTCTGTTCAGGGTCTTGAGCTGCACCGTGAGGGCCTGGAGCTGCTGAGGCTGAGGATGTGGATGGGGTGCTGACCCGACCCCGAAACGCTGTCAGGCAGCGCTTGGGATCCAGCCGGAGCTCTGTAAGGCTTGGGCCCTTCCAAACACCGCCTCCACCAGCATCAGGCATGTTCCTTTCAGAGCAGGTCACACTGCTCGGTAAATACTCTGTGCTGCTCCCGTGCAGCCTGAGGCAGCCCGCTCTCCCTCCTGGCACTTGACATCCTCAGGGCAGACCTCTGCTGGGCCTGGAGGCCCTCGCCTTTAAAGGGTCTCCATGGAGGCAGGGAAGGAATTGCCTTTGCTGCCAGGAGTCAGTTCCAAGAACTGTTGGCAGCGAGTTCCTGCAGCCCGTGTGCCAAAGGCCACCGTGCCCAGGCCCGGTCCCAGCTCCATCACACTCGCAGGGTGGGCAAGAGTGGGCACGGTTCTGGGGTCCCGCCGAAGACTGGCTTAGCGTGTCACCCAGGAGTGCATGCTGGGCTTCTCCAAAGGACAGTCACTCATCCTGCCTCATCAGGACCTTACAGCCCCCTGAAGGGATGCATGCCCATTTGACACTCGGGAAGACTGGGGCTGGGGGCAGAAAAGCCACTTGCTCAGGAGACTCATAGCCATTCCAGGAGCTTAGGTCTCCGTCCTCAACAGGACTGGGTGAAGGCCAGGGCCCTGGGAGGGACTGTTCATGCCTGTGTGTCTGTTTGTGTCCCGCAGTCAGCTTCCCGGATGAGCCTCACTTATCTCCTAACCTTATACATGCCACTCCCCCTGTCTGGAACACCCCCCACCCCATGCCCAACTCCCATCCTCACCTGGCTAATTCTTATCCCACCCTTCAGCTATCACTGCCTCCTCCAGGAAGTCTGCCCTGACTTGAGGTTGTGCTTCCCTCCGCATAGTACTTAGCCCCAATCAAAAGACCTTGATTCTGAGACCCAGTGCCTGGAACAGGCCCCTGTCTCTTCACCCCTGGCTGGCACTAGATGTCCACTTGCTCAATGTTTGTCAGATTAATGAACTGAATCGGTAAAGAAAGGGAAGAAGGGAGGGAGAATACATTTTCGTCGGGGTGTCTGGAGTCAAACCAAAGCCTTCCCCATAGAGTCTGAGAGCCAGGGGAGCCCATGGATCCCTCCCTTGTACACACAGACATCGAGAGCATTTGAGCATAATGGATTTGCCCGAGGTCTCAGAGTGAGTGAGGTGGGTCCTGGACTAGAAGCCGCGCCTCTCATTCCCAGACCAGTGGTCATTCTCGGTAATCCCAAGGTGGACTCCAGGGACAGGGGCAGGCCAGCTCGAGAGCACAGAAGCCCGGCCCAGAGGTGTGCAGGGTGGGCGGCAGAGTGCGGCAGGCTCACCCCCCATCCACCTGCTCTGCAGTCCCAGCCTCACCCCCTCTGTGCTGGAGCCTCTCCGTTCCCACCCAGCTTGTCCACTGTCTGCTCTCCTCAGACCTCCCTGGGGCTGTCAGCGTGCTGACCTTCCGGCTTCCCACCTGTCACCGCCTGTCACAGGCGATTAGAGTAATGGCACAGGGATTTCCCCCCAGGTTCTGGGCTGAATGGGGAGCGGAGGGGAACGTGCTGCCCGTGTGAGTGGGGCCGCAGGGCAGGCACATGGGCTAGGAGGCGACAAGGGGCCACTGCCACTCTGCCCACATCAAACAGGTGGGGAGACCGAGGCCCAGGGAGGACGAGAGGCTTGCCAGGGTGCTGATTCCCAGCAGAGACCGCCTCCAGTCACTTAGCCTCCCGAGGACCCTTCCTAACCAGAGGCCGGGAGAGCCTTCTGTGTTCGCAGACCTCCTGCCCGAGTCCTGCCGAAGGAGAGCGATTTCTGGGACCATCTGGGGCCGAGGCCCTCTGTATTCTGAGCCACCGGCCCAGAGCTGGCCTCGGAGTAAGTGCAGCAGAAGCATGTGTTGGATGAATGATTAAGGGGTTGGGGTGAGATGAAGACCGCCCCCCCCCCCCAGCAGGGGCCAGCTCGGCGGTGTTCAGCTCCGGCTTTAGACCCCTTCTGAGCCACCGCCTCTGTCGGCTGCACCTGCGGCCGTTGCAACCACGCGCTGCTCTCTCCTTCTCCAGAATCTGACGCTTAGTGAGCCTTCTGGGGCCACCCTGGGGCCTGGGGTGTAATGGGTGGTCCCTAAATGTTGGATAGAAAGTGAACAAATGAGTCCATGAATCCATCCTCTGCCCTGTGGCGCCTGGTGGGGAGACAGACGTGAACACACAGAACCCACCGCCGTGCTAAGAGAGGGAGCCTCGCGTTGCTGGTGGAACCTACGAAGATGAACCACAGACCTGTTGAGGGCTTGAGGGCTTCTTGGAGGAGGTTTTCTCGTAGCTGGGCCTTGCATGACCACTGTCAGCCGCTTGTTTCTGTTGTCTGTTTTACACAGGCTTAATTCACTTTATTTTTCTGGTATAAAACTGCAGTGGCCGCCGCCGGCACCTGGGACCTGTGCCCAGAGACAGCCCCGCGGGTTATTACAGCCTGGGCCTGGGGTCAGCCTCAGGGTACGAGGCGCAGTGATGCCACAGGAAACACTTGTGACCCTTCGCCACAGTGCCAGCCACCGTTCCCGCCATGCTCCCAACACGTGCAGGCTGCTGTTAGCATCATTCCCACTCCACAGAGAGGAACGGGACGCAGAAACTGGGGCCTGGGGACGTAGGACGGGTGAGCAGCAGAGCCAGGATTTGGGCCCATGCCGAGCTGGCCCCAGGACTGTACCGCCTTTGGCATAGGTCCCTGGCCTGAGGCTGTCCCCAGTTGCCGGTGACTTGGCATGTGGCTGAGTCCACTCTGTCTCTCGTGTTCTAGGTCATTTCCTGGGAAACAACACGGTCATCGACGTCCTTCGGCAAGCAGGGCTGGAGGTGTTGCACACACCTGCGGGGCAGACCATCCGCAGGTGAGCAGCTGGGGCTTCTGGGGGCACGGGCCTGGCTGGCCTGCTGCCACCGTCCACGAAGCCCGCCGGACCCCGTGCTGCATGGCCGGGCTGCACCCTGTCTTCCTGCTCAGGCCTGCGGGCAAGTTGTGAAGAAGCCTCGTAGGGACCGGCTGTGACCAGGCAGCCAAGAGTGGAGGGGCTGGGCTGGAGGTGAGGGTACTGGGAAGGAAGCTGGGAGGTGAGGTTGGGAGCTGGGGCAGTGGAAATGGGAGGAGTGTTAGATTCTGAGAGATGCTCAGGATTTAGACCCTGGTGAGCAGGGGGGTGGAAGGACTCTGCAGGACACCTGGGGTGCTGCCAGAGACCTGGGGGATGCCCGGTCCCACCCACACCTGGTCCTCGTCTTTCTTTGAGCACACCTCTCTGCTGTGCCCCCTACCCCTGACTTTCCCACCAGGGCACACCTACTCTCTCAGATAGCCATCACTGGGCATCTGAGGGGTTCCTGTCCCCCCCCCAGGCTGGGTGTCCCCTGAGGGCAGGGGCCAGCTGGGCCCACTTGTGGCCCACAGTGCCAGGGCAGGCATGATGGGCGTTAGCCCAAGCTGGGCAGCTCTGTGGGGGGGCAATGACAGGATCCTCGAACTTGGGAGTTCCATGCAGCCCATGCTCCAACCGCAATGCAGGAACCTTCTTCACCAGCCCACAAAGGTGACCACAGTGCAGTTTCAGCCCCTGTCTCAGACATGACATGAGCCAGAGTCAGAAAAAAGTTTGAACAATCATAGCGAATATTTATTGATGGTTCACGGTACACGAGGCTCTCAGCACTTTTAGCTCATTAAATCCTTACAACAGCTCCATGAGTTAGGAACTATGAGTATCCCCATCTTAAAATTGAGGAACTTGAGGCCCAGAGAGGTAAAGTCACTGGCAGAGGGATACACAGCTCATGTAAATGCCAGTCTGGCTCTAGAGCCTCCCTAAACTCCTAACCACTCCCCGTCCCCTCTCTGGGGACTGGAGGTGGGCTTGGGAGTGGGAGCGCTCAGGAATGACTGAGGCTTTGCTCCTTGCTCTGCAGAGATGAGGCCCCCTTGCCCAGAGCTTTGAGCCTCTGGTCTCCTAGCTCTGGGCCAGTGCTCACCCCTGTCTCCATGGCTCTTCTAGAAGAACTTAAAAACTCCCTCACATTGGACTCCTTCCTCTTCTGATCATCTGAGTCAGCCTGATGAGACAGTTCCTCCTGCACATTTGAGTGCAGCATGAAGCAGTTTGCCCTGGGCCAGCGCAGGTGTGTGCTGGAGGAGTGAGAGGCCCAAGGCAACCTCGGGGACAAGGCATTCCTCATGCTCCCCTACACAGCCCCGAGGACTTCATCTCGGAGCTCGTTGTGTCTGCCCAGGCCAGGCAGGGTGGGCAGAGAGGCCGGTGGGGCTGTCTCAGCTCCTATTCATCTCAGAGCCCAGGCATTAGAGGAAGGTCCCCCGCCTCTCCCCCTCCCTGCTCGGCCCCGCTCTGAGAGCTCTCAGGCTGAGTCTCCAGCACACGATGAAGTCCTGGGGTGGGGGGGGGGGCGCTGAGGGGCTGGGATGCTGAGGAGACCCCAACAATAAAAACCATCCTCGGCCACAGGTGCTTCCTGGATCCATCTTTTTGTCTGCCTGTTTTGAATTATCTCCCTAGCAGCTGCAACATCTCCTGGACCCTGGGAATCTGGGGTTGCTGTGGGGGCTGGGGACGGACAAGCTGAGCTGATGGCCTTCTCTCCTTCAAGGAGGGAGAAGCCCCTCACCCCATCGTGCATGCAGGAGAGGAGGAGGGGGCAGGCTCTGTGCCACCTCAGGTGTCACCGAACCTTTATAGTCCCCATGCCGCCAGGGCCTGAGGTCCTCCAGAGGAAGTCCGTTCGGGCGCCAGAGAGGAAAGAATAAAAGGGAGACGAGCAGAGGATGTTCCCGGGCCGAGACGCCTGTATATAGAGCGCTGTATGGAATGTGAATTCCACGAACACACACCAGTCAATGCTTTAGTGCCCACTACGGCCAAGTCCCCGTGCTGGGAGGCCAACATTAAAGAAAGGCTTGTTGTGTGCCGGGCACTGTGTTAAGACCTCATCTCATTCAACCTCCTGACAAGCTTATGAAGTAAGTGGTATGACTCCTCCCATCTTACAGCTCCCTGCAGCTCCAGACGACCGTGGCACCTGCCATTGGTCACACAGCCTGTGAGCTGCGGAGCCCGGGTGTGAACCCACGTCTGTCTACCTCTAGCTGGAGCTCTAACTTGCTGAACACTGTCCCGCCTCCCCAGAAAGGTGTTCAGGAGGTAGACGGTGAATGCACGGATGGGTGGTTGGATGAGCGACACAAGCAACCACATTAATACTTAATAATATTTAAGGAATAATGTTCATTACTAAAACATTTCAGCTGCTAACTATAAGCCAGTCAGTGTTCTAAGGGCTTTGCCTGTGTTAACTTATGAAATCCTTATGATGCCCCTCGGAAGCACGGGCTGTGGGATGAGACACAGCAGTTAGTCAGTTGCCCCAAGTCCCTCAGCCAGAGTTTGTGGAATGAAAGACCCTGACGAAGGTCAGATATGCCCCCAGAGACCTGCCCATGGCTCACGCCCTCCCCTCCCACGAGTCTGGGCTCGGATGTCACCCGGCAGTGACCAGACCCCCTTGCATGCCTAGCACCTTCCACCCGCACGCTCCCTCTCCTGCCCTCCTCCGGGGCTCCCACCGTCTGCCATCCTTACTGTCCATCTTCCGCTCCAGAGCGCGAGCTCAGAATGGACAAGGACCTAGTTTAGACTGCTTTTGCCCAATTCCTAGAAGAGTGCCCGGTGCAGGGAGTCCCTCAATGAAAGAAGGAGGCAGAGCTCCTTCTATCTCTCCACAGCACACACCCTCGCCCGGTGTGGCAGGGGCACCCAGCGTTTCCTCCTGCGGTGACAGCCTTCCCGCTGGGTGGCATTCGCTGTTGCACATGAGTGACGCAGTCCCACACGTGGGCCTCACGTGCTCTTGCCCCTTTCCAGCCCCGCCGCCCGGAGCCCTGCGCCCCCCGCCGAGGGGACCTCGGCGAGCCCGGCCCCAGCCACCCCTGCCGCCGCTGCCGCCGTCCCCGCAGCGCCCTCGGCCGCCCCCACCGCGCCACCTGAGGAGGAGGACCCGGCCCTGTCCCCACACCTCCTGCTCCCCGACAGTCTCAGCCAGCTGGAGGAGTTTGGGCGGCAGAAGAAGTGGCACAAGAGGCAGAACAAGCAGCAGCGGCCACGGCAGTTCAATGACCTGTGGGTCCGCCTCGAGGACAGGTGAGCGGCGGCGGGGCCGGCCCGTCCGGGGCTGGCCACCTCTCCCGGCCGGCCTCACACACACACACACACACCCCCGGGCTGGGGCCTCTCCTCCACGAGCCCTGCTCCGAAGAAGTGGGCCAGCTGGGTACTTGAGCAGAAACTTCTGGGATAGCTTGACCCTCCCTCCCTTCACAAAGCCTCCTCCTGGTCATCCAGCAGGGCTTACAGAGCATGCTCACATCTGATTTTTCATTTTTATTCTCAAAATGAGAGCAAGTACACTTCTTTCCATTCTAAAGGTAAGGGAATAGAAACTTCCCTAAGGTGCACTGGACAGAAGTCTGCTTTGCCTTTAGCTTCCCTGGAGGCACCTGGGGTGCACAGCGGGCTCCTTTTGTCCCACGGGCCAGACGGTGACACTAGGAGCGAGTAGAGCAGGCTGGCTACCTGGAAAGGTTGTGAGCTCCCTGTCCCTGGAAGGTCTGAGTGGGCGACACCCTGGCAGGGAGGGTGCAGGGGGTCTCACTCTACAAGAAGCGGTGGCGGGGCTGACCGCTGCCCTTACTGCTAATCCTCCATCTCGGCAGGGGATGGGGGGTCTGTGGTGAACAATGGTGAGCATGGGCAGGTGCAGAGATCATCCTGCTGTGCCAATACCTGTCTGTCCCCTGCCTGTGTGCCCCTGCCGCCCCTCTCAGCCTGTCACCAAAGCTCCTGCTGTAACCAGGAGCCATCTCCTAACTCCCACCTGCAGGCTAGGTACAGAACAGTCTCCCTAGCTTCCGCGTTGGGGTAGGAATCTCCGTGTGTAGTGAACAGTGTCACCAGAACAGTGTCACCCTGTCAGTGAAGGTCAGAGTCCTACCCACTATGGTAGCCCAGCCCTGGACCTCGTGCCCCAGAAGTGGGCCCTTGGAGACTCGGAGTCTCCCCTGAGCCCTAAAGACCATCATCTGGGATTTCCTCCACATCCCCAGAAAGAATCATCTGGGGTACCTGTAAACAAACAAATGTCCAGGCCCCACTACAGACCTCATAAATCTGACCCTGCACCACATGGGCCTGGGGAGCTGAGTGTTGAGTCTGCCCTTGGGTTGAATGTGCACTCAAGAGTCTTCTCAGCAGCTTTGGGGAACGTGGACCCAGTTCCGCATTTACAGGCTGTGGGGCAGGGGGTCTGTCCAGGGTCACGCAAGCCGTCAGGGGCTGCCTCCTGCCCTGTCGACTTGGTGGTCCTCCTGCAGCCAGGTCTCTGAGTCGATGACAAAACGTTGACACAGTCCAGTCCACTCTCCTAAAGTCTGGGAGGTGCACTATTCTACAAAGACTTCCAGCAAATAGGAGTGGAGCCCATTGCTCCTTTGGGCTTTGGTTTCAAAGCATCTGACTTGGGTTAGTGGGAAATGGACTTGTTTGGAGCCCTGGCCAGCCTGGCCCCCCAAAGGCAGAGGCACCGCGGTCGCTGTATTAGCTGTGACATGTTTGGCTCACATGCCCAGCATGGGCCGCCCCCTCCAGCCCGGGAGCGCGGGCAGGGAGTCGCGTCAGAGAGCCACTTCTTCAGCGCTGGGGACGGCCTGCAGCCTCCCAGGGAGCAGCGGGTCCAACAGAGGCGCTGGGGGCCCATAGAAAGCTCCAGTCGGGAGGGTGACTCAGGGCCCTCGTCAACCTGCTGGGGCAACCAGGAGACCCAGCCAGGGGTGGCCCCAGCCCATGAGGGGCCAGGGAGCTGGCTGTCAGCTCCAGCAACAGACCCCCGACCCTAACTGCTTCTGAAAGGTAAATTTCGGCAAACGACTCCAAACAGTTTCCTTTTCACAACACGTAGTTCTGAAACACAGAGCCTGGTTTCAGGAGAAGAAAATAGATTTTCTTTGGCAAGAGGGAGCCCTTTCTCCAACCTAACAGGTAAATTGTGGTTGGCTAGCTTTCTTCCATCTGGTGGGGTTGGAGAAGGAAGTTTCCACGGATGGGCACCCCATTTGAGTTCTCGATGCTTCTCAGGGAAGCAGGCCCTGAGCTCCTTGAGAGGCCTAGGCGAGGGCGCAGCTTCTGTCACTCCCAGGGGCTCACCCCACCCACCTGGGGTTTCCAAGTTTCCGGTCCTCTGAGGGGGAGCAGAGGACTGGAAACCTAAGGGACCCGAGGGGGAACCTAAGGCCCATTTGTAGCCACTCTAACAAAACCATTTTCCTTGGAGCTGTGATTCCATTCCAAGTTTTCTCGTTTTCTTCCCCCCAAATCCTGCCAGAGCCATCCATCACCTCTCCCAGCTCCTCCTCCACCTGTGACCACCCCTTGCCCAAGCACACTGCCCCCAGCAGCTTGAGATTTTTCGGTGCTCCCTGCCACCGCCAGGGACGCAGAGCTGAGGTCTCCCCTCCGGCCCGAGGCTCCCCTTCCTGCGGGCCCTGTCCTGGCCAGGCTGCGTGCCGCCCTCAGCGGGCCATGCCTGGCTCACCTCCCACCTTTGTTCTTGCTTTTCTCTCTGCCGGGGGTGGGCGCGAGGGGACATCGGCCGAGCTCCCGCTCTGGGCCCGGCACCATGGCAGGCTCCTATGTCCTCATGCCTCAGGTCCTGTCAGGAGTCTGAGAAGTAAGCTTGGTTTGACAAACAAGGAAACTGAGACCCAGCGAGGTCAGGTAACTCGTCCAAGACCACACAGCGAGTGAGCTGCAGAGTCAGAGCCCACGCCCAGGTCTGTCTAACACTGAGGGTCACATTCGCCCGTGTCCACACAAATGCCCCTCCTGCCGTCACCTCCAAGTGTCTCCTCCCTCCTCACTGGCTGTGTCCCCTCTCTCCTCCCCCACACCCCACAGCCCCCGTAGGAGTCCCCTCACTCACACGGGCTGCAATTCCTCACTTGTGTTTCAAGGCCTGGGGACCCTGGGCACCAGATTGGGGTTGGACTTCTCTGGCCACCAGGGGCCTCTCTGGGGGTTTGCTGACCCTCCCCTCGCCCCTCATTCCCTGAGACGGAAACACCCCAGAGGAAGTTTAGGGAAGCCACAGCCCTTGGCAGGGTGATTTATGAGGACCCCCGGAAAGGGCCAAGCGTGTATCCGCAGACGGCTGTGCCTCAAGCACGGAACTCCCAGGGAACCCCCACATCAGAGGGCCAGGAGGCGGGCAGCAGGGCAGGGCTCGCTCCCACTGGCTGTGTGCCATATGGGACTCGTGACAATCCTCAGTCTCTCTTTTTGGGCAGTTAGGGCCTTGACTGGTCTCCGAAGGTCATGCCAGCTCTGCTGCTCTCCCCGTCCACGGCTGGGGTATGTGTGCGCGCGACGGGGGTGGAGGGGTGCATAATCAAGGGAGCAGAGTGCCGGGCCATCAGGACAGAAGGACAGTCACGAGGAGGCAGGGGCAGGGAAGAGAGCTCCTTCCAAGTGCTGGGCGTGGCCAGAAGCAAGGCACAGGTGCGCATCAGTGTGGATGGACCCAGGGCCTTGTGGGTGCACCATGCGGGACACACACTCACACACACAATGTGTCATTGTCCTTCTGGGCCTAGGTTTCCCTGAGGTTTGAGCAGGTGGCCAGGGTCCCCTCGAAGGGGAAAAGACACAGTGTCCCAACCCCTAGGCCCCTGGGAGGGCTCTGCACACCTCTGGCTGGCCCACCTGTCCTGCCCCAAGCTCCCCAGCTCCAGTTTCTCTCAGTAAAGCCAGACCTTCTCCTGGGAGGGTCCAGCGTGGTCAGCGTCTCTGTGTGAGGCCAGAATGCCATGGGATTAGAGGTAGAAGATACCCCATGAGAAAGGGGAAACTGGATCATTGCATGAATAGAAGCACAGACAAATGCAGGCAGAATGGGCTTCAGAGCCCAGCCCTTCCCTGTGCTCGCTTTGAGGATTAGAGAGGAAACGAGGGGATGCTTATTAGGCGGGAAGCCGGCGCCACAGCACCGCTGCTGGGACTCGCGGTCTGGCCTCAGCTTCCGCTCTCCCCACCCCGGCAGGAGCTGCTCGTGGGCCCTTAGCGCCTCTTAGGCTTCAAGCCCTCGGTGAGCCACTGGGTGGGTGCCGCCCACTCCCCCCTGCTTAACAGGAGCACACTGGCCACACACTGGTGGGGACAAGAGCAGGGAAAGTCTCAGGCCACGGCCAGGCAGGGACAGCTCCCCAGCACGGTGTGGCCGAAGGAGCCCTGGAGCCCCAGTCAGTGTTCCTGTGCCTGCGAAGGAATCGGTCAGCCAGGGCCGTGGGGAGGATGAGGGCATTGCCAGCAGAGAAGGCCGTGAGGCCAAAGGTGTGGAGGCGGGCATGGGCCTTCGACATCGGGACGTCGGGCTGTGGGCAAAGCCCGCTTGGCTCGGAGAGGCTGAGGCCAGACCAGACTGGCAGCGGGGTCTCCTCCAGCCGGGCCACGTCAAGAGCTGCACCCCCAGGCAGCAGGACCGCCTGTCAGCAGGGCCCTACACGCCCAAGCCCCATCCCCACTCTGTCTCCCCGGAAGCCTCGGAGGAGGTCGCCCAGGGCACAGCCCACAGCCCTTTGCGTTGGGAAGAAAGCCACCACCTTCCAAGGCCCGGGCTCAAGAGAGGAGGCTCTGTGCCACTTGGGGTGCCCAGAGCGGCAGCCCTCCTTCTCTGTGCTTTACACCTTGAGCTTCTGCCTAAGATCTCCCTTCTGGCTTCGGCTGCTAGAAAACATTTTAAAATGCATGGGTCTGTTCCTGCTCCTTCATGGTACACATAGGGAAACTGAGGCCTAGAGGACAGGACTTGCCCCAAGTCACATGGCAAACAGGGACAAAAGGCATTCTAGAACGGGGCTTCAGCCTTTTCAGCCAAGCAGTGGGGCCCTTCCCCATGCGAGGGGCCCCGTCGGCTCAGAGCAGACGCGGCCCCTTGGTGCCAGCCGTCTGCGGAGGCTGGGAACACTCAGTGTGTTTGGTTTGGCTTCGGGGCCACTTTGCCATGAGACAGTTTCCCCCTGTATGGGCCTGGGGGCATGGGGGAGGGGGCTCTGGACCAGGGGACTGAGCTTTGTGAGCAGAGTGGGCCTGGGAGGCAGGGCATTTGGAGGGGCTTTCCACCCCCCACCCCATTTCCCTGGGACTCTTTCCAAGCAATAAAACTCCTGCTCAGGCTCCAAGGGGGAATGTGCATCTTCGGTTTTCAAAGTGTGAAAGCAAATGCCTTTGGGGGCCTTGCGAGACATAATTTTCATAACTCCTACTTGATCTTCCCGCTGATGGCAGGGCTGGCTGCAGCCAGTCTGGGCCCCTCTCTGGGCACCCCAAGTGGCACAGAGCCTCCTCTCTTGAGGCTGGGCCTCCTAGCCTCCTGGCTGCTCAGGCTGAAAGGACAGGGCAGGCACTAGGAAGGGACCGTCGTGGATCCTTTGTGTAGCGTGTGGAGTTTCTCTTCATTAGAGAAAGGGAGAGAAGGGGCTCAGGTAGTGGCTCGGGCACAGGCGTGACCCTCCCGGGGCCGAGGCCACATGGGCCTCACCTCCCACTCTGGCGAGCCTCCACACACAGTTCCTCCAGGTCTCAGCAGGAAGCGCCACGCTGACCCCTGTGCCCTCCGACGGGTGCGTCTCTGCATCCCGATCCCCTGCAGGCTGTCCTTTCATCCTGGAAATGGGGATAATGGGGATAATGAGGTGACACGTGTACAGCATCGCAGTTTCTGCGGGCTCCTAGGAAGCGCTTCACAGATGGAGGACGCTGTTAGCGGGAGAGCTACGCACACAAACATTCTAACGATGATGCTAAACACGAAGCCGTGTCGTGTTTCCAGCGCGGGGCGCTGCTCGGAGCACTTCCCACTCAGGAGCCCGTTCAGGCCTCCTCTGCAGAAATAGGTACCTGTGTAGGACCCGGCAGCGTCAGTAAGATACGCACAAGCCCTGGATAAGATACATCAGTAAGATACGTTGGGAAACTTAACTCTCCCCGGAGGCCTTAGGGGAAGGAGAACCCACCAGAGAGGCCTCCAAGAGAGGGGACATTGAGCCAGGCCTTCCGACGTGGGTGGGAAATGACAGCAGGAGTCAGTGTGACTGGACAGGGTGACACGTGCTGGCAGAAGCAGGAAAGGGGAAGTCGGCCAGCCCCGACTGCATGAGGGGTCTCGGTGCTCGGCCGGCCGCTACAGGCTGGGGCATCATCTGCCACATACTGTGTGTCATCGGGGACAGTCAAAGCCTCCTGGTCTACCCCTCTTCTGCTCCACAGGCACACTCTATCCAGGAGCATCTTCCCTCTGTCCATGGTGCATGACATGCTGTTCCTCCCTCCTCTCCTGATAGCCCCTCTAGGAGTTTCTAAAGACAGAGGAACATAGTACATGACAACTGTAGATGCCAGGCTGAGAAGAACCTCATGTGAGGAGGTGGCAGGTTCTTGTGGCTGGAGCATGACCAGGAATAGAGAACGAGGGACAGGCCAGGAGCGAGGACCTTCTTGACTGAGGACATGTGGACACCCACTCCCAGAGCAGAGGTCCCAGCCCACTCGGAGGCAGGGGTGTACGTGGTGACCCTGGGCTGCCCTCTACACCCACCCAGGCTGAGACTGAGCCAGGCTGTGTGAGAGGCATCTGGCCGGGATGGCAGTGGGGCTGGATCTTGGTGGTGATGATCATAGAGCTCACAGTGATTATGGCCAATTGTTGGGACCCTGTGCCGAGCCCATGGAAGGAAGGGCAGGCCAAGGTAGAGCAGGAGACTCCCTGAGGACCCAGCGAGTGAGCAGCCTCCTGGGGAGGGGCAGTAAGCACTGGGAAACGGGGCAGCGTCCCATATGGAGGAGGCTTCTCACACCGCAGACACCCAGGGAAGGGCAAGCTTCCTGCCCGTGCATCAACTGTTAGCGAGCGCCTACTGTGTGCCTGGTTCAGATCCCAGCCTTCTTGTGAGTCCTGGAGCAAGTCACTTAACCTCTTCCTGCCTCAGTTTCTTCCTAAGTAAAATGGGGATAAGAGTCGGACCTGCCTCATAGTGTTGCCATGAGGTATATACTAGGTGCTGGCCCAGAGCTGCCACAGGCTGGGGGTAAGTATTTCTCTGGCCACCAGGGGCACCCTCAGCCACGTGCAAGGTAGACTCCGTCTTCAGGCCAACTGCTGTGTCACCTCTTCCCGGAGGACTTCCTGGCCCTGCCCTAGACGGACCCCTCTTTGTGCCCCCTGCCCGGCTTCCCCTCCCACCCTTGCACCCCTGCTGTGAAGGGACTTGTCAGGTCCTCTGTCTGCATCTCAGGTCCTCTGTCTGCATCTCCACCTGCTTCCCTGACCCAGGGCTCCACGAGAGCAGGTGGGGCCCAGCGCCCCTGGGGTTCCAACTCTTTCTTCATCCTGGAGCCTTCTACCCCTATGGCTCTGGGTTATGCCTGTGTCCTTGTCTGTCCTTGTCCCCTCTCTTCCTCTGTCCCTGGCCCTCTCTTTGTTGACCATGTGCTCTCTCTCTCCTTCCAGGACTTGAGCCGCTTTCCTGGTCCTGCACCCCACCTGGCCCCTGTCCTCCCCTGCACTTCCCCACGGCACCAGGCGCCGGCCTCAGCCAGCAGGCTCGTTCCGCACTCAATCTCCCTATTTCTCTGTCTCTTCCGCCCTCCTTCTCTCCCTCCCTCTCTCTTTCATAGGTTCTCTTGAGCCAACGATCTCACCCATTCCCTCCAAAACTGGATTCTCTTCTTATGAGTTCATGAAGGATCACAGGTTTCCCTCAACCTCCCTGGACTTGTGTAGAGGGCGGCTGACCCAGGGCTGCCCCGGGTGCTGTCCCTGCTTCTCCTGGGACCCGGTGCCATGTAGCCTCCCCGAGCCCCGGCCCTCTCATCTGGGGGAAGGGGGTGATGAGACCCACTGTGAAGGTGGGTTTTGAGGCCAGAGAGACCCTCAGGACCTGGGAGCTGTGATCAGGAGGGCCGGGAGATGGTGGGGTGGTCTGTGTGGTTGGCTTCCCGCCGATTTCAGGCTGGGTGGGGACGGTGGCAGGAGAGCGCCTGCGCACACAGGCCTGGAGGCTGACTGCCCCAGCGTGACCCCAGACCCAGCTCCTCCGTGGCACTTTCATCCTTCCTGCCCTGGGACCTGTGTCGAGCGGTCACACTTGAGGCCTGCAGCCTCAGGAGCGCAGCCGGCCGGCTGTGTGGATCTGGGCCGCTCACTTTCCCTGCGCAGCCCCTCATCTCCTTCTCCATTTATAAGAAAATAGATTCCCTAAAGTGGCCTAGAACCCCAGGCCACAGCCCAGGACGAGGCTACTGAGCGGTCACCCCGCGGTTCTCCTGCTTTCTCTCTCCCTCCAGCACGGCCGCCTCACCGCCCCCGCCGCCCCTGCAGCCTACGCACAGCTCCGGGACAGCAGGGCCCCCCTTGCAGCCCTCAGAGCGGCTTCAGCAGCAGGAAGAGCCTGGCCCCACCAGCAGCTCTGCGCCCTGTCGCCCACAGCCCACCCTGGGCCTCCTCCCCGCCATCCTGGCCAGTGTTGCCGCTCCCCTCCTGCGGCACGCCCTTGGGCCCTCCTGACTTTGGCCACCAGTGCAGAGAAGCCAGAGGAACCACAGGAGGGTCTGTGGCTACACCCCACTGCCCCTGCCCCCACGTCCAGGGTGCCTGACGCCTCATGGGCAGTCCAGACGGGATCCGTTAGAACACTAGAGCTTTATTGTACCCAAGTTACATCTTCTTTTTTGTAGAAGGATCTTAATTTCCCATAGTGCTATGGGGCTCTTTTGTAAAATATGTGTCCATATTAAAAAAGAAAAATGTATTTATTCTACCGATAAAACTATTTTTATGTGGCCTATGTTAACCCTTTAAGTAGCCCCAGTGCCAACCCAGGAAGTGAACCCAGGCTGCCAGGATGTCTGCAAACCTCAGGCAGACCGTGGCTTTGAACTGGCTTGCTCCTAGACCTGCAGAAGCCTCCGGTGTCTGGGTTTGGCTTCTCCCACCATGGGGATCTCAGAGAGAGGGGCAGGCAGACAGGCTTAGCTTTTGTGAAGCTGGATCTGGGAGCCAGAGATGTGAACGCTGACGATCCTTCCCTCCCCTGGATGCATCCTAGGGTGGGAAGATACTTTAGGAAAGAATGCTGCTATTTTGAAAGCCCTGAGGGTCTGTGAACTGGCCTTCCAGAGCTCTTGGTAAGTGTTTGGACCAAAGCACGGGGGTGGGGGAGGGATGGTGGTGCTGAGGGGGGTCATCCCCCAGCCCTCTGTGACAAATGGTTAAGTTGAGATCCAAAGAGAAGAAGGTGGTTGCCCAAGGTCATGCAGCAAGTGGGAGAGCCGGGGTGTGAATCCGGACCTCTCTGTTCTGGTTTCATTAATCTTCTATAAGCCTGGCTTATAGAAGAGCCTGTTGAAGTCACGGCCAAACAGAGTGAGCTGGGCCAAAGGACAGGCATGGGCACAAAAAGGCAATTTTAGGGACTGAGGCTCTAGGAGTCACATGGTAATAATAATCCTAATGTAAGCCACCATTTGTCCAAAGCCTGCAGTGTGGCAGGCATTTTGCACACTCACTTTATCACTGATCCTCATGCCAGTTCTGTGAGATGTGATTGTCCGCATTTCACAGATGAGGAAACTGAGCCCCCCAGATGGATAAATGGACTTGCCTAAGGTCACCTGGCTGGGACATGACCCCAGATCAGTATGATTCAGAAGCGATGCTTGTCCCCTGGACCATATTTTGCCATGTTCTTGCTGCACAGGGAAGCTCCGAGGAAAGCAGATCTCACCCAAATGGGCCAGCACAAGCTCCTTGCTCCAACCAAAGAGACCTATTGGCCACAGTCACTCATGTTGGCCCCTCTGAACGAAGGGCTCTGGCAACAGTGTGGACCACGTGTCCCATGCCCCAGCTTGTCTTATCTTGGAGCCAGTGAGAGGCTTTCCTATCAAATCAGAGGCTGGTGGGTGGGGGAATCTGGGCGGGCAGGCAACTGAGACTTAGGGAAACTGACCTCACTCCTCTGCCTCCAGGGTGGTAGCTGAGATAGCAGAGGACCGAGGTTGGCTGCCTCCTAGCCCTAAATCCCCACTGGGCTGGTGGCTCATCAGTTACAGAGTTTTGGAACCCATGAGCAGAAAGGGCCCCTCATTTGACAGATAAGAACGGTAATAGTAATCATGAGGGCCAGAGAGGAGAGGCTGCACAGCTGGCCGGTCTGCCGACCCCCAGCCCAGTGCTCCACACCCTGGGTTTCCCTGGCAGGCCTGGTACTGGCTGATTAGCCCCAATGCCATTGTGCCCAGCCTGGCAGCTGTCTCCCTTCTGAGACAGAATTCTGGACAGCTCTGGATGGCCAGAGGTCCCGTGAGCATCTTGGCCAGCAGATAACTTCTTTTCATCTCGGCCCTGGATGGACATGTTTGAGCTTAAGACCTGGCAGGAGTCCTGAGATCTGCTTCAGAGGGTCCAGCCAGCCCCATGGGCATCACGTTGTAAACTGAACTTGACCCCAACCAGGGCTGGAGCCCGTTTATCTTTGGCAGAAATGTGACTTCCTATTTCTGAGTGGGAAGGAGCTTCGCTGACTTCTAAAGCAGGCTCGGAAGGCCTGTTGGACATCAAACAGATGGCGTGGAGCGCTCTGTAGATGAGATAAGTGTCAAGGAATTAGAAGCCAGATTTCCCTCAGTTCAGTGCAGTGTGCGGCATGAGATGCACTCAGCCGAAGCTTGAGGTGAATTAAAGATGAGACATTTGAGCGAACAGTCCAGGTACCTGACTGCATGCCCAGTCCTGTGGCGGGCACGAGCCCAGAGAGGTGAATCAACCCACCGTGTGACAGTCGAGCGCGCGCGCGGTGCCTGGCGAGGTGTTGAGACCTCATCTGTGCACCTTTCCCGGCCCAGAGGAGCCCCTCGTCATCAAGGTGGAGCAAGCAGCCCAGTCGTAGGTTCCTAGAAGGAACTTTAGAGGTTATCCTACCCAGGCCCCTGACCACAGAGAGATTCAGCCCTAGTCTGCCCCAGATCCATCCTCTGGAGAGATTAGGAGATTCCAAACGTTCCCTCCAGCAAGCGCTCAAGTGTCTAAAGAAAGATGGATGGCGGCAGAGGGGCGGGCCGGCTGATTAGGTAGGCCAGTGCCAGCGGGACAGCCGGAGCCGATGTGATCGGACGTCTACAGCCTGAGCTCCCGGATCCCTGCGGCCCACCCACCGGCCGGGGTGGGAAACAAACTTCCATCCCAGAAGACCTGAGGCACGTCTGTGGAAATCTGCACGGCTGGGACACTGAATTCTCTCCTCCCGAGCCAGGGAACCACCACGCCATCCGTAGCCACTTACACACTTTGGATATCTATCCACCACTGCTGACATTTTTCCAGCATGTTCTATGTGCCCGTCCTCATAAAAAGCCCCTGTTGCTCTGAGAGCCCCGTGTACATTTCTTAGGGCTTTCATGGTTGACCTTCAGGTGGCAGAGAAGATGGAAGGACTGAGACCCAGCAGGCTAAGTGACCTGCCCGAGGTCAGGCAGCATGTCAGTGGTGGCCCTCGATCCCCGTCTCAGGAAAACTGACCGAACGGCCCAGGGGCATTCTGGAAGCTGCCAGCATGGCCACGTCCTTCCAGTCCTCCTCCAGGCTGTTCTGACGCACCAGCAGCGTCAGAAGGCAGGGAGAGTGGAGATGTTAGGCTGCAGGAGGTGTAAAGGGCCACCACGGGCCCCTCCAGCTGAGATGCAAAGACCCGGAGTGGATGAAGCACGGAAACTTGCACTGACTGGCAAATTTGCTTTTGCGCCAAATAACCACAAGCTGATTTTTCTCATACGCAATGCTCTGCCATCCCCTGCCTCACCCTAGCTAGGCCCGGGCGAGCCTCGGGGCTCGGGACTCCGGTTCCACCTGCCCAGTCTCCAGCCCAGTGCCCTTGTTACAATGGATCCCAAAGAATGGTCCTCCACCAAAAGGCACGTTTAAGAAAACCACCACGAAAGACAAGAGAGGCTCCACCTGGGAACTGCCACTCTGATGGTGTCCCATGTGGCAAGAATGAACTGGGGCTCATGATAGTGTTCCAGCGACTGTGGGATAAGAGCAGGAGTCCTCGGCCTGGCCTTCCAGACCCTCCATGATCAGGCCCTGCTGACTTTGCCAGCCATGTCACCCATCTCTCCTACTCTGTGCCTGGCCAGACTAAATCCTATTTGTCATTTCTAGAATAGACAGGTTGTTCCACATATGCCACTCCCTGGGTCTGGAAACTCCCTTCTCTTTCCCCAAGTCCTCATTTTTTGAGGATTAACTCAGATAGCACTTCCTCCAGGAAGCCCCCTGTGATGCTCTTTTGCTTTTTTAGCATCTATCACAACACCCACTGATCACTGTTGAGACTATAATAGTGTATCTGGTCTCCTACCGGACCATGAGCTCCTTGATGGCAGGGGTCATGTAAATTCATCTTTGGATCCTCATCTGACACAAAGATGGCACTCAGTAGATGTGTAGAGAGGAAAGGAGGAAGGAAGGAATGAAGAGAGGGAAGGAGAGACAAAGACCTCAGCTCTGGCAGTGGAATAATCTCTACAAAGCCAAAGCTGTCCCCTGCAGGTGGTGAGTTTGCTGTCAGCAGAGGTGTGAGCAGGGCATAGGCCCGCCAGCTGGAGATGTGGTATGAGAGCTGAAGTCTTGGCAAGGGACTGGTGTGGATGACATTGAGGGTCCCTCCTGGCTCTGTAATGCTCAGGTTCTTTGAACATTGTTATTTTTCCAAAAATTCATCTAAGCAGCCAAAAACATCACCCAGGCTGGCCGTCTAAACCAGTAAGGTTCAGGAATCCATCCAGCCTCACACCCCCGTTCTTCAAGAGCCCAGCCAGGCCTGACGTAAATTGGCAGGCTTGCCAGCTACCCTGAGGCAGGGAGACTTCTGGGTGGTGGGGGAGGGCTGGACTGGAACCCAGGGCCCCTGACCCCAGCCAGAGCTCCTTCCCTCCCTGCCCCCGACCATGGGGGATGGAGGAGAGGGGTCACGGGGACTGATCGACCCCCTACTTGGCCCTTTCCTGGGAGTATGGTCACACCCTCAGACCTCCCCATCCTTTCTCCAAATGTTGGCTCTTCCTCTCTAGAGGTGCTCTGGATACTCCTTCACCTTGCTGGGTGACCTTGGGCAAGCCCCTGCTCCTTTCTGATTAAATGGAGACCTTGTTTCCTGCCCGGGCCGTTCTGGGGGCTGGAGGAATGCTGTGTGCAATCTCAGGGCTCCGTGAAGGTGAGGTACCACCCCTCCTCAGGCTCCGTGCTCAGCTTTCCTCCAGGCCCCACAGACCGCCTTGGGGTCGGGAGCATGTCGCAGACAGGGCAGGGTGACAGAGGAGCATGCCTTAAAGGTTGTTCCCTCCCAGACCTGCTTCAGGGAAAGTGGGCTTTGGATGGGACCTGAATCTAAGACATTTCCAGGGAGGCTCTGAGACGTCTTGGGCCCCAGGGGCTGGGGCAGCAGGGGCTAACTCTTGGCCAAGGGAGGTTCTAGGCCAGAGCAGGGGCAGCTGGAACTCTTGCCCCATTCCCGGGCCTCAAAGAGATTGCAGAAGGTCCCCCAGCTGACTCATTATGTGACACAAGCTTCAGATCTTAATGTATTTGAAAGGTATTGGTGATGTTGTTCTTTTAACCACCTCTTCCCTTCACCTCTGTGAATTATCATGAAGAGTCCTTTAAGAATATAGAAGACAAAGAAAGATGCTATTAATGTTATTTTGCCAAAAATATTTTTGTAGCATAATATATTAATAAAAGACATTATGAATTCAGCGGGACGGTGTCTCCGAGTGCTGATGGCTTCCCCCGCCCCCACCAGGGACCACTGAGGGAAATCACTCTGCTGGGAGGTCCAAGCCCAGACACAGTGGTGTGGAGGAACTGGAATGGGCCCATTTTCCATGCAAAAGCTTGCGCAGATGTGGGGGGTGGGCGGGGGTACTTAGGCAGGGATCCAGTGACTAGAGAGGCCTCATTCCAAGTGGGATCCAGACAGCCTTGGCCAGCCAGAATGAGCTAGAATCTGGGGTTCACACTGAGGGCCTCCTTTCTCTCACTCCCTCAATCACCCAGACGGACCATTCCTTCACTTCTCCCCACCGCCATTGCTGCACCCCAGGCCAGGCCTCCTCACCCTTGTCTGAACCACGGCCGCCTACAACTGTGCCCCAGTCCCCTCCCCCTCCCACCCCCACAGCCAAAGCGAGGTCCATAAACCACCAAAATGACCACGTAGCCCCCTGCTTTTAAATCTCACCAATGCGTCCCCACTATTCCCAGGACAAAGGTCAAGGTCACACAAAGCTCTCTGCGACCTGGCCCCTTCCCACCAAGAAGTATCTCCAGTATGAGGTTCACATTTTCCCAATTCCTCTCCTTTTCAACCTCCTATTCTCCCATTACTGTCTGCCTCAATGCTTCCTGAATGCACCTTACCCTTCACCTCCCTTGTCTCTGCACTTGCATTCCCCCACACTGACCATCTGTCCCCCCCCATCCCTTCCTGGCACACTGCTCTGGGGGGCTCCTACACAGCCTGCATGACCCAGCCCCGGTGGTGTCTGCCCCACTGAGCCTGAGCTCCTAAGCTGAGCTCGCCACTCCTCCCCTCCGGTCCCACAGCACCTGTTCCTTGTGCACCTGGGTTGTGCTGAAATGCACTGCCCGTGCCTGCCCTTGCCCTCACCTACCTGGGCCAGGACCACGGCTGCTCCTCTCTGATTTGTCAGCCCCGAGCATGGGATTTGACATCACCAGGTACTTGTGGGAAAATGGCGGAGTCAAGGGGGAAGGAAAGGAAGAAGAGCGGGGGGAGGGGGGAAGACTAAAGAGAAAAAATGTCCTTCTCTATCATAACATACGCCATACTTCAAGGGTTAGTGGGCTGGGGTCTCCACCCGCTGCACCTGCTGCAAGTTCCCCAAAGGAAGACAGCCCCCGGGACCTGAGGGGTGGGGAGGGGAGAGGCCCCCCTGGGTTCTGAAACCACAGAGCCTTCAGCAGCGGTGACACGTTGGCCATGGTCGACGGGTTCTTGCCCGGCTCCTACCGGGACTGACACGGGCTGCCCGTGGTGGGCCCGCCTCCAGATAAAGCTGGTAACGCAGCCGGGGCATTTATGATGCGCAACGTTCTGAGCCTTTACGAGCTGAACCCCCTCATTCTCACAGCTCCTCTTCCCTATCTCTGCTTTGCAGACGAAGTAACCGACGGGCACACAGGTCAACTTGACCACAATCACGTAGCTTGTAAATGCTAGCGCCAGGACGGAAAGCCAAGTAGTCAAGCTCCTAGACCACTCTCTTCACTTTCACTTGGCTATGAGAGCACGTGTGGGCTGTGGCCTATGAGGAGGGCAAGGGGGTGTCTGCATCCCCATGTCACAGACCAGGTAGGCCAGGTCAGGACCCATCCGAGGCCCGGTGTGGTGAGCCTCTTTCATGTCATGCAGCCTGCCCTGACCTCTGTCCCACTCGCTGGACTCTGGATGGGGTGCAGGAAGAGGCCCTGCCTGCCTTCTGCTCCCACGGCCACACTGGTCTGTGGGGCTGACATCAATGGTCTGAGACGTCCTGTGGGGGCCTGTGATCCCCTGTGTTCTCTGCCCCTCACACACCAGCTGTTTTCAAGAAAAGAGGCTCCTGTCATCTACCTTTCTAGAAGCTCATGAGAGAGTGAGCCCTTGCCCTTGCTCCCTGGAGAAGAAGGTGTGGCCAGGAACGGGGCTCAGACACGATGGAATGGGTGACTGAGGGGACAAGCACGTGGCAAGAGGGAACACTCAAGTGTTTGTAACTAGTACACGCGAGTGTCTGCAACTCTTAACCGGGGAGCCCCGGCCTCCTCTCCTGTCCTGACAGGCCCAGTCCCTTGCTCTGAGCAGGCTCCCGCTACAGTGCTCTACTGGAGAGAAACTGGAGGCCCTGTCTGCTATGTGATCATGAGATTCCAAAGCTCTATAGGGCTGCCCCAGGCAGGAGGCTTCTCTGTGTAGATTCTGAGCCCATCGGGAAAGAGTTTCCAGCTCCCAGGAGCTGCCCCTGGCGGCCCATACATCCTGCCCCCCGACCCCACGCCAGAAGCAGGTCACACGGCTGAGGAGGTAGTGAGTTCTCTGACGTGGGAGGTGTGTGACGGGGTAACTCAGTGGACAGGGGATCCCCACCACAGGCTAGAGGCTGGCCGACCGGCCATCTCTCTCCCCCTCTGCCTGTCTGTCTGTCTTTGTTGCTCTCTCATGCCTCTGTGCCCTTACTCCTCCATCTTTCTATGTTCTTTGATCCCCTCCTTCCCGCCCCTGAACATCCACGGCCCTGCCACCCAACCGTACAGAGACACCCTCAGCCGGCGCCCGCGCCCCTGCAATGAGGACCACGGCCCTGAGCTCCAGCCTCAGCACTGCCATGGCCTGCTGTGTGGCCTTGGGCAAGCTCTGCCCCTCTCTGGACCTCACTGTTCCTATTTGCACAACAGGAGGGGCAACATCTTTGGAAGACTGCCTCCATGGGGGCTGGAGGCAGGAAGGGAAACCGCCTTCTCCCTCCTCACAGGAGGTGCGGGGAAGATACTCCTTATGATCAAGGGAGGAGTTTGGTCCTTTTGTCCCTGAAAAGGAGGGCCAGAGAAAGAGGGAATCGAGAGAAGGGAGGAAGAGAGGTGAGGAGCTCAGGAGGTGGAGGGGCACTGAGGGAGGTGGGGACTAGGCCTCCTCCGTGGAGAGAAAACCTGCAGACGGTGGTCATTTTCCTGGCTGCTGCGGGAACCCAACTCCCCCTGCCCTGCCATCTCCGGTAAACTCCCCCCTGCTGGGGAAGATCCAGGACAGGGAGAAGCACAGCCGGGGCTGATTCTCATGGCCAAGTTGACATGGTGTGAAGCAGATGAGGCAAGGTCAACGACAGGGAGCTGGAGGCCAAGAAGAGCGCGTGCGCACATGCGCGCACACACACACACACACACCCCAGGGAGAGCCCCTGAGGAATTCACAAACTCCGGGAGGCCTTGGACCTCAGCCCCACAGCTGGAGGTCAGGACCATCCTAAGCAGGAATGCTGGAGCAGGAGCGCCCGGGCCGCATCCGGGTCACGGGCAGACCCACCAGGCTCAGGCGGCCGGCCATGGGAGCTCCAGGGCTGCCACCGCAGGGAGAGGACCCTGACCGCTGACCGGGGCCCGGCCGCCATGCGACAGCACCGTAAGAAGAGGTTCTTTTCAGAAAATAGTCCTAAAACGCTGTTACGTGTCGGTTCCGGGCTGACAAAACAGTTCTTGTGTTTTCTTTTTTCATATTTTCCATTTCTTCCTCCCTGACCGGTCACAAGAGAAGAATGATGGTATTTCCAACCTGGAGACCCAAGCCACCAGGCCAGCACTGAAGGACACTTCTTAGCTCTCCCCCACCTGTCTCCCCGAGGCTCTGGAAGGGCGGAAGGGGCTGAGCCGGGTGGCGACCAGGGGTGGGGGAAGGGGTGCAGGAGAAGTCCGGGAAAGAGAAAGAACAATACACAGAATGACGGAGTGGGGATCCAGAGAAGGAGCAAGGGGCCACGGAGAGAGAGCCAGACAGTGCTGGAGAGAGATAACGGGGAGAACGAAGGAGCAGTCAGAGAGAAGGTCGAGGCAGAGGGTCAGGCCCAGTTCCCGGAGAGAGAACACAGCGCGGTCTCCAAAGAACGTGGGGCCTGGGACAGATGCTGGGGTGGGTGGGAGGCCGGATGTATGGGCCGCTAGGGACAGCCCCTGGGAGCAAGCAGTCTACTCCTCCCAGGGAAACCTGAAAACACGAATTGCTTCCAGGGACTGCCTGGCTCCCCAGACTTAGAAGAACAGCCCCTCGTTCTTCATTCCTGGTCCCTCTCTGCACAAAGGTGGTGCAGGCTCGGCCAGGGTCATGGGCTGGTCATCAGGGGCCTGGGGCCTGGCCCCGGGCATTGCCCTCCCTTCCCTCAGAGTCTTTCTCCTCATCTCTTTAATGGGGATAATAAAAATACTTCTGACACAGCTTGCAGTGGGGTTTTAATGAGATAGTGCAGGCAAAAATGCTTTGCAAAGCAAGGCCCGCACCCAGGCTAGCGGTCACCGCCACCCCCACAGGCCGCAGGGTCCAGCACTCGAGCAGCTGGGAGCCTGCAGACGCTTGGGCATGGAGGGGAGCAGGGTTCCAGGTGGCCGCTGGGGAAGATATGGCCAGAGTGGTGAGCAAGGGCAGGCCTGGACCACTGCTGTGCACATCTAGAAATTGGTACAGTATCCCAGAGACAATGGGAGCCACCGAGTCAGCTGTGTGACCTTGACCACGTGACTGGAGGAATCTGTCTTGCAGTGGCCCTAGGATTAAATGAGCTAACTCAGGCAGGGTGCAGAGAGCCAGGTCTGAACACAGAGGTCAGAGCAGGCCAGCATTATAGTACTTGGTGGATCGGTGACCTTGCAAATCACCCCAGCTGCCCTGTGAAGTGTTAGGGGTCGGCGGGTCCTGGACTAGGGCAAGACAGGAAGAGAGGCAGAGCAGGAGGGGGAACGGCTCTCAGGAGTTGATTTTCACACTGCAGTCTATACCTGAGACTGGTTCTGAGTCTGAGTTCTCAGGAGAGGTGGGGGTGAGGAGATGTGCCCACTACCACAGGGATCTGAACAGTGCATCCTCGGGGACCTAACTGCCTTCGGACCTAGAGGATGTAGGGAAGTTTGCAGCAGGAGGCCAGGCTCAGGTTGGGGGCTGGGCTCAGGTGTGAGGGGCTGTCACCTGCCAGCTAAGGCAGCAGACTCTGCCCTGTGGGCAGCAGGGAGCCCCAGGCAGTTTTGGAACAAAGTGGCATGAAGTAGTATAAAAGCCGGATGCCCTGGGCCCAATCTCTTCCCCTCACCAAGTCTCAGTTTTCCCATCAGCAAAATGGGAGAGGACAACCCTGATCACACAGAGTTACCATGAGGACTTAGGGTATGTCAGTACAAGAAGGGACGTTATAAAATATTTGTAACAAGGTGGGACATTGGACCTGGAAGGGTTAAGAGACCCTGCTGTGCATATTTCTTTTAACTATGAAAAGTGAAAAGTCCTAAGATACAGTACCGGATCCTGGGATCTGCACCTAAAGTCCTTATATCTTACTTTCTACTCTGGCCTTTTTCTGCATGATTTTCCAAAAGACAGTAGCACCTTTCAAGGAATAGGGAGGTCAAGCGATATATTGCAAAGGGCAGCAGGCCTGGGCCCAAGACTCTCTTTGGCTACTTACTGGTTACCTTTGGTTGGGCATGTCACTTAACCCTCGTTCTTACTTGCCTCATCTGGGAAATGGGAATCGAGATAACTTCCCTGATAGCTCGTCATGGTGACTGAGACCACGGGCCAGAAGAACTTCGTTTCTGCAAAGCCAACACCAATGCACATTATTACGGTTGTTGAAAGAGGACACGAGTCTGTTCACAGAATTCCACAGTCCCCCAATCTTCACTCAGGGCCCCCAAGTGGTGTAAGTGGAAGATTTTGGCTAATTCAAGCCCCGAAGTGGGTTCCAGTCCTGCCTTGCCACTGACTCCATCATAACACTAGGCCAATGACACCCCCTTTCCAAAGTTCGGTTTCCCCATTTGTAAAAAGGAGAGCTTAGAGCAGATGATCTTTAAAGAATCATCTAGCTCTTACAGGCTGGAATGTCGAAATCTTCCTCCCACCTCCAACCTCTGAAGTCCGCTCCCAGGCTTTGAAACACCTGCTCTAAGATGCTGGTCTGCGCCACATGCTAAGGCTCAGAGCCTTGCAGCGGCTGTTAGCCCTTTGTTGCCCAGCGGCCTGACTTGTGAGAGGGCCACTGACTTCTCCAGGGCAGCAGGAGCTCCAGCTCCATGGTGATCAAATCCAAAATGCACAGGAGGGACTTCCACGTTGTGCTACAGACCCCTGGCCTCCCTCGGCCCCACGTCCTTTAGACCACCTCCCTGGGGTGCCTGGGTGGCTCAGTCGGTTAAGCATCTGCCTTCGGCTCAGGTCATGATCCCAGGGTCCTGGGATTGGGTCCCCTGTCGGGCTCCCTGCTCAGCAAGGGTCTGCTTCTCCTTCTCCCTCTCCCCTCCCCCTTGTTCGTTCTCTCACTCTCTCTCTCTCTCAAATAAATAGATAAAATCTTTAAAAAAACAAACAAACAAAAAACACCTCCTAGCTAATAGTCTTTGCCCTGCCCCAGAAGCTTCGTCTGCCACTCAAACACATTCAAGCAGAGCCCATCTTTAAACAGAGGTCCAAAGGCACACCCAGGTATGTGGTTGATTGTGGCCTGGAGAACAGGCCCAGGGGGTGTTGGAAATGGGGGGAGAGCAGCCATGGGAGTGTGGGATGTGGACAGGGTGGGTGAGAAGGAGCCACCGGGGAGGAGGAGATGGCGGCAGACCTCCACTGGCCGTGCACACGTCCAGGCAGTGGGGTGTGGGGATGTGCTCGAGGGCACTTCTGGGCCAGGTGAAGGCCGTTAGCTAGGAGGTGGTCTTAGGGGACGTGGGACTGAGGGAAGTCAGGGGCCTGGAGCACTATTTGGAAGTCCCTACTGTGAATTTTGGGTTTGATCAACAACTGTCACTAAAAGTCTTTCTTCCAGAAGATGGAAAAAATCTTGTCTCTCTGGGATACTGAGGCTCGTGAGGAATGCAGGGGGTGTAGCTGGGCCAGAGAATTCGGGAGGCATGGAGGGCTGAGCCAACTCTCACAGCGGGCCTGGGCCCGTCAGCCAGAGCAGGAAAGAGAAACAAACACAGGCCGCCGGATCCGGAGCGGCCCGAAGCCCCTGCAGAAGATGCCCTGAACGTCCACGCTCGGCCTCCACCGTCGGGGGCTGCTGGCTGGCGGGCACCCGGGTTGCCAGCTCAGACCCATGTTAGAAGTTCTTCCAGGGAACTCGTCGTCCACCACCTCTTCAAGCACTCCTGGTCCCAAGCTTCCCAGGGACGTGGGCCAACCAGAAGAGGTGCTTTGCCTGCTGCGGTTTATGCTCCATGAAGCCGCTCCCTCCTTCCGAGACAGCTGCCCAGCCCGCTGCTCTGGCTCCAATATAGCACTTCCCTTTTAGCTTTTGAATTTCAAAGCAGACCTGACTGCAAACAGATGGATGGGGTCGTAAAAATCCCCCAAGCAGGGAGCAAAGAGGCTCATGGTCGTAAAAGAGAGGCTCCTTTGGAAGAACGAGTCCCTGCACCCATGCTGGGTTCCCAGCGCTCTGGTCACCCACATCCTCTTTGCTGCTAACACACCGAGCATGCTGTCTTCACCTTCACCTACCCAAGTCCCACCCGGCTTTCAAGGCTCGGCAGCGGTCCAGGATCTCCCAGGCAACCTTCTACGACCTCCCCTCCCAGACCCTAACCTCTCCAGCCACCAGCCACCAGACCGCTCTTGCCTTTGAGCGCCTAGGGTACCACTCCCCGCACGCCTTCACCTACTACATACATCTGGGCCTTGCTGGCAGGTTGTTTTTTGGTTTTTGGTTTTTTTGGTTTTTTTTTTTTTTTTACATATCTTATCTCTGTAAATAGATTTGAGGCCTAAGATCAGAAAACACCTTACCTTTCATAACTAATCTAGTGTTGGACCCGAGACCGATGCTGAGTCAATGCTAACTGGATGCTTTTCGTGAAAATGCAACTGTATATAGCTTAAATAACAGTAAGCAGAACGTGGATGGAGACAATGTTACCTATAAGCAGCTGCGCTGGGGACTTGTTACTGTGCAACACAGGAAGTGTCATTCTACCAAGCAGCGGGGGATCCATTTCCAGGGTGCACTCCAAGCAGGAAGTGACTTCACTCAAAGAGATGCCCTATTATGTCCAGAGTGAAGGAGAGCCATTGACAGAGGGAACAAAGACAGGACAAAGAGCAAGGAGGTGGAGGATGTGAAATGAGTGGCGGAAGCCATACGGGCTTTGGGATCAGATAAGCCTGGGTTGAATCCCAGTTTACCAACTACTTGACCCTGCGCAAGTGACTCACGCTCTGAGCCTCAGTTCTGTTATCTGTAAATGGGAATGATGATAAGACCTATCCTGCACATGTGAGGTGTGAGTAAGATAACAGTGCTCAAGATTGGCTAAGTGTTATCAAAGAGAGCCCCACAGGCCAGGCAAGTGGGAGGGAGCCATCTCTGGGTTAGCAAGAAGAACTGACATCCAGTCTGGTTGGACGGAATGAAGACTCCTCAGAAATTGACAGATAATTGTTCCCGTGTATTGAGGGCTTGCTATGTGCCACCTGACACGTAAAGAACAGTTCAATCTTCACACTGTCCTTGAGAGTGAAGATTGTTGTTCCTGCTTTACAGGTGAGGAAACTGAGTTTCCAAGAGTTTAGGTTATTTGCCCATGGTCACCCAGCCAATGTCAAACTGCAGAACCTGCACACTTAATCGCCCTGCTGTATTGAGATGAAAGTTGCACAATGGAGACTAAGGAATTAAAGTATAACCCAATATTGCTTAGAATTTTTCTTGGTGTCTATGAATCATAGCTGAGGTCCCAAAGATAAAGACAGTGTGTCCCAGTTTGGAAGAAAGAAACCAGACCACCCCTGTGGAATCACGGAGGGATAGAAAACACCCCATATACCACCCCTCCCCAGTCAACTAGCATATGGGTAGGGCTGAGGCCAGAGGACCCTCGGGGGTGGGGGGGTGAAGCAGTAAGGAGCAGATTAGCAGAGCAGGAGCTATGGGGGAGATGGGACATGCCAGCCAAGGAGGGCTTGCCCACAGCAGGGAGGAGCTCAGTGTCCCTGAAGAAACCCACACATATGTCCCCAACCAGAGAAAGAGCTAACATTTGGACATCTGCCACCAGAGGGCACTGACGCCCCCTTTTTCTTCATCTCACGGTCCCGCCCAGCCTGGGAGGGGCCATTGGCACCCTGAGGTGACAGGGCTTACTCTGAGTTGAGCTGGGGGCAGGAGTGGGTGGGGGAGGGGGTGGAGACAAACATTTTGAATTTGGTGAGAAACCTAGATTGATTTTGATCAGATGAGAGTTTTTAATCCAGGGAAAGGAGACCCTTTTAATCCCAGATAGTGATGGGAAAAGTATTGGATCCACACAGGACGTGATCCAGGGATGGTGAGGGACCATATAACCAGCTGAAGGGAGTAGTTGGGGGAAAGAAACTCAAGTCGTTCTCTCTTTGTACCCCACTGAGTCCACCCGGATCGATCAGAAGTTTACATTTGGAAACCTGGCCAGCGGAGTGGGCCACATAAGCAGCGTCAGGCAGGACAAGGTGAACAAGAATCCAAAGCAGACCGTCTTGGAGAGTCCACTCTCGGCTGCCCTGGTAACCATTCTTACGTGTTCATCTGTAAAAGGCCATGAGAGACCCACCTCAGAAGTCACTGATGTGCTGCTTCAAAGCCAGTAAATCCAATGATGAGTGTGTTAGCTCCATAGCAGGCTGTGTATAATTTTCATTCCAGGGTATGGTTCAAACTCTCTCAAAATGAAAGTCCAAGTTATCATAAAAAAAAAAAAAAAAAAGCCTGGAGATTTTGTTGTGTGGATACATCCAAATGGGGTAGATCATCCAGATTCTGGAGTCCAGAGAGAACCAAGCCATCATCGAGAGGCACCACCACATGGCGAAACATTGGCTCAAAGGACTCTCCATATAAGACCCTTGAAAATGGCTTCTCTTTGGCTGAAAATGAGATCTTGATTCACAACTGTGGCACTCAAGCTCCTGTCTCACATGGAGAAGGCCAGTATCAACCATGGACAACCACCCTCTTGGAGCCCTCATTTTCCAGGCGTTCCCGTGCAGGGTGCTGGGCGTGAGTGTCTCCTGCTCTCTGCTGCCGATGGCCCTGAGAGGTCAGTGCTGCCGGCCCTGTTTCATAGACGTGGACACAGGTTTGGAAAGATGAGGGACTTTTGCTGGGACCTCATAACTTAGAAGTGGCTGCAAGAATGAGAAGGCCCATAAGACTCTAAATCTGTGCTTTTCCAACTACCCTAAGTCAGCACTGGGTCCAGCCTCAGCCGCCGCCTTTTGGAGCCTCAAACTCTGTCATGTCCCCATCTTACTCACTCTTGGCCCCTGGCCTGACTCCATCTTTCAGAGAACTGTCCCTAGATTGCCAGGCCGAATCTTCCTTCTCCTGTGACCCTCATCACACTACAGCACTTGCCCTCAAGGCTCACGTCACTCTGACTTATAGAATCACATTCATAGGTAGCCAGCTATTTTTTTTAATGGCTCCTTCTGCTTGAGACCTCTTCTCTGTCCACACTCACTCCCTTGGTGACCTCAGCCAGTCCCATGGCTCTAAATAATCTGTGATGGGTCCCCAAGCTACACACTAGCCCCACCTCTGCCCTGACATCCAGCTAATACCGCCACCTCTGCACTTGGATGTCAGAAAGCATCTCCAAGTCACCACATTCAAAACCAAACTTGTGCTTTCCGCCCCTAACCTGTTCCTCCCTCCATGTCCCACCTCAGTATATGGTGCCACCATTCCCTTGCTCCCTCAGAGCAGACACTGTGGAGGTGATCATGACTGATCTCCTCATCCCCTATATCCTTTCCATCCTGTTACTTCTACCATCAGAATCTATGCAGAAAAGGACCACTCTCACCCCCACTACTACCCTGGGCTGAGCCACCCTCCTCTCTCCAGCCTTCCAACTGACTTCCTTGTTGCTGCCAACCCCAGTCTACACCCCACAAGATCACATGATCCTTTTCAATGTAAATTAGATCATGGCAGTCCCTAGCCGTGAACCCCCAGTGCTTTCTTATCAGACTCAATGAAATCACCATTGCTTACCCTCCCTGATCCGGGTCCTATCTGGTGTCACTCCTTGCCCTCTTCTTGCTTACTCCAAGCCAACCATACTGCTCCTCATCATTGCTTGAACAATGGTAACACCTTCAAGTGTTAGGACTTGGCACTTGCTGTTCTTTCGGCCCAGAATGTTTTTCCCCCAGGTCTTTGTTGACTTCTTCTCACCCCCTTCACCTCTCTGCTTACATGCCACCTTCTCAGAGAAGCCCCCCTGATCATCTGTAGGAAGCGTTGCCCTAGGGCTCTCTCTACCCACCATCCTATATTCATTTTCTTCATACCACTACTCACCACCTGGCATTCTACTGTCCATTGTGTCTAGTTCCTCTAGAACTAGAGCCCCCATGGCTCATACCTTCTCTGCACACTCCCTGCCCCATCTCCACTGGCTGACTCAGAGCTCGCACTCAAAACATATTTGTGGTGTGAATGTTGAAAAGTTCTGTTTGTGGTGAAATTAGGGTTACATATTTTAACAAGAGGTATATAATTATGGGTAAATTGGAAGTCTGACTCCAGACCTCAACTCAGGGACTGACCTATTGGCCAGATCTTAGATGTGTGCTCATGTCTGTTCCTGGTGAACCCTGAGGACCCACAGATGAATACATGCTCCTGGGGATATGACTAGAATCTGAAGCAAACAACTTTCTTTCTGGCCCTGTGTGAGTGGCCCACCAGTTAACAGCAGGGTTTCTCTTTTTTTTTTTTTTTTTCTAAGATTTATATATTTATTTGAGAGGGGAGGGGCAGAAAGAGAAGGAGAGAAAGAGAATCTGGAGCAGACTCCACACTGAGCAGGGAGCCCAACGTGGAGATTGATCCCAAGATCTCGAGGTCATGACCTGAGCCGAAACCAAGAGCCAGATGCCCAACTGACTGAGCCCCCCAGGTGCCCCTGCAGTAAGGTTTCTTAACCAGGGACTACCACCCCACCTTTGCACTATTAAGGGCACAGTTCTGAGTTACAGTGACAGGAACCACCACCGAAACAGTAATAGTGGGCATGAAAACGGATACTGATTGAGTTCACCTCTAGGCTCAGCCCTGTGCTGAGTATCAGGGGTGCTGTGGGTGGTGAGTCAAACACAGGCCCCGCCTGCAAGGGATTCAGTCTAGTGGGGCATAAATAAATATGTTAAGAGTGGTGATTTCTATATGGGAAAACTGAGGCCCAGAGAGGGAAACTTCATGCCAGTTAGTGACAGGGTCAGAGAACCACACCTTGGTAAGGGGGATGAGAAGGGGCTGGAGTTGCGGAGGGGCCCTCCATTTATTATGCCAGGCTCTGGGTTTTGTGCTTCATTTGAAAGGCCTCATTCTAGTCTCCGCATAACCCTAAATAGAATGTGTTATTATCCTCTGTTGCAGATGGGAAAATTAAGTCCCAGAGGGAAAGCAGAGGAAGCCCATGGGCTCCTCTCAGGAGTGATGGAACTCACCTCCTCAGAAGGCCAAGGGGAGATTCAAAGTAAGAAGAGAATGAAAAGACAGGGCCACAGGGGAGGTGGGGCAGGGAAGGGATGACAGGCAGGAAAAGTAGATTTGCCCTCTGTCAGTCATTTGGCCTGAGTCTGACTGAGAGAAGGGGAGGTTACCACCGCGGCCTCCTCATCTTAATTATCAAGGGCCCAGGACAGACCCACATCTATGTCCTGCACAGTCTAGGGATACAAAGAAGGAGGCCTGTAAACCCTGGGAAGGCTGCTAGCAGAAAGAAACCCTCAGGGCTTCCAGAGCACCCAAAAGGGGCACACTCAGCCTGGGGAAGCAGAGTAGAATTAGGGAAGGCTTCCTGGAGAAGGCATTACAGGAGTGAAATCATGAAGAAGAATCTTTCTGAAAGGCAAAGTCACACAGTTGAGCAGACAGGAAAGTACAAATTCAGTCAGCCTCATCAGGACACAGGAACCCACCCCCCACCACCCATCCATCTCACCTCGCACCCCTGCACCTCTGTCAGCCCTGTTCCTGGACAGTCTTCTCATTCTGCTGCCCTTCCCCTTACTATTCTTTCCCACTCCTGTGGCCTTCACTCACAAGGGAAGACCTTTGCCTCCTACTTCACTAAGGCCTTTGGTTAGAAATTCCTCAACCTTTTGCCCTGCCCCAACCCCAATATGTCAGCCAAACTGATTGCTTCTACGTCATCCACCCCAGTCTCAGCTAATGGGGGATCCCCCTCTTCCTTTTCAAGGCCAGCCCCTCCTCTCATACCCAGGACCCTACCCTCTCCCTCACTTCCTCCAAGGTCTCCACACATCAGTTGATACTCTGTCCTTCATCTTCAGACACTTTATCTTTTCTTTGGCTCCTTCCTTCAGAATAAAATGAGGCTTAAATGCCTTCCACCTTATAACACCACTCCTTCAAGCCATCAAGGAATTAATAAAACGATTTGACCCTAAGATTGAAAACTTTAGCAAGCATCTTCTGAGTTCTCCAAAGAACATCTGTGCTTTGTAAATTATTAGAAATTTACTCTCAGAGTTGAATATTAAAGTCACTACTCATATATTTTAATAAAATCTGTCATTTGAGCTACCCTGTGGAAGGCGCCATCAACACTGGGAGGCAACCCGTGGTGGTAAGTTGCTCCCGGTGAGTGAGCACATGCAGAGGCCTGGACCCAGGCTCCCCCTCCCCCGCCTGTCCCTGCTCACACAGCCATGTATTTGCCCAGTGGATTCAACCCTCACCAAAACCTCATGTTCAGCTGAAAAGTGCTCCAAGCACGTTTTAACATGTTTTCATAGACATTATCATTCTACACTGAGCAAAACAAAACAAATAAAAAAGAAAAATGGCCAAATCATTAAAATCCATGTTTTCATACAACTCAAGGGTAAAGAGTCAAGTTAACCTCATTCATTAAATCAGTTGTTTGTCTTTGAGCTCATTAAATGTGCTGTTGGATGGTGTCATTCAATAAAGGCGCCTTCCCAGCTTGGATGCCTCTTGCAATCATGAATTAGATCCTGCCATTGGTATGCTGTATAGATTCAGCAAGTGTTTGTTTTTAATTTGTTGACTTCACCTTTCAAGTATAGTCTAAGGCTGTCCATAAAAGAAGCATTTAGAAAATTTGTATTTGCCTCTTTCATTTAGATATGAATTTTAGAAATTAGAATTGAATTTAAAAATGATCTCAAGTTATACCACCCCCAGCCCCACTAAATTGTGAGCTTCAGGGCACTGAGCTAGTGTATGATTCATCTTTTTCATTCAAGTCAGCATTTAGCACGGGATCCAGTCCTATATCAGTCAGTAATTGCCACAAATATACTGCATAACAAACTGCCCAGAACATAGTGGTTTAAAATAACGGACATTTCTTCCCCTTCTCATGAAGCTGCAGGTTAGCTTCAGCTTGGCTCTTCTAGTCTGGGTTGGGCTGGGTTGATTTACTCAGGCTGAAGATCATCCAGGTGAACTTCAGGCTACAAGGTTAGGTTCAGGTCTGGTCCGTGCATGTTCCCTCTGGGGCAGTCTGAAGGTGCAGTGGCTTTCTAGACCTATTCTTCTCATGGCGACCACCAGAAGTGTTCTGCAGTCATATTCACCAACTTGCCATTGGCCAAATCAAGTCACATAGACAAATCCAATATCAGTGTGAAGAAGTATGCTCTCCTCACTGCAAAAAGACATGGCATAAAAAAGAATTAATAACAATATCCCTCAAACTCTTCCCAAAAAAATAGAAGAGGAAGGAACACTTCCAAACTCATTCTATGAAGCCATCATTGCTCTGATACCAAAGCCAAAGACCCTGAAAGAAGAGAAAATTACAGACAATATCCCTGATGAATATTGATGTAAAAACCCTCAACAAAATACCAGCAAATGGAATTCAACAGAACATTTAAAGAATTAAACGGCATAACCAAATGGGATTTATTTCTGGAATGCAAGGATGATTCAACATATGAAAATTAATTAGTAAAATATACCACATTAACAAAATGAAGGAAAAAAGCCTACATGATTATTTCAACTGATGGTAGAAAAAAATCATTTAACAAAATTCAACACCCTTTTGTAATAAAAACACTCAACATATAGAAAACCCTAAAGATTCCACCAAAAAACTGTTAGAAATAATAAACCAGTTACTAATTTAAATAAATAAATAAATAAATAAAAGTAAAGTTGTAGAATACAAAATCAATATACAGAAATCAGTGCATGCCTATAAGACTAATAATGAGCTATCAGAAAGAGAAATTAAGAAAACAATCCCATTTACAATTGCATCAAAAAGAATAAAACATCTAGGAATAATTTTAACCAAGGAGATAGAAGATCTATACACTAAAAACTCTAAGACATTGATGAAAGAAATTGAAGAAGACACAAATAAATGGAAAGGTATTCCATGCTCATGGATTGGAAGAATTAGTAGTGTTAAAATGTCCATAACATCCAAAGAAATTTACAGATTCGATGCAATCCCTATCAAAATCCCAATATCATTTTTCACAGAAATAGAACAAACAGTCCTGAAGTTTGTATGGAACCATGGAAGACCCCAAACAGTCAACACAATCTTGAGAAAGAATGAAGCTGGAGGCATCATGCTTCCTGATTTCAAACTATATTACAAAGCTGTAGTGATCAAAACAGCATGGTATTGGCGTAAAAAGGGACACAGTGGAATAGAATAAAGAGCCCAGAAATAAAACCACACATATATCGTCAATTAATTTATGACAAAGGAGCCAAGAATATACAACAAGGAAAGGACAGTCTATTCAATGAATGGTGTTGGGAAGATTAGATAGCCAAACGCAAAAGGATGGAACTGGACCACCATCTAACACCATACACAAAAATCAACTCAAAATGGATTAAAGACTTAATCATAAGACTTGAAACCATAAAACTCCTAGAATAAAACATAGGAGGTAAGCTCCTTGCCATCAGTCTTGGCAATAATATTTTTTTGGATTTGACAGCCAAAAGCAAAGGCCACAATACCAAAAAACAAACAAGCAGGACTACATCAAACTAAAAAGCTTCTGTCTAGCAAAGGAAATCATTAACAAAATAAACAGGCAATCTATGAAAAAAATATTTGCAAGATATATATCTGATAAGGGGCTAATATCTAAAATATATAGGGGCACTGGGTGGCTCAGTCGGTTGGGTGTCCAACTCTTGATTTCAGCTTGGGTGGTGATCTCAGGGTCATGGAATCAAGCCCCATGTCATGCTCTGCACTGGGTATGGAACGTGCTTAAGATTCTCTCTTCCTCTGCTCCTCAGCCCCCACTAAAAAAAATTTTTTTAATTAAAAAGAAATAAAAGTGTTAACTTAAAAAGAAAGAAAAAATATATATACAGAACTCATACAATTCAACTCAACATCAGCAAAAGCAGTAACAACAAAAAACAGTTCCATTTAAAAATGGCCGGAGAATCCAAATAGACATTTTTCCAAAGAACTCATACAAATAGCCAACAGGTACATGAAAAGGTACTTACCTTTATTCATCATCAGGAAAATGTAAACTACAATGAGATATCACCTCACACCTGACAATAGCTATTATCAAAAAGACAAGAAATAACAAGTGTTGGAGAGAATGTGGAGAAAAGGAAAGCTTGTGCACTGTTGGTGGAATGTAAAGTGGCGCAGCCGCTGTGGCAAACAGTCTGGAGTTTCCTCAAAAAAATTGAAAATAGACCTACCATGTGATCCAGCAATTTTATTTCTGGGTATTAATCCAAAGAAAATGAAATCACTATCTTTAAAAGATATCTGCACCCCCAAGTTTTTTGCAACATTATTTACAAGAGCCAAGACATGGGAACAACCTATGTGTCCATCAGAGGGAGAACGGATAAAGAAAATGTGGTGTATGTATGTATATTTCAGCCATTAAAAAGAAGGTAATCCTGCCATTTGCAACAACATGGATGGACCTTGAGGGCATTATGCTAAGTGAGATCACTCAGACAGACAAAGACAAACACTGTATGATATCACTTATATGTGAAATCTTAAAAAAAAAAAAAAAACTGAACTCATAGGTACAAAGAATAGATCCGTGTTGCCAGAGCAGGGAGCAGGGGGCAAGCAAAATGGAAAAGAAAGAAACAAAAACAAAAAACACTCAACAAACTAGGAATAGAAGGAAAGTGTCTCATCAAAACAAAGGCCATATATGGAACGCTCACAGCTAACATCACACTCAATGGTGAAAGACTGAACGCTTTTCCTCTAAGATCAGGAACAAGACAAGGATGTCCAGTTTTGCCACTTCTATTCAACATAGTACTAGAAGTCCTAGCTAGAGCAATTAAGCAAAACAATAAAATAAAATAAACAAAATAAAAGGCATCCAAACTGGAAAGGAAAAAGTAAAATTATCTCTGATTATAGACCACATGATCTTCTATGTAGAAAATCCTAAAGATTACACCACCACCCCCACACTCACACACACCCCTGCCCATATACATTCCACATGAAAAAGGGAGGTGAGCAGCCTTTCAACATCTCAATCCTCGGGCAGGCAGAGCTCAACAAGAAAGAGAAGGTGGCAGGGTCACACTCGGTCCCTGCGGTCTCCTTAACAGATAAGTCATTTTCCTTCCTTAGAGGGGATGCAGAAAAAGAGGAAGCTTCTCATCTTGACAAAGGCGGCAGTGCCTATTCCATGAGCTGAGGCAGAAGCACCAGGAAGAGAGAATGATGTCCCTGCGGATGTGTCCAAAACCAAGCTCATGATCTTCTTCCCCAAAGCTGGTCATCTTCCAGGATTCACTGTCTCGGTGATGGCGGCAATTTCCCTCCAAGGGCCAACACCAGGAGTCTAGCTGTAGGAATGGATCATCTTCCTCACTGACCATGTTCTGCCAACTTTACCCTTCAGTGTTTCGGACTTGCTCACTTCTGCCGGCACTCCTTAGCTGAAGCAACTCCGCTGCTTCCTGCAGAACCTCCCAGCCAGCCTCCCTGTATCCATTCAAGCCTCTCAGGCCCTTCCCACCCTTGAACCAGAGTGATCTCTAGAAACAACTGTGAGCAAGTCCCCTACCCTGCATTACACCCTTCAGCCCCTTCTCATGCTCTTAGGATAAAGACCAAAATCTCCGTTGTGAATAAGGTGCTGTATGGCCTGTGGCCATTCCCTCTCCAGCCTCCTCTCCCACCCTCTCCCCCTACATCTCCCTCTCCCTGATTCTCCTCTCAGTCCTTCAAACATACCATCTCCTTGGACCATAAGCCTGTACGCACATTGTCTTCTCTGCCCAGAAATTCCCTCCCTCTCCTTTCTCCCCTCGTTCACTCTTGGCTACCTTCAATATCACCTCTGGTACCTTCCACTGGGCAGGCACTGCTAACAGTCCTCCCCTCCTCCAAAACCAGGTCACTTATCCAAAACCAGGTCCATCACAGGCCTTCCCAGATCCTCGCTCCCTTCCTTGGGGCCCACGCGCATGTGCCACTATTTACTCACGTGTGGCTTAATTGATATTGGTCACTCTCACTTTTCATATGCAACAAGACCTTGGGAATGAAGCTGCTCAGCCCACGTTTATCTCCAGTACTAGGCACAGGGGGGTGGGCGTGGGTCCGTACTTATTGCATGAATGAATGAGTCCTCAGCTTATTTAATCTCTTCTGGACCAAGCACAGGCTGGGGCATCTCTTTCCCCTTTCTCTCCTTCTATTATTGTTCTCTTTCCCTCTCTCTCTCTTTCTCTCTCTCTCTCTTTCTCTCTCCTCTCTATCCCCCCAACTCCCTCCACTCCCCCCTACTCTCCTTCCCTCCAGCACACTATTCCTCCCTCTTTGCTTCTCTGGCTTCCTTTCTCCCTCCTAGAGTCCTGACAGCTTTGCCAAAATTTCTCAGCCCAAAACTTTTGCAGCCACAGCGCCACCTAGAGTCCATCTCTGAGATGGGCCAACTCTAGAGCAGTTGACCGCTGTCCAGCCCAGCCCAGTCCAGCCCTGCTCTACCCTGTGTTCTGGGCACATCTCTGGGTCCTCAAGCCTCGTCTTCCCGGCTTTGAGACCTCACCATCTCTACAACCCTCTAAGTGTCTAGTGGAGACTTTAAAACAGACAACTACAGCATACAGAGAGGGCCATTAATGTGGGTCAAGGTGGGGATCTTCCGCTAACATTTGGTCTTGCTCTTTATCCCTTCCCCTTTCTAGCTCTGTTGCTCACTATTCAACATTAGCTATAATTTCAATTGATATTACAATACATCAAATAGTCCATGAGTAATAACAATATTTAAGGACGCATGCAGGGTTCCTCTACAAGAGGAACTTACAGAACTACTAAGAAAACAATGTGAACGGAAACAAGTCTTCCACTTAGTCTTAGCTACCATTGCTTTCTCTAAAAACACAAACTTCACTCTGGAAGGTTGGACCAAGTGTCTTTAAAATTGTTCCAGTCATTCCATCATTTGCACAGAGCTTTATGTACACGATTCTTGGTGCAACATTGTACGTAATGGCAAATATATAGAAACAACCTACCTGCCCAACGATAGAAAACTGGCTAAGTAAAGTCTGGCACATCCTCTTGTTTGCATAGTATGCAGCCACCAAAAATAATGCACACCAATGCTTTATCATAATGTTAGGACATACGTGTAAGTTACTGTGGGGTAGAAAACAAGTTATATCTTGTATAAGAATTATTATCTCGACCATATAAAATAAAAATACAAGTGGGGAGAGATTACAAGAGAAGGCTCAAAGATCCTTTGTGTATGTTGTTCTAGGAGATTACTTTTTTCCTTTTCTCTGTTTCCTAAAATATTTGCAAAGAGCTTGGTTTTTATTTACAGTAAAGTGTTAGAATTAACCCCCCAATTACAAGAATAATCTGAGAGAAAAAAATTAAAAATAAGAAAACCTGGGTAGAAATTGTTCTCGAATAGTCTACAAGACTCCTCATCAGAGATGGGGGGATCTCTAAACTATTTCTTTTCCACAGAGAGCTCTGAGGTCTTTGTGAGACCCACCTGATTTAAGGTCAAGAAACACGAGTCAGTCTGTCCGTTGCCGTGGGCTCAGCCAGCATCTCCTTGGTGTTTAGCAGCTGGGAACATACTCTGGATGGCTGAATCTTTGTGGCAGGGAACATATCTCAGCCACCGTGCCTGCCACATAGCACCATGGTCTATTGAGAGGAACAAGACAGACACAGGAGACAACACCCAAATAAATTCTAAATGGATCAAAGATTTGAATATAAAAACTAAAAGTACTGTAAGAAGCATAGAAAGAAAATAATGTTATAGTCTCATGACAGGGGGTGGCCTGTCTAAATATTATAAAACTGAGAAGCCACAAATGAAAGAAACTGAATAATTTGACTCTACAAAAATACAAATTTTATTCATGGCAAGAACACTCAATAGAAATATCAATAAAATATGGGGGGATGCAGAACTATACAAAACTCTAAAGTTCATATGGAAAAGTAAACATGCAAAAATATTCATAATATAATGAAGGGTAAATAATGGGCTGAGAAAAATACTTTCAACTCATATCACAGGCAAAAGTACATTTCCTTTAAAATATAAGCGTGGAAAATCAATTAAAGAGATTAACACTCCACCCCACTCTCCAAAATGAGCAAAGGATACAAGACAAATAATTCAGAGAAAAGGAAATACAAATAGCTCTTAAACATATGAAAAGATGCTCAGAATTGTAATAAAAGACTTTCTAAGATCCTTTTTGTCTCCCACCAGATGGATCATAACAATATACACTGTTGGCAAGGATACACACACAGAAGCCAACGGCCCACATGGAAAACTGGTTTGACTCCCTTGGATGGCAGTTTGGCAATGTCAAAGTCCACAGGCTCTTACCCTCGGTCCCCACCTCTAGGACTTCATGCTGCAGATGCAATTAGACACGTGCTACATGATGTATGTACAGAAACTGTTAAATGTAGCATCATTTGTAACAGAGAATTAGAAACTAAGTGTTCATCAACAGGGGACATGGTTAAACACACTCTGACTGGGAAAAGAATAAGAACATTTTTATGAGGTGCTGTGGAATGATCTGCAAGATACATTGTTAGGTAAAAAAAAGTGAGGTGCGGAACACAGTGTAGAGTGTGCTCTCATTCAAGTTTTTTTTAAAGGAGTGGGGAAGACCATGTGTACACACTTATTTGCAAATGCATAAAATATGCATTTTTATGAAAGGGGGAAGGGACATAAGAGATTGGTAGCATCGGATCCTGAGGAAGAAGGGGACAGCGGGGTGGGGGGGCGGAGACAGGCGGGATGGAGACTTTCACTGTATATCCTTTGTAATTTCTGAAGTTGAGTCGTGAGAATGCATTACATTTTTTAAATCTACATATGATTTTTTGGGGAAAGAATATCCATTTATTTTGGAAAAGCACTAGAACTGACCATTTAGTAACATCTTATCAAGCAAGCCCTCTCAAATTCCTTATGGGGGGCAACGTCTGAGTAGCTTGAAGGAGATATTCCGTCACTTAAATTGACACATGTAGTTGTGGTAAGTGCTGTGTTTCTGTAGATTTTGTCTTTTTTAAAAAACAAAAAGGGGGTGCCTGGGTGGCTCAATTGGTGAAGCAACCAACTCTTGATTCCAGCTCAGATCATGATCTCAGGGTTTTGAGGTAGAGCCCTGCATCGGGATTTGCAGAGCCTGCTTGGGATTCTCTCTCCCTCTCCCTCTGTCCCTCCCCCTGCCTCTCTCCCTCCCCCTACACCCTCTAAAAAAATAAAAATAAACAATAAAATAAATTTTTTAAAAAAGGAAAAGTGATAAATACTTCTTTACTCTGTAGGAGTTTGACTTCCTTGTGCTTGCGTGTGTGTGTGCAATTTTTATTAATTAATAATTATTAGTACTAGTTTACCGGATGGTCTAAGCTAAGAACCTAGAAAGATGCCCAAGCATGATACCCGAACGACCACTGGAAACAACTAACTGGGCCGGACTGGACATAGCTCACGCTGAAGTCAGTTCTGGATGTCCTCCACAGGCCACTTAAGCTACATGACCTGGACTCCGGGAATGTGCCCAATGATGTTCAGTTGTTGCTTTCTGGTGTGATAGTCCTTGGGGCACTTAGAACAAGGCCCCATTTTTGTGAGTAAGGATAAGGAAGTCAACATCCCAATTGCCCACCCTCCAGGCAGCTGTCGATCCTGATGCTGGCAAGAGTGGACCCTCCCTGGGAATGGGAGGAAACTCCTTCTCATCAGTCCTCCTGGCCGTTGGTCTGAAATCCTAATAGAGATATCCTCCACGGATTCCTGGCGAGGAACAGGGGTGGGTGTCCCCTACAGGGATAGGCTGGGAGGGAGGCAGGGAATGCTCTGAGAGAGATTTTAGAGTGGATTTAGGTGTTAGGGCTCTGAAGGAAGCCTCAAGTAGTGGAGAGGATTTATTCTCTACTAAATGCTCCTCCCTTGTCCCTGAACCTTCCAATCAAAAGATCAAAATGTCTGCTCTTCTGGAGAAATTGAGGGGAGGCTAGGACTGCATGGTAGAGGGGAGAGCAGTGTCTGCCACTTCCCAAGGCCAACAGCACATCGCAGCAGAGCACTGTGGGTCTGAAGCATGACCACCTCTGGTCCCCATGTGCATCACATGAGACCCAATCAGAAAAGATAGAGTCATAGCACCAAGACGATGTCTGCCCACTTAGTGCTCACAGCAGGGTCTCTACTACCATTCTCCATGGAAAAAAATCAGGATGTTTTAGAGGACAGGTGGTTCTATGTCCCGGAGGAAAAAAAGTACAGATGGATATGGGGCATCCTGCTGTTCCCAGAAAACAAGAGTAGCTTACAAGATATCAGTGTATTAAAAGGGGGGGGGGCAGTGTAAAGCACCTTCCACTGGCAAAGTTCTGATCATCTGAATATTCCTTCCAAGAAGGAAGACAAGGCGGAGGAGAGGAAAAAATATGGTTTATTAGAACAAAGTAAGTTAATGAAAGGCTGCAAATTTGTGACACTTAAAGTCAATATAAAGCAAACAAAAAGGTCGTTGTCATTAAAAGGTAAGTGTAAAAGGTAAAGGTAAATTCATTTTTATTATGTAGCTGAGTAGAGGGCATTCCACCGGGTTTCCTACAGTGATGGAGCAGCTGAATGTCTCAGGGAGGAGAAAATCCCTCATCTCCAATCAAACCTCCAGATGACTTCACTAATTATAAGATAATAAAAGGTATCTAGGAGTCTTAAATAATGCTCCTGGATCAGATCCACATGTCACAATGACATGACAATGGGTTATATAACACTGACCAAGTAAAATTGACAATGTATAAAATTTGGGGGAGAGACCCCCAGCTACAATAAAACTAACGATTGTGTAAAAGGCCTGGACCTACAAATTTTACTGATGTAACAAGTGAAGATTAAGCCAAAAAAAAAAGGGCAGCTCGGTCTGTTGACCAGCAGCTCTTGTTCGAAGGCCGTGAGAGAGAGAATCACATTCCATGTCCAACCAAGAACCCAACAATTGTAACCCAGATCTTGGTGTGAGTCATTCTAACTTTTCTTTTCAATTTGGAAAGTTATTGCAACCCTAGCTGAGTATCTAAAAAAAAATCTAAGAAACTAAGAAGGTATAAAATTAATTAAGTATAAAAATAATGAAGAAATAACCCAAAGACCAGATGCTCTTAGGATAAGTATAAATGTCAACATAGTCTTGAGTTTTAATAATTCTGTTTTTGTATATGTTTTACCTGTTTGTTTCATGAGTTTGGAAGATCCAAAGCACATTATAAAATTTGTACTTGCAGTTTATGCAAAGCAGTGTGTTTATTTAAGATTACATGTAACATTTAAATATTCGAGAAAACTGTGTTTTAGCATCTTATTATTAGATGTTACTAATTTAGTAATGTACTTTAAAATACCAGTAGTAGAGGGTCTTTCTCTGCAAACTGAAACACCCCTTGGTCATCGATTCAGTTATCTACTGCTATGTACAAATGGCCCCCAAACTTTTAGCAGCTTAAACCAACAATTATTTTATTATATATCTTTGATTTCATGGGTCAGGAGTATAGGCAGGGCTTGGCAGGGCCAGTCTTCTGCTCCACATAGTGTCAACCGGGCCACTTAGTTTTTGGCTGATGCCTCGGCTGGGAGAGAGGATCCAAGACACATTCACTCTGATGCCTAGTGTCTTGGTGGGCGTGGCTGGAGATCTGGACTTAGCTGGACCCCCTTCGTGAGGTCCCAGGGTCTCTCTACATGATCTCTCCAACAGGGTGGTCGAACTTGTCACAGGGCGGGGCAAGGCTCCCCGAGACAAAAGTGGAAGCCACCTGTTTCTTTAAAGGCAGGAGGGAGGGGAGACATAGGAAGAGCGTCACTTCCGCCTCTTGGTCAAAGCAGTCGCAGCCCAAGCCACACTGAAGAAGGGGGAATGCAGACCCCATCTCTTCAAAGAAGTAGGACCAAAGAACCTGTAGCTATTCTGAATCTGCCTTGACCGTTAAATATCCAGGAGACTGTGAAACAGCTGAGTGAGTCAAGAGAATGGCATGTCATTTGATAGAGAAGGAGTCTGGTATCAGGTGATGATGGTGATGGTAATGAGAGTTACCAGGCAATGTTAAAAGCATTTTACTTTTGTGTGTGTGTGGGGGGGTGCTTATTGAATCTTTGCAGCAACCCTACAAAGAAGCCTCAGTTATCATCCCAGTTTATAGATTTACAGGTTGAATAACTTGACCAAGATCATTCTGCTCATAGTGAGGCTAAGATTCTAGTCCAGCCCACACCCTGTCTGCAAAAGAACCAGAAGAGGGGGAAACCTAAAGAGGTCAATAGATGTGGATGAGGAGGAGCCTTTTCACCCCAAAAGGGGCTGGAAGGTGTCCTGAGAGCATTGGGAGGGTTCTCAGCTGCGCACCGCCCACATTTGTGTGTAGAGGGTAAAAGAGGGGACAGCGAAGGCCGGGACATCAGTGAGGAGACCCGTGCCCTAGTCTCGGTATGAAATAATGAGGCCTGAATGAGGGCTGAGACCTCAGGAAATGGTGGTGGGGTGATTAAGGAGCAAGGTGGGCAGGTGACCTCTGAGTATGAGGGAGAGAGTGGAGACAGGAGGCCCCACAGTCGAAGGCAGAGCCTGAAGCACACACTGTCAGGAAGATGGTGACAAAGCCCTGTTAGAGGGGCAGCAGGGCCCAACCCTGGGCTCTCAGATACTTGTATGGGCCGAGGAGAGGGTTGGGGGTGGGCGGGAGAGAGGAGAGGCAGTGCGGGAGGAGCCTCTAGTGAGGAGGTTCGGAAGAGACATTGGGGCATCCCCCTGAGAGGGGCTCACATGGGAGCCTGGGCTGCCCAGGCCCAGCCAAGACAGCCTAAGGATAGAGCTGAATTCTGGGTGGCCAGGCCTAGAAGAAGACCTGTTTTCTTGATCAACTCGGAGCCACGGAAGCTAAGAATGAGACTGGAAAGAGCAGGGTGAGCCCGAATGGGGGTTGGGGGAAAGGCGTTTTCTAGTAAAGCCAACCTTCCTCCCACCTTCTGCCCTTGTGCATCCACAGAACCCCCCTGACCTCCGTTCTTCAAACAACCACTATGGTCATTTAAGGCCCAACCCCAAAGCAGTGTGACATAGTGATTAAAAGCAAAGGCTTTGAAATCAGAAAGACCTCAGTCCAAGTCACCTCCAGAACTGAATAGCTGTGTGACTTTGGGTAAACCACTCGACCTTTCTGAGCCTCGGTTTGCTCATATACCCACCTCAGAAAATTATGGTGAGGATTCTGTGTGATAACACGCATCACATACGCAACACAGTGTCCAGTGTATACTAATGACTTAACAATCAGCAGCACACACACACTCACACACTCACACACACACACACACACACACACACACGTCCCCTTCTGCTTTCACTCCTTCGCGGCCCACACTGGCCTCTCCCGTTGTTGCATCTAGCCACAGAATGGCATCCCCGGTAACATTTCTGCTTCTTGCACTCAGCATCCGTGCACTCCTCCGCAAAGGGAAGTTAAGCAGCACGTTATCAGGGATGGAGGTTTGTGTCCCCCCCCCACCCACCCTTGCGATGGGGCACAGGCTTCTACTGGTTGGGTGCCTGTAGGAGTAGAGTCAAGGCTGATCGGGCTAAATGGCCAATTTATGGCTTCTCTTTGAACAGGCCTTAGATGATTACCTTTTATGAGGCTTACACTTTAGACTTAGGATGTAAAACAGAAGCCTGGGTTAAGAGGCAAATAATGGGATATTTTATGTGCTTTCTGGAGCAAAAGTCCACAGCTTTATTGCGGTGCTATAAAAGAACACGATTAGAAAAGCCTTGATTGAGAAACCTGAGGTGGAAAGAATGCTGGGTCAGGAGATAGGAAGCCCACACTTCCTACCCTGTTCTGCCCAGCCAGCCAGCAGCCTGCCCTCCCTGAGGGACCCCCATGTACCAGAGACCCTCCCATTCCTAACCCTGCACAGTTCCTCAGTCTATAAGTCTAAGATGCCCTCTTCCCAGAATTTCATGGTTCCAAAATCTTAAGATCCTCCAATTCTAAGATCCTAATACCCTATGATTCTATGACACTAAGACTGTGAAATCTTAGATTAAACTACCTTAAGACTCTATGGTGGTTAACAGCCTGGGCATGGAGCCCAGAGACCCGGGGTTCACATTTCAACCACTGCTGACTATCGTGTGATTTTGGACAAACTGCTTAACAAGAATCTCAGTTTTCTCATCCATGTAATGGGGACACGACTGTTGCCATGTGATGATGTTGTGAAGAGGATTACAAGAAAGAGCACCTACCAAGAACTTGCTGTAACTTCTGGCACAGAGAAACCTCTTTGGTAGTCATTAGTACTGTTCTAAAATTCCACACATGCAATCCTCAAGCATCTAAAATTCTCCAATCCTAAGAGCAGACTATCTTGTGATTTTAAGTCTGTGACTCTTCAGAGGTTGAACCAGAGTCTAAATGCCCAGGGACTAGGGCTCTTCCAGCCCGTTCTAAGGACAGGGCTGTAGGCCTAACTGTGGCCACCAGGTGGCGGGCTCGGGTTACCGGTCCCTGGGTAGACCCGCTCGGCCAAAGCTCAGCGGTGGGACCAGCCCCCAAGTCTTCTCTGGCGCTCTCACTTAAAAATTCCTCTCTCTGATGGGAACATAGTGAAAGAGGAGGGAGGAGAAATTGTAATTAGGATGCTTTTCTTATCAATCCGAAGATCAACAGTGCAAGAATGAAAAGGGACCTGAGCAGGGAGGTGGTTTTATTGTCAAATGAGCTTAAGAAGATGCCATATAAACACTTAAAGGCAGCAGGCTGGAAAGGTGTAACAGGAGCCAGGGAGCCATACCCCACCGCGGCCACATGTTCCCAGCTTCTGCGCTGTCTGGAAGCTGTGTGGTCTTCGGTGCCCCCAGTCAGACATCCCTTGGTCTGGGAGGGCAAGAATTATCATTGCCACGTTGACAGGAGACAAAGCAGAGGATCTAAGGGGTCAAGGATTTGTCTCAGGTTCATCTGTGGTGAGGCCAGGATGCAGGTAGAGTACCTTCCAGAGTGTGCTGGTCCATAAGCTGAAACAGGCACGGGAGGAGGGGCACGGGAGAAGCAGACACCTCACTACCTCGGGCTAGCCCAGCCACTGGGCAAACGCCCCTGCGAGTCAGGTTCTGTGCCAGCCACTGCCTCACACTCTCTCTGTCGCGATCCTTTCGACAACCCTTTAGGGGAGACGTTTAAAACTCTGAGGGCTCAGAAGGGTGAAGGGACCTGCCCAATTTGTAGAGAGACGGAGCCAGGGGTCAACCTGAGCGATTCCCATGCCAGACCCCCTGCTTCTCTTCCCACCGCAGGGCCTGCCCGGAGGGTCCAGCGCCCCGAGACGCCGGCCCTGGGCGACCTTGGGCGAGGCCCCTCCTCAGACCCCAGGGCGGTTGGGACAGCAAGGACGAGGCCTTGGCAGTCCGGATGCGGCCCGGGGCTAGGGGAGGCCAGCGGGGGCTCCCCTGCGCCCCGGGGCGGGCGCCGCGGCCAATATTGACTTTGGTAAACACCGTTTTGCACGGAGCGCGGGCCGAGGGCGGGGGCGCCCTGACCCGGGGGGCGGAGGCAGCGGCTCCGCATTTAGACGAGGCCATTAGCCGCGATCGATGGCTGCGCCGCGCGCTCCGGCCGCCGGGCGCTCCCAAATGAAGGTTAAGTTTGCTCTGCGCCCCGGCGCGGCCGGCCATGCGCCCGCATAATGGCCCGGGCCCCGCCGGCCCCGCGCGCCCAGGTTAAGCGGAGGCCGAGGCCCCCCCCCCCCCCCGGCCCCATCCCGCACTGGCCGGAGGGGGAGGAGCGCAGGCAGCCGGTGCGGCGTGGGTGGGCCCCGGGTGAGGCGCCCTGGCTGCTCACTGCGTGGCCCGCTGCGGGCCCCCGTGCGCGCTCCCGGAGGTTGCAGAGTGTCGCTGTGCCAGGCCTTTGCTCCCCAGGAGCCCCCTTTTGAATGCATGATCTGCTTGCGGGGTGCCAGAGTGCCTGGTGTGTACCCTCACCCCCCACCTACCCCCCCCCCCCCCACCCGGGGCGCCCCGCGCCGCGCTGGTTCTGCCCCTGCCCTGTCTCCAGGGACATGTTCCTTGCCCCCCAGCCTCAGGCTCATCTCAGAAACGGGTGGGACTGGGGGAGCCTGGTTCCGGCCCGGCAGGGATGTGTTCACTCTGGGTTTGTGGCTGTGTGCGTGGGCTCGGTGTGGCTGTGCCCCAGGTGTGCCTGTGACAGGTGCCCCACAGCAGGTGGGAGTAAATCTGGGCGGTTCCTGGCTGGAAAGCTCCTGGGGCAGGGGAGAGCTCGGCAGCTCCCACTGTGACACACCTGGTCCTTCCTATCTCCATCTATCAACTCCACCTTCACAATGAGGATGGTTGTCATAGAGCATATTTAGTGAACGCCTGGAAGTGCCCAGTGCAGCACAAATCACATTCATCCTCACATCTATGCTTTTCTCTGCTTTTTACAAATGAGGAAACTGAGGCACAGAGAGGGGAAGCCACCTGCCCAGCACCTCCAAGTCAGCAAGCAGAGGACTGCGATTCAAACCATGCTCTCCCCACGGCACCCTGCTGCTGCGGCTGGCCCTCTGGGGACAGGTGACCTAAAATGCCAGATCCACAGCAGGTAGGGCGTGAAGGGAAAGCTGTGTGAACCCACCTGGGTGGTTAGGTAAAGTCTGATCTCTTTCGAGCTCCTGTTTATCTCTGGGCAGCTGAGCACAGAGGCTCTGAGAGGGAAAGGCAGTTCTGCAAATGAGCCAGATCAGAGCAGGGATTAAACCTGTGAGAGGCTAGGTCCCAGCCGTTTGTCACTTGCTTCTGCCTGGGGCGTGTGTCCTACCGGAGGGGGCTCTGGTTCCAGATGGCAGCCATTCGAGTGAGTGTGACAGGGTCATGTGTGGGGAGGGGGTTGGAGGGGAAAGAGACCCAGTCTTCCCACTGGGAAATGTGTGCCTTGCTCTCCCTTAGACAAGACACCAGCCCCCTCGTGGCTCAGTCCCTCAGCAGAACACCAAGGCACATGGACTCCTGGGCGCTGAGCAGAAGAGGTGATGGGGTGGGTCAGAGGGGCTTACATCCTACCCCCAGGGGGCATTAGGGAATGTGTAGGGACATTTTGGCACATGTGGATGACCCCAGGATGCTAATGCCCTGCATGAAAGACCTGCCTGTCCCAAATGCCAGCCTTGTCCAGAAGGACCTGACCAGAGGTTCTGAGGAGTCAGGGAAGTGGGTGGCCTTCAAAGAGAGGGGTTGGTCTCCTTCCTTCCACTCCTCCCTCCAACCCCCCAGCTGCCACTATCTTGATTAGATAAGATCTAAGAGGCCCAGGCCTCTTCCCATGGTACCTCCACCCTGGTAAATGAGTGACAAATGTGTGAGCCTGCAGGAAAGGGGCTTGGCCCTGAGCCCCATCCGGTCACCATGGCAAGGCCACGCCACACAGAGGAGGGCCCACCACACCCAGAGTCAGAGCTCTGGGAGCTGAGAGTTCACCACCAACACTCTCACCTGCTCTGCTATCTCATCTTGACTCTTTGCTCTCTCCCATCAGGGCCCAGAGAAGCCAACAGGCCTGACTCACCAACCAGCGTCTTCCTGATCATTGCCCCCAGATGCCCAGTCCCAGCTCTGCCCTCGTCACCAGGCTGCGTGACCCTAGAGAAACAATTTCCCTCTCTGGGCCTCAGTTTACCCAACTGTAAAACAAAAATGTGAAGCCAGTTACCTGAAATTAAAAAAAGGCACATTGGGCGCCTGGGTGGCTCAGTTGGTTAAGCGACTGCCTTCGGCTCAGGTCATGATCCTGGAGTCCCGGGATCGAGTCCCACATCGGGCTCCCTGCTCAGCAGGGAGTCTGCTCCTCCCTCTCATGCTCTCTGTCTCTCATTCTCTCTCTCACAAATAAATGCAATCTTAAAAAAAAAAAAATTAAAAAAAAAAAAAGATGATCTCTCTCTTTAAAAAAAAAAAAAAAAAAAAAGCACATTACCAGCAGTGCTCACCTCCCTGGGAGGCCAAGGTCCCCATCCATCACTGCCACTAACCTGTTAACACCAGATGTGACATTCTCTGTCCTAAAGTGACCTTGGAGGTGTCTGGGTGAGTGCCAGCAGTCATGGAGGAGTGAGGGGTGGAAGGGGAGGTCTATTGGGGAAGGGGTCTCCATGTGCAGTGGGAACAGGAGTAGGAGCCCCTTAGACCCTGAGCCCCCACATCTCCCACAGCCTCAAAATCATTCTACCCTCTCTAGAGGCTTCTACAAATGGGCCTCGACACCCCCCACCCCTTTTCTAACGGCACCATGCCACTTATCAGTTTGGAATCTTAGGCTGAAGAACAAGGTCATGAGTCCCATCCCCTGAGTAATTTAAAGTCCAGAGAGCTCTTGACTCGACACAATAAGTCAGTGGGGAGGCCTGAGTGTGTCTACTCCCTGAGATATAAGGGTCAGTTACAGATGCAGGGCTGTTCCCAGAGGCCGGGAGCACCTCCCCACTAATCTCGGCCTCAGCCTGCACCCACAGTCACCACCCCCAAACCAGACCAGATGCCGGGGGCCTGTCCCAGCAGGTGCTGGCCAGCAGCCTGGGCTGGGCTGGGCACTGCCGGCAGGACAGGGCTGAACCACACATGGTCCTGCCCTGGAGGAGCCAGCAGTCTAATGGGGGAGAGAACATGACCAAAAAGGAAAGGGGACTTCACTAAGGAAATAGTTCTTACGCTAGGCACTGGGGATAGGCACAGGGGCGAGCAACATACACGGTCCTGTGTCGTGGAGAAACAATGTCATTTTTACTCTAATATGTAATTACACATGGGTAAGTGCTACCAAGCAAAAGCTCAGGGGACAATGAGCGCACCTAACAGGCCAAGGCAATGTACTCTGAGGGTGGGGGACGCTTCCCTGAGGAGGTGCAGGCTGGGATGATCGCTGACGGAGCCGGGAACTCACTCCGCAGGGGCCGGCTGTGATGGGGAGGGGCATCCAAGCAGTAGGGTCTGCACTTTTGGAGGCTCTTGGGTGGGAGGCAGCCTGGGCCAATCAGATAACTAGAAAGGAGCCACCGTGGTCGGTGCGGTGGTTCCAGGGGTCCCACAGTGAAAGATAAGCCTGGAGAAGTCAGCAGATCCCTGGGAGCCACAGGAAGGAACTGGAACCTTATCCTGAAAACAATAGCAAGCCACGGATTAAGCAACAGAATGGGCTGTGTTTTGAAAGAAGCCCATTGGCAACGACGGCTCACACAAGGCGGAGGGCTGTGGAAGGCGACGTGGCGCAGAGAGGATCGACAGGCTTTGGTGACAGCTAGGCTGGGGACGTGTCAGGCTGACTGTCCTGGGGATGGGCCGCAGGCTGACTGCTGGCACCAGGCACAGAGATGGAGCCCTGGAACGGGCATTCTGTTTGGGCCCCATATGCCTTTCAGGTCCCTTCAAGACCCTTAAATGAAGAGGTCAAGTAGGCAGTAAGGTGCATGCTTCTTGGCTGAGTGGAGAGAAATGTGTCCTTGTCAGAGAAATGGCAGCTGAAGCCAAGGGCATGGTGAAGTCCTGTAGGGTAAGGAGGTTGAGTGGAATAAGAAGCAGGATAAAGGTAAAGGCCCGGGAGAAGAGGATGAGGCAGCAAAAGATCCAAGAGAAAGTAGCCAGACCAACCAAGCATGGCCCCAAAGAGAGGACAGGCAATTCTGCAGGCCTTCTAGGAAGCCCTCATCGGTCCGAGACCCATCGCCTTCCACCCAGCATGCCCACCACTTCCGAGCACAGCCCAGGTGCAGTCTCCATGAGAAAGCATCCCTAAGCCCTCCTCCCCAGAGCCGAATGAGGTTCTCTGGCTTCTCGGAGCCCACTGGGCAGGAACAGGTGCTGGAGAGAGTGCAGCGGGACCGCTCGGCTTCTTCCATGAGACACAGGCAGCCTGCTCTCCAAATGCCAGTCTCCTCAGCTATCGGACGGAATGATAACGACTGTGCAGGGTTGTATTTCCTGTGACGATCCAATGATAAAATGCATATAAAACCTGTGGCTCGTAATAAGCCCTCACTAAACAGAAGCTGCCGTCTTAGCTCTTGCCGTGTTGTACTGACATCATCTCTTTTTGTCTGTTGCTCCTGCCCCGCCCAAGAGCTCTGTTACCGACAGAGTCTGATCCATGCCAGCATCACCAGTACCCGGCCTAGGACCCGGCATACAGTAAGGGCTCGAGGAAATCAAAGGGAAGGCGCGGAAGAGCTTGGTGGGGCCAGGAGAGTTCAGGGTAGACTTCCTGGAGGAGGAGGGGCTGGAGCCAGGTCCAGGAGGTCCCCAGGGCCCCCTCCCGCAGCAGTACAGTGGAGAAGCAAGGGGAGGAGAGAAGGATACCAGGAGGGGGGAGCAGCTTGCATATGTTTTCCCAGCTGAGGGCGCTGGGAACCACATCTCAGCCCAGCCACAACCTCCAAGCCATATGACCTCTTCGACCTTCAGGCAGCCCCCAGCCCTGTCACTCTCCATCTCTGAGCCGGGTGCAAAGGGAAACTCAAGCCCTGCCCTAGAGCCATCCCCACGAGCCCCAGGCCGGGCCCCACACCTGGGTTTATTTGTGTGGGATTAGTTGAATCCCTGCACTGGGCCTGCCTGGGCCGAGCAGAGCTGGTGGCCTCCTCCAACCAGAGGTCCCTCGTGGCTCCTCTTCTATCCTGGGCCGGGGGTGGCGGGGGGGGGCCATACCCTGGGCAGAACTTGGACTCCAGAGCTGGGCTGGAATCATGCTCCCCACTACACACAATGGGCAAGTCTGAGAAACTGGGAAGTTTCTTCACCTCTCTGGGCCTCAGTTTATCTGCAAACTGGGGGGCCTACCAGGTTAGACCATGAGGGATCAAATTCTTACATAAAGTGCAAAGGTCATAGTAGGCCCAGAGGAAGGACACACACAGAGACTCACACCTTAGGCACAGCACAGCACAGCAGATGGTTTCCTCCTGTTTGACTTAGGAAGGAGCTGTGGCTTCGAGAGAGCCCATCCAAGAGCAAGCGACGCACCTCGTGAGCTGCAGAGCCAGGGTTCAAACGAAGGGCCATCTGACCCTCGGGCCCACGGCGGCAGGTGGCAGTGGGAACACGGCAGTTTCCGCAGGTGGGCCTCCCAACTTCTCAACTTGCCGCTACCCCTGTTTCTAGCAAGTGCGAAGCTCGTGGCCTCTGGCAGTTCTGGCAGCTCACCCTGGCCCCCACTAGAAGTCCAGAGGGTTCCATAACTCATGAGCTAAACCTAGAGCTCACTCCGGAGCATCCAGCCCAGGCCCTGGCACCAGAAGGTTTAATGAGTGACTAAATGAATGAATCTCCAACTCTTTGTAGAGTATCTGTGAGAGATAGTGAGTGAGATAAGTAAAAGTTAACGGGAAGACTGAGGGAAGTAAATGTAAAGGATTCCTCTCTATCAACTGTAACCTATCTTTTTCTATTCCAACACTGATGGACCACCTACCACCACCCAGGCCTATGTGGCCTCTACAGATACAAGGGTGATGGTATTTCACGCTAATTTGGTGCTACCATGTGACTAGCACTGGCCTAAGCATTTTACATGGATTTTCTCACTTAATGTAACAACCCTAAGAAGTAGAAACTATTATTATTGGGGCACCTGAGTGGCTCAGTCGTTAAGCGTCTGCCTTCACCTCAGGTCATGATCCCAGGGTCCTGGGATCGAGCCCCGCATCGGGCTCCCTCCTCGGCGGGAAGCCTGCTTCTCCCTCTCCCACTCCCCCTGCTTGTGTTCCTTCTCTCGCTGTCTCTCTCTGTCAAATAAATAAATAAAATCTCAAAAAAAAAAAAAAAAGAAACTATTATTATTATTCCCATTTTACAAATCAGGAAACAGAGAAATTAAGTACCTTAGTCAAAGTAACTTATAAAGAGGTAGAGACCAGATTTATATCCGGGTACTCAAATTTCAGAGCCGGGAGGGAAAAATGTTCTCTGCCCCAAGTAGCTCACTGGCTGATTGAACAAGATGTGTGTGTGGTTTAAGTAAGACAGAGGACTGAGATAAACGATGTAGCGTGGAGTCTGGCACAGAGAAAGTACTTCCTGAATGTGATTATTATGACACAAATTTTGTTGTTGAAGTATTACCACAAAAACAGTAATTTTGTTATCAGGACTTCCTCTCTTTCCCTTGGTGTCTAATGAACAAAAGAAAGAAAGAAAGAAAGAAAGAAAGAAAGAAAGAAAGAAAGAAAGAAAGAAAGAAAGAAAAGAAAGAAAGAAAAAAGAAAAGAAAAGAAAGAAGGGAGGGAGGGAGGAAGGAAGTAGAAGGGGGAAGGGGGAGGGAGGGAGGGAGAAAGAAAGTCCTGTAGAAGGTAGCTAAGGCAGCCTGAATTTGACTAAGGAGGGAACTGTGGCCCAGAAGGCAGTGGGAACCCCAACCCCTCCGTCCACCAAAGCTAGAAGCTTCAGTGTGTTGGTGAATGTTTAACACCAATTTCAGACAGGATAAAGCACCAGGTACAACCTCTGCCAATTTCTGTGCAGTAAAGACTCACCATGTTCGACTTCGAGCTCCCCAAGTGAGGTCACTGAATAGTGGAGCTGGACAGAGATCATTAAATGGCTCTGGAGAGCGGGTGCAAACCAGCTGGGCTGGAGCCCAGTCTCTGCAGCAAGCCTGGAGACAGCGGGGGTGGGGTGGACTGCGGGGTGAGCAGAGGACGGAAGCGGGGTGGGGCCCAAATGCGGAACCCCAGAGATCACAGGTTCAGGTAATCGGGGTCCTTCTGAAGCACAGCAGGGTGTCGGCATGAGCCAACCTATCCTTCTCTGAAGCAAAAGCTGCTCGTTCTGCGTGCTATCCGATGACTTGTAAAGTTTGGACTTGGTGGGACAGGGAGGGAACTGGTTCCTATTAACCTCCTTAATTATGACAAGATGCTGCACTGTGAGCCCAGTTCTGCTTGCTTCGCAGTCCCTTAGGGAAGAGAGCTCGGCTGGGCTCAGCTGTCCCCCCACCCACCTCGTCCAGACAGGTCGGCCAGGTGGGGCATTTCGTGAGTACTGAACCGAGTTATTTATCTGTTGAACACTGGGTCCTTTTCTCTGCATTTCCTTCCTCCTGTGGCCTCCCAGTGCTTCCAGTTGACTACTCGGAGGCCCAGATTTGAACCCAGGCAGAGCTGGTGATCTCTACAGAGTAGCCGCCCCATCAGAGTGCCCTAAACTCCACGATTGGCTCTTTCTCTGTGTTAAGATGATGGTCTTGTATTATAATTGTCCTACTGTTAGTGATGGTGGTAAAAAATAACAGCTTCACACACACACACACACACACACACAAATAATAATAATAATAATAATAAAATTTAAAAAATAACAGCTTCACTTACGCTAATACTTAAGAGCTGATTGTTCATATGAGTTTATTGCTATCCCAAACAAATAAAAACAGTTAAACCCTACTACGTGCCAGGCATGGAATATGTATTATACTTAATCTTCCAAGCAAACTGACCAGGAAAGGCATTATCTTTATGTTTTACTGATGAGTGAAGTTCTGCTTAGAAGGATCTCATAACTTGGCTGAAGTCACCTGGCCAGTAGGTGACTGAGCCAGAACGGGAACCCAGATGTATTTGTGTCCAATATTCTATTCTCCAATTCTACAATAATTAATTCTTCAGCTTAATTAGGAAAAAAAGTCATGATAATTCTGAAAGAGTGGACATAAGACAAGCACATTTGTTTTCTGTTACTATGGAACAAATTACCACAAATTTAGCAACTTAAAAACACGTATTCATTACCTCCCACTCAGTAGACCAGAAATCCAAATGGGCTCTCTGGGTCCTCTGGTCAGGAACTCACAAGGTCAAAATCAAGGTGTCAGCTGGCTGGGGTCTTGTGGGGAGGCTCTGGAAGAATGTACTTCCAGGTTGTTGGCAAAATCCCGATCCTCGCGGGTATGGCCCAACGTGTCCATCTCCCTGCTGACTTCAGCTCCCTAAGGTCAAACACATTCGTTTTCACACAGTCTCCCCGACTTGTGAAGCCAGCAGCTACAAGGCAAGTTTTCATGCTCCCATTCCCTCTAACGTCCGCTCCTGGGGCATTTCTCGGACTACTCCTTCTGCCCTCAGCTGGAGAAAGCTCACTGCTTTTAAGGGCTCATGTCATTTCAGTGGGCCACCTAGCTAATGCAGGATAACCTTCCCATCTTAAGGTCAACTGGACCATACAACATAGTGTGATCGCAGGAGTCATGTCTCATCGTATTCCCAAGTTCCAGGATTAGGATAGGACACCTTTGGGAAGCCATTTTAGAAGTTCTGCCCACTACAATGGGTAAGCTTTGTAGAAGTGGAGATTCTAAGGGCACTCTCCAGGAAGGCAGCACTGGGATGGAGAGAGGCTTCCCCTGGAGGTCTGGAACACACAGAAAGTACTATGGGGGGGCGGTGCCTTGGTGGCTCAGTCGTTAAGCCTTTGGCTCAGGTCATGATCCCAGGGTCCTGGGACCGAGACCCGCATCGGGCTCCCTGCTCCACGGAAGCCTGCTTCTCCCTCTCCCACTCCCCCTGCTTGTGTTCCCTCTCTCGCTGTGTCTCTCTCTGTCAAATAAATAAATAAAATCTTTAAAAAGAAAGAAGAAACAAAGAAAGAAAGAAAGAAAGAAAAAGAAAGAAGAAAGAAAGAAAGAA